>NC_135579.1:5845481-6470481 GCF_965152235.1 Eretmochelys imbricata | reverse complement strand
ATGCACGTTTCTGTGTCTAATTTGCACACAAGGTTGCTGTGATGGTGCACAGAAACATGGGAATTAATTGCATGGGCAACTGACCAGTTATGTTTCTAACTGGTCACTGGCACTTGAAATGATGGCAATCGCATGTGCATTATTGGTAATTGTGTCCACAAACGGAGTGCCCAAATCTGCACACAATTTTATGCATGTACATTTTTTGAGATGCCAGTTCTCAGACTGCCAGGCTAAGGTCACTGGTGGGCTAGGATATTCAGAGGCATCTTTAACTTACATATTAAAAAAAGAAGAAGAAATCCCAGGCATCGTTCTGGTCTTACTGCCTTTTAAATATAACATGAAAAGGGATAGCGGAGTGGACATTGTACGCAAGGAGGCCCCCAGAAGAACCAGATCTGATGGGCCAGATTTTCAGAAGTGCTCTGCACCCAACAACTCCCAAAATTCTCCATGGCAGCTGCTGAAGAACTGTCCAGTGTTCCTAAATGCAGCCGGACGTCTTTTGGAAATCTGGCCCAATATTTCTTTAAACACCATAAAAAGGCACAGACACAGTCCCACACCCCTTTGCTCATGGAAAATCCTACAGAACTTAATTATTAGGAAACGATAACTCTTCTATGGTTTTTTTTGGCCTGAAATAGAAAATAATTTCTGGCTGCTAAATCATTCTGTAAGACATTTTAAAAAATCCTATAGATTCAGTAGCTTTTTAGAGTGATTTCTCTAGAACCTTATTACATTCTATAGGGCTTTGCCAGTCACCTTTTAAATGAGCGCTCATGTGCCATGTGATGTCAATGGTTGTGCAGGATGATGGGTATTTGAGACCCCCCCCTGCTGGGGACTCGTTCCATAAATGCCTCTGATTTTAGCAGAGTGGGGCAGGGGGGCTGGTAGTCTGTACAAGACATAAGTCTAAACCACACAGTGTAGATCCAGATCAAACTTCCCCCAAATTCAGGCATGTCTGGCTTCAAGAACCCAGATGCAAAATGGAAGTCCAGGTGTAGGCTGTCTGGATTATGGGAAGAGGAGGGATGATGTATGGCAAGAGCTGTTGGAGGACCGGGGGGCGTGCAGTAGGGCATTAGAGGACAGAGTGGAGTACCGGCAGAGTGGCTGGTCACAGGAGAAGAAAGAGTCCCTGCTGCTCTCATGAACACAAAAGTGGTCTTTGGAACTGACTGTCTCATGCAAGGTCTGTATCTGGGCATTGATCTGTACTGTTGGGAACATCTTTACCTTGGCAGGGAAGTGCACTAAACGACCAGCTCTAACAACTCTGACTCAATTAAGGCTCCACCCTCCTTGCCCGCAGAATCTGTGAGCAGATGCCATCTGCTGCTTAGCGCCCATCCCTGGTCAGTTCCCAGCTTCCCAGCGTGTCCGTTCCCACCTCGCGGCTTGTGGAGCTGGAGGGCTGGTCTCACCCCGTCGGTCAGGATTCATGGTGACCCGGCGACGGTTTTGCGGTGAAATGCGGGCTTGGATCCATGTTTGGCTCTCGTTCTCTGGGCTGCTCTCGCCTGCTGCTCGGCGCACGCTACTCGTTGTAATACGATAACTATGTTGGATGTGCTGATAGGCCAGGCTTCCTGTGTTGGGCAGCAGCATGGCAGGGAGTGTTATGGTTACTGAGTGCAGTTACAACACATGTTTGCTTTTAAAATACTGCCATTTAAATCAGGGGCCTTGGGCCAGATTAGGTTACATCCCCGCAGGCCCTCCCCTCAGTGAGGCGGTTGGCTCTGCACTGGTGCCTGGTGGAGAGCTGGTTCGCTGTGTAACTTTGCTGCACCAAAGATCTCTGCATTTCACTGGCAGTAAATCATTAAGAAACCTCGCCTGTGCGGGCTACACAGGATGTGTCCTCACTGGCGAGATTTCACTTTTCAGGCCTGTTTCCTATGTGGCTTCCCCTGGTCCAATGCACTTGGAGTTTACTCCTTCCTCAGACAGCCATTTAAAGGGGATTCAGTGTCTTTCGGTGCATGCATTTTGGTGCAGGGAAACAGTCACTTTAGGAACATAGGAATTGTCAGATGGGTCAGATCCAAGATTCATCCAGTCCCGTATCCTGTCTCTGACGCTGGTCAGGACCAGATGCTGCAGGGGAAGGCATAAGAACCCTATGGTAGCAGATGTGGGGTAATCTGTTCCCTCTCCTCCCCCACATTAGGCCTCATCATGGTCTCTAATAGTTGGAGATGAGCAAGATGAGCAGAAGCCCTGAAGCACAAAGCACCTTCTAACACCTTCCTGTCCCGGCTCACTCCAGGATCCCCAGAGCTACAGAGGGCGCCTCCCGCTCATGGGCCCATGGGACTGTTTCTTGGAGATGGAACACACCCCTTTCGGGGAGGTGGGAGATCTGTGAGCAGAGGTGTTCTCTCCCCAGGCAGATCACAAGGGCACAATCTGGCACTCACTTATTTTGATTGTTGCTATCTGATAAATGGCTGCGTTTCACAATGGGCTGATTCTCGAGCTGTGGCCGCGGCATCACAAGAGTTGTCAGATTCACTCCTGGTAGGGAAGGCAGGGAGAGGGTTTGGTTTGTTTTTTCCATGTTTCTGTCATTCAAAATGGGCTGGAGAGATTTGCACAGAGCAAAGGGACCTAAAAGTGGCTGGAGATGGCCCCTGGAGGATACCCTGCCCTCTGCCCAAAGGGCCTTCCAGAGTGGGCACAGGGGTTCTGTACCAGCCCTGCTCTCAGCTCCCTGGGGGCATGGCATCATGCATGGCACTATGGGTACGTGCGTACTGCAGTCACAAGGTGTGATTGCCCCTGGAGCTGACAGACCCGAGTAGCGAGTTCGGGTCCCGGAGCAGTGATGCTGTAGCAGAGCGCCTTTCAAGCGAGGGCGGTGCAACCATGCCTGGAGCCCTGCGTAATTACTCGCAAGGCTACGACTTTACTCTGCTGGGACCTGAACTAGAAGTCAACAGACAATGGGAGGGAGGGTGAGGAGAGCACAGCAGGGGCCCATGGGCATGCAGACGGGCTGCATGTGCAATTTGCCAGGGTGAGGCCTTTTTTGATAGGCTATAAATAAACGAGATATTAAGGCTGTCACTGATCTCTGCTGGCTGCTTACCGAGCCTGCCTATGTTTATGGGTTTTGTCCAACCAGCTGAGATGCTGCAACTTTGACTGAGCATGTGAGTTTTCAGAAGGTCAGTCGGCCCGAGTAAGAGCTCAGGCCCACCGGAAATAGGCCCACAGATTCCTGCAGATGGAAACTGTGGAGTCTTCTAAGGCCTCAGGGCAAGTGTGGCTCTGGTTTTGGGCTGGGGCGGTGATTTCAGAGCCTTCCTGTCATTCTGGGGGAATAAGCTGTGTTTTTGCAAAAGGTGGGGAGAGGAGAAAGCCAAAGCCAGTCACCTGTGTTCCTTTTCTGCTCTCTCTTTTTAAGGGCAAAAAGGAAAAAAATAATTCAGTAAAAAAAAAAAGAAGAAGAAAGAGAGGATGAAATTCACTTTGCCTACAAAGAGCAATAAGCTAGGCTTGCACAAGGTGAAAAGCACAAGGCTTAGGGCAAAATCCAGCCCCCCCACCCTCCTCCCCCGAACCTGGGGACAGGGATCTAGTTTCAAATGTTGGTCTTGGACACAAGTGAACTGAGTGTGGTGTTCTCAGCCTAGCCACCGGTACAGAATTGGTCACAGCATGGAGCCACCATACACTCTCCATCTCTGCTCAAGAGGGGCCTAGAATGAGAGGAACGCGGGTGCTGTGCGTCAGGACTGGGGGCGCTGGCAGAGCCGCATGGAGTCTCAGGACTGTAATCCGACAGGTATGGCAGGCCAGGGGTGAGGCGCTGGCAGAGCCCTGTGGTGAGGACGCTGACGTGGCTGACTAACCTCTACCGTGTTGGCTTCTGCCTCGGTCTAATGACAGGTCAGTTGCGGGGTGTGGCCGGCCCACGCACAGGGCCACTTCCCAGGTGAGCTGTCTGCATGCTAAGGGGCTTCCCTGGTAGCTCTTGGGCCCTGAGCGTGAAAACCGATCCATGCTGGGTAGCTTACACTTTCTCGCCCCTCCTGCCAAGGGCATGGGAAGATCACGGCTGCCTCAAGGGGTGGGTGGGAGGAACAGGTCCCTGGGCCTGCTGCTATTTATTCCTCAGCCTTAAGCCACTGTAGGATGATAAGTGAAGCAGTTGTCGTTGCCTGGCTGGTGTGGGGCGAGGTAATACGTTCCAGGCACCCCTCCCTGGTCACCCCCCTCCACATCCCCCCGCGCTCCCGCACGCAGGCGCTTGTTCGGCTGATGACTAAATAAGGACGAGCTGCAAACCCAGGGCTGCTAAAAATAGAGCTCCGCCAAGAGCTCTGCTGACCTTCGGGACCCTTCCCCTACCGGAGTCAGTGACTGGGCGTGTAAACTGGGGCCCGTCGGAACATTGCTCCCCCTCCTCGCGGCCGCACATGCAGCTCCGCAGCCAGAGCAGGCAGCCGGTCGCGCTGGGTCTGATCTGCCAGGGAAGGAGGGAGGCACCTAGGGAAAACTGCATCTCCCCTCCAGTCTCCAGCCCCCCCCTGCACCCGCATCTCCAACAGCTCCTGGGGGTGTTTCTCGGACGCGTGGGGATTAATTCTAATGTCCAACGCGCTTGCAGATCTGCCGACACCGGCAAAGCGCGGAGCACATTTGTCACTGATCACTATCGGCTGGATGTCCCTTATATTCATTTCTTTCTTCGCCGCATCGTTCTGCATGCTGGGGGCGGGGCAACTATTGAGCAAATAAATGTAAAGTCCCACAGTGCTGTTTCTTACCCCCTTCCTGAGCTACCCGCCCGGACGATGCTCCATTCCCTTGGAAAGCAGCTAGGACAGTGAAAGGAGAGGATGGGTGTGTGGGTGCTGGGAGTTCCAAGGAGTTCCTCTAAATGTGAGAAATAAACCCCAACATTAGTCGGGCTGGAGCACAGCGAACTTGCATCAGAGACACCCGGGAAGAACTAAGAGTCTCTGTGTAGGTGCGTGCATGTCCCATTCTTGTGAGGTTCGTCATTCCAGATCTCCCACCTCCGAAGCTCCCACTCTCCAGCACAGGCAGATTATCTGAAGCCTAGAAATGCACAGCGGGTCCCTAATGGGGTAGGTCCCACAAACAGAGCAGAAGGTGAGAAGGAGGCAGGGACTTCAGGGAATGGCCTTTTCTCCAGCAGGAACACATGTAAACAGCTGCAAGGAGCAAGGCAGTTAGCCTGGTCTGGTAACCAGCCGGTTCCCCGGCCACTACTCTATTCGTTTACAATGCTGTAGACTGTGTGATCGTGAGGGCTGTGAGCATCTCCATGTGCCCTTCTAACATCCGCACTCTCAGAATGTGTAAGAACCGGACTGGGCTTCAGCTCAGACATCTACGTGGCCATTCCAGTGAGGAAGGACTATTTGGGGAAGCATTTGCAGGATCAGGTGTACAAGCAGCCCCCTGATGCTTCGGTGAAGTACTCGTCTAAAGTATTGTATTTATACCAGGCCTTTGCTTTGCATGGCGATTCATAGAAATGTAGGAAAACGTGGTTCCTGCCCCAAAGAACTTATAATGCAAATGAACAAATGTGGATTATGTTGTTTTCATTGCTGAATTTTCTCTTTTCTTCCTGTAAACTTTCTACTCCTTCACCTGGGTCTCTCTCTCTCTCTCTCTGAAAGTCTTTGTAATTTTTATGACAGACATGCGAACTAGGCGTCCTTGGCTCAAACATTCGTTTGTCGTTGTCACATTCTAGATTTATTTCAGAGTAACAGCCGTGTTAGTCTGTATTCGCAAAAAGAAAAGGAGTCCTTGTGGCACCTTAGAGACTAACCAATTTATTTGAGCATGAGCTTTCCTGATTTACTTTGTTATCTGCACAACGCAATGTTTTCTCTGGATATAATTTTGCTCTTCAGAAGGCTGCTGGGGCTTTTCTCTTTTTCTTTTCTTTATGTGTGTGAGTTTGTTATTTGTCCTATGAAATGTTTTGCTGATAGAGATAGACCCAATTCCCAACCCCAAACCCAAGCACCCTGAAATTCAGGGATGGTCGAGATCTGCATCCCTATGTGGTGGCTGGAGTCATTTAAAAGGTAAAGAATGGCAGAAAGAGTCACTTTCTTTAGAACTTTATTTAGACTGCAGACACTGATCCACCGGATACGCACACATGCGCTAACCCAAAACCTTAAAACACCTTCCGAAATCTTGCATTTCCGTT
Source organism: Eretmochelys imbricata (assembly GCF_965152235.1). Taxonomy (NCBI): domain Eukaryota; kingdom Metazoa; phylum Chordata; order Testudines; family Cheloniidae; genus Eretmochelys; species Eretmochelys imbricata. The sequence continues at coordinate 6,464,258 of NC_135579.1, read as the reverse complement.
GTGGGATCTATTATACATTGTGTCAACTGGGGAACTGCGCCTCTCAGGGATCTTTCTGTACCCATCAGGCTGCAGGGAAAAGCATCCCCTGGGTGCAGGACTGTGACGGGCTGGTGATGGTAAAGCCTGGAGTCGAATGCAGCAGGGTGTCAGTGACTGGTCACTGCTGAGTATGACTTATGCTGTACAGAGACATGGGCAGTAGCTGCATCCACCGGTGGCATTACATAAGGTGAGTCAACACAGATGTGCTCCTAAGCCTCATTCTGTACAGGCCATGCCGGGCTCGCTGTGTTGGCTGCGACATGCAGTGGCGGAGCTAATGGGGGTGACCTTTAAGTGTATGTGTGGTGCCTTTTCAAGCACATTATGCAATTGAGAAAGAAGGTGTACCGGGGGCTGCAGAGTGAGCCCACCCTGCATGCACCCATCAGCAGCGGCTCAGGTCCTGGCCATGGGGCTGGGCCCAGCTCCCTGCTCCAGGCGTTGTGACATGGTCGCAGCTCCACGATTCGGCCTGGCTGCCTCTCTGTCATGACAGGGGGTGGCTGAGCCAAACCTGAACGGTGCTGTGACCCCAGGGGCCAGGTCGCAAAGCCCGGAGTGGGGAGCGGGGCCAAGCCCCGCAGGACGGGAGACATTGCTGCTGGGTGAGTGTGGGGTGGGCTCTCTCTCCAGCCCACTCACAATGACCCATTCCCCTCTCCCCCATTTGCCAGACCTGGGTCCGCAGCTGGAGACATGGTGCTGCTGTAGCTTTCGTGGCAATCATACACACCGCGTGGAACGCCCAGGCCTCAGCTCTGTATCTATACATTTCCTCTAGCTGGAGGCCAGTCCGCACTGCAGGGTGACAGAGTCGGTGTGTTGTCTCCAGAGGGATCGGGGAAGAGGCCTTGGAGAGAGGGTAACCACTGCCTTAGCACGGAGAGATTGATTCAACTGCGTGAGCAGGCGCCAGAATGAGGGTGTTCCCCACATCTGAGAGAGACGCAGCTCAGCTGGTTCTGCAGAGCCCTCCACCCATCCCAATGCCAGTATGGATATTACGTTATCAGCATTGCACCAAATTCATCGGCTAAACATACCCCCAGGGAAGACATCACAACCACTTCCCAGACATGACTAAGCCTTTAATAGGTGCCCTGTGCGTCACAATCTACAGTCAGGTAAGACTCTCTCATCCCTTCCACCCATTCCCTGGGCACTCGCATTGCAGCTACTCCCCCGGTTTGTTGCAAGGAAAGATGTTCCATCCCACAGAGCACTTTCTTCTCGCTTTTATGGTAAGGAGAAGGGCCCGAGCCACAAAACATGAGTCTGGATCATGAACCCCTCAAAGTTGGGGGCTGTTTGGATCCCAGGGTTTTGGTTTGGCCCGATATAAAGGCAAAGACAATTGTGTTTGGGTTAAATAACTTCGTGGGCGTTCAGATCCCGGCCCACCTCTCTTACCTAAGGTCATGGAGGTGCAGCTAGTCGGAGCCTGTGCTGATTGCCTGACCTTCACCAAGTGCCTTACGCTGCCAATTTTAACCTCCTTGCTGCTGGGCTCTGCTGGACCCCCCGCTCAGAATGAGATAGCCTTGGAGTGCCCGCCTTGACACCACAGTGGCGATGGGCCTGCTGGAATTCTGGACATGCATTTTGCTGTATGTACCTCAAGCACTGAGAAGTTAAAAAAAAATAAAAGCTCCAAACTCTTCAGCACAGAACTGGACTGTCCCCTTCCTGTTGAAATCCTCTCCCGGTTCACACAGATTCTGGGAAACCTGCCTTTTGTATGGATCCTCACCACCTGCCCCTCCCTTTCCTCCACATCTTTCCTAACTGGTATATTGCTGCCCAGACACTTTGCCTCTGTCTGCACGGAACAAACCCACACAGCTGGGAAAAGTTCTGTGGCCCTTTTGGACAGCTCTGGAGGGGTTGGCTAAGGGTTCTAAGCCTCAGGTTTGGAGATACCAACACTCCTCAGGTAGATAAACGGATTAGCTTTTTACACAACACGCTGTTAACCTGTGGAACTCCTGCCACTATATATCATTGACACCAAGAGGTTAGCAGGATTTAAAACAGGATTAGATATTGAGATGACTAACACCATCCATAGTGACATTATATAGGATAAAGCAACCATTAATTGACTGAATGAAGTGAGCTGTAGCTCACGAAAGCTTATGCTCTAATAAATTTGTTAGTCTCTAAGGTGCCACAAGTCCCCCTGCTCTTTTTACGGATACAGACTAACACGGCTGCTACTCTGAAACCTGTCATTAATTGACTGGGGCTAGGAAAAATACATCATATGGGCAGGTGTCCATGATGCGTGTTCCCCTGGAGCATTGGGTACAGGTCCCTGTGAGAGACAGGACACTGGGCTAGGCAGGCCACTGTGAGAGACAGGACACTGGGCTAGGCAGGCCATCGGTCTCGCTCACTAGGACTGTTCGGGGAGTCCTGTGTCGTCCGGTATCATTGGCAGGGGCCCTTGTGCCCAGACCAGTGCCGGCACCGTGGCCCTGGTTCCCGTGTGTCTGTCGGTGCCCACCTGCGGTCTCTTGCCTTCTACTTAGATTGCAAACTCTTTGGGGCAGGGACTGCCTGGCGTTGTGGCTACACAGCGCCGAGCGGGGCCCTGGTCCCTGCCTGGGGCTGCTGGAAGCAAGAAGTGAGCCGGTGGTAGGGGAGGCAGGGCAGGCGGACAGGGAGCTGCCTTAGCTCAGCCCTTCTTTGCCAGCAGAGGGCAGGGCCCCTTTCCCTGCATCCATTCCCGGCTGAGCGGCGCCTGCTTCCCCGTCCCAGCGCCCTGCGCCGCCTGCCCGGGGCTGAACCAGACCCACCCGAAAGAGGAAGCGACAGGCGGCTGAACGGCGAGGAGGCGAGCAGCGGCTGGGGCGAGAACGGCCGAGCCAGCCGCATTCCGCCGCCGCCGCCTTCCCCTGCCCGTCCCGCTCCGGCACCCAGACCCCGCCGTAGCCCGGCTGCCTCGGCCTCCGGAGCGGAGCCTCTCCGCCTCCCTTCCCGGCTCCCGCCCGCGGGGCTTCAGCCTGCCCCGGCAGCGATGCTGGCCCTGGTCCTGGCTCTCTGTGCCCTGCAGCTGTGCCCAGCCGTGCGGGGCGGCCGGTGGGGGCAGCCCTTCCTGGTGGAGGGGCCGCCGTCCCGGAGGCTGAGCAAGGTAAGGGGGCTTCACCCCACTGGGGGACGGGTCAGGGGCTCTGGCGTGGGGCAGACGCAGGTTCCTAAGGGCCCACGAGCACTAGCCCACACGTGCCGAGTGCGGGAGCCTGCGAGTGTCCTGACTGCCTGGGGTGGGCTGGCCTGTGTGGACGGAGAGCCCGGCCGGGGAGCGGGGTCCCAGCCCTGGGCAGCAGCCAGGGCGGGAGAGCTGGGTGGGAAATGGTTTTCCTGCCTGGCCAGGATTTTCCAGGTCTCCAAAAAGGGTCCCCTCCTGCATCGGGACCAGGAGCCTAAATCACCAAAGGTTTCACAGACCGAGAGTGGGAGAAAAATTCCCATCAGGTCAGTGGAGACGTCGTGTTTCGATCGTTTCCATGTGTTTCGATTTTGATCTTTGACATAGTTCTTTAATACCTTTTTGGGGGTATAAATTAACTAACCATTTGGAAGGAAAAGTCAAGTGTGGCTTTAATGAAAAGCCCTTTCCAAGAGCCGGCTCTGTATCGTTATTATTTCTGAAGGCCGACGGGGAGCAGGGACTCAGCGTGAGAGGTGGGACTGCATACCCTTGGCAGCATGGGGCTATACGCCCATTCCTGTCTCCAGGAGAGCAGTGGTGCATGCTGGCCTGGATTCCTACGGGCGTAGCACCCTGCTTGCTTGCCCGGCCCGCCCATGTGTGGGAGCAGGGCTGCTTGCCAGCCTGTAACCCGGTGCTGCTAACAATGAGCTCGAATCCCTGTGGCTCTGCACCTTGTGGAGTTGTTTATACCTGTGCCAAGCAGATGTGAATTGCTGCTGTCCTGATGGGGCAGTGCACCGAGCTCCTGTTGCATGGGTACAAATGATGGCACCAGGTGGGGAATCAGACCCCAAAGGCTTTGCCCTTTTGTGAGCTGGCACTGCCTGTGTCCATGGCCAGAGAGGGTCTCAGTAGTGGTGGTTTGGTGACATGGATGCTTGTCCACCAGGAGCTTCCCTCAGTCATACCCGCATACTATGGATAACTGTAGCCTGAGCTGTTCCTAATGGCTGTCCCATTCTTTACCCACCTCCTGGAGTCCGCCTTGCCATTTGGACCATAGCTCAGACATGAAGTAGATTGCAATGTTATTGAATCTGTACAATAACAGCCCTGTGACCGCAAGAGAGCCAGCACAGAGGCCGGGCTCAGGAGCTGCTTTAGCTGGGCCCTGCCCAACTTTCAGTTCTCATTTTGTTCTTTTAAATGTCAGTTCTGCTTTTGCAGCAACCACCTCACCAGCCAAGGTCATGAAAAGTTGGAGCTGGTTCTGTGGGTGTGAGAGATCTCCCCAGAGCCGGAGGCTCTGTCCAAAAACTCAAGGTTAGGCAGATAAGCATGTAACTCTTTGCACAGAGGCTGCAGAACGGACATGGATGCATGAGCTGAGGGGTGCAGCTTGGGAAGGGAGGTGCAGAGATGTGTGTAACCCCCCTTTATGCTCTGCTGATATGGGGCTGTGCTTTGGATTTGTCTCAGCCTGAAATTCGGCAGCTTTAGGCCTGTTCTAAGTGACGCCGGTTGGCAGTGACCCCCAAGGAGCCCAGAAAGGAGCAAGGATTGCTGGGGCTGGCTTCCAGGGTGGAGTGATAGTGTGGAAGAGCTGCTACGCTGGCATTACACCTCATTGATGTGAACCCCCCAGGCCGGCTATGCCAGGGCTAGAGCCACTCCGTGCTGCCAGCATGGCGTGAAGTCACCTGGGTGCGGGGAACAGTCTGGGTTGACAGCTTTCAGTTCGGCCAGATTCAGACAGAGGCGTAGCAGTGCATGGCTCCCTTTCCCGCTCCTGTCTCCCGAGCCATCGTGATCCCCAGCCTTCGAATGCAGGACTTGGAAGTGAAAGGCTCAGTGTCGGTCATGTACCCCTGAGCCTGGCTCTTGCTTTAACTGTTGCCTCCTGTCCCACAGATCCGCTTGCAGCAAGCAGCCAGAGGCCACATGCAAGCTGTAGTAGATAGATGGGAAAGGATGTGGACCCTGGAAAGGGAGTTGGCTAGTGCTGGGTGTTGGTAAGATGAAGCCAGGCTAGTGCAATGGGCATTTTGCTATTGGCTTATGCCAAAGGACTAGGGGCACCAGGTGTGTCTGCTGAAAAGAAGGAGACCTTCATCTCCCCATGGGGTTTCCGAAACGGTGCTCTGCTAAGCCAAATACAGCAAGAGTAAAAGCTGTTATCATTTGGAGCATGCCCAGTAGGGTTCTGAGCCATGTGTGAGCACAGGACAGGGTTTCAGTGTGTGGCAAACCATTATACAAGAGCATCTAGTCCAAAGCAAACATTGAATCGATGCCTGGTTCGCTTTTATACTGAGGCCACTTTCCACCGCTGTGGCAGTGAAAAGGGGCATCCAATGGGAGTAAGTGCCTGGGATTTTAGTGTCCCATTATCTGAGCTATAACTGGTGGAAACAGCATTTCCGTACTTTTCCATATAGCCCCCACCTGTCAGAACAATTACTCTGTGCTCCTTCTGAGCTCACATTGGTCAGTTCAGTACTATCCCCTCCCAGGGAGCTGGGCTTGTTTTAGTTATCCAGGAGGACAAAACCTTGTCTCTTGCTTGTTCAGACGTGTGTTTGCACTCAAACTAAGTAAACGGCTTTAGTGATAAAGTTTCAGACTGGACCTGGGCTTTTGTCCCTTCCCGGGGACATGTGCCTTTGATATGGCTGGAGAAATGTTATTTAGAAGTAGCAGAGTTATCCATGACTCAGACTTAGGCACTCTGAGTCGGCAGCACAAGATGTTCCATGGAAATGCTAAGCAGCCCATGATCTGGGTGGCCGTACACCTCTGACTGCCAGAACCTGGGCCTGAATGGCTGGAGATGGACCACTTAATAATTGCCCCATTCTGTTCATTCCCTCTGACGCATCTGGCACCAGCCACGGTCAGAAGATAGGATACTGGCCTAGACTGACCATTGGTTTGACCCAGTGTGGCCATTCTTATGTTCTTATATTGGAGGTGTGAATCTATAGAAATACACCCACTCCAGCAGAATGCCACATGCTGAAATTTACTAGGACTAGACAGAGGTGAGCTACTGGGACAAGTTCTCCTCTTGGTGACATGTTGGCAATCCCACTGACATTAGTGGGATGGCACTGACAGTAAATCAGAGGGGTTGCCCCCACAGAACCAGTCTGTCCCATTACAGGAGCAAGGTATGCTGGTGAGTCCATGTGAGGGGATGCCCAATGCAGCTGTTGTTGCCTCTGCTGTAGCTGCCTGTGGATAAATAGACGTTGGTTTCGAATGGTTTGTCTACACATACAAGTTGCACTGGTTTGAATTAAATTGGTTTTAATTTGATTTAGCCCCAGTCGTGCACACAAAGTTGTGTTGGTTTGAACTGGAGGTGTGACTTTATACCAGTTCAGTTAAACCAGTGCAGTTTTGTGCATGGATGCTCTTATACCATCTTAAATCTGCCTTATATTGGTGTAATTTGTGTTGGTAAATTTACAGGTACAAGCTGAACTGATCGAACCAGTTTTAAACTAATATAAGAGTCTGTGCACAAAAGTTGGTGCATTGGTGTAACAAAACTGATTTAAGTGATACTGGTACGTCTGTGTGTAGATAAACCCGTACGGCAAACCACTGTAGATACTCTTCTGGTGGTTTAGCTTGCACCTGTTAATTTACCGACACCAGCTAACCTGGTATTAAACCAGATTTAAATCAGTTTAAGACTGTCCACACACAAAACTGCACTGGTTTAACTAAATCAGTATGAAACCACACCTTCAATTACACTGGTGCTACTGTGTGTGTAGACTAGGCCATACATACTCAGTTCAGAACCTGTTAATAAAACAAGCCCTCTGAGTTTCAGAGTCTAGTGTTTGTTGGTGACGTCACTGGCAAATGTGCTATTTCTAGACACATGTTAAATCTGGGAGATGCACGTTTTTCAAGCATTATTAAGCATTATTCAAGAGGAAGCTTGGAAATGCCAGATAGAGGCGCATGTGCTGGGCTCAAATGTATTAAAAGACTTTATAATTATTGCCTGAGGTGGAGAGTTTCTAAAATGCCTGATGGATTTAGGATCCCAGAAGCAATAGCATTTGTGCTCCTAAATCCCTTGGGAGCTTTTGAAAATCTCTCCTGAAATGTTCGTACAGTGTTACTATTTCTTCAGCCTTTGACTGCATGCTTTAAAAGCTCCTTTCCCCCCGTGAATGTCATCAGTAAGTGTGTGTGTGTGTGTGTGAAATGGATGGAGTTCTCTGCCCCCACAATAGAATTCTGAGGGGCTCTCACACTCCAGAACTCTGAAGTGCAGCTGCCGTCTCTCCTGCTGTGAAGGGCTGGAGGGGACTCCTTTCGGAGCCCCTCACGAACCCACTGGAGCACCTTCCCTCCTGCGGCAGCCTATGGTGTTTCTGGGGAACATGACAACTGAGTCTCCTTGGCATGCCAGCTCAGAGTGCTGCTCCCAGGCCAGCCAGCCCAGCTGAGTGCAGAGACTGTTTAACCCTTTCCTTCTCTGAATCCTGTAGGTTGGTGGCTTCTCCTGGGAGAACTGTGGCAATGGGACCGATCCCTTTGTGATTAAGAGTCTGTCCGTAACCCCGGACCCGATCCACATCCCCGGGGACCTGAAAGTCAGCGTGGCGGTTTCCAGTGGTGTTGACATCGTCTCACCTCTGAAGGTATGTGAAAAGGGCAAGCCCGCCAGAGAGGCCTGTTCAGACACAGGATCTGTCCATTAACGTGTTGTGGAGTGTTGGGAAAGAACGTGCCAAAAGCAACCATAACACCTGTCCCCGGTGGCCTTTCAATTCTCTGCAATGCGCAAGAGGTGTGAATAAACGGGGATTGTAGACCTGGGGCGGGTTTCCGGCCCTAGACCTTCCACTGCTGCAGTCAGTTTCCAGGGCCCAGAGTTTCTTATTCCTAGCAATATTTGCTGCTGGGGGACCGAAGGCTGGCTTGGTCTGTGCACGGTCTGTCTGTTGAGCTGCAGCTTTTTACTAAAATGGATCAGTGCAACCCCTAGGATGGATGCAGTTACAGCGGCAGAAAGGTGCTCGTACCACAATAGCTATTCCCCTTCCCTTCAGGAAAGTTAAAGCAGCCCATTTATTTGTGTGGAGTCACTCCCTTGTGACTTCCCAGCCCCTCTCCGCGCCCCCCGGGCCCAGCCTGGGAAGTGGAACTAGGTAAGATCCAAGCTGCTCCCACCTCCTGCTCCCTGGAGCAACCTGGCGGTGTCTGTGTTAGGCTGGGGTGATGAATGAGTCTTGGACTCGCCGCTGAGGGAACGCAGCCAAGTCTGAGGAAGGCGGGCACCGAAACTGCCGTGGCCTGATTGGCAAATCCTGGACACCCACAGATCCCAGCGAAGCCAGCGGGAGCTGCTGAGCGCTCAGCACCTTTGAGAATAAGGGTTTTAGATGTGGAGAGCTCCAATGGGGGCTGTTTCCTTGATCTTTCCTCGCCCAGGTGGGGAACGATTTCACCGAGCTAAAGGCCACAAAGGGGTGTTCAGAGAAAGAAAAGAATGAGGCAACATGGGGAGGGAGAGAGAGGGAGGGAACACAGAAGCAATGAGAAGGGGGATGCGGGGGGGGGAGCAGAGAGATGGGAGACCCTGTTTGGGGGAGTCAGATTAAGGTCAGGAGGAGGGGAAGAGACAAGGGGAAACCTTCATTGGAAGATGAAGTGAGAGAAGAGGAAGGGGCGGGGGAGGGATAGGACTCCAGGAGATGCGGAGAGGCAGGTGGGAGATACCTCTCTACCAGGCAACCTCCCCCCCGCTGCCCGCCCGCCCCAGAACATGGGACATGGGGAGCAGACCTATTATCCACCCCCAACTGCCAGGCTAGGCTCCTGATTGCGGAGACGCCGATAACGAACATAATCACTTCCTTAAAGCTCCTCCCCATGTGCACAGCACCCACTGCAGCTGGGAGGCTGGGGGCCTCCTGAGCCCACACACCTTCCTGGGACCCACGGCAGAGGGTCTGGCCTTTAGAGATTAGTGACACGCACCGCCCAGGCAGCAAACACGGCTGAGAGGTGGGCATTGCAGGGCGTCTGCCCCTTGCAGGGGGCGGGATTGCTATGGCGAAGGGCTGCTGGTGGCAAGGGCTGAAAGCGGAAGGGCTGCTGGTGGCAAGGGCTGAAAGCGGAAGGGCTGCTAGTGGCAAGGGCTGAAAGCGGAAGGGCAGCTGGTGGCAAGTTCCCCAACCATGCAAGCTGGATCATATGATGGTGTGGGCGGCAAGGGGCGGCAGGCCTCGCTACAGGGCTCCCTTCCCATCAGTGACACTGTGAACCCCGGCCCACCCTTTTTCCGTGTCAGTGTGGCGGGCGAGGGCTTGGCTAGATGAGGGCAGTTACACCTGCTGTGCCCTGGGCTCTGATCTGCAGGGGCAGGACTCTCCCATCCGGTCTCTGATGCAGGGTGTTAACCAGCAGGCAGCCCCGCCTGCAGAGCCAGTGCTGACGGGGCGATGTTATGATCATTTCCCAAGAGTGTGCATAGCGAGTGATAGCAGGCCTGATTCTCCCCTGCCCTTGACATCTGGGCACGATCACTGCCAGCACTGGGCTGAGCCAGTGGGAATTCCCCTTTGCTAGCATGGCACACCCAACTACCTCTGGCATAAACGAGGACGTGGGGTGTGACGCTGCTGTGGCCCTGTCCTGGCTGCAGCCGGCAGAGGGACGACTGCTGGGATTCACTGGGGATGCTAGGGCAGGACGAAACCAGGGCCAGCTCAAGGCCACAGCTGCAATTGCAGAAGTTACAGAAGAACTAGCCCGCCTTTCACCCCTGTTTACCAAGTGCCTCCTGTCCCTCAGCCGAGCAGCTGCAACGGTAACAAACACCCAGCAAGGCGAAAGGGGAATTGCTGCCCAGGACGGTACATTTCTGTTCCGCTTCTTTTATTTAGTGGTATGTGGCTCTGTATCAACTTTCTGCAGCTCCTTGTGGTGTTTTAGCACGCTGCTGCTCATGCCAAAGAATCAGAGCGGGTCAAATTCTGCCCTGGAGTTTGGAGGGAGCTGTGTGCCGGCATCTCCAAGGGCAAGACTTTGCAGCCTTTACTGCTGTTCCCAGTGCTGTTATTTCATGTTTGTGTTGTGGTAATGCTTGGAAGTTGCCTAGATCGATGCCCTGCTGTGTTAGGGGCTCTGCAGAGAGATAGTGAGGGTTTACAATCTAGGTAAAGTCATGTGTTTTTTCGGGAACAGAATTAAAGAGGAAGATGGGTCTCCGTTGAGCTGTTCTGAATAGGAAACCTACAGCCCAGTGATGGCTTTCTCAGGTGTTGTTGATCCTAAATGTCTCTTGCATTGTGCCCTAAGTACTCAGCACTTTGCAGACACAGGGCTGGTTTCCGATCTGTCAGTCTGGAGTAGCACCAATTCCTTCAGTTTAGGAAGGTGCATTTCCTGCCTGGAAGAGCTTACAGTCTAAAACCACCAAGAGAAATCAAGACATGGGCCGATTGGTCAGGAAAGCTGGTGTATGGTAAGGTTACAGAGGAAGACTTCCTGGAGGAGGGGAAGGTTGGAGGGGAGACCGTACCAGCTGGGATTCTCTGGTATGTGAAGTGTGCAATCCTTTGTCCCAGGCGGTGTTTACCGTGGAAAAGAAGGTAGTTGACATATGGATAAAGGTCCCCTGTCTGGACGAGATCGGGAGCTGCACGTACAATGGCCTTTGCGGAATCCTGGACAACGTCATCCCCCCCGGAACTCCATGCCCCGAGCCCCTGCTCAGCTATGGCATCCCCTGTCACTGCCCCTTCAAACAGGTAAGTGCTAAGCCAGCTGTTCTCCTCATGTTCCTTGTCAGGACCCCTGCTTCCCGTCTAGCCAAGAGCCAGCAGGGAGCCTCCTGTCACATAGTGACATGGAAAGGGCAGGGTGGTCACAACCCCTAAGTCCAGGTCCCCTGCTCAGCATGGCAGCCCTCCTCTCCCCTTGCCCTCTCAGTCAGCTGTCTGTGTGCTGGGGAAGGGGCTTTGTGAGCACTTGGAGGAGAGAGAATAGAAACCGGCTGCTGAGAGAAGGGGTAGTTAGAGGGCATCCTGTGTGTTGGCTGGATTCAGCATTGCCTTGCAGCCCGTGGGTCAGGTCAGAGGAACTGGCCGTTGTTGGAGACCGGGTCCTGAACTAGATGGACCTGTTCTGATCTGCTCTGACCCAATCTGAAGCACCCATTTTGCACACACGGTGCAAGGCAGTGGGGAATCAGGCAGAGTCTGGGTCCAGTAGGCCCACGCCAGGGAGGTCTGGGGCTTTGCCTCCCCATCCCTGGGGGCATTCTGTAGTCGTTGTGGGTCAGCATCGCAGGAAGGCCCCCGGTGTTGTGGGCTATGCTGGGGGCGAGGGAGTCCCTGAGGACTGTCTCAGTTGCTGTGTGATCACTGGATCTTCTTGTGCTTCAACTGGCCTAAGAAGGATGGTTCCAGACGGATTTGATTGGGTGTCAGCTCGCTTTGATCGCTGCTGCCACCTCGGGGTTCCTTGTAACGTTGCTGGGAAACGCTGCCCCAAAAGTAGCTGGACTCGGTCCGGCCTGGGAAAATCTCCCTGATCAGGGGCAGGGAGTAACTTGCCTGCAGTGGTGAAGCTGGCTGGAATGGAGAAAGTCACCTTCCAGACACTGCCAGAGCCAGTCGTACTGAGCTCGCCCGGACCGTGGAAAGGGGGCCCGGGAATACAGGCAAAAACCCACAGATGCAGAGGTCTCTGCACCAGGCAGGTGGCTGAGAAGCAGAGAGGCTGAGCTGGAAATCACTGGGCGGTGGGCTGCAGGGCGCCCCCGGGAATGGGTGGGCAGCAAAAGGCACCACTGCGGGAGTAATTAGTGATGAGTAATTATGGATATTCGAACATGCTTGATTTGTTCATCTTGATCATGACTGAGACTCCACAAGAGGTGCAGGGCAGGGAGCGGATGGGGGTAGAATCCGAAAGCTTGGTGGAGTCACCCCTGAGTGGGCTTGTACTTTGGGGCAGGGGAAGCCAGTGGTGGGGTGAGGCGGGAGCTGCTGTGTGCTAACGTTTTGGCATCTGTTTCCCTCCTTAGGGCTCCTACTCCCTGCCAGCCAGTGAGTTCTACTTGCCTGTCATACAGCTGCCCTCCTGGCTGACTAATGGCGACTACCGCGTCCAGGTTGTCCTGAGCAACGGTGCCAAGCAGCTCGCCTGTGTCAAGGTGGCCTTGTCCCTCCACTCTGAGTGAGGCTGGCCAGCCCTGCCCGACCACAAGCCCGCCCCGTGCTGAGACACACGCTGGAGCCAGTTGACAGCTCTCTTCCTCCTTCCGCTGCCTCTTGCTGCCGTCTGCCCTCACACAGCTGCTGCTTCCCCTTTCCCGCCTCTCTTTGCCCTTTTCCCTCTCAGAAAAGGGGCCAATGGAAGGGGGGATGGCGCGGGAGAGAGGCCTTTGTCTTCTGTGCAGGGTGGACTTAGAGGTGGGCACGGTTGGCAAATGGGTTGGGTCCCTCCTGATCCTGATTCAAAGCCTGTTGAAGTCAATAGGAGCCTTTCCAAGGGCTCCGGCCCCTAGTGAGGAGACTTAGAATCATAGAATCACAGAATATCAGGGTTGGAAGGGACCTCAGGAGGTCATCTAGTCCAACCCCCTGCTCAAAGCAGGACCAATTCTCAATTAAATCATGAGATTAAAGACTTGAGAGAGTCTTCATCACAGTCCCTACAATTGCAGCCCCACTTGTTGCATTTCCCAGCGGGGCTTCAATCCCTTCCCTCCACCCCTGTCCATGCTGTTCTGTAGAGCAGCGTCCCTCTCCTGGTCCAGGTTGGCTGTGCACCATTCCCCATGCCAGCTTTGGGCTGATCCACTGAAGTCAATAGAAACCCTCCCCCCAGCCCCTGTTGATTTCAGGCCCATAGGGAGGCACATGGCACTAAACAGAACTTCCCATCGCAGTTGCTGTTTGATTCCCAGCTGCGCTTTGCTGGGGATCGCCCTGCGCTGCAGCACAATGTGCTGGATGGCCATATGGGTCTCTTCTGCCCGACTTCTCTGATCCTAGGAAATATCAGGTTAAACTGCTGGCTCAGGTCTAATGCCGAGTCTTTCTCGTCATATCCTAGTGGTGGCTCTAGCTTTCAGGAGCTCCGTTCCAGGCCAGAATGTCCCCCATGCACTCTCTCACCTTGAGAGAGTTGTATCGCTGTGCTACAAGCCAGCCTTATGGAGGGGGGTCTAGTTTGATTATTTTCCCACATATGTAATGAAATTGCATTCTTCATGTTGCTTAACGCTCCCTTCTCCCCCCCTCCAGTCAGTAACAGTGGGAGGGCCCATTAGCCCTCCAGCTGACTGGCTTAAAACAAAATGGGGTGTCACAATATTCCACACGTTGAGTGTCCTAGTTAACCTTGACCGTCCTAGGGGTTTTTGCCATCTGTTGGCTAGGGTGTGGGGCTGTTTTTGTTTGTCTGGGTTTTTTAAAAATATCACACAGGGAATTTTAGAAAAAAAAATTGAAAGAAGAAAGCAGAAATAAATAGTTCTTTTAAACAATCAGTTGGAAAAAGGAAAAGAGAGGCTTAGAGCTGGCCGCCCCTCTCTGCAATGTGGGGTTCGACTGCTGGTCAGGAGTGCCGTCTTATATACTTTGAGGGTGTAAGCCCCCTCCAGGAAGGTGCGCCCCGACACTTGACTGGAGAGATGCACGCGCAGGTAGACTGATATGTTCATTCTTACTGGCCACTGCTGGAGACAGGATACTGGGCTAGATGGACCATGGTCTATCTTGGGGTGGCACTTCTTATGTTTCTGAGTCAACCTGGGCAGTAGCAGCAGGAGACCTGTCAACAGTAAGAGCTGTCCAGCTAGCACTGAATTCTCTGACAACAAATAAGCTTCCTAAACGGGACCACGCTGGACCAGATCCATTCCGAAGAAGTCATTGCTTATGGTAATGTAAGGAGAGCCAGGAGGGTGGGCATTGCCAGCCAAAGAGGCAGATCTTCAACATTATCTCTCTCCCATGTCTGCATTAAAAAATTAAAAGAGGGATAGAACAAGAAAACAATGTACTCATTCTCACTACCAGAGGACCAAATGACTCATTCTGCTCTGGGCTTCTGTTACTCTAAAAAGGATGTGGTTGTCACAGTTTGAACCAAAGGAACAATTTGGTTGGCTGGTGAGGATTCCAAGCAGTGTAATTACGAAACTGAAAATCACCCGACTGTGAACTTCTCGACCACAGTGTTAAAGTGACCATTTCATAAATGTGCTAACCCATGGTGAGGCAGGCCGTCACACTGCCATATCCTGGGCAGAGGAACAAATGAATTTAGAACCTCGTGAGTTTGCAGCCACCATATTTAGCAGCTACAGCAAAGGAATGGTGCAACTCAAAATGTGCTGATCAGACTCTTTCTACAGGACGTGGTTCAAGGGCGTTCGTCGGTCTTGACAGGCTTTAGGGAGAAGAGTCTCTGTTTGGCATAAATTGTTGTAGCTCAGGATGTGGCCCTGGAAATAGAGAGTCGGGACCCTAATCCGGTGTACCGTGAGCTGTTGATTTGTTCACTTTGGGTGCGATTCTGCACCGTTAATGGGAGCTTTGCCATTGATTTCAATGGGTATAGGATCAAATTGCTTGGGTTGTGTTTTTTCAGCACTGTAAGTCCCTGCCTCCCAATTCACATACTGGGCTGTCATTGCACCTGCAGATCCAGTTCAGTGCAGCTAACCCTAAGATGTGTGTAGAATACATAACCCAATCACTGCACACTCCGTCCCGTATTAGTGCAATGGAGCTATATGTATACAATCATCAGAGAGGTAGCTGTGTTAGTCTATATCCACAGAAACAACGAGGAGTCCGGTGGCACCTTAAAGACTAACACATTTATTTGGGCATAAGCTTTCGTGGGTAGAAAACCCCACTTCTTCAGATGTATGGAGAACTTCTTCCAGGCATCTGAAGAAGTGGGTTTTTTACCCACGAAAGCTTATGCCCAAATAAATCTGTTAAGTCTTTAAGGTGCCACCGGACTCCTCGTTGTTTTTATGTATACAACTGTCGCTGTGTTAGCACACCTGAGGTGTGAGTGGATTCACACCATCACTGCACACCTGCTATTGCAGCTGAGGTGCATGTGTGTGCCATGCAATCCCTACCTTGTACCCTGTATTGTTACCATCGATTTGTGTGGATAAGACACTCTCACTGCATGCCCTCTCCTGTATTATTTTGTGCAAGACAGGTGTATATGACCTCATCAGTGCACACCTGTCCTGTGCTGTTGTGGTACATCACCACGTCCTCTGTCTTCCATTACTATCCTCTGAGCGTGCACATGTGACAGCCACTGCTCACTCTGCTCTGTATTACATCTGTGATGCATGTGTATGACACCCTAATAATACTACTTAGCAGCTGTGTAGGGCTGATCTTCAAAGCACTTTAGAAGCCTTAACTACTGAATGCCCGCAGTCCATGGGCTGGTGTGATAGTGATTAGCATTGGGCTAACGCACAATGTTTTGCACAGTCTGTGTGCCCATGACAGGTTTAAGAGACAAAGGCCTTTGGTCACCTTTCTGCTTCCTAAACTTGCTACGCTTTATAGCGACATCCTAACCGACAGTGGGTTTTGCTCTGCTCTGTTCTGTGTGGAGAAGCACTAACTGTCCTGCCGATTCCTGCATCCTTACTGCTTAGCTGAAGCCTGCTGGTTTCTTGGGAGGCAGCGGCCCTTAGTGCTGGTGCCACAACGAGTGCTTAATAAATCTTTTTAACTGGAGGGCTGAGTCCTTCGCAGTGGTTCTTGGCCCGTCGGTAACTTTGGAACCTGTGATTTTCTTTCTTTTAAATATAAATGAAAATCTGGTGAGTTGGTTTGTTGCCCGTGATGGTCTGACAGCACTGGCTGGAGCGAGTGATAGTGGATTCCCCAGCTGGTCTAAGCTCCTATCCCAGGGGTGGGCAACCGACGGCCCAGGGGCTGCATCTGGCCCCCCAGATGTTTTACTCTGGCCCTCGAGCTCCCGCCGGGGAGCAGGGTCTGGGGTGTGCCCCTCTCCAGTCAGGAAGTGGGGTCTGGGCGTTGCCTCACTCTGCGTGGCTCCCGGAAGCAGCGGCATGTCCCCCCTCCGGCTCCTGTGCGTAGGGGTAGCTAGGGGACTCTGCACGCTGCCTCTGCCCCAAGCGCTGCCCCTGCAGCGTCCATTGGCTGTGCAGGCATTGCACAGAGCTGCCTGACCGCACCTCTGTGTAGGAGCCGGAGGGGGGACATGCCGCTGCTTCTGGGAGGTGCTTGAGGTAAACGCTGCCCAGAACCTGCACCCCTGACCCGCTCCCGTGCCCCAGCCTCCTGCCCCAGCCCTGATCCCGCTCCCACCCTCCAAACCCCTCAGCCTGGAGCACCCTCCTGAACCCCCAACCCCTCACCCCAGCCCCACCCCAGAGCCCTCACCCCCTCCCGCACCCTAACCCCCAATTTTGTGAGCATACATGGCCCACCATACAATTTCCATACCCAGATGTGGCCCTCGGGCCAAAAAGTTTGCCCACCCGTCCTATCCCAGGCTGCTGTCAGTGCATCTGACGCTGAACCTGCAGCGTTCCCTCGGCCTGGGCACTCAAACAGCTGTATCAAAGGATCTCAGTAAAGAGGTGCAAAATCCCCCTCTTAATACATTGCTGGGCTTGGAAGGGCCCTGCGTGTCAGGCAATTTGCATTTATCAGACTGCCTGGAGGAATTTTCCCCCAGCTTCCCCGTATGTGGGCAGCAGTGGCAAGCATTTCCCAGCAGCTACTCTCACTAGACATTTCCCAGTCCACTATGCCCCAGGGTCGTTGCTCCACGGACTCTCCGATTCAGATGTCACTTCACGCAACTCTGAAGTGCTCATGCAATGCTCTGACCAGCATTGCCCAGAACATGCCAGGCTGCCCTGTGCATGCTTTCCTCCCCATAATCCATCACTGGTATTGCTTAGACACAGGCCCCAGCCTATCCCTGGTGCATGCTTCCCCCCTCTGGCCCCGTGAGCGGTGCACGCTCCTTTCTCTGAGTCCTTGACAGTGAAACATGCCCAGTGTAGTGGTGGCTTTTGTTACACCCACGTGAACGCTGAGGTGACAGAGCATCACATTTATGTGAGAGGCTGACGCAGGATTCGTAAGGCCAGGCCGCTAAACCTGCAGCGCCTGGAAACATCCCTGATGTTGTCAGCGGGCATTTCTCCTCCTGGGTTCTGACTCCACGCTGCACCCGGATCTGCTTCCCCACGGTGGGGGTGGGTGGGGTTTGGGGGCAGCATCACCAACTCTTGACTCTGTGGGGCCAGGTCCTGGAGTCCCACCAACGCCCCACGGGATCTCAGCTTTTCCTTGCCAAACAAAGGCTGCTTCTCATCCCCCCTATCCCTGGGTGTGGGGAAAATCTTGGAACGGGGAAGACTGGAGGTTGCCAAACCCCAGCGGGCAACGACCCAGAACTGCAAAGCGATGAACCCGGGCCCCGAGCAGCCGGTCTGCTGACGGGCTGAGGCCTGACTGTTCCTTGCGGGCGTGGGGAGGCCATGTGGGCCTGGGGAGCAGGCTACAGGTGCCTTTCCCACTGACTGCAGGGAGGGCTGGGTTAGGGGCCAGGCCGGGGAGCAGCCCCCCAGCACCGGCCCGGCCAGGGAGCCCCCCTGCAAGCACCCCCCAAGCAGGGGAACCAGCAGAGGGAGCCCTGAGCCGGCCCAGCAGCGTGCAGCAGCCTGGAGCGGGCCTGGGCTCTGCCCCTGCACCCCTCGCGCGGCTGGGTCCAGCCCTGCGAGCTCGGCCTGCGCAGCGCCAGCTCCGGCCGCCAGGGGGCGCAGCAACACCGCCCCCCCCTCCCGACTCCTCCGCCGCCGCCCCTACTGCGCACGCGCAGGCTGGAGACGCCGGGCCAGGGAGTCGGCTGAGCCGGGCGTCACGTGACTGGGCGTCCGGTGACCGGCCGCCGGAAAAGCAAGATGGAGGGGCGGGGCCGGTGAGCCCCGGGCAGCTGCCGGTGAGCGCCGAGCTGGGGGCGCGTGCCCGGTGGGGGGTATGTGCACGTGCACGGCGGGGTATTGCCCGGGGACTGGGGGCCCCTGCATGGGGGGCATTGCCCAGTACGGGGTATGTGAATGGGGGGCATTGCCCGGGGACTGGGGGCCATTGCCCGGTAGGGGGTATGTGAATGGGGGGGCATTGCCCGGGGACTGGGGACCCCTGCATGGGGGGCATTGCCCGGTACGGGGTATGTGAATGGGGGGGCATTGCCCGGGGACTGGGGGCCCCTGCATGGGGGGCATTGCCCGGTAGGGGGTATGTGAATGGGGGGGCATTGCCCGGGGACTGGGGGCCCCTGCATGGGGGGCATTGCCCGGTACGAGGTATGTGAATGGGGGGCATTGCCCGGGGACTGGGGGCCCCTGCATGGGGGGCATTGCCCGGTACGGGGTATGTGAATGGGGGGGGGCATTGCCCGGGGACTGGGGGCCCCTGCATGGGGGGCATTGCCCGGTACAGGGTATGTGAATGGGGGGCATTGCCTGGGGACTGGGGGCCCCTGCATGGGGGGCATTGCCCGGTACGGGGTATGTGAATGGGGGGGCATTGCCCGGGGACTGGGGGCCCCTGCATGGGGGGCATTGCCCAGTAGGGGGTATGTGAATGGGGGGGCATTGCCCGGGGACTGGGGACCCCTGCATGGGGGGCATTGCCCGGTACGGGGTATGTGAATGGGGGGGGCATTGCCCGGGGACTGGGGGCCCCTGCATGGGGGGCATTGCCCGGTAGGGGGTATGTGAATGGGGGGGCATTGCCCGGGGACTGGGGGCCCCTGCATGGGGGGCATTGCCCGGTATGGGGTATGTGAATGGGGGGGCATTGCCCGGGGACTGGGGGCCCCTGCATGGGGGGCATTGCCCGGTACGGGGTATGTGAATGGGGGGGCATTGCCCGGGGACTGGGGGCCCCTGCATGGGGGGCATTGCCCGGTAGGGGGTATGTGAATGGGGGGGCATTGCCCGGGGACTGGGGGCCCCTGCATGGGGGGCATTGCCCGGTAGGGGGTATGTGAATGGGGGGGCATTGCCTGGGGACTGGGGGCCCCTGCATGGGGGGCATTGCCCAGTAGGGGGTATGTGAATGGGGGGGCATTGCCCGGGGACTGGGGGCCCCTGCATGGGGGGCATTGCCCAGTAGGGGGTATGTGAATGGGGGGGCATTGCCCGGGGACTGGGGGCCCCTGCATGGGGGGCATTGCCCAGTAGGGGGTATGTGAATGGGGGGGCATTGCCTGGGGACTGGGGGCCCCTGCATGGGGGGCATTGCCCAGTAGGGGGTATATGAATGGGGGGGCATTGTCTGGGGATTGGGGGCCCCTGCATGGGGGGCATTGCCCAGTAGGGGGTATATGAATGGGGGGGCATTGCCCGGGGACTGGGGGCCCCTGCATGGGGGGCATTGCCCGGTACAGGGTATGTGAATGGGGGGGGCATTGCCTGGGGATTGGGGGCCCCTGCATGGGGGGCATTGCCCCGGGGGGGTGTAAATGGAGGACGCATTGCCTGGTGGGGAGAGGGGGGTGTGTGTGTGGGACATTGCCCTGGGGGGATGGATATGGATGCCTGTATGGGGGCTGGAGCCCTCTGCAGTGTTAGTTGTATGGAGGGGGTAGCAGGTGTCTGTATGCCCCGGGGCGGGGGCAGAAGCTGCGTTGGGGATTTAAAGCCCAGGGGTAGCCACCTCCAGGGTGGGGGTAAATCTGGAGCTGCAGACGCATGCAGCAAAACGGGCGCAATGAGTTCGGGGTGGGGGGGAGTTGTATTGTGCAAGGGGAGGATTATGTTGAGGGAAGTGTGAACCAGGTGGCATGTGCCCAGCATAGAGGCTGTTTTTAGTAGTGCCAGTTAAAGCTGACCATACACCTCGGTGACCCATGTCTATGGTGTATGGCGGGAGGGGGAACAAGGGTAAGTAGTGGGAATGTCTGTTAGCGGGAGTTGCACTAAGTATCATCTGTCCTGAAGATGCTGTGGAGCAATGAGAAGTGGGGTCATGTGTGTCAGGCAGGGGGAAAAAAAACTACCTACCTAATAGAGCGGCTACAGGGAAATGTTTGTCAGTGCCTCAGTGCCACCCACATGTGGGCAAGCTGGAGTCATGAGGGCAGTTTACTTGTCCTCCCCAGGAATTTTGTATTTAGCAATGTGGAGGGGCATTCAGAGCGCTGGTGCTGCTCGTCATCTCTGCAGGCATTGGAAAGTAAGAGTAAATGAATACTGGCAGAAAAGAGCCCTGACATCTGACACAAAGCTCAAATTGTGAGGGTCTTTCCGGAGGTCTGAACATCACCTTACTTTTGAAAGGAATAGCAGCACCCCAACCTTTCCTCCAAACCAGACAAGGAGGAAACCCATAATAATGGCGGAAATGGCTCCTCCACCCCAATTCAGGAGGTAGAATCCTGATCTCAAAGGGCTAGACTCTGCAGATGCTTACACACACGCTTATCTTTAGGCACTTGGTAGCCCCAGTGACTTCAGTGGGGCTTTCTTGGGTAAACTTGTCTTCGTGGTCAGAGGAGGGACTGAGTGTTCTAGTCTCGACTCTCTGTAAGTGATGAGGAAATAACTAGGTGGGTTTTGCTTTTGGCTGAGAATGTTCTCTGCATGGATGAGACTGAAACCCTCTTTCTCCCCTCAGTACTTTTCCAAGCCCTGTTTTAGTGGTTCTCCTTCTTGCTGATTGTGTGGAAAATGACCACTTGTGCTTCCTGCTATTGTGCAATCTTTAATCCAGAAAGGAAGATGTCAAGTCACGATGGGCAGATCTGCCTGGGTTTCAAAAGAGAAGAGCAGTTAGGTGTGCTCTGGGAAAATTCGAGGGAGGAATTGAGTGCTGACTGGAGAGAATATAACATAACTATGTTGTTTCTTGTATAGAGAACATCACTGATGTGAGCCTCAAATAGCATGTCAGGCTCCTGCTCCATTAATGGTTTGTTTCTAGATGCACCATGCAGAGTAGGTGGAGCAGCTGGTTGCTGTGTAATTACAGTCAGATTGCTTTGTTGGAGGAGTTTCTCTTTGATCCCCAGGCTGACAATTGCCTTTAGTGTTCACAGTACATACACCAACAATTCACTCTCCACTGCCATTTACATCTTCCTGCTCTGAGAGTGAGGAGGATGCTGCTTGTAAAAATATCACCAATTGTTTTGGGGGGCATAGGTAGAATTTGGAAGTGAATCTGCCAGAAAGCTGGGGGTGGGATCGATCTGCATTACTGATTGGATTTGAGATTATGCTAATTGCCTTTTGGGCAGGACCCCATTTTAATGGCTTGTCGGAAGCCGAGCTACACATGAAGGAGATTGCTCGTTACTCTTGTATTGGGCACCTGTTTTTTGCTCACTTCCTTCTTTCTAGGCGGGGCAGGTAATTATTTGGGTTAGGGATGGTGGGGTCTGGCGCAAGCCTGCATCTTCCCAAAGGCTTCACTTTCTCTCTCCAGTTATCTTCTGCCCTGCCCCCATGCTGTCCCTTCTCGAAGCCTTGCAGAATATCATTCCTACTTCCTTTTCTGTGGAAGCCTCTCTCCTTCATTCACCTAATGCCAAAAGCTTAAATGACTGACTTCAGTGAATATTGGCCCTCTAAACCAGGGATCTCAAACACGTGGCTCGCGGGGTTATTTTCTGCGGCCCACCAGCTCCCTGCGGTCCCCCGCCCCCTCCAGCATTCACCTAGAGTGGCTCCGTCCCAGTGCGCACTGGGGGCAGGGCAGGCTCCCTGCCTGCCTGCCCTGCCCCCCGGCGCTGCTCTGGAAAGCAGCTGGGACCTGGGGGAAGGGCAGCACAGGGGTCTGTGTGTTGCCCTGGCTGCACCTCCAGGTACCTCCCCCAAAGCTCCCATTGGCCACGGTTCCCCATTCCCGGCCAATGTGAGCTTCGTGGGAGGTACCTGGAGGGCAGGTGGCATGGGGGCAGGGCAGACAGGCAGGGAGCCTGCCTGGTGGACCTGAACCCCTCCTGCAGCTGAACCCTCTGCCCTGAGCCCCCTGCTACACCCCACACCCCTCCTGCACCCTGCCCCCCTGCCCTGAGCCCCCTGATGCACCCTGCACCCCTCTTGCTCCCCCTGGGGGCAGGGAAAAGGTGGAGATTTCAGGGAAGGGGTTGGAATGGGTGCAGGGAAGGGATGGGAAGAGGTGGGGCAGGGGTGGGGGCCTCACGGAAGGGGTGGAGTAGGGCAGGGCCAGGGCAGCATGGGGTTGGTCAGTGGTGCGGCCCTAGGGCCACTGTACTAGTCCTCATGTGGCCCTCATGGTTATTTGAGTTTGAGACCTCTGCTCCAAACTATGATGTTAATTTCAAAATGCTTACATCTCTCCTCTCACGTCTAGGAGGAGCCCTCCTGCCCCCATCCTGATAACCTGGCTCACATCTCTTTTCAGCAAAACTCCCCTCCCCATTGAGAAGGGGGATCATCCAGCTTCCTTAGATGCTGCTACGGAGCAGTAGATCTTGCCTTTATCATGGAAACTAGAAGCAGGACTGTGCTGGCCTTACGTGACTGCCTGCCCTCAATTCAAACCTGCCTTCCCTGCTGCTTGGTGCAATGGACTTCCTGTAGGCCACTGTGGGGACCCACAAGACGTGTTCTGTGTCAGCTGCTTTCGGGTTAAAGCTTGCTCAGAAATAAGAGCAGGCCCAGGAGAGGACACAGTGTGGAGGAGGGTGGTGAGAAACCTGTTTCCTTCCCCCCCCCCCCAACACTGCTTATCTGAAGGGGGCCTTTTCTGAATGAGAAGGAAATCACTTGGGCCTCCAGGACGGGAGAGGTTGTTGTAAACTAACTGCAGGTGAGAGAGAAGTAGGTGCCTTGCTGACTAAGGAAGGAGAAAAGTAGCTTGAAGGACTGCTGGAACCTGAGCTCCCCAGTGCTGAGGGCAGTGCTGCCTGATCATTCTAGTAGGTACTTTCCGTGGCTGTACAACTTTTAACAGCAGGAGGAGTGTGGACTTGGCTCTAACCACAGGGAGACTGCAACGGGATAAGATTGATTGCCTTGGAGCAAAGGGTTCTGGGTTGAAATGAACCTCTTAAGAGTGACAGCTGTCTCAGATAGTGGAGGAGCAGGTTAACACACGTGCTTTATCCAGATAGTCTGTATGCAGAGCCTTGCTTTCCTCCAGCTACAATTCTAACAGATCTGCCAATCGCTTGCTGAGAGCATTTGGAGAGAGAATGTTTATGGTCCAACATATATTGGGCTAGCAGTCAGCTGGGAGTGGGGTGCCCTCCCAGCAGTGTGGGGAGCCAGGAGAGGAACAGCAGGGGTTATGCTTTTAAGGTCAGGATTTAATAGCAGTGGGCAGGGCTATGTAGGAGGAAGCTAGCTTGACTTCTGTCTGTGCTATGTTTGGCTCCAGACGGAGCAATGACTCCCTCCGTTCCCTGGTCAACTAAGTTGCCAAACTTCAGAGAATAGATTTTAGAGGTACAGGGGAAGTTACTAAACTAAGGACGCTGCTTGCTGGATTTCTTACAATGGGGCTCTTAAAGCTTGACATCAAAGGTCTCTCTAGATAATAGTAGGGGTGGAAGATGCCATCGTCTGCTGTCCCTGTTTCTTGTGTTCTTGACGTGCAAGCTCTTCTCAGACATATTGCGCGAGGCTCTTGAGGTAAGATTGTTTCTATGCCTCTCTTCTCCTTTCCCCTTCCTCCTGCCATAGCTCCCATCCCAAAAAAGCAAATGTGGCATGTTTCCAGACAGCCCTTAGTTTCTGTACTGCAGTGGCTATTGAGAGCAGCTGGGATGTTCAGAAGGAAAATGAAGAGTTGAAGATGATGGAGCATCTGGGCCTGAGCGAGGAGGAGGAGGACAGTGAACTCGTCGTAGTGGCAAAGAAATGTTTTGGGGCAAGGTGACTACTGGGAGTTCAGTTGCTCGCCATTTAGTGCCAGCTGACCAGTGTTGGAAAGGCAGACCACAGGCTGGGGAGAGGAGGCAGAGTTGGAGCCAGGAGGTTACTTTGGGGGAGAGTATGGAAGAAGAGGAGGGGCCAGGAGCAGAACACACACACAGCTGCAGGTGGGCATCCTGAAGGGAATGCTGGGAAGCGGCTGGACAGGTGGGAGGGGAGCTGGAAGAGCTCAGTGCCCTAGAAGCCTAGAGGGTTATGTTTGGTGGGAATTCCCTAGCGTTCTTCAGGATACCTTCCACCCTTGTCTGATCTTTCTGGCACTGGGGCAGCAAACTGTCCTCTCTGGCCTGCCGTGCCCCCATGTGTTGTATCTGACTCTGTTGCCTGTCTCCACAGGCTTTTGTCTGTTCTCCCCCTGTCCTTTTATTATTTGCATTAGAGCAATGCCTAGAGATCCCTAGTCAAGTCACATTTTTGGCAAGTTACATGATGGTGTTGCAGAGCCAGAAACATGAACCCAGGACCCCTGAGTCCCCGTCCAGTGGTGTAATCCCAAGGCCAGGCATCCATCCATCTTTCCATCCCTTGTTTTGTGTGTCCTATCTCTCTCCTGGCCTTGCTTTCTGTTTTCACTCGTAGCTGCTTCTCTCTACCAATTCCCTCTACCACGTGCTCCTTTTTCCCCGTTCTGTTCTCTCCCTCTCTGCAGTGTTGTCTCCTCAACCAGCCCGCAAGCTGTAGCAAATATTTGAGTGCCTGTTGTGCAGGGAGAATGGCAGTTTACTCTAGGCCCAATCCCGCTTTCATTGCTGTCTCGCAATTGCTTCAGTCGGAGCAGAAGCAGGCCCCTTGTGCCCAGGGGAATGACTCAAAGCTGCATGGTGCCACGCACTTCCATGCATATATATTGCATATCTCCGAGGCTGTGATGCTTGCTGGTTCTGCTTGTGGTTTGTTACTTAAAGGTGAATTGTGACACTCCTGTGGTAGGAATGGAAACTGAGCCTGGATCAGCTTAGCAGTCGTTAGAGCATATTTCTCTCTTCGTGTCTCTGCAAATTAACGACAGGTTTCCAGCCGGTTGCTAATAGTGCCTGTGGGGCTGCAACCATTGGTCACCCCAGCAGCAGACTTGTCTCTCGGCTTGCCTGATGTTTTCAGCCCAAGTGGATCTGTTGCGCCGAGGCTGGGCCAAGAGCAGTGAAACTAGATGCTGGGTGGATTTCCATGCCTTCCCTCCCAATCCTCCTGCAAACCTCCGAAGCCTCTTTGTTCCATTTAGAGGCTTTGAACGTTTATTATGTTAAGACACAGCAAACATCATACTTGGGAGGAATAGTGCCTGGGCCTGCAGTCAGCATGCAGGGGGCAAAGGCATCTGGAAACTCTCCAGGCTTAATCTTGGAATTAAGCATCTAATTGCTTCTTGGCTTGCCCCCAGGAGAAAGAGGCCTTCCTTTGAAATGATAACCTATAGGTTCCGTAGGATGCCCAGTTGCTAGAGCACTCATAGAATCATAGAATATCAGGATTGGAAGGGACCTCAGGAGGTCATCTAGTCCAACCCCCTGCTCAAGGCAGGACCAATCCCCAACTAAATCATCCCAGCCAGGGCTTTGTCAAGTCTGACCTTAAAAACTTCTAAGGAAGGAGATTCCACCACCTCCCTAGGTAACGCATTCCAGTGTTTCACCACCCTCCTAGAGAAAAAGTTTTTCCTAATATCCAACCTAAACCTCCCCCACTGCAACTTGAGACCATTACTCCTTGTTCTGTCATTTTTTACCACTGAGAACATTCTAGATCCATCCTCTTTGGAACCCCCTTTCAGGTAGTTGAAAGCAGCTATCAAATCCCACCTCATTCTTCTCTTCCACAGACTAAACAATCCCAGTTCCCTCAGCCTCTCCTCATAAGTCATGTGTTCCAGTCCTCTAATCATTTTTGTTGCCCTCCGCTGGTCGTTTTCCAATTTTTCCACATCCTTCTTGTAGTGTGGGGCCCAAAACTGGACACAGTACTCTAGATGAGGCCTCACCAATGTCGAATAGAGCGGAACGATCACGTCCCTTGATCTGCTGGCAATGCCCCTACTTATACACCCCAAAATGCCATTGGCCTTCTTGGCAACAAGGGCACACTGTTGACTCATATCCAGCTTCTCGTCCACTGTCACCCCTAGGTCCTTTTCTGCAGAACTGCTGCCGAGCCATTCGGTCCCTAGTCTGTAGCGGTGCATGGGATTCTTCCGTCCTAAGTGCAGCACTCTGCACTTGTCCTTGTTGAACCTCATCGGATTTCTTTTGGCCCAATCCTCTAATTTGTCTAGGGCCCTCTGTGTCCTATCCCTACCCTCCAGCGTATCTACCTCTCCTCCCAGTTTAGTGTTATCTGCAAACTTGCTGAGAGTGCAATGCACACCATCCTCCAGATCATTAATGAAGATATTGAACAAAACCGGCCTGAGGACCAACCCTTGGGGCACTCCACTTGATACCGGCTGCCGTCTAGACATGGAGCCATTGAACACTACCCGTTGAGCCTGACAATCTAGCCAACTTTCTATCCACCTTATAGTCCATTCGTCCAGCCCATACTTCTTTAACTTGCTGGCAAGAATACTGTGGGAGACAGTGTCAAAAGCTTTGCTAAAGTCAAGGAACAACACATCCACTGCTTTCCCCTCATCCACAGAGCCAGTTACCTCGTCATAGAAGGCAATTAGATTAGTCAGGCATGACTTGCCCTTTGGTGAATCCATGCTGACTATTCCTGATCACTTTCCTCTCCTCTAAGTGCTTCAGAATTGATTCCTTGAGGACCTGCTCCATGATTTTTCCAGGGACTGAGGTGAGGCTGACTGGCCTGTAGTTCCCAGGATCCTTCTCCTTCCCTTTTTTAAAGATGGGCAGTACATTAGCCTTTTTCCAGTCATCTGGGACTTCCACCAATCGCCGTGAGGTTTTAAAGATCATGGCCAATGGCTCTGCAATCACATCCGCCCACTCCTTTAGCACTCTTGGATGCAGTGCATCCGGCCCCATGGACTTGTGCTCGTCCAGCTTTTCTAAATAGTCCCGAACCACTTCTTTCTCCACAGAGGGCTTGTCACCTCCTCCCCATGCTGTGCTGCCCAGTGCAGCAGTCTGGTAGCTGATCTTGTTCGTAAAGACAGAGGCAAAAAAAGCATTGAGTACATTAGCTTTTTCTACATCCTCTGTCACTAGGTTGCCTCCCTCATTCAGTAAGGGGCCCACACTTTCCTTGACTTTCTTCTTGTTGCGAACATACCTGAAGAAACCCTTCATGTTACTCTTAACATCTCTTGCTAGCTGCAACTCCAGGTATGATTTGGCCCTCCTGATTTCACTCCTGCATGCCCGAGCAATATTTTTATACTCTTCCCTGGTCATTTGTCCAATCTTCTACTTGTAAGCTTCTTTTTTGTGTTTAAGATCAGCAAGGATTTCACTGTTAAGCCAAGCTGGTCGCCTGCCATATTTACTATTCTTTCTACACAATTGCTGACTGAGTAGAAAGGCTCCTGAAAGCCTCTCCATTGTTTTCTCTTGTCAGATCTTATCCAGGAAGCAGTTTAAACCCCTAATCCAACTTGATCAGTCTGATTTCATGGTGGGGGCGGGGGAGGGTCAGGAAGTCCTGAACCCTGGGTAAAGATTCCTGGAGCTGGCCCTGGCAGTGGGGTTGGGACCTGCTTGTTGTAAACACGGATCTCAAAATATCAGGATGAAAGACGGTTGGGAACTCTGCTGGCTTCATGTGGGGCAGTTGCTCACCTGCAGCGAAAGTCACTTAACAGACAGTCCGTGTCTCTTCACTGGGAGTCCTTTGGGTGCCTGTCAGCCCTGAGTGTATCCACTCCTTGGTGGCGTATTACAGCCGCTATCTAGCCTGTACAGAACCTTCCGTTCTGAGCAGCTGTCAACAGCCTTCCGTAAAGGTGACCTGCAAGTAGGTGGAGAGCTCCGGGGCCGTGTGCTGCCAGCTTGCACGGGCGCTGGTTGCTCTGTGTACCCGGCCTGTTTGGGAGAAGCGGTACAGACGTCCGTGTCATCTGGTGTTAAGTATCTGGGCAGGTCACCTCCGAGTGATCTGTCCCTGCAGGAATTGCTGGGTGCATCCCGGGTGGGTGTGTCTTGCTTCGGGGAGGAGTGCAGGACTTACATTGACCCCTGCACAGGCCTAGGCTCTCCTCCGGTTGGTCTGGAGGCCCTATAATAGCCTGCCAGGGAGAGCCTGCTCTGGTAATTGAGCTGGTCCTGTGACCATGGGTGAACCAAAGAAAGCCCAGACAGGGAGCACAGAAGTGACTCGGGCAGGGAGCGTAGAGCTAGCAGCAGTAGCAGTTTCTGATGTGATTGTTTCCACAGCCACTATGTCCACCAGGAGGCTGCGGAGCGAGGACTACAAGGACTACAGCTCCACAGAGGCTACGCCTGACGGGAGCCCCACTGAAGGCATAAATGGCTTTGCATCTCCTGAGTCCTACCAGCGGTTTGGGGAGAGCAACGGGACAACGTGAGTGACTGGTTCAGAACCACCTCTTGTCTCCGCTGACGCAGACTGCCTGGGCGTGGCTGGTGGTGGGCTCTGCATTCAGCTGCTGGCCGCCGCGACCCCCCGGTACTCCTCGGGTGCCAGAGCATCCTCCTGTGCGCTGGCCATGTGCTGTGTAACCGGGAAAGCACTAGCCCCCTTTCAGGGTGAGGGGGAGGCAGCTGGCTTTGCAGACTCTCTCGTGCCTGTCCGTACAGGTCTCCGGGAGCAAGGGCTCCGCCCGCCAGGGTTGCTGTAAGCTCAGTCTGGGCGTGGATAGACTGGGTACTTGGCACAGATGCCGGGTCTCGGCAGAAATTTTTTCCAGCAGTTTATTTCTCCCACGAAGCCTGACTCAGAGACAGCATTTTTAAATTTTTTTTTTGAAACCAGCTTTGGATTGCCCTCTCCCCACCTGCATTCTCCCGCCACCTTTTTTTCCCCAGCCAGCTCTGACTTGGGGATGTGGAAGGCAAATGACTTGCCCGGATCCAGAGCAATCAGTAGCGTGCTTGCAGTAATGTCTCAGCATCTTCCTTGCTCCCAGTTCAAGCGAAAGGGTACATGCCGGGGCAGCTAGTGTTGAAGCAGCTGTAATCAAAAATGATTTCACACCGTGGGCACCCAGGCCTCCGAACGGGGAAGCTCCTGACCTGCAGAGTTTGCTCGGGGCTACCCAACATCTCCCTGAATGGCAGTGCAAGATGCTTGAGCTCATGGACCCATTCAGTATCAGTCGCTTCTGACTGCGTTGTCACTTGCTGGTGCAGCTGGGCTTACAAAGACCTGCAGGTGCTAAGCTCTGCTTGCTGCTCCGGCAGACGCATCTGCTGCTCAGAGATCCTGCAAGGGTATTTTCTGTTCCCAACCACTGCCAATCTCTGTTCAAGGGCAGCCTAGGACTCGAGTGGCTGTGTGGCGGGGAGGCTGGGGCTGAAGTACATTGTCAGGCTTGCACTGGGGCTTGGGGATGGGGCTTGAATATCTTGTGGCACTCCTGACCGTCTCTGTATCTTCTCATCTGCAGATGGTTTCAAACCTTGATCCACCTGGTGAAAGGGAATATTGGCACTGGCCTGCTGGGACTGCCCCTGGCTGTGAAAAATGCTGGCATCGTGGTAAGATCGTGTCTTCCCTCCTAGCACGCAGGCACCCATTCCAATTGCGGGTGGGGGGGCTTCTGCTTGGTTTCTAGACAGTGGCATGTTGATGGCTTGGACTCAGGCCTTCTGTGTGTCTAACATCTCCTGCTTAGATGGCTGCTGGGGTTGGTCATAGGCTAGAAAGCATCCAGGCCTACGTCATCGGTTCCACTCCCTGCTAGGTCAGTAGCGACTGCACGGCTAGTGGCTGGCTGTTCAGAAGCACCAGCGAAGAGCTGCGGCGTTGGGCTGGTTTCTTGGGGGAAGGTATCAGCAGGGCTTTGCTGCTGGGTTCCTCTTGGTGCCATTTCCTCTGCCCGGGCTTGAAGCAGGGCGTTGGGGAAGGTTTGCCCATGCACTGAGGTCACTGTGCTGTATCCTGTAGACAAACCGAGGGCTGCAGACTCCAGAGCTGTGGGGCAGGCCCTTTTTGCTGATCGTACAGCGACCCTTAGCCTCGTGTGGGTCTCTTTCCAATGCTGCAGTTAGACCAGTGACTGTAAAGCCTCTGGCTGCTAGAAGGTGTCCTCTCACCCCCTTACCTAGACTGAGAAAACACATTGTGAAACATCAGGCGGTCTCTTCTCCGCTCCTAGCAATTAAGTACACGTGTAAATTGTGACCTAAAACAAAACTTTGCAGTGTGACAACATCCCGTCCGCCGAGCCCAGGCGGTAGAACTTGGGCGTTAACGCTGTCCCAGAAGCACCTAGTGCTGAACTGCATTCCTTAGCCATCAGATGCTGCTGAGCCTTCCTGCTGATTAACATTCTTGTGTATCTAGCTGCTCCTGCAACCCTCAGGCACTGATACGGGCGTATTCGTCTCGCCAGTATCTATAATAGGCCATACAGTGCATCGCTTCAGCATCTGTGGAGGGAGCAGGCGGCCCTTCTGCCCATTCCCATGGAGCTCCAGGGGTGTTGGGGATCCTGACACTGAGTCCAACCCCAACGGTTCCATTTCCCCCATGACTTTGTTACTAATCTGGTGCCATGCGCTGTTTAAATATCGTCCATCTTCTATAAAGCTCCTTGAGGTGCTTTGGCATCAGACGAAGCCAACATACCTCGCTTGGGGCTTCCGCTACTCTCCACCAGTCCGCAGTTGCGAGGTGGCCCCAGACCTGGGGCTGTGTTGGACTGCAGGGAACAATCCAGCATTTGGAAAGGCAGAGCCTGGATCCTACAGAGCTTTTCCCCCTCACAGTTCTGATTCCCACTGTGTTAGGAGTTTTGCCTCGGTTCCTTGGTACGCTCTTCTAATGCAGGCAGGACCGCGCTTGTGTTCTCAGCTCTCTATACATTGCTGTCTAATGTAAACCCAGTCTTGCAGTTCTCGTTTTAACCATCAGAGTGCACTCTTCTCTCTCTCTCCTTTCTCTCTCCTCTCCTGCTGTCTAGCTGGGCCCTCTCAGTTTGCTGGTGATGGGAATCGCCGCAGTGCATTGTATGGGCATCCTGGTTAAATGCGCTCACCACTTCTGCAACAAGTAAGAGAAACCCCCACTGCTGTCATGCCTGAAGTGTTGGCCTCCTATCCCCTTCCCAGCACTCCCCTTGCCTGAGTTTTATGGAGCTCATTAGAAATGGGGTTCTTTGGTGGCACATCCTTTAAAGTCCGCAGGCAGCATTCTATCCGTGGAAGTCTGCCAAAGTGCTGAAAGCCCTTGTGCAACCTGTGGACAGAAAGCTCTCCTTCCTGAATCCCTGGGTGTGGTGCATGGTGGACGTAGAGGGTTGGAGAGGATGTTGCCTTTGTAATATTGTAACCAGATCTGCAGAGCGTTGCACCAAGTTCCTCCTATTGGGAAGAAGCTTTTTGCAAGCTACCAGGTTAGGTAAGTTACACAGATTTTTCAAGGGCTTGGTCAGTTTCTATTAGAGAGAGGGAGCTGATGGGGAGGAACACTTACACCCTGGGTAAGGAGAGAGGCTATTATAAAGGCGATTGTGTACAGCATGTGATTGTGCTGTGCCTGGCCCTCAGAGTCAGTTACACAGTGTGCTACAGGTGTGTTCCTCGGTCCTGATTTCGCACTACGCCCCCTTTTTCCAGTGCTGAGCCTGGCAGTGCACCTGACAGCCCTGTATTTGTTGTCCCAGTCCTTGATCTCTCAAACTACCACCATGATGCAGTGAATCAAAGCTCTCCTGGTTCTTCAGACTCCTTTGTGAATCACTTAATCTCTCTCCACCTTTGCTTCCCCACCTGTAAAATGGGGGTGGCGACGCCTCCCTACCTCCCAGGGGCCTTGGGAGGTGCACGTCACTCACACCTGTGATGTGCCTGGAGATCACTGACTGGGAAGAGCCACAGAGGGGGAAAGTATTAAAGAATGAAATAGAAAATGGAGGTCGTTTTCACTTCCCATGGCCCCTGATTGATTTGGGGTTGTCTCCCTGCTTGCACTAGTGTATCCAAGAGCTCTCCTTGTCTGTTGGTTCAAGTCCCCGCTCACACCTGTCCTGGGTGGATTCCCATCTTCCTCTGAGCAGATACTGTGGGGTTACTGCTTGTGGTTACACAAGCTTGACGGTTCCATCTCCATTATATGGTACCTGGGTTCAACAGAGAAGCATGACAAGAGTTATTACAGTGGCCTAGCAGAGTGGTCCCCGAACTATGGGGCGCGCACCCCTAGGGGATGTGGAGGAATGTTTGGGGAGGCGCAACAGGGCCTGGGCCAGTCTCCACAGGAGCACCACCCAGCCTTGCTCTGCCCCCAGTTGTGGCCCTGACTCCCGGCTGCAGGGTCACATGCAGCCCTGGCCTCGGCACTCGGCCCCTGCTGCCGGCCCCGACCGTGCCTCTGCTGTTGGCCTGCCCCCAACTGCTGCTCTCTCAGCCACAGCCTCTGACCCTAGCCACAGCCCGGCTGCAGTTCTGCTCCCAGACATGGCTCCGGCCCTGGCTCACGACTGCGGCCCAGGGGGCACAGGCAAGTGGTATGGGTGTGGGGGGAGACATAATGTAAAAAGTTTGGGGACCCTGGCCCAAAATTTGCCAATCAGAAATATCTTCAGCCTTGCATCTAATACCAGCAATCTTGTGTTATTCCCCTGGTTTGTGCCTCTGAAACTAGAAGGTAGATTGGGCCACCATTGTCGCTTTTCTCTCTGCCTTCAGATATCAAAGGCCTTTTGTGGACTATGGAGATGCTGTGATGTACGGGCTGGAAGCCAGCCCTAGTGCCTGGCTTCGGACCCACGCCATCTGGGGAAGGTACCATGTTCTCTTCTTGCTTTGGGTTTGGATTGGGAGAGGAAGGGCTGGCTGGGCTCTAAAACATGCTAATCAAATAGTGAGCAAAATAAGAGACTTAACCAGTTCTTCCAGTTCAGGGGAACGCCACATCTGCCTTCTCAGCCTTGTCCCAGTCTGAGGGGAGCCTGGCTTTGTGCAGAGCACCTTTCTTACCCTGAGAGAGGCTGCACAACGCAAAGCCCTAGGGTCTGACCAGGCTCTAGGCAAGCACAACTGTTGTGTGCTCTGCAGTTGCTTGTCTATGCCCCTGGATGCTGGACTCTGTCTCGCTGTGTTCATTGCCTTGAAATGCGGGAGGTCATCCCCGTGTGGTCAGCTGTGGTGCTGTAGGGGAAATGTGGTACTTGACTGCATGTATCTGGGTGGGAAAAGGAAACTCATTTGCTCCGCAGCCGAGCAAGGAAGGGACAGATGACGCTAATTACCTCATTGCATGTTGGCACAAATTCCTGTCAGCCACTGGATACCGAGGAAGCTTAACCGCCGGTCAGAGGCTTCCCATCCGTTTCAGTAACTCCGCTGCCTGGCAGGTGTTGCCCAAGTCCGTACGTTAGCAGTGTGCCTGTTACACACACTGACAATCCATATGTGAAGCAGGGCTTCTGTGGCTCGGGGCCTCTCTGGTGCAACAAGAGCCTGTAACCTCTCTTGCTGGGACTGGTCTCCTTGAATGCAGCGGGGAGAAAACTTTTAAAGCAAAAAAGGATGAGCATAGCTGAGTCTCCCAGATGGCAAGGCTTTCCTTACGGGGATGGTGCTGGTGCCTTCCGCGGAACGGGCAATCCAAACTCCTGGGGGTGGGGAAGGACCCTCTTCAATTGACAGCGAGGGTAATTAACCATTGAAACCACTTACCCCAGGCTTGGGGTGGATTCTCCATCACTGACAATTTTAACATCAAGACTGGATGTTTTCCTAACCGATCTGCTTGCAGAATTACTTGGGAGCAGTTCTGTGGCTTGTGCTCTACAGGAGATCAGACTAGACGAGCACAATGGTCCCGTCTGGCCTTGGAATCTATGAATTTTGGGGGTCCAGATCTTCATCCCCACCCAGTGTAAACTCTGTGCTTCTGCACCTCGCCAAACTGCAAGATAAGGTCCCCTCCTTGGTCACAATATTTGAGATGCCTTTATGGCACTCTTGGGCTAAATCTCTAAAGGCCACGATGTCAGACTTACCCAGGTCTAGCACAGGACACTGAGCCCCTTCTAAAATGGGAGATGGGGTGGAGAAGGTGAACAGAGAGCTAGGAATTTTTAAGCATAAGATGCAGGATCCCATCTTATCCCTTTGCTGAGACAGTGGTTGGAAACCACCCTTGTGTAACAGATCTGTTCACGCACATTTCTCTGCTTGCTGCTGCTTCTGATGGGCCTGTTCCAGGTATTGGCTTGTCTCCGAGTTGAGAGCTTCCACCTTAAAAAGGTCAGAGTACTCAAAGGGCCTTCTGCTGTGTGAGCTTCCTGGTGAAAGGGAGGGAGAGGGGAAGCTTCTTCCTCCGGCAACGCTCCCTCCTACCATCAGCAAAAGCAAGCAATCCAGATCACCCTTTGACCTCTAGCTCTGTATTGCAGTCTCCTAGCTGAGGAATCGCTCACACTGTTGATGTAGCATTAGGATCAAAGGATGCACCTCTAGCGTGAGTCTGTGTCTTTTAGCATTTGTTTCTTTTTTTAAATACTTTCTTTCCCCCCCCACCCCCAGATACATAGTGGGATTTTTCTTGATTCTCACCCAGCTGGGGTTCTGCTGTGTTTATTTCGTATTTCTGGCTGACAATCTGAAACAGGTAAGACTTCAGCTTTCTTGTCAATAAGGGGGTGGGGAGGGGAGTTTTTGTTTAAAAATTCTCTCCAGATTTGGGAGGAGCTCAGGTTGTTCCTCCTCCCGCAAACTAAAACCCAAACCCAGGGAGAGGAGACTTGCTTCCATAACTAGAGTGGTACAGGAAAATATAACCCTTCAGACCAAAGGCAGCGATCAATATCCCGGCCGCATTTGTGCAAAGTGGGAAAGTGACAGATATAACCTCCCCCTATCATGTATTTGTCACAGGTGATAAATGGCTGCTAGACCTCTTGTCTTCCACACTCACAGAGGGAACTAAAGGCAGGATCTGGAAAAAAAAAATCAGCACTAGATAATACTTGCCTGCCACATCTTTTGTCTGTGGATGCTTCCAAGCCTCCGGGATTAAGAGGGGAAGGGGATTATCCCACATTGCATATTGTGGGGAATCTTGCACCTTCCTTCAAAGCAGTTGGTACTGGCCACAGTCCGATGGGATATTGAACTAGACAGTACGGTAACACCTAGACGCTCCTATTGAGACCAGCTCAATTTCAAGGGGGGGTTCCTGTTGTAGAATGATGCCAGTGAGAGCTCTTTTAAACAGAACCAAATGAATTAGGTCTCTCTTCTCTGGACTGCAAACTTCCAGGGCAGGGACCATCAGATCATGTAGGCTGAGCTCCTGTATATCACATGTTACCGCCCGGCACCTACACCCTAAGCCCAGCAACTGAAATTAGACCAAAATATTACAGCCTAGAAACAGGCATTTGCAAAACTTCAGAGCAAGCTGGGAGTTCCCTGCATGCCTCCCCATGCCAGTCACTCCTTTCCTTTTAAATGGCTGGAATATAGCAGGCAGGGTATAAAATGAAAGCGCTGTAGCTTTTAAATAAATAATGGCCAAGGAGATTCCCTTCGTGCTGATGCCTCTCGAGGGACAGTATGTAGGAGGGAATCAAGGGCACACTGGGCATTGAAGATCTGACTGTGTTCCACGCTCTGGGGCTCTGAGCCAGGCCGTGCACAGGGGGAGCCGGATGGGAAAGGGGCTGCCAAGTGTCCCACAAAGCATCAGAGGAAACCCTGCCCACCTGCTTGCCCAGCATGAGGGGAGCTTTTCTGGGGCAGCTCCCTTGACGCTGTGATGGATCTTTTTTAAATAAGTGGCTGGAAAGGAGACTGCATCCTCAGTCATATCTACTTAATAAACACTCTGCAGGGAGCTTAGTCACTGTGAGAAATCCACAGATGCATGCCAGCTCAGCGAGTGGTTTGATCTGTCAGATGCTGGTGGAAGTCTGAGAACGCTGGAAACCTGCTTAGTTGGGTTTTATTCAGATCAGTGGAAATTCTTACTCACCTGGGAAAGGGTGGAGATGTAGGGGGGAGAAGAGAGGACACCTCAGGTTGCTCCAAAGAACTGGGCCATAATGTCATGAAAACCAATAGCCTCAGGAGGTGAAGAGAGCAGGCAGGGGATCTTCCAGTCACCACACTCGGGAATACACCGGAGTGAATTCCTGGAGGTTTCATGTCCTTCCCAGCATTACATTGCCTTCTGTCTTTTGGGGGTGTCCTGTCGGTTTCCACAGGGCAGTGAATTAGTGTGAAGTGGCTGCTCTGCATCAGTGCTCTCTTTGTATGATGAGCTGTTTTTCTTTCACCTCACAGACCCTGTCATAGTCAGTCATGACTAGAGGGCAGGTGGACAAATGCAGCCAGCTGTTAGTTCGCTGACCGCATTGGCTGACTGTCACTGCTGTTTCAAGGCAGGCTTCCTGCCATGGGAATCCTTCATGTTGCTTTAATAATGGAGCGATCTCGACGGTCCAGTGCTGGCTGAGCTACAAAGAAGCCGACCATTAGAAATGGAGATCAGATGTTTGTTTGCTTCTTTACTAGCTGAGGGTGGGGAAAAGCCCCTTGCTGGTTTCAGAAGCCCATATTTGGGGGCATTATTTTACATGATCGTAAAGTAAATCCTCCTATGAAATCTGGAACATTAAGTCTTTGCACAATATGTGTTTATATTTTGTGCTGTGCTTCGCTGCCCCAGGAGTGGTTACGGCTTGGGTAATACATTGTATACTAGCACCAAAGTGCCTTTAATCCAATCATGATGCGGCAAAAAAAGAAACCGGCTGTTCCCGCTTTATGCAGAGCGTGTGTGCATACTGAGTTCTGTAAAAATATACTGTACTGTCTCTTTAATAGACTAGTTATGGTTTGGCTAAAAAGGGTTATTTGCAACTCGTTCGGAAATCCTAGCTCAGCTGTCCAGCAATTTGACGGATTTGCACTTGATGTGATAGGCGAGGTGTAAAGCCACACTTTAACTGTAAGAGTGTCTTTGAGTACCCAGGATCTGTGACTATGGCAGGGGGCGGATGCTGTTGTGTCTAAAGCACAGGACTGGGCTCTATTCCTAGCTTTTCATCGGGCATGCTGTGTGACCTCAATGCAAGTCTCTGAGTTGCTATGCCTCGCTTTCCCCATCTAGGGACCCTAACACTTCTCGCTTGGGAGTCTGAGTTTCATTTGGTGTTTACAAAGCTCTGTAAAATTCATATGGAAGCTGCTATAGAAGTTCAAAGTGTTTGCATAGCAAAACCATGTTAAATGTCCCCTCCCTCCCTGCCCTACAGCCGTCTGTTGGGTTATTAAAAGAACTTGCAGTATTTTAATTTTGCAAATGCAGCCTATCTCTAAAAGATAAAGGTTGTGTGGCTCTTAAATTGTGAGACCATAACTGTGTGGCTAGGACTCGCCATCAGCCACGTGACTCGGTTGCCAAGTTCAGGTTATGACAGGGAACAGTTCAGGATCCAGGGTTTTGTTTATTTTTTTTTGGCTCCTCCCTCCAGGTGATCTCTGCAGCAAATGGCACCACCAATGACTGCCATTCCAACAAAACCACGGTGCTGACTCCCACTATGGACTCCCGGTTGTTCATCCTCTCCTTACTGCCGTTCCTGGTGCTGCTCGTGTACATACGGAATCTCAAGTTCCTGTCCATCTTTTCCATGCTGGCCAACCTCGCCATGCTGAGCAGTCTCATCATGATAAACTGGTATATCATCACGGTACGTGCAAAGAGCAAAGCCGAATGCCTCGCCAATCTAGAGACCTTCCAGACCTCACTCAGGGACTGCATATGATGATCTTCAGAAGTTTGAGAGCCGGGCATGCCTGCTGGGGCTCGGAGCTTCAGCCTGGCGGAGAAGGAGGGGGTCTTGGGGAGTCTGCCTGGCCCGGAGGGGAGGGGTGTGTCTCGGGGATCAGGAGTGGGGCTGAAGCCCCAAGAGCCCTGCTCTCACAGGCCATAAGCCCTGAGACCCACCACCCTGCCGCAGAGCAGGAGCCCAAATCTCCCCGCTACCCCAAGTCTGGTAGGTGGAGTAAGTGGAGAAATGGAGGGCTTTTAGACGCACTTTAACTGTAAAAGAGCCACAGTTTGGCTACCTCTGTATTATATGAGCTACTCTTAGGGATTGCTGCCGGTCAAGACGGTTAGAGGAGTGGGTGTGTGGTCGGGGGAGGGCGTA
The DNA here is from genome assembly GCF_965152235.1 of Eretmochelys imbricata. Taxonomy (NCBI): domain Eukaryota; kingdom Metazoa; phylum Chordata; order Testudines; family Cheloniidae; genus Eretmochelys; species Eretmochelys imbricata. Next base: position 6,425,822 of record NC_135579.1, on the reverse strand, counting down.
CACTAGAGTCGGTGGGGGACGGTAGGTAAAGCATTAGGTGCACTGTACAGGGAGAAACTTGCCCAGCTCTTGCAGCGCTGGATGCACACCTGCTTTCAGGAGCATTTGAGTCCATGTTTTGACTGAGTGGTGAGCAAGTGGGACAGAAAAGAACCTTTGAACCAGGCCTTGGTTTCTCTCGTGCATTTAAATCCAAGTTGCTCTTTTCTAGAGCATTCCAGATCCCAGCAACCTGCCTCTTGTAGCGGGCTGGAAGACCTACCCTCTGTTTTTTGGCACGGCGATCTTTGCTTTTGAAGGTATCGGAGTGGTAAGTGTCGGCTTGTCAGCGGTGCAAGAATCGGCTGCTATTCACGCTCTCTGCAGCATCTGTTCTGTATGTGCTGATCTCTCTCTCTCTCTCTCTCTCTCTCTCTCTCCTTGTAAGCCAAATGTTTGACCTGGGTGACTGGTATTCATTGTGCATCCACTACACAGACACAGCTTCCCTCTGTCAAACCTCTCTGCTACTAGGAGAATGGAGGGGTATCGAGCCCTTTAAAGAAATCTTGAAAGACCTTTACACTAAAGCAGCAATTGTTCAATTGCTTCCTCTTCAGATCTAATACTTTCAAAGCCGGCGTTCTGACTTAAAGACCTTGGTCTACCTGTGTGGCACAGATAAGTGTGGCCTATAGGAGTGAACTTCGCTGGGTTTTAAAGCTGCCTTGCTAGAGACAGGAAAGACAAAGTGACATGAGGATTGGAGTGCTTGGTCTAGTCCCTCCACTTGAGTAGCCTGCTGTCTTGCAGCGGTTTCGGTTCAATTTCCGGTGGTGCCAATTATGTTTGCCTACTTTCTAGTAGGTGCTGTAAATAGAGCAGCATGCTGATGTGAAAAAGGAAGGGGTGGAGCACTTTTATTATCTTGGTTAAACCTCATAGGGGATTTCCCAGAGCTCCCTTTCTAAGGGGACAGCTGGTTTCATGTCTTTGTGTTACCTGGCTACGTAAACACATGAGCTGGAAGCACTAAGTCCATTAAGAACATGAGAATGACCAGACTGGGTCAGACCAGTGGTCCCTCTAACCCAGTATCCTGTCTTCCGACAGTGGCCAAAGCACTGGTCTTCAGAGAGAATGAACAGAACAGGTGATCATCAAATGATCCATTCCCTGTCGCCCATTCCCAGCTTCTGGCAGTCAGAGGCTTGGGACACCCAGAGCATAGGGTTGCATCCCTGACCATCTTGGCTAGTAGCTATTGATGGAGCTATCCTCCAGGAACTTATCTAGTTCTTATCAAAGACACCAGAGTATTGAAAAATGCACTGCACAGAACTGTAAAGACTGTGTACAAGCCCTCTCTCGCCAGCCGTGTTCACAAAGCAAGCATGGAGCGGTGGGAATAAAAGCTTTTTCTTTGGCTTAATTTGCTTCTCTCACAGTCCTCTACTCCATCAGCTGTGCTTCTGTGACCTGTTGATGCTCCCTCTTTAAAACCCAGTGCAGTCTAAGACACATAGCAGCTATCACAGGATCTCACAAAAGTCTATATTTGAAGACCCAAAAGCACCACTGACAAGTCAACTGTAAAAGAATAAGACTGGCCAAGAAAGTATTTGTGTCCTGAGCTAGTTGCTCTTCAAATTCTAACAGCAAAAATGTAAGTACATCAGAAGCAGGAAACCTGCCAAACAGTCTGAGGGGCCACTGGATGATCGAGGTGCTAAAGAAGCCCTCAAGGAAGACCAGGCTATTGCGGAGAAGCTAAATGAATTCTTTGTGTTAGTTTTCATGGCCGAGGACGTGGGGGAGATCCTCACACCCGAGCCATTCATTTTAGGTGACAAACCTGAGGAACTCTCCCAGACTGAGGTGTCAGCAGAGGGGCTTTTGGAACAAATTGATCAATTAAACAGCAGTAAGTCCCCAAGATCAGATGGTTTTCACCCAAGAGTTCTGAAGGAGCTCAAATATGAAATTGCAAAACTACTAATGGTATGTAGCCTGTGGCTTAAATTAGCCTCTGTACTAGATGATGGGACAACAGCTAATGTTATGCCTATTTTTGAAAAAGGCTCCACGGCAGAAGCGATCCTGGAAATTAAAGGCTGGAAAACCTAACTTTGGCAAATGGGTTGAAACTATAGTAGAGAACAGAATTATCAGTCCCGCAGATGAACATGATTTGTTGGGCAATGGGCAACAGGCAACACGGCTTTTGTGAGGCAAGATTTCACTTTACAAATCTGTTACAATTCTTTGAGGGTGTCAACAAGCTAATAACAAGGGTGATCCAGTGGGAAAAGGAAATTGGACTTTTAAGAAAGCCTTTGACAAGGTCACTTACCAAAGGCTCTTAAGCAAAGTAAGCAGTCATGGGTTAAGAGGGAAGGTCCTCTCATGGATCAGTATCTGGTTAAAAGATAAGAAACTAAGGGTAGGAATAAATTGCCAGTTTTCACAATGAAGAGAGGTAAATAGTGGGGTCCCCCAAAGATCTGTCCTGGGACCTGTGCTGTTCAACATATATTCATAAATGATCTGGAAAAGGGGTGAACAGTGAGGTGGCAAAATTTTCAAATGATACAAAATTACTCAAGATAGTTAAGCCCATAGCCTACTGTGAAGTTACAAAGGGGTCTAACAAAATGGCAGATGAAATTCAGTGTTGATAAATACAAAGTAAGTGCATTGGAAAACATAATGCCAACTATACATATGAAATGATGGGGTCTAAATTAGCTGTTAATACTCCAGAAAGCAATCATTTAGTCATTGTGGAGAGTTTTCTGAAAGCATCCGCTCTTTGTGCAGCAGCAGTCTAACAATGGTAGGAATCATTAGGAAAGGGCTAATAATAAAACAGAAAATACATAATGTCACTATATAAATCCATGGTCTGCCTACACCTTGAATACTGTGTACAGTTCTGGTTGCCCCATATCAATAAAGATCTATTAGAATTGGAAAGGATGGCAGAGAAGGGCAAGACAATGATTAGGAGTATGGAACAGCTTCCATATGAGGAAAGATTAAAAAGACTGAAAACAGCTAAGAAAATAGACAAGTAAGGGGAAGGAGGGGATATGACAGAAGTCTATAAAAGCATGAATGGTGTGGAGAAAGTGAACAAGAGTGTTGTTTAACCCTTCACGTAACACAAGAACTAAGCGTCACCTAATGAAATGAATAGGCAGCAGGTTTAAAACAAACATAAGGATGTACTACTTCACACAATGCACTGTCAACCTGTGGAACTCATTGCCAAAGGATGTTGTAAAGGCCAAAAGTATAAAGAGTTCAAAAAAGAATTGGGTAAGTTCATGGAGGATGGCTCCATCAATGGCTATTATCCATCCTAACAAGATGGTTAGGGACGCAATCCAATGCTCTGGGTTCTCCTTAACCAACTGCCAGAACCATCTGGCACTGGCCACTGTCATGGATAGGCTACTGGGCTAGATGAACCACTGGTCTGACCCAGTATGGCCGTTCTTAAGCACAGTGGCCATAGTCTTGAGTAGAGGTAAAGCAACATGCTGCAAACTTCACAATGCACTCCTACCACCCCCCCAGAAAAGTGTCGTCTTTTGTCTCTCCTGTTACTTTTGATTACTAGGGCTTCTTGAAAATTGTTTCTCAGCAGCTTACAAAAAATTGTATTTTCAGTGGAATGAAATTGTTCAAAAAGTCTGATTTCCATGGAAAACTTTGATATGTTGTTGAAAACCAAATGCACAAAACCTGAAGTATTTCGATTCAAAATGGTGCAATTTGGGGGTTCTGTGCTCCCATTCTCTTGTATAGGAGGGCTCGCTGGCTGGACTTTTCTTTGCATAAAGTCAGTGACTCCTATAATGAATTCCCTTCTCCAAAAGGGGAGGAGGCATCATGGGAGATGTAGTCCAGCTAGCAAACCCAGCCCTTTGAGGAGATTGGGAGCATAAGGCACCCAAACTACAATTCCTATGAGGCATTGCTGCTTTGTTGTTTTTCAGTATTTTGTGGAAAAGTTGAAATAGCTTAAACCTGTGGCTTTTTCTAATCCCTCACTGTCTGGTTGAAATGATTGGGGACTGCTGCCAGCACTGTGTTTACAAAGAAGGGAAGGCATAGTAGCTTCCTGTAAATTATACCTGACACCGGCTAACTCCTACACAACTCCTTTAGCAGCTACATTACCTGTGGCCCAAGCATGAGAAAAGCGGATGAGGCTGTACGGAGAAAGTACATGAGTTTAATGGCATTCTGGTACATCCTGAATGAAGTTCACGTATCACTTACAGGGATGCAGTGCTGGTACTTTCAGCAGGAGATGACATGGTAAAGCCAGTTAGTCTTAAGGAATGAGGAAGAATGGGAGGGAGCGATTCTTTTCTCTATTAAGGGGAGAAGGGGGTCTCTTGAAACAGTTTATTGTGAAGGGGGGGAATGGAAACCTTCAGGATGCACAGAGGTAGTGAAGCCAGTTAGCAGTGCTAGATGTAGGACAAACTAAAGTATAACTTTATCATCCCAGTATAGACTAGTCCCACCCATGCATAGTATTTTCTCCCCTCCCCCAGCAGTCCTAGCCAGTAGTTCTCTGAAAGCCAGCAGTGCAGGGAGACTGGGTTGGACAGGGAGATGGTGATAATGCCCCCCCTCTGGAGTGGAGTGTGATGAGCAGCTGGTGCAGCACGCAACAGGGGAAATCTTGCCCAAGAGCAGGATTTAAGGGCAGGGGCGTCTAACCGCACAGAGGAAATAGCGGCAGGACTTTCGGTGCTACGGTACGTCGTGTAGCACTCTCCTCTTCTTTTGAAAGGTTGAAGGGATGAGCTGACCCCATTAGGATTTGACCACATGATTCCTAGGAGCCTGGCTACCTCATACCAGAGTCTTAAACGGTGTAATCCACCCCCGGGCCTGCATTCACCCTACTGTTACCGTCCCACCTCCTTAACTCCTCTACAGTGGAGCGACTTGGGTAGTGTCCGCAGTCACATGATTCCCTGCTCCTTTTCCTTGGGTCTTGTTGCAGCATGGCATGGGTTGGGGAGGTTACCCATGATCCAGGGAGCATCTCGTCCTGTTCAGCTGCTGCACTGCTGGCAAATGGCTAAACAGCAACAGTCAGCTGTGTGCCATGGCTGCTACTCACTGCTGCTTAGGGTCTCCTCTGACTATGGGGCACAGACCCAAAGAGTCTTCTTGAGCAAGCCACATCCAGGAAGATGCTGGCTCAGAGGTGGCGTGCTAGACTCCAAACCCATGGAGGTGACGGGTAGGGAAATGAATTCAGTTTGGTTTTCCTTCTCCTTTTCCTCCTAGGTGCTCCCCCTGGAAAATAAAATGAAGAATCCCCGGCACTTCCCAGTGATCCTGTATGTGGGAATGGCCATAGTCACTGTCTTGTACATCAGCCTGGGGACCTTGGGATACCTGCGATTTGGAGCCAACATCCAGGCCAGCATTACTCTCAACCTGCCTGACTGCTGGTGAGTCTCTGGTCAATGCTATTTACCACTTCCCGTAACACAAGAACTGGGGGTCACCAGGTGACACGAATAGGCAGCAGTTTAAAACTAACATGAGGAAGTACTACTTCCCACAGCGCACAGAAAGCCTGTGGAACTCCTTGCCAAAATATAGCAAAAGAATGAGATGAGTTCATGGAGGATAGGTCCATCAATGGCTATTAGCTAAGATGGCCAGGGATGCAGTCCCATGTTCTGTGTCTCCCTAAACTTCTAACTGCCAGGAGCTGGCGCTGTACAATGGCCTGGATCACTCGATCAATTGCCCTTTTCTGTTCACTGCCTCTGTAGCACCAGCTACTTGGAAGGCTGGATACTGGGCTAGATGGACCACTGGTCTGAGCCAGTATGGCCCGTTCTTACATTCTCTGTGTTGGGCGCTTGCATTTCACATGATGCAGAAAGGAAATCGGTGGGTGCAATAGCTCTTCTCAGTGCAGGGCTGCTGAGGGGATGAGTGTAGCTTGACCACACTTGAACATGTAGCTCCAGAGCAGGTGCTTAGATTGCAGAGCTTTTCCCTCCGGAGTCACGTCTGGTATTGGTTCAGTGCTACTTCTGCCCTTTTCCTTGGGATACTGTACCTCTCTGCTGTGAGTCTTCCTTTGTAAGTGGAAACCTTGCTGGGGTTTCTGATTCATCACACGCAATACGGAGGAGGGTGTCTACCTGTCTCCAATCCTGCTGCAAAGATAGATATCTATCTCCACCCCTTTGGACCAGACTGCCCCAGAGTTATATATATAACCCCTTCATTAGGGAGCCAAGGAGAGTTATTCAGTGTCTGCAGGGTGACTGACCTGTAGGTTACTGGGAAAGGTCTGAGTGGGAGTCAGGTTGTAAACAGGGCTCTCTTTTGATGTTGGGTAAATCACTTAATTTTGCTGCCGTAGTTTCCCTGTCTTTGAAGTTTGGGTGATATGGCCGTGAGAAGTAATGGAGTTTAAAGCACTTTGAGGATGAGAAGTGCCAGGTGCGTTTCAGCCCAACACACACTTCATAGCATAGGGCAACACATAGCTACAATTCAAGCAGGGTGCTTACAGGAATGGTTTGTTTGTGGCATTCTAACTGACAGGTGTCAATCGGCAGCCTGTGCTGCCTGGCGCTGCCTCCCGCTTTACCAAATAGGAATTTCATCTAAATAAAAACTGACTAATAGGCTGATGTTGGGGAGTGCCTTGTTTAGGGTGACCAGAGGTCACGATATTAGGGGCTTTGTCTTATATAGGCACCTATTACGCCGCCCACCCCGTCCCAGTGTTTCACACCCTAGCCTTGTCATAGAGAAGATTAAAAACAAAATTGCTCGGCCCCCAGGGGGCCCAGACAAAGGTGCTAGCAGCTGCTCCAATTGAAACCCTCCAGCTACAGAGCTGCCTTCTCTGTTGTGGCAAGAGGCAGGTTTCAAAGGACTCTGAGGAACTAAGTTAGCGGGCAGGCAGGACAGCAGGAACTAACTAAAAGCCCAGTGCTGTCCGCTAGCACCTAGGGGCTGTATTTTGCAGCTTGTTTGGAACGTGAAGGCTGTGATAATCGATTCAATGAGGCACACAGATGTAAGGCTTTTGAAACTGTTTGTTTGAGGTTTAACATTTGCCAGCCTAAGTCCAGGAGAAGGCATGTTGTGTAACTCCCTTTTTGTCTCAACTTCCTGACGTTGATTTCCACCTCCGCCACTCAGGAAGGTGGTTGTAGGGGAGGATTTAAGTGGGCCCCCGCTTCCTGGCCTTTTACTAGGATGCAGAGTGACTCCAACTTCTGGTCTCTAAAAGTGGAACATCTCTCCGCTCTTTGTGTCAGCTCAGCTCTGTTCCTCCTTCCCCGTCTCCCCTGGCATCACGACAAGAAATGGTGGAAAACCATATGCTTTGACAGGGGGAGGCGTGTCGTTGATACAGTAAGATGCTTAGATGTAAGGACTTGCCCAGTGTGCTCTGTTTCTCCAGCCTGCCCCGGTTTAGGTGTTTGGAAAGCCATGAGCTTCTCAGAATGGGACAAATCATGAGTCCCTCCCTCCCCGGCGGGCTGCCGTGCTTTATAACAGTTCACGGGAAGGCCTCTGATTGGAACGGGTGTGCTCTGCTCGTGTACAGCACTTCGAGCAATGGACAGAAGTAACAGACAAGAATCTGATTTGCCTCCTCTCTCTCCTCAAACACTTTGAGTAAGTTTCAGACATGGGTCTTCTTGGAAGGGATATTGGGTCACTAACTAGCCCTTGACCAAGCTGGTGTTGAACCAGTACCCTAGGATGGCTTGGAAAGATGGCACATCCCCACCCAGGGGAGACGCAGCCGAGCCACTGGGTGTCCAGGAGCTTGGAGAATCCACGGCATCTGTCTCGCCTCTTATCCTGGGCGCCCTGGTCATTGTCCAATGTGTCAGAATATTTCGCTTGCTCTTGTCCTCTTTGGTAACTCCAACTGGACAAGCTGTTCACTGCCCTTTGGTTTTCTTTAATTAAAAAAAAAAAAAAGCACGTTGGATTGGGGGCACAGACTGGCTACATGTCCTGCTCCCAGCGCTAGCTGTGTTTCTCTACGTAAGAGACATGTTGAGTCTCGGGTGCTGCCGAGTCTCTCTGATGGAAGAATGCTTTAGAAATCTGCGAGCTACGCGGAGTCTGACTAGCCTGTCTGTAGGAAGCATGTGGCTCTGTGAAATACAGTGTAGCCCTGGAGAACAATGGATGACATTTCTCCTGTCTTAGTACTTCTGCGTCCCCCCATTACCATGGTATCTGAGTACCTCACAACTCCCCAGGGATGTAGGGCGTGGCTGTTATCCACATTGCACGGAGGGGAAACTGAGGCACAGGCTTGCCTAATGGATCACAGGGAGTCTGGTGGAGCAGGGAATTGAAGCTGGGTCTCTTCTCCTTGCCTGGTGAAAGGGGAAACCATGTGAACACCAGCCCATGAGGAAAGCCCTCTGTCTAGCTCTGTGGCTGCCCCTTTGCCATCTTTCCACTCACTGGCCATGTGCGAGAATGGGTGTGCCTCGTACAGAAACTGTGACATTGCTCTTGTGCACTGACTTGTAGTGGAATAGCTATGCCCAGTCTCTCGAGGCTGAGGTCTTCAGGATGTTTGGTGGCTGATGGAGAGAAAATGTTTGCCCAAGAGGATGAGCTAGGGTGCTATTGGCAAGAGAGGTCTGGGAAACTATTCAAAGTTTAAAAGTGTGCAGTTTCTTTGCCTTCATTGGCCTGGAACCCTGCGTGTCCCAAGGTGGCTTATGAACCAGATAGCAGTGCTTAATCTTGGCTTGTTCCCTGCTAGCCCTACCATTTCCCTCTAGTGGAAAGTGTCTTGACTTGTCATGTGACCAGACTTGCCATTCCTTACCCATGCGTGATAAAGGTTACAGTAAAACTCGTACATCCTGAATCATTGGGCTTCCCCGATATTGACCTTTAATGGCCGTATAAATAGAGAACACAGCCAGAACTAACTGCCTGAGTTTACAGTCTAAACAGGCAAGACACAGGGTAGGAGAGTGGAATATTACTATCCCCATTTTTACAGATGGTGAACTGAAGGGCAGAGGAACAAAGTAGCTTGCCCAAAGTCACACAAGGAATCTGACAGAGCTAAGAATTTAACCCAGCTCTCCGCAGTGCCTTAACCACAAGACCATCCTTCCTCTGTGCAGCATCATCCACTTTCTAAAACATCAATGGATTTTTCCAAACTCTTAAGTGACATTGTGCTTTGCCCCCACCTAGGGGAGCAGGGGGCGAAGTTGCTGACTCCTTGTGATCTGCAGAGACTCCTGGGCCAGCCCTGCTCTGGATCTTTGAAGACGTGCATTACATTCATACAAACTTCTTGCTTTAGGAGCTAGTTCTCTGTAGCCTTTTCCAATCTTTGGTGGTCACTTAGTGTGACACAGTAGGAATATAACCAACCAAACACAGGAACAGGTGACTTATGGTCAGATGTTCAGAAACTCACCCCCATACCTGGATGTAGCTTATGCCCCAAACCCCAACTTGTACAACAGGCGTCAGGGTATTTACACCCTTAAATTAGACTCTCGCCAACATGAAAATTTTGCCTGTAGCTTTTTGTACATTAGCCTGCCTTGATAAGTGTGGGCGTTTTCAGTAGCTAGTATGTCCTGTAAAGCCACAGTGGGCAATGTAGTCTGAATTCTTGAGTTACTTGCTATCTTAAGAAGACTGCATAAAGTGACTAGAGAATTTATAAAAGATATTCCAGGCATATTGACATAGGAATAATCTAAGGGAGATCTGTTCCAATATGCACAGCAAATAGCTCCTGTCTATAGCTTGCACTTTGTACCTCACCTGTCCCCATCACTGCTTCAGGCAGTGTGTAGCTTTTCTCCCATCACTGCCACCATTGAGTTGATCTTCCCAAGCCAAAGCAGGAATGTCCTTTCACCACAACCCCCATCAGGTTCGGTGTGGAGCAGAGAAGCAGCACTGCTTGAAACTGATTCCCAAAAGGAAGAGAGGGATTTTTAGTTACTACTTAATTGTCTCTAGGTTAGAACTGCAAAGTGCTTAATCCTCATGCTTACCAGCTGTTCTATGCCCCATGGATCAGGTGGTTCTCTTCTCCTCACCCCAACTGCCTGACTTCTAGATTTGAAATCCCTCACTGGTGGGTTGCAATGCTGAAGAGCCTCTTGCCCATAAGAATGTGTTCAGGTCGTCCGCGTCCACCCCCTGCGCACCAACCCTGGATTCACAGAGTTGCAGTTTCTCAACATGCTTTGGTACCTTGTATGATTACGAAGGGGCAGCACTTCCAGCCTGTAGACACTAAAGGATTGTAAAAAGGTGGCTAGCCCCTCCTTCCTTGGCTGGAGCTTTTGCATCTCCAGCTTCCACTTGTCTTCCCCCGTGCCACACAAGTTCTGTCTAGCTCTGCTCCCCTGTTCTGTTCTGTTATTTCTCCAGACAGGCGTGCACACATGTACACCAACTGGAAGCCTGATCTAGATTGGCCCATGCAATGCTGGGATCTAGTCAGCTGGTTGGCCCAGGTTATACAACACTCTTTTTCTAAAAGGCCGGTTCTCTTGCCCAGGGATCCCTTGACATTGCACAGCAATTGGTATCCTCTAGCCATCCTTGGTCCCAGATCGGGGTCATTCTCACACAGAGAAGACAAACTCCTTCCCTTTGGATTGCTGGTGTCTGTCACTGTAGAATGAATACCTAGCGAGCCCCCTGCTGACTTGGGGACTTAGCAAGGGGCTCTACCAGGACACACAACCTGCCCAGCACTGCTATTTTAACAGTCCCTTCCCCCAAACCCTCTGTGTCGAGCTCCAAAAATAGTCTGGTGTGTTTTTTTTTTTTTTTTTTTATTGAGCAGGTTAAAGTGCAGGCGGTGGTGACGTCTGCATTGCTTTTAACTTCCGAAGCCTGTGCTAATCCTGGTAGTTCCCCTTGGCTGGGGGGGGGGGGGCAGAAATCGAAAACTGTGAAATATTCATGTTGAAAGCTGATAAACCACTTTGAAGGTAGCCTTGATCTTTTTATTTCAAGGCACAGAGTAGAATTGGGTTCGCTGCAGAGCAAGGCGAAATGTAGCTTTTTCTTCCTCCTGCGAAGAACCCAAATTTTGCTAGCAAAGGTAGGGATGAGAGAGAGAGCTCAGGGAGCAGGTAATAAGAGACAACTTCTGTAATTCTAGCTCACTGGCTGACAGCCAGCGTGGGTTGCTGGTGGCTACTGAAGTCTGATCAGCTGGCTCCTCAGTGAGGCGACCTGTGGTCTCTGTCCATTTCCGGGTGGATGGGTGGTCAGGCGCCCCAGTGGGCAGTGCCCTCATAGGGATTAGCCTCCCTGCATTCCTTAACGGTGGCCCCTGCAGTTCCGGCTGGGGAAGGCGGTCAGGGAGCTTGTGCTGCTGGGACAGTGCCCGTTCAGCAGCTGAGCAAAGGCCTTCGGACTCCAGTTGGCAGGAGCTTGGTGGACAGTGTCATGCTGTGTGTGCACGTGCTCACAAGTTCAAATCCCTGGCCCCTGCGACCCACCCTGACTAGGGAATGAAATGTCCCACTTTCTGAGCAGTGGGAGAAGACCCATATGCAAGCAGCAGAGCCCCGGAACTGGCTAGCAGCAACCTGCTTTAAGCCAGGGGCTGAATGTATGGTCTGAGGAGCTTCCACGGAAGCCAGAGGTATTTAGTGCCCAGAGATGCAGCGAGGCATCTAGTGGGATTTTCCAAACATCCAAAGTAGCTTAGGCGCCTAATTCCCATTGTTTTCAATGGCAGGCACTTCCCTTAGGCAGTTCTGTAAATTCCCCCAGGCACCCAGCTGCGTCTTTAAGCACCTGTGTCAGTCTGGCCCTTCATACCTTCACGATGGTCGGGGCGGGGTCAGAGCGCTCGAAGCACTCGTCGTCGATAACTCCGGTCCGGTCGACTCCTAGGGCACCCACCCACGCTGAGATCTCTCTCCTTGTGGATACAGTCACCTGGCCAGAGCAAGTGCCTTTCAGCTGTGGGCTTAGGGCTTGTGCTGCCCTGTCTTGGGAGGGGGATGCTCGCTTACCCCTTAACCAGGGATCCCGGGCCAGGCTTCACAGACATGGGGATTAAGACAGCTCTCTTTCCCTTCTAAATTCGCTCTTGTCACAGAGCTATTTTTATTTTGTTTTGATTAACTCTGCCTCTGAGGGAGCTGGGATGTGAGTGGAGATGACTGGATTTCTCCCTGTTCCCTTTGCAGGCTGTACCAATCTGTCAAGCTGCTCTACTCCATTGGGATCTTCTTCACCTACGCGCTGCAGTTCTATGTCCCGGCTGAAATCATTGTGCCCGGGGCTGTTTCCCAGGTGCCAGAGCGCTGGGCGCTGTGGGTCAACCTGCTCCTCAGGACGTGCCTCGTCTGTGTGACATGTGAGTAGGAGCCAAACCCGTTCGGTTTGCTCACCTTCTCGGGCGGGGATGGGGGCCCAGCGGTGTGGGAACCCTTGTGAAAGTGTTGGCAGCGTATCCCGGAATCTCCCCCGGTGCTTAGCCGTCACTCATTTGCATTACGAAACCTCCATGCAGTCTGACGCCCTTTGGCACAATCGTTAGACTCTGCCGAGGAGAGCCCGGGTACTGGGATCGGACGTATTGCTGGTTATGACTTGCCCAGCATTTATCCCTTCCCTGGCTGTACTCTGAGGCGGTCATGCTTGGCTCTGCATGCACCCAGAGTAGGTGCTGCAGGTGGTCTGTGTGTTGGAGCAGCACATAGGAACCATGCACAACGCTTGCCTGTGTTAGGTCACATGTCAGGGACTCCTTCCCAAAGTGCCGGCTGTTGGGCGAGGAAATCCCTTTCAGAATGCAAAGCATGGGGCAAACCTCCCGGTGCACTGAGTACGCAGTGTGGTGCCTTCCCTGTCCGCTTGTGTAGGGCTCATGTATGTTTGTATTGGACAGTTACACAGTCTGCAGACGGTTTCTGGCTGCTCTTCCTTGCTTTAAGGCTTGTGAGCAGCTCACAAACAGGCAACTTCCTCCAGTGACTCAGAAGTTGCTGGCTAATACAGTAGCTGGATGGGAGGGGGCAAGACAGGGAGGGGGAGCATGTTAAATCGGCCAACCACGCTTTCATATATAACTGACCTACTTTACCAGGCCTTTGTCTTTTGCATTCTGTGGACTCTGTTTTGAAAGCAAATCTCTTCAGTTGTCACAGAGAATCTCCATCTCCCTTGTTCCCGCCACGGGAGCTCTCTTAAAAGCCCGCATTTAAGTGCCGCATGCAGGAAAGCGGAAGGTAAATAACTGGAGACAATACATAGATGGTTTATAATCAAACTCTGGCGTGAGCATTGGGCCTCCTGCCAACTGCACATCCCAGGGCTGCTGTGCCGGATGGACACAGAAAATCTGAAATTGCCCATCTTCCCCTGCCAAGAGGGTAGTTCTTGGAAAGAAGTTCTAATGTAGTAGGCCAGGAGGCTGAAATCATGGTTATCTATAGAACAGGTGCAGCGTAGCCAGTAGCAATATGGGCTTCCCCAATCTGACCCCAATGCTTCCTCTGCTGGGGGAACTCACCCCTTACTCTAGAGTGGATGGGTCACTCCTACCGTGAAAGGGTAACTTAATCTGTTCCTGCTCTCTGTTCTTTGTCCCAACTGCTGAGAGCGCACATGCCCAAATCACAGTATATAATGGAGAACTGGCAAAATGAAACAGAACAATCTTCTGAGCAGGGCGAGAGGCTCAAATAAGTCTACTCCACGGAAGCTGAATAGCCCAAAGGAAAGCCCTAACCTCGGAGAACTTTGAAGGCTGATAAGTGGCTGTAGCAGCAGGTGTTTAGCGTTGGTCTTGCCTGGAAGCAATGCAGACGACCTGTATACCAAAAAGAAAAGGAGGACTTGTGGCACCTTAGAGACTAACCAATTTGAGCATAAGCTTTCGTGAGCTACAGCTCACTTCATTGGATGCATACTGTGCATCCGATGAAGTGAGCTGTAGCTCACGAAAGCTTATGCTCAAATAAATTGGTTAGTCTCTAAGGTGCCACAAGTCCTCCTTTTCTTTTTGCAAATACAGACTAACACGGCTGTTACTCTGAAACCTGTGTACCAAGGAATTGGTTGAGATGATTGCATCCTCTGTAGGGAGCATTGTGAGTAGGTAAAGATTTGGAGTCTGGGCTTATTGCTGACCCTGGATATTCAGTTCACTGCAGCCAGAGATGCCTCATTCCATCTCTGGCTAGTGGGAAGACTGCGCTCCTTCCCCTCAATACCGACCTAACCATTGTAATCTGCTGTATCACCTTTCTCAAGTCACTGCAACGCACGTCGCCAGACACTGACTTCGAAGGCTGCAAGGGACAACTGGCTACTGCCGATCTCCTAGGCTAGGCCAGACCAATCAAAAGCTTGTTGTATTGCTGCTCCCTGTCCAATCCAGCATCTTCAACATCCTGGCCCTCATCAAAGCTTTCGGTATGCCAGTTACCTCTGGGCTAGCTCTCTGTGCAAGGCAACACAGATTCAGAGGCTGACGGGACCTAGAGCCAGTTGTGGACTGGGGAGCTCTTGGTGGAGGGCCTTTGCCTAAGGAGCGCTCTGCCACAGATTTTGCTGAGCTTGGATCACGCCAGAGGATGAAGCAAGTCATGCTTCTGTATGCAGGTCTTCTCCGAAAGACTGGAAGCCGCCAAATAGCCTTCCATGCTGGAGGTGCAGGGGCTATGCTGCTAATAAGACTGTTCCAGTGCTGTCCTCTTGTATTATCTTAGATACCACAGTGGTGAGCAACAGACGAAGAACCTGGGCACCAAGAAATTCTCACCAGGTTGGGTTTGTGTGGGGCCTGTGTTGATAGGATCAAATGGAGTTACTGAATCAGTGAGAATTGCTGTGTAGATGGTCCCTATGCATGGCTGACGCCAGAGCCTTTCTCTGATGCCAAGGGGGATGGATGCAGGGGGAACCCATCAGTGCCACCCCCTTTCCAAACAACTCATGGCCAGTAAGTACTACAAATAAACCACAACTTCAATTTTCCTGCATCCAGAGTTTGTACTAACAGTAGTATCTACTACTAGAAGTGGACTCCCCGAGCGGATACATCAAGAGGCTGGGAAAGAACAAAGGGTTAAAGGAGATGGGTTTTGGTGGCCATCCGTGTGTGACTGCAGCGAGCCCACAGATGGTGGATTAAAAATAGTCCCAGATGTGCTAAGGGGACAGGCATGGATTCCTTTGTCACGCATATCCCTGCTGGGTTTGTGCACTCAGAGGGGAGTGAGTGTGAGTTCACTCAGAGGGGAGCGAGATCACGGGTTCTCAGAGGATAAAAGCCATTAAGTGGTTGGCATGAATATTCATTGGAATGATCTCATGACCTTGGACCAAGCCTCTGTCAGAGCTTCGGTGGCCCAAGAGAGGGTGCAGTTTGGATTTGTTTTAGCTTAGCACTTCTAAACCTACACCGTTAAAAGCCCTTTGAATTAATATCTGTGGAAAGCTCAATGGTTGTCCCCTGAGGCTGAGGGACTGCAGCTGGTGATTTACTTTTGCTGCTTGTTTTCAGTGGGGTTTTAATTGTGTTTACTTTGAACCACCACAACTGAAGGAGTCGTAGGGGACACACGATAGCACGTTTTGCAGCCCGTTACTCTGCTTGCCCCTGCGAGTTGTCTCTGTAGGGTTGTGCCCTTTGGACCCAGGAGATGGGGGGGAATATTTTGACTGGGGGAAGGAGAGATGAGAGAGAGGAAAATGAGGTGCAAAAGTGTCTGGCTCCTGTTATTCCTCAGCATCCCTCCCTTCCATCCCGCTCACACCCTTAACTTGAGCCAGACCTGAGCAAGTGCCATACTTGAGTTAAGCAGTGGAACAGGGCAGCCCCCTCTTTAAACTGCAGCATTGGAGTGCGGAGCTTTTATCAAGAGGTGAAGCCTCTTTCCATGGAGCTTTGTAAGTGATCCAGGCTTCCTTCACTCCCTTGCCGTGGCCCGATGGCCGGCTGTTCCTGGAAGCGGCTCAGTGGCAGTGAAATATCTGCTTCCGTGTAGCAGCCAGTATCTCAGTACCATCACTCTGTCAGGTGTAGTGTTTGGGCCGCTTCTGAGCCTGCTTTTGAGGCCTGGGAGCCAAAGACCTGAGTTCTAATCTTGACTTTGATGCTAACCAGCCTTCCTGACAAGGTGGTTCACCTTGAGGTGAAAAGGACTGTGTACATTCTGAGAGGCTGCATCTGCCATCAGTTATGTGGCTACAGTTCCTGTTGACTTCAGTGGGAGCTACACCCTGTAACTGAGGGCAGAGTTGGGCCCCAGTATTGTCAGAACACTTTAGTTTTTAAGATCTACAGCCATGTGGTTTTTTCCCCCCCAATGTAAAATATCCAGGCTTTTAAGGTTCTCTGTTTACCCCCTGCCAATAATATTTGGGTGCAAAACCATCAAAAGTGGGAAAACCCAAGATTTCTCCCTTTCTCCTTGGCACAATTGTAGGCCTTTCTTGCTTTGTGGCTTTAGTGCGTATAAATGAGAAACTGATGATGGCAGCAAGACTGTGCGGGTCTGTTCTCCATTAACCCCACAGCTCTCAGTCCAGCTGAACTGTGGCAAACCGCGGTGTTGGGATAGGGACAAAAAGGCCCATGGAAGACTGCAGTGAGACTATCAAAGCCCGTTGAATTAGTTACCTGAGTCAGGATTTTGAATCCAGCAGGTGTTGTGACAACAAATTGCCCACGCACACAATTCCTTAGATTGAGGCAAATTCTAACATGGTCCTCATGGACGGCCAGTAGCTCTTGTAAATGAAGATCTGGAGGTGATAGAAGAAACAGTTGCAAAAGTGCCCTCAGTCTAGCTGTTGAGATCTTTCAATGCCCGAGAGCTCTTCACGAAGAGCTTTTCTTGCACTACGGCCCCTTCTCTCAGCTATTGTTGCTACTGGAGAGAAGAATGGGGAGGGGGACAGTGATTCTGGCAGAGTTATTACACTGAATCCTTTCCATTTGAAATGCCATTCCACGTCTGCAGGTTGCCCCTTGTGCTACTCAAATGAGCATCTTGATCCTGTGATCAGAGGAATAACGTCCAATCATCTGTGGCTGACTTGTGCAAGCAGCAACCTGCTTACAGAGGCTAATTTACTAGCTTTAGACACGAAAGTTCAGTGCCCAGATGTCTGTCTAGAGCAAAGCGCAGGACTCCAGGCAGACAGAGCTGGGGTAGTAATATAGGAAAAGTTACACAGAATGCTACAAGGCCATAAATTGCTCAAAGGTACCCCCTGTTGGCGTTAGAGGATGATGCATTATGAACAGGTTGTAGCAGGAATCTCACTCCAGCACTCAAAGGGTGAGCTGCTTGCTGGCTTGATTGTGATCCTCTCTCCTATCCTCCTTGCTTCTTAATCCGTGAACGGGTGGCCTCCTTTGCTAGGTACTGCATGTCTCCTAGCGGGCTGGCTCCTGCTACCTGGAATGCAAAATGCCTCATTGAGGAAAGCACTGTAATGTGCCAGAACCCTGGTGCCTACGCTGCTTTTTCCAGACGGTGGAGTGAGTTGTGATTACTTGCTCCAAACCATAAGAGCCATGGTCCTCTGTGCCTCTGATCAGTCTGAGACAACTGTCAGCTCCGGTGCTCCTGGGCTTTCCAGGGAGACTTGCAGCAGAACAGGGAAGACCAGACTTGACACCAAGCCCTGGGCTACACTACAGACGTATGTTGGCATAACTGCATTGCTCAGGGGTGTGGAAAATCCCCCCCCGCCCCCCGCTGATGCACTTATACCGGCTGAACTCCTGGTGTAGACAGCGCTATATCGATGGGAGGGCTTCTCCTGTCACCATAGCTACTGCCTCTCGGGGAGGTGGAGTTCCTACCCCGATGGGAGAAGCTCTCCTGTCTGCATAAATAGCATCTTCACTAAGTGCCACAGCAGCTCAATGCTGTATGGGGTAGACAAACCCTGAGACTACTTCCCCGCCCCTTTCGCATATGCTCCAAAGACAGCCAGGAGCACACATCGGATTTGTTTTCTCCTCAGGTCACCTTTACAGCGGACAGGGGTAGGATGAGCTCGGCATCCAGTCGGTCTCGCGCTGCTGTAACCTTACTCGGAGACTGACTGCAGCACACAGCTGCAAAATCCTATGCTACAGCATGTCCTGCGCTGTCTAAGCAGAGCGGGGCCACAGAAGGGCAAGTTGGCCTTAACTTAGGAGTTGCTGCCTGTGTTGTGACACGTTGTGTTTAATTCCAGCAAAACTCAATTGAGAACAGATTTCTGTTGCAACCCCTCAGCCCTTCCCTGAGGTTCCACCGTGGCCAGTCTTGAGCTAACCAGCCAGGCTTGCCGGTGCTGTTGAATTAGATGGCTGTTAGTTTCAAGGCCCTGATCTTGTGACGTGATTAGAAAGCTCTGTCAGAGGCGCTAACCTAAGCAAGTTGCTTGCAGCGGTGGCCGTGTACTTCGCTGTCTGAGTGTCACGGGGCAGTGTAGCCACCGAACTAGGTGTGTCAGAACCTGCGGCTCCAGTGGCTGTCATAGAGTTGAGTTGCCATCTTACCTGGCTGCCCCTAGCCCTCACACTGGAGCTGTGTTGGCAGAATGACCCCTGGACTGAAGACCTTGTTGTCGGGGGCGCTGTGATGCAAGCTGAACAGAGCCACGTTTCTTTCCAGGCACATTTCTTGTTCCGTTGCACAAGAGATCTGTTTTCTGGTGACCCATATTAAAATAAATAAGCTCTGGGTGCAAAAATGCAATGTTTTTTTCCTATATCCTGGGCTCGAGGAGTTGGATTCTCCCCCCCCCCCCGAGTGTGTAGCAGACAGTATTTTTTTTTGACAGGCCGTGTTTTCAAAGCAATCAACCAATTTCCTTTTCTCTGTGGTGATTATGCTTTGAAGTGCCCTACTTCCATTGCCGAGAATCTTTTTTTGTTGTGCAGAATCCGGTTGCCTTCCTCCTTAAGGTTTTGTGTACTGAAAAGCCTTAACAATGCCTTTGAGCACCAAAGATGAAGAGGGCTGCCCACCTTGTCTTTTCCTTTCTTAATAAGTTAGCTGTCTGGGGCTTTGGCCCTTACAATTTTTTTAAATTGATTTATTTTATTGAACTGCTGTCTGTGGTACTTATCCGGCCCCACTACTGTAGTGTTGGAGTGCCTCAGTCTTTAACGCACTAATCTTCACAATAGTCCTGTGAGGGAGGTAAGTGGTGGTATTACCATTTTGCGGATGGGAAGCTGAGGCATTATAAAGCCAAGTGACTCGCCCAAGGACACACAGGACATCTGTGGCAGAGCAGTGGATTGTACTCTGCTGTCTAGTGTCCCAGTCTAGTGCCCTAACCACTGGGCCATCTCTCTTCAGTGTTGTAGGGTCATCATTCTGTTTAGGATTACAAAGAGTGAAGCAGCATACACCCAGGCTAATGCGGCTGGCAGCTGAGAGAACATCCCACAACTAGCTTGGAGTTTCTCTCTCTCTCTTTCTGTGTAGCAGAGCATGTGTCACACCCAGGGCCCAATATACAACTTCAGTAATAGAAATCATTAGAGGCAGTCAAACCAGGGTAAGTATTTTCTGTAAGCGTTGAAGCTGGGGTGTGTGAGGGGGGGGAGACAGATTTTTTTTGTTTGAAACTATCCATGGAATCTTGTGGGTTTTTACTAAATAAAACTATGGCTTGAAACAAAATTTGAGGGTTGTCTTTTTCTCATCTCACCCCAACTGGAAGAGTAGGGGGACATTGGGGAGCTCGGGGGCAGAGAATCCCAGATTCTTCACTTTTTTTTTTCAGTTGTCAGTCTAGTGTTTTCAGTCTTCAAAATTTTCACCAAAACAAATTTTCCACAATTTTTGTCCTGATCAAAAAGCCACGTGTTGCTGGGTAAGACTTCAACAAAAAACTTTCAACCAGTTCTACAAATCATATCAAGAGCTTCACCCACCAAATTAATGGCCTGGGGTTGGGGTGTGTGCCATCTTGGAAAAACTTCTCCTCGACAACTGAATAAATTCAAAATAATGAACCTTGCACTGTTTTGGGGGCACTTGTAGGGTCAAACAAAAAAAACTAGGCCATCTGTGGGTTTGTTTTTTTTTAAGGAATTTCTTAACTCTAAAAACCTCTCTAGATGTATTGATAGGCTTATCTGTGCTGGTGTCGTTTCCGAAGGTAAGCAAAAAAATCTCTTTGCTCTATTCTGACGCAGCGGGATACAACTTTTCCCCTTCCACCTCTTTGTGGTTCAAGGGGTTTTGGATTTATGGGCTCGGCGCTCATGGAGTCGATGGTTTAAACCGTGGTATGAAACGCAGAGATGTTCTGGTGGCTATGATGGAGCACTGGAATGGCCTGAGACACTGGGAAAGTGGAGAGAGGCGGAGATGGATGTGAGGAGTCTCATGACAGCATATGGCTGGCAGGGCCTTTTGTCAGACCAGAGTCTCAGAAGTTGTTCACATTTCTGGAAGTGGAGTCTATTGGCTGTCACCCTGACTGACTTGCCGTCATGTGCTCCTTTCTTCGCTGTGATGATGGCCCTTTGGCACTGGTGCCAGAAGATGGGCACCAACCTCTGTTTTAATTTACACCTTTTTGGGGTAGAGCAGGGTGCTAGGTGTGTTTTTCTGGGCGGTTACTGTCTGGGTGAAGAATGTGAATTGTGCAGGAATGCTGGGACTGCCGATAGAGTTCAGTTGGGCCGAAAGGCCTTGGCCCCGCAGCAGGGTCCTTGTTTCGGGTCATTATCAGGGAGGTCAGTGTTTAACAACTCAGCGGGCCAAGTGGTAAAGTCCGAGGCAGTGCAGTCCAGCTTCCTCTGCTGCCTTTGACGTCATTTCCTGCTCTGTGTTGTTCCCACCTCTCTGCCTCAGGCTCTGTGCAGTCACCCTCCTCTCCTCCCTCTTGTTGGCACACACGTTTCCTATCTTCTAAGTGAGGGCTGAGCCGGATCTGTGACCCTCATTCATGGTTGTATGAAGATGGCCAGGAGAAGCATCCTGTAGTAAATGCCCTTCACTGCTAGCTGATCAAGTCGGGAGGTTCCTCATGAAAATGGGACACGTGTGGCGAATGTCTGCATGTTTCTAACTACCAACAAGCCCTTAGGTGGGAAGAGTTGAAGTTGCCATGCCATGTGTGACACTGCAGTTACCTTCAGTAGCAAGAGAATGGTTCCACTAATTCAGGACTGTGATTTGGGTGGGGGATTAAGGAGAGAGCTGCTGTTTCAACACAATATTGGGGACACGTGTTGGCGAATAGAGAAAACACCTGGCCAAGGAACATGCTCGTTTTTTCTTTCAGGTTTTGTTCTAGTGTAAAAATTCCCCCTCTAATGGTCCAAATTCACTTTTTAAAGCATCATGTTCTTGATACATATTGCCTTGATCATTGCTAATTATCACAGTGTTTATTGGCAACTGGAATGCTATGAAGGCCTATTTAACCCTCCCTCTGCCCTAAGAGATCAGTGTCCCTCGAAAATCCTCTTTATTGCTCTTATGGTCCCCACAACCACAGATCTGAGCACGTGTTACGCAGCCAACCCTGCTGGTGTTGGTCCTAATCTGAAGCATGGGTTCCTGACATTGGGCATGTAGATCTGAGTTTAACCCCCTGATTTTGAAAATTGGGTCCTTACTTGGCAGTGGGAGGGGACATGACTCTGGATTAGCTGGAAAGCTCCGTTTGTGTGCAGCATAACAAAGGTCTTGGTGTCCCTGTGCAGCAGGTGCAGCTGCTTACCTGCGGTAAGCACATACCACCTGGTTTGTGTGCTGGCTCCCTGTCCCTCGCCAGATGCAGCCCAAGGCCTTGGCAGGCTTGTAAAGGCCCAGATTTTCCCAAGGCTTGTTTATCCGTTAGTGCCTAGCTCTGCTTTCTGTCACTGCTGTTAAGATTGGTTGGGGGCCCTGGCTGTCAGGCCCTGTGTGTGCCTGGTTTTCTCACTCCCCTCTGTAGCCTGTTGGAGCCAGAGTCCAGCAGACCTCCAGGGCATGATGCAAAAGGCCTGGGTCTTTAGCAACAAACTGGTTCTAGCTCTTGTTCTCAGGGGATGCGCCTGCTGTCTATAAGTGGATGTCTCACTGCCACAACCGTGGGCCCTATAGAAATAAGTTAAATGAGCCTCCTCCTCATAAAACTGAAGCTCTGCAAGTAGCCCAGTCCTATTGCTATGGTGCCATTAACGACTCTCACTTCAAAATGCATTTTCCAAATAGCGATCTGAACTCCTCCTGTCCAGTGGGCTGCTCCTTCTGCTTTCCACATCCCTCCCTTGCTTCACCCTAACCAGTGAGCCTCTGTTCCAC
This sequence comes from Eretmochelys imbricata, assembly GCF_965152235.1. NCBI lineage: Eukaryota > Metazoa > Chordata > Testudines > Cheloniidae > Eretmochelys > Eretmochelys imbricata. The sequence continues at coordinate 6,403,518 of NC_135579.1, read as the reverse complement.
AGGCGGCCCTTGAATGTGTAAATGTTTGACTGGTGAGAGCGCTGGGTCACTGCTCCCCTCCTCCATTGCAAGCTGCCCTGTGCACTAATGATCCAGCCTCTATCTTCTCTCCACCTTCCCTCAGAGGCAACAGAACCCATGGCAGGTGGGGAGGGTTACGTTGGCAGTAGAGGGGGCCTAAGCTTAAACTCTAAAATAACTTGCCCCTGAATGCCCAGCCTTGTCCAGGGAGTCCAGAGACAGCGGATGAGGCTTGGGAATCTGTGGCTTATTCCTTTGTACTGGGCTGCTGTCTGACACGTCCTGTTGCTCTGAAGGAACCTACCCTCTGCTGAAGAGCAGTGTTCCCCATTGCAAGGAGACACTCACCCCTCGGGCTGCTGGCCTTTCTGTGGCCTAGCCAGCTGGGAGCACGACACCCTTCTGACTCCTGCTCAAACAAGACACCTCAGTCTGGTGGCCACTGAGGGGACCCCATGCTCCCCAGACTGAAGGGGAGAGGGCATGACCATGTGTCGGTGTTCTTCTGGGAAAAGATAATGGCCACGGTTCTTGGGACCGTGAACCTGACTGATTCCCGGAGCGAAGCTGCCACTGTGGGGATTTCTGATGCATTTCTCATCATTTAATGATATGAGAGTCCAGGAACGATGGTGCCGAATCCCTGTGCACGATGGCTCTCCGTGGAACCCTAGTGCACTCCTGGAGGAGTTGTTCCCCCTCTTCTCTCCCCCCCCGCCCCAATCTGGTCACAGTCTCTCTAGCCAATCTTGTGTGCACACTGGGGCAAGGTGGAGCTCCAAATGGCCTCTAAATAACGAGCACCAAGGGGCTGTTCCGGAAGACCAACCCCTGAAAAGCTCCTGCTTGCTTTGGTTAATGACACCAGCACCTGTCATCTGTAGCTCTCTCTGCTTTAGATGGGTAGACAAGTGCTATCTCCAGAGAGAATCTCACTTGCCCAGGTTACAGTGACTCAATTGGCAGAGCCAGGAGTAAAGCCCGGGGCTTCGGAGTGCCCTATCCAACAGACAATCCCGCCTTGGGGGCGGGGGAAGTTTGTGCCTGGATTGGGTTGTTCTGTACCCTCGATGTGTGTTGTCACTTTAACAGACTTTGAGGAGGGAGGTGGGAAGAGACACCCAGGCTGCTGGCTTCCAGCAAAGCTTCATTTGGTTGGTGGGCAGAGGCAGAGATCTAACCCATGGGACCATACACCGACCCCTGCTGCCTCATTCACCTTATGCTGTGATGGCCTGTCTGTTCCCACCTGCTCAGAGGAGAGTGGTCCCTCTCCAGGTGCCAGTACTAACAGCCCTGTATTTCTCTCTCCCTCTCCCAGGCCTGCTGGCAATCCTGATCCCCCGCCTGGACATCGTCATCTCTCTGGTGGGCTCTGTGAGCAGCAGTGCTCTCGCCCTCATCATCCCTCCCCTGCTGGAGATCACCACCTATTACGCTGACGGCATCCACCCCGTCACCGTCGCCAAAGACTTCCTGATCAGCATCCTGGGCTTGGCGGGGTTTGTGGTGGGCACCTACGAGTCCCTTTGGGCACTGGCCACACCCCCCATTGCCAACACCACCAGAGCCTTGGTCTAGTGACCCCTTTTCCTTCCCTCGCTCCACCCCAGCAGCGCCATACAGCCTCTTGGCAGCTCACTGGGTTTTCATCAGGGTCGAGGCAGTGACTCTCCCTTCCTTCTCTTTAAATGTATTTGTCCAGGTGAAGTGAGGGTGAGTGCACAACTGGAAAAGACAGGACCCCGATTCCCATTCCCTTTCCCTCTCCTCTTAGTCTGCAGTTCCCACTTGGGGGGGGGTCTCATTGCTTGGCTCTGGGAGCCCTGCAGAGATGACTGGTGGCCCCTGGTTGGGATGGAGTGCCTTCCTTTGCTCCACCGGGATCCTTCTGGCAGATTAAGGTGACATACCTACAGGTGCCAAGGTACTTCAGTTTTAAGTGGACATGCTTCTAGACTATAGAGTACCAAGGGGAGGGAAGAAATCCTTGGGCTCTTTCAGGGATCTAGATGACTGCTTCACAGCTCAGGGTACCTCTACCCTTCCCAAACTCCCCTCTGCCCAGAAAAAGAGAATCTCTGACTCTTTTCTGGTGCCAACCCTTTTTTTTTTTCAGCACTTTAATTCATGGCAACAGAGCAACTCCAGCCAGTGAGTGACACATTAGAGCCTTCATCCTTCAGAGCTGTAGAACCTGGAAAATTACAGTGGCAACAAGGGGAAAAGGGAGCAGGAAACTGCACAATGAGAGAGAATCTCTTGCGTGCACTGACCTGGCAGGCTGATAGTCACAGCCCGGTTTGACATTCGCCGTGTGTAAGGCGGGCCTCGGTAGGTGGAGCGCTCTCTAGCTTGAGGAGCCAAACACATAAGTATTAGATGGCATTGTTTATTGGAATCCACGTTACAAACCCATCTGTCTGGGCCTTTTTCAGCCTAGATCCCTGCCACACTCCATCTCAGGCTCCGTCCATTCTAGGTCGCATGGGATGAGGCAAGTCTGTGTGTGTGTTTGGGTTTCAGAGAAGAGTTGGGGGATTGTGCTAAATCCCTGACTTAAGTTTAGTTGTCTTTTTTTTTTTTCCTTTGTAGACTCTGTATAAACTATGTGGGGTTTATCGAAAGCATTAGGAACAAGGTACGCACGGAGCAGCCTGTGATGGTGTCTGGGAGCTTCACTTCCTTGCTGAGGCAGTTATTTTATTCTTGAACTAGGAGCCCACTTTCCTTTACCCCTTTCTTTCAAAAAAGGGCATGGGACAGGGATGTCCCCTTGCCAGTACTTCTTTAAGCTCACTCCACCTCACCCTGGAACGCTCCCTGCCTACAAGGGATGTCTTGTGTTTACACCCGCCGTAGCTATGCCCCTGCTGGGTGGTGCTACCTCACTGTTTGTTATAAATCACTGATAGCACAAATGCTGAATCATGACAATGAGAACCGAAGGCAAATTGTTATAAAGAACCTGCGTTTCTCTTTTCTTCCCCTGCTGGATCTATCCTTTGTTCTCCGGCTAGTTAAGTGGGGGTCCCACTACTTGCTAGGTAGGAAGAAGCGTTATCTGTTTTATCCACTTGGTTTGATTAGTGAGGGAAGGGAGCTGTCTCTTTCGTGTTTCTCTTTCATTCATTTCCCTTTACTTTGCGCTGGATCTCTAGGCAGCGATAAGCTGTTTAAAGCTTTGTCATTGTCATGCTTTGGTGAGGCGTGGCTTGACACGACACCCTCTCTCATATTCCTGTGGCTTGTAACAGTTTGTCAATGACCAAAGGACTAGAGTAAGCAATCCATGGATATAGATACAGAGTTTGACTTAAAAATCTCTTCCTTCTGGTTAGCGTAAGAGGAGGGGATCACTCAAGTGTGAATGAAAGTGCTAATGAAGGGAGTGTTCGTAAAGCGACGGCTGGAAATCCAATAGCGTCCCAGCATACGCTTTCAGCACACATCAAGGACTACTTTGTAGTGATTGTTTTTTGTAATTTAGTTTTTTACATTGATTTTTTTTTTAAAGGCGCTGCCAACACTCCAGCAGGATGGTTTGTTAATCTCGTGTCTAAAAGTAAGCACAATCTGAAAGGGCTTTGGGCTGAATTTATTTATTTGCTACGGTGGGGCAAGTAGGGCCAATGTATATTCATCTTGAAATCAAAGCTTGGAAGCCAAACTTGCAGCGAGTGATCAGCAGAGGTTTGTTCCCAAAGCCCTGTGCTGAATATGAATGGTCTGAAGGGAGGGTTGATGCTGTCTCTAAACCATCCAAAACCTCTGAGCTCTTGGACTAGTGTAGCAATGGAAAGATCAGTCTATACAATGGCTGGAGCATTTCATTTAATTAGAACAGGAGCAGGGTTTGATTTCCCCTTGGCCACAAAGTGGCTGTCTTAAGTAACTATCAGGGCCTAGCTGCAAGTCTCTGCAGCCCTAACACAGGCCTGGAAGTGGAGTCTGTGCACATGTGAAATGGCAGGATGGCATTTTCAGGCAGGTTTTTTTTTAATGGCAATTCCAAAACATGGCAGGCAGGTCCTGCTCACCCAAGAGGTTGGGTCGTGAATACCTGACCCTGAGGGCTTTACTGGAAGGTGTCGATTTATGCTGTGGCCATACCAAGGGTTGGTTTTAAAGGGTACCCTGGTAAATAGGGTTATTGTGCTTTTGCATTTCCCAAAAGCTGCTTCTGTCTCCAGGAGCCCTCAGGGAGATGTTCAGGAAGCAATTGTGGACCTACATTGTCTGTGCTGCTCTCTCCATATACATTCCTAACACAGATGTTTTCATTAAATGGAGAATTCACTTCCTTCATCAGCTCCTGTTATGCAGGTTGTTTCCTGAAGCAAACAAACTCTTAGCAGAACATTAAGTTCATATTTCCTTGAAAACAGCCTGACCAAAACAATGCATATCGGCACCTCTCCAGACCCTGGCGTGGGCCAAGCTTCTTTCCCACTCTCTAGTACCTCTCCTTCAAAGCCTCAAAGTGTGTCCTCTACAGGGGCACACCTTTCCTTTAGAGATCCCCTCTCCCACCCCGCAGATACCCTGCTATCTCTGCAGCCCCAGTGCAGTCAACAGACTCTAGGAACAAGTTCCATCTGGGCCAAGAGCCAGCCCTGGTTTCAGCAAGGAATACTGTGACTGGTTTGAACTGAGCTTGGGGAAATGTAGGCAAATTTGGTGTGCTGGCTTCTTGTTTCCGACACTGGGAAACAGTGGGGCTTACCGTTCTTTGGGGTTTTAGACCTTTTTTGAGAGAAGACAAAATGCCAGGATGAGAAGCTATCTGGAGATGAGCTTCAATACATAAACTTCGCTCAGGTCCCTCCTATTGTATGTAAGTAGCCTCTTTCCCCACGATGCAGTCATAGTATAGAAATTGCATTCAGTTCAGCATCGGGTGCATACGTTGTCTACACCAGTGTGCCCAGGCCTGGTGTCTTCCTGCAAGATTTTCAGGCCAGTTGTACGGAGATGTAGCTTTTTTCAGCTGCAGGTAGCTATAGCTTATGCTCCTTTACATTTTTACTGCCACTCTCATCATTGGGGTGGCTGCATCTGCAAAACAAAACCTGCTCCATCTGCAGCCTTCGTGCTGAAGGTCATAGCAAGCCCAGCCGCCAGTGAGGGCTTGTTACTGTTTACTTAGGTGAAGCTCTTGAGTTGCCAGTTGATATCTAGCTGGAGTGTCCCTTTAAGACCAAGGACCTGATCCTGCTGTCGCTTGCTTTGGTGTAAATTGCAAGTAATTGCGCTGAGATCAGTGTGAACGAGATCAGGATCAGCAGACCCCTATTTCCGGGAACCGCACTGGGGAACGGCGCTTGACGTGCACACTACATATGGAAAGAGTGCCATGTAAAAGATCATTTTATATTGACTCCTATAGAACTTACTCTGGTGTCTGATTTCATTACTGACGTGCAACTCACTGAGCCTCACCTTTTCTACCCAGCATCATTGCATGCTGGAGTCTCGGAACAGTTTCTCTTGGCTTCATGGCTTTGTCTTCTGCGTGATGGAAAGTTGGCAGCAATTGATAGCCACTACCTCCTGTTATCAGCCAGGCTCTCCTTGCCAGCCAACGTAAGGATTATTCCATCTAATGGAACACTAATGTGTGTGTTGCTCCCCTGCCACTCCCACCCATCCACGTATGCTGCTCTTGGCCTCTACACAGTCCTGATTGACCGTGGAGGGGTGTCTCTTCTCCATTTCCCCAGGTAGAAGTGACCGTTCAAGTTAACCCCAGCACTCCATCAACCTCCCCTCCCTTGCTCCATGTAAAATACTAATGTCAGAATTATTGCTAATGGGACATAAACTATAAGTTATGGCCCCCAACAGTACGTGTCCTCTTCCCCCACCTCCATTTAAAAGCTGTTTCTACTGTCAGCCCTGAGCTGATACAGCACTGTACAGCTCCGGGGGCTGGCTCAGTGGGCACTCTTGCACAGAACACAACATAGATTAAATATAACTTTGCAGAGCACTTGGATAACAAGGGATTATTTGCTCTCTGAATATTAGCAGCTTGCTGCTGGTTCAGAAGAGGGGGAAAACTGTTTTGTTTTGTACTAACTGTCTTGGCCATATGATCATGTTTAAAGGGATATTTACAGAAGTGGCCACATCTACTTTTGGAGCCCCTGGTTGCATTTTACATGCATATCATGCTGTCCCTCTAGCTCGGGTGTGGTACCACATCTCCAATCAAGGGAATGAAAAGGGCATTTCATGGCAGAATAGAGGGAAAGAGTGCATGACGTGCCCATCTGCAATGGTAAAGAAACCCAGGACAAAATTCCACTTTAGATCTACTCCTGGGTAACAGGAGTAACTCCATTCATAGTCAGTGGATTTACCCCTGATGAGAACAACACTTGGTCCCTGGTGTTTAGAATGAATGGTTGGCATGGCAGTTCAAGTAACTGTGAATTTAGACTGTAATCAGTGCTGAAGTCCTCGCATTTGAGGTGCTTGTAGATTCCTATGATCAGGACAACATTATTCAAAATTTTTTGACTAGCTTAAATGTTGGGCCTTTCAGCTATATTTAAATGAAAATAAAGGGGTGGGGAACAGGGTGCATTTAGCTGGGGTTACACTTATCCATGGAATGACTGAATAATTGCGGAGCGAAGTGTAATGTGACATAAGGTAGTCACAGCCAGCATTGGTCTGGATGATCCGTGAGACCTACCATTTGACTTCCACGTTGTCAGCAGGTCAGTGACCAGGAAAAGCGTGTGTATAAATATATCTAATCTGTCGATGTATTTTTTTTGTGCCAGCATGCATGTGTACTGCCAGCACACAGTATGTATATCTGCCCAGTGAAAGAACTGATTTGTATTTGGTGTTGTACCCGGATCATGTATTCTGTTGTTTTATTCAATAAATAAGGTCTATTTTTATTTTATTAAAGGCTTCCATGATGCGATTTTTATACTCAACTTTATTTTTTAGATGTTGGATAAATTTTACCCTTTTGGGTTAAATGTCCATAGTTACCAGCTGTGATCATTTATATGTAACAAGTAGGCTATTCTTAATTATTTAACGCTGGTAAATATTGTTTGGCACCCAAAATGTGCAAGGTGCTTTATCAGTTACCTTAAGCCATGGGTCCCGGCCCCAAAGGGCTAGGCATGTAAATGATGAAATGCCTGTCAGGTCCAGGAGCTGAGGTCAGGAACTGAGTCGGTTATCAGGAATCAGGCCTGTTAAGGATCAGGGGACAGGAGCAGTTAGCACTTGGTGATCAGGGTGGAGCCCAATTGTACAGATGACTTCCTGTTCCTTCTTCTGACTTAAGTAGGTGGGGGAGAAGGCCAATCAAGACCTCTGGTGTTCCACCAATCAGGGCCCAGGGATGGAGTTTTCTAGCTGATGCTATTAAGCTGTTGGGTGGAGCGTTGACCCTCAGGAACCTTGTGGGCCTGGGTTTTAGACACGTGGGTCATGATGATGACGCAGGAAGGGAAAAACAAAAGAGAAGGCAGCTGGCAGGGGAATAAGGGTATGGAGGTTGCAGGTGCAACATAAAATGAACAAGTCTGACTGGTTCTAAAGTATCCCAGATTTGTGCAAATTGCTTACTTCTTCCCTGACCAGGAAAGGAGAGGTCATGATGACTATAAATCTGTATTGTGGGAGAAGGGGTTTCAAAGCCACCAGGGGAAATAGCTGTCCAGCTCCCATGTATTTCTCATTGACCCAGACACCTGATTGCCATGAGCTTTGAAAATTGATGCCTACAACTCCTACCTCTCTCCTCCCTTCCCTCCTAGCACTTTCTAATATGTTGCTTTTGAGAGAGAGCAAAGCCAGCCTGTCTGCAGCGGGCATGCAGACTCTGTAATCCCTCTGTTCCAAGCACTGTATCGAAACGTGTAGACTTCTACGGCATAGGAGAATTCACAGGGCTTGATCTGCAAGAAATTATACTCCCTCAATGGGAGATGGTCGGGAGTGGATTATTGAACAGGTGCAGCTTGGTGCACCCAAGAGATGCAAATGGGAGCAACAGAAACTGCTAATTTTACTGGGCAGTATGCTAAACAAATGCTTTATTAAAATACCCCAGCCTGTTTGCCCTTATATGGCAAGCATGACCTTCCTTTTTATTTTCTTCCAAGGGACTTGTTATGCTGGGGAATTGCAAGCAAGGACTATCATTTGACGTTGTGTCAGCGAGTGGTGAGCACCGAATGCTAAGTTGTGTTTAACACTGTTACCATAACTCCACAATGTCGCTTCCCAGTGTAGACAAGCATTCAGCCAAAGAGGAGGGAAGTGCAAAGGGTTCAACAGTCTGTGCTGGAAGGATAAGCTACACAGTACACCCAGTGAATTGATTTTGCACTTGTATAGTACTTCCCCTTCCAAACACCAATGAACTGACATGCCAGTTAATTCATATATCCCCATTTTACAGGTGGGAAAACTGAGGCAGGGAGAAATTAAGTGATTTGCTCAAGGTCATGTAGGAAGTTGCAGCAGAGCTGTCACTAGGACTTAAGCGTCCTGGCTCCTCCTTTTGTGCCTGCGCCATAAAATGATTTTTCCTCTCTAGTAAACGGCCCAACTTACTAGTATTCAGTTTTACATTTTCTGTTTCTACTGTAATAAGTTCTGACCATCACCTCACTTTATAACCTCCTTGTAAGAACAGTGACTAAAATGATGCCTTAATTCTGCATCTGTCTGGAAGATCGGGGTTTGTTCCTTTCGCTGTCTAGTGTTGGTCAAAATGTTTTCCTACAGGGATTGCAGGAAAGCCAGCTGTGTTCTATTAGCCTCCTGCATGATCAACATAATTGCTGCCTAAATGCTTGTTACAGAATCTTTGCTGCTGGTCCCTGTGTGCGAAGCAGAAGTTTGATCTTCAATTAGCAGGTCAAGCTTGTGGCTCCAATGGTTGTGACTTATCAATTGAAATTAATTTGCTCTTCCCATCAGTGACGGAAGAGACCTGTGCGGACGCAAAACTCCTATCCGCATTCATCCGCTGTCTGAAACAGTCTGCACACATAAAGCAGATATCCGCAGATTTGCAGGGCTCTAAGTATGGGATATATCAACCTTTCTACAGTACAGACAGGGTGTTTTCTTTCTAAACTGCAGATGGAGCTACGGGTTTTCAGAAAGTATCAATATAATCAGGAAAGGTCTGTAGATCCACCTCCTGTATATATGAGTCTGTCTATGGCCACCTGGATGCATAGTTGTACCCGATCCACCCAACAGAGTGATATGACTCACCGAGTAACTGATATTCAACCTGTACTCTCTGATAGTTACTCATTTGGAAAGTACAGCAACAAGGTTGTAACTTGAATTAGCTTCAGGTACTGCTGAATAATTAATTCATCATGATGATGATACTAATTCATGTTGCTGCTGTATGTCATTATCAGGGCCATTTGGAAAATCAACTCTCAAGAAATGAGTCTCTGCGTTTGAAAGATGCTTGGCTTCTAAGCATAAGAAATCATCCATAATGGATGGAAGGCCTGAGCATTGGGAATGTATAAACCCAGGAACAGGATCAAAGTGGCTCCAGCCTGGAAGTTTAGAGCAGCTCAGGACCTTACTCCAGTTCTGAGAGTCCATCCTGCCCTAACAACGGCTCCTGCATCAGTGGCCATCTCTGGTGGAAGGGGAAAAGGGGCAGACAAGAATGCAGCCTGGGAAACTGTGCTACAAAAGAGCTCTCCGAAGATACAACTGGCAGTTTGGGCACCTAACTGCCCTTTGTGCCGTTTCCAAATCAATCCATTGTGGGGGTGGCACCATTCCTGTGAATCCAGCAGCTGTTTGGGTAGTGGGAGAAGAGGGAACCTCCTTGCACCGCATTGAGTGAACCTGGCATTTGGAGGATAACCTCTTCAGTCAGCTGATGAAGTTCAGAGTGCCCAACCCAAATCCATGAATCGAGTGGGGTCAGTTTCCCCTTTGGAGAAAGGGGAGGGATAATCTCCAAGTTCAACAGAGTGAATTCTGCATTGTGAAGGAGGAGAGTCCACTAGTGACTTGTCCTGTCTGCTACTTACTGGAGCAAGACAAAGATGCTACCCTCTTGAACAAGCTCAGTATTAGTGCAGCGATTATAAGTCTCCAGTGTTTACATGAGCCAGATAATCCGTTTGAAGCCAGCCCCTGGCACGAAGTGCATTCAGCAGTGTTTCTCAACCTATTTACCATTGTGGGACGTAGGTTGAGACTTACTGCCCCAGACACACACTAGCCCCCCCAGCCCTACGCTGCCAGCACGCCCCTTCTCCTCAGGGGCAGAACTGCCACACTGCCCCGCCGCCTCCCTGTGCCTAGCGACCCCTCCCTGCTAATCCCTCCCCCAATGCCCAGAGACCTCTCCACCGAGCAGGGCCGGCAGCTGGGACCCCAGGTGCGGGGCCAGGAGTGGAGCCTTAGGTAAAACCTGGGGCTGCTGCAGCATGTCCCCACACCCCTAGTTCCTGCACCAATGCTGCCCAGCGCCCTCACCAAATCCCCCACTTCCCAGCAAACCCCCCTCCCCCCCAAAAAAACCCTCCCCAGAGACTCTCTCTCCTGCACCCTGCCCAGCCCTGCTGCTGGTAGGAGCCTCCAGCAGGACTGTCTGACACCGTCTGCCCCTCAGCCAGCCCTGCCCCCTGCCAGACAGGAGCAGCAAATTTTGAATATTTTTTGGCGCACAGCTGCAGCCCAGCTGTGTGCTAACTGGGCTGCGGGTTGAGAACCACTGGTCTACAGTATGGCCATTGCTCTCACCAGTAGATTTCAATTACACGTCCTTCTCTCCCACTACTTCGTAGTTTGAGCATGCATCTACTGAAGCAGGTGCAACCCTAGGCCGAGCCACGTTCAGACTGACTGCAAATTAATACATCTCATTTTCTTCAAGGCCAACTTACCAGTACTAGAGCACTTCTAACTCTCTCTGGTTTTACTAATTTAAGGGCCTTTTCATTTAAGTGCTGGGTGTCCACAGCATGCATTGCAGTCGCTCAGCTGAGCTTGCTTCATTCTGTTTGTTACCTCTACGCGCTTTATTGAAAGTTTAAGGAGAAAGCTGATCTTTTCCCCCCCATGCAATGGGTTGCCAACTTCCGAATCGCACAAAACCGAACACCCTTGCCCCGCCCCTTCTCCAAGGCCCCACCCCACTCATTCCATCCCCCGTCACTCCGTCACTTGCTCTCCCCCATCCTCGCTCGCTCATTTTCACCAGGCTGAGGAGGGTCCCTTTTCGACTGGGTGTTCCGGTTGAAAACCGGACACCTGGCAACCTTTACACGAGTCACGGCAAATGTGCTGTGGGTCAAGGAAAAAAGCCAGGAGTCCATTACAAAATAAAGAATTTATAATATAAGAGCCCACAAAATCTGTTAATTTAATTCACAATATTCCACTAGCAGCTTCTTAAGAAATAAATCCCCCCACCTTGAGGTGAGAAGGCTTTTAATTGAAACCCTTAGCTAAAATCTAGAGCTCTAGGTCTTAATCTAGGCTGGGGTCCTAACTCAAATTAAGCTTCTGAAACTGGGATGGGCTCCCAGAACTGGAGCAAGGTCCTGAGCTGTGCTAAATTTCCAGGCTGGACCAAGTGGCTGAGCTGTCACATGCCAGGCTGGAGTGAGTTCCAGACTATGCTAAAGGACTGGAATAGACGTCTGACGAAACTGAGCTCCCACACTGCAGTGAGGTATTCAGGGCTGGAATTCATCGTAATAGGTTTTAGCCAATCAGCCCCCCCCCACATGACCCAAAAATGGAATGTCACGGCCAGCTGCAAACACAGGGGTCTCGTTCAGCTCCAAAGGAAACTCCACCGTTATGTTACCCCATGATAGCAATTCCAAAGACTTCATTAGTTCAAGATCAGAGTATCTCGAAAGAGGAAACCATCCCCGCAGTTGGGTTCTGCTTCACGGTATCTCCCTGAGCTTCAATAAGGAATTTTATTACAGATCATAGTTGTTACCAATTTGATCCTTTCACAGGCTGTCCCCTTGGGCCTTTGCCCTCTCTCCAATGGCTTGCAATGTCAGTTTTATTTCATGAGCTTTAATAAGTCTTTTAAAGACACCTACAAAATACACTCAGGCAATAGCTCCCATCATTGCTAGAGCATGGGTATTAAGGATTTTTTGTACACTATTGTACAATAATCTGCCAGATGCATTCCAGGTTGCAGTCTCTTTCTAAGCATCTGACATCAGTGACTAAAGTCTGATCCAGGGTAGGAAATTTTGGTCTTATGTCTTCTCTTTCCAGCCACTTTGAGGGCGGCAAAGTAGAGTTTTGTCACAGCTTGACTTTTAATTCTTAGGAAGGTCAGACTTCTAATTGTAAAAAGAAAAGGAGGACTTGTGGCACCTTAGAGACTACCCAATTTATTTGAGCATAAGCTTTTGTGAGCTACCGCTCACTTCATCGGATGCATTCAGTGGAAAATACAGTGAGGAGATTTATATACACATAGAACATGAAAAAATGGGTGTTATACACACTGTAAGGAGAGTGACATCACCGCTGAGGAGACGTGGCCTCCCTGTGTTTCGTGACACCGCACCTCACAATTCAAGGTTGTGAGAGAGCCTGTTGGATACGTTCCTGGAACACGTCTCCTTCTATCACCATCCCCAAGTGCAGGCATTATGTTTTAATTGGAATTTTCCAAAGCACTTCAGGCACTTTTGAACGTCAACTGTCATAAAAGGCTGGAAATTGATCCTCGCATTTTATTAACTATTATTTGCTATCTGGAATTCACAGGGCAGTCAGTCACTGCTGATTGAAGTTGGCAAATGGCAATAAAACTCACTAACACCCCATTTCTGGGGCGTTAGCATGTTAGCAATCACGGGGGGGGGGAGCCTTTTTTAAAGAGATCAACCAAGATCAGGTATTCTCTGTGGATGACTGCTGACTCCTGCTCTCTCCTGAAGCAGGTGTGTGTGTCTTATGCTGCATATGTGGGTGTGCACCTGTAGAACAATGCCTGTTAAATCCTATCTGTCTCTGCCTCTGCTCCTTGTCCTCCTCCCTAACACACTTAGTCCCTTTGATTTCCGTGGGACTGCTCCCACAGTAAGCCTGTACTCAGTGTGAGAATTGCAGAATCTGGGTCTTATTTATAGGTGGTGCAGGTAGAGTCACCCATAATTAGGGTTTCCTGGTACTTCCCATCATAAGCCCCTGTTTCTAGAGGTTTATAACTTTGTCCAGTTTTACCCCCTGGGGCTGAAGTTTTCCATGCTGGCTGTTTGCCTCAAGGCTGATGTGTTCTGAAAATTTCAACCACACCAGTTGTATTGAGACTGGATAAAAAATACATTCTGCCAGGTTAAAAAAAAATATTCTTAACTGTCGTGTTGAGAAGCCCTCGCACCGCTGCGCTTGAGAGCAGGGACTTGAAAATGGGCAGGAGTGTGTCACCAGGGTGTCAGGGGGGTGCCTTTTACCGTTCCCATAAGAAAACGCCCACATTCGGCCAAGTTATGAGCCTTTGCATAATCTGCTCCCACGCAGGCCATGAAGGCTTGTTAAAGCTTCACAGCTAAAATCTCCAAACCTTCCACCTGCCCTGGGCCCGTTCCAGCCCCTGCACACTCTGACGGGGTGACTGAACTGTTCATGGGCCCTCCTCCCAGAGTGACGGCACATGGTCCACCCCAGGCTGCAGGGCTCCTTGTAACAGCTCCTCCTGGGCTGCTGTGTTACTGGGAACCTTGTCTCTCTGTGCTGGTGCCCTGGCGGGTAGTGGAAAAAGAGGAGACAGTGACTCAAATGCAGAGGGGTGGGGGAAGGAGACATAACGGCAGGAGCAGAGGGAGGCAGAAGATGGAACAGGGACAGGGAGGGAGGGGGTTGGGGACAGAAGCTGAGGGTGGGGGGGTGATAGGAGAAGAGGGGGAAACATGGGCGGGAGATAGGGAAGGAGGCAGACAGGAGCAAAATGTAGTGAGAGGAGAGGAGGAGGGATACAAGCATAAGAGAACAGGGCAGAAGAATCTATTACCACTAGAGAACATTCCCACAGAACCTGGAGTGGAATCCATTATTCCGGACTGCCTGCATTCCTGTCCTGTCTAGTAAATAGCTACGTGTGTTTCTCCATCCCCCTCCAGTAGCAGGTCAATGTAGAAGATAACTTTCTACTGCTACCAATTACTCTGATGGTTCAAGCAGTGGTAGAGGACTATGCTGTGAATCTACAGAGCCCAAGCCTGCAAATGACTCAGGGTGGGCTCCATGTGATGAACATTTTGTTTTTTCCGTGCAAAGTTTTTTTTAAAAAAGATAGGAAATTACATCCAAAAACTGAATTAAAAGGGGATTAAGGTTGCAAAGCCAAGCACTGAAAAGTTAGGAACCGTCAGAATTCAGGGTGCTTGTGTAACCTTCGTTTTGCCCCCTTAAGCATATGCATTATCATACCGTCTGGACCGACATGATCATGCACTGGTTTTCCTTGCCGAACCCTGCCTCAGTCAGCGCTGCGGGGAGGCAAGCACCATCTGCATAGATGCTCCTGGAGAACAGCTGCCCTTTCTCCCCCACATCCAGGATATGCAGAGGAGTGGTGCTGCAACTGGGCTAAGTCCCTCTGGGGCAGTTCCCAGCTCTGTTAACTCTCCACCTGATTGCAGCATGGAATTACAGGAGACTGTTCTCCTCAGTCTCCTTCCCCTTCGACCTCAAGCAGAGCCCCTTATGGGTGAGGTGCTGGGTTTGCTGCAGCTCCCCTTATTTCTCTGACCTTTGGCCTTTGCTGAATTTGATCCTGCCTGTTCCCGGTGCCTGTCATGCGGACCCTTCCTTCCTCAGGCTGGCATGAAGGTGGGGAAAGAGAGAGGGCAGCTGCACCAGAATGATGCTAATGCACGAGGTCTGTGCGTCCCAGTTGTAAGCATGTGACATGCCCACGGAAGACCACAGAATGCCCTGGCACGCTTGGCCGCTGTCACCGAGTGCGGAGTACCCAGGGGCAGCCAGGAATGAGGGTCTAAGGGGCTCAGATCCACGTTTGTCTTCTTCAGAAACACACTTGCTGCTCAATGTCTTTCCCCAGTGCATTCTGGGTCACGGAGGATGGTGAGGACAGGTGTTCTCCTGCTCTCTGAGTGCAGGTCTGGGAGGGAGACGCTGCCCTGTGGAGCTCATGCTGGGTAGGGCAGATGATTTCATGCCCCTGAGAGAGCTCCTCCCTCCACTGAAAACTTGGAGCAGGGCTTTCCAGGCTGCTTTCTTCTACCCCTCTGGGGCACAGGATTTGCAGCTAGGCGTCTGAGCGCCATTCCACCCCTTGCTGGAGCTGTATGGGAGAGCACCAGGTGGAGGAGTTTGCCAGCACAACCATTTGAACTGGAAGATCCCAGGCAGCAAGTGAACCAGGTAGGAAGTGGGGCCTCTGGGGGATGCTTTTTGCCCATGGGGGAGGGCTCTTCTGCCCAGCAGGAGGTTTATAGTCCACAGAGAGTCCTCCTTGCTCAGTGGCAGGCCTTGGTGTTCAGGGGTTGAGGAAGGGGATTGAATAGTCTTTTCTCAGGGGGCTTTCCACAGTCCAGTGGGTTGAGAAAGCAGCTTGAGGAGGCAGGCAGGGAGCTGCGATGGGGGTTAGCTCAGACTGGATCTCCTTTGCTGTTTGGGGGAATTGCTGCTTTTTGGGGGGTGGACCAGAAGTGGGTTTATGTGTGTGCATGCAGGGTGGAATTGCAGCTGGGCTTATGTGGTCAGTAATGAACGGTTTTACGCTGTGGGTTGTAAATGGTTTTATTGTGCGGGATCAGCTGGGATTTCGCTTGCTATGTGTTGAAGGCACAGCTGTTTTGCTGGTCAGCAATTTAGGCCTTTGCTCACGTGTGGGTGGGGCAGGGGTTAAGTGCGTTTTGTTTGGGGGGAGTTCGTGGGAAGGTGTCCGGAGTGATTTGGTGGGGAAGGTTATGTGCGACAGTTTTGGGGACTGGTATTCGTGAAGGTGACAGAAATGACTATGCGGGTGTGTGTTAGAAATGTTTTTTAATTTGGTGGAGTCACAACTGATTCATTGTGGGGGGTTCCACCATTGTTTGTTTGTTTGTTTGTTTAGTTGGTCAGAAATGATATTGCGTGGTGGAGTCTGAACCGATTTTGTGGCTGAGTGTTTGGTCGCTCTTCATTCTCTCGGACAGGGAGAGAGCCCCTGGGCACTAATATAATACAGACAAGAGATGCTGGGTAAAAATAAAATCAATTAAGCGAATCTGTTTTGCTTTTTAACTGCATGTTGTGTGAGCGACTACGTTTGAGCACAGGGATTCGATGACTCAAATTGATTTTATATCATTTTATATCATAAATCCCTCTTTGATTTACGTAAACAGCTAAAATACCAACCAGACTCCAGGGCAGTGACTGGGATTCTGGACAACTCACCTGATCCTCAATAAAGTGCTTTTCTGAATCCGTCACTAGGCTTGCCGTAATCAAATCACTCCCTGTAACATTAGTTCACCCATAGGTGCTGGAAGTAGGAGTGTGGGGGATGCTGCCGCACCTCCTGGCCTGAAGTGGTTTCCATCATATACCGTTTGGTTCAATAGCTCTCAGCACCCCCCCAGCCCCAAACCAATTGTTCCAGTGCCCCTGAGTTCACCTGCTCAATTTCTTATTTCTGTCCTGACCACTGGGAGGCACACCATACAGCAGCACCTCCAGCATCTGCGAATCAGGCCAGATCAACACGGCTCTCGGCTGTGTCATGGTGGGTTGTGCTCCTAGCAACTCATTCAGGAATTGGGCTTTAGCAGTGGATTGACAGCAGGTTTCAGCAGCTGCTGATCAAACCGTCCGAAGCTGCGGCGAAAGTACCCCGGCCGTTCCGCGCAACGCCCAGAGTCCGGTGGCCTTGCAGAACGTGCGTCTTCTATTTAAACACGTTGCTGGGGCGTGTGGAAGCAAAGGGCCTTTCTTAGAGAAAAGCACTGATGCGATGAGTGGGCCTGTGTATGTTTAATGTGAGGACAGGGCAGGCTGTTCATTGCTCCATTATTGATGGGATTTTTACACTTCAGACAGAATCCATTAGAAACTGTCTCTTCAGTGCTGGGGTAAGTGAAAATAAAAAGTTACTGGAGACGGGGGGGCAAACTTATCCCTGGTGTAACACCACTGAAGCTGATAGCGTTTCTTCAACCCTGTTAACTAGAATGAGATGTAAACCTAATGGCCTGAGTGACTGGGGATCATTAGAGAGCCCATAATGCTCTTTGGATTGTCCTAGCTGGCTCAATCTCTGGAATTATATTTTGGCTGCAGATTCCTTGGCCACAGTAGTCTCTTGTATCTTGTGCCCCACATCTCTGGGTAGCGATGCTGCACACTGTTACAGGTGGCTGCGTTACAGTGACAGGTGGAGCGATCCCTATGCATCGTTCATGCATCAGTTTTTAAAGTGCTTTGGGTTCCTCCTGGCTGAAAGGGTCACCATGAATAAAAGATTAGCATTGTTCATTCTCCTTTTGGCTTGTTTGAGCCTTCCCATCAGGGTCTGAGGAACCATGGCACAAAGCACACAAAGCCAGCTGAAATAAAGTGCACAAACATTGTTATTTTTAGCACAAATTAGAGGTTTCTGTGCTAAATGGAAGGCACAATAATCTCCAGGAGCTTGGTCAAACCGGTGTCCCCACCAAGAAATGAATGGCTGTGTCCACGTGGGAATCTGTCGCACAGGGTAACATTTCTATTGCACTCAGGTGTTTCTAATGGAGCTGATTAGAACTAGTCAGAGAAAAGGGTATTTTTCAGAGAGGGGGGTTGTGGGAAATTTGGTGAGTTTTTTTTCCTTTGGTCAAAAACTCAAAACCCGTAGAGTTTTGGTTTTCAACCAAGATCTTTTTGCATTTTTGATGATATGTCAAAATTTTCTATGGAAAGCAGAGACTTCTGTGAAAGCATGGATGTTCTGTCAACACCCCAATGCTCTGTCAAAACAGCTGGGATGGAAAACTCTTGGCCAGACCTGGAGCAGATGCTGAGACTGCTGCCTTTTGTTTGTTTCCTTGCGTGTGCATGGCCTCTGAGTTCTGTAGTAAGGTGCACGGCAGTGAGGCTATAGTTCAAAGACATTCCCCAGCAGTTCATCATAATGTTATGGTGGCGTAGAGCAATTCTGGGGTCTGTGCGACTTAAATCTCTTAAATCTTTCTTGTTGCCTTTCTAGTGCTGTTGCAACAAAGATTCTGTAACCACAATTCAGGAAACATTTTTATTTGGGGGCAGGGAGAGCAAATGGGAGATTTCATACCTGTTGTAAGACTAGTTATCCCTTTGCTCTTTCTGAGCAACGGATGAAGTGCAGGTGAATCAGATCTGATTGAATCTACAGTAAAGCTTTTTCACTTGGATATTTGCGTTCTTTTTGGAACCCAGGTGAAAATAAACTCATTAAACCAATGACTGCATCTGGGGAAAAAACACTGATTTTTTTTCTCTTTCATGCCTATCAAGGAAGACAAGATGTTTTTAATCAAGGTAGGGGTGTGTACACACACACACACACACACACACACAGGTGCTTTTGTTGCATTGAAAGTTGCATTGAAAGTGAATGGGACTTACACTTATAAGTAATTTAGGCTCATTTGAAAATCCCACCCATAATACATTACAGACATACTCACACTTGTAAACTTGCATTTAAAACAGTGATACTCAGACCTCAGTGGTTCAGGAGTCAAATTGGTGATCAACATTACCCAAAAGAGCCATGGTCATGTGAAATCATTATTTCATTTACTATACAGTCATATTTAAACAGTGCAGTGGGAAATATTTTGTTTATATATATAATAACATATATATTATTCTCACAGCAAAATGACTGACCAAGTAGTAGTATTTTATAAACTACAATTGGTTAATAACATAGTAAAAGCCTCCTGATTGGTTAATAATTAAATCACACAATGCTTTAATAGCATGAGCTGCAAAGAGCCTCAGAAAACCCATTAAAGAGCCACTTGTGGCTCATGAGCCTCAGTCTGAGTATCACTGATTTAAAACATATTTTCATGTCTTCCTTGATGGCTGTGCACAAAAGCAGATTTATGCTTTACATGCCGGGGTAACCAGAGCAGAAGATCTCCAGGGATCAAAGGAAAATTGCTTGCAAAATTTGTTCTGTGGTGCCACACCCCATTGCATGCTGGAACTTGTTACATATGCAAGTAAGACAAGTGGATAATTTCCTTACTGCTGGTCAGACTTGTTGAAAACCTAACCATCTTGACTCTGTCTTCCTTATTCCCTTCTCCTCAGTCCCACAATCTGTTAAATTCAAGCCCAGTGAACCGGTGCCATTTGGGGCCACTGGGGACAAAGGCCCAGATCCTCCACTGAAATCAATGGAAGTTAGAATCCTAAATACCTTAAGGATCTGGGCCCAACTCCCTTTCCTCTAGTCCAAAATATCTCTTGAATTAAACACCAAACGAGAGAAAAATTGGCTTCTCTCCTATAAGCTCCTCTCAGCATGGGAAACAGTATTCACACTTGTGCTCTAAATATCCTGTCAAGAGCCTCCAGGTCTGGTCTCATTTAAAGGTAATATGCTCTCTTTGAGCTGCTGGCATTTGCAGAGGACTTGTCATTGTGGATTATCTTCTGACTTAAATTCAGCCTCATTGTGGTGATTTCCCCTTCCCATTGTGATGGTTTTTCATCAGAGGAGCAGTCAAGTCACACTGATGATTGTCTTCTTCTGAAGTGGATTCAGTTTTCTGGTGATGGGTTTTCCTTCCTGAACGGTTCACCTTTGGCTCCAAAGAGAAGGGAAAGGGTTCACCACCTCAGCTCATTCAAGGGAATCGCATGACTTACCAAATGCTACCATTTTTGTGTATATTCACGTAAGGTGGGGCTTTCAGAGGCACCTGTCTCCTTTGGGAGCTTCTGGAAAATCCCACCATTCAATAAAAATATTGAATTCCCTTTGGCTGAGTTTACACCCCTTTCTGCTTTCACTCTCGGGTAACCTTGTGGCCAGTGCAAGTTTGCTGGCAGGGGTATTAGCAGGAACAGCAAATAGTCAGTGAATACTGGAGAATACTTTGGGAAGACAGATTCCCAAGACATAGAGGTGAGCGTTCACACAGAAAACTTCAGTGCTGGGACTTATGCTCATCCAATCGTGAAACAGTAACTATTCCATGGGTCCAAATGAAACCAGTTGAATTTTGGGTGTCCAACACTCAGCTAGCTGTTCACAAACATTCTTGAGATACACAGAATTAGTTGGTGAATAATGGAGAAGTTAGAGAAAATGGTGAAATGTTTGTGGATAGTTCACTGAATAAATTTACTAGGAATCACTTGGCTCTAGCTGTTTCCAGGATACCTATCTGACTGAGGCTGGGGAGACTATGCCAGGGCAAGTAAGCAAGGAGGGGCTGTTTTCAAAGCTCATTGCATTCCAAAGAGGATCCTATGTTGCAGAACAGGGTGGGCTGCATGGTTCTTGTTGCAGACAGCTTATATATGGAGCTGTGTCCTCTGCTGACCTCTCGCTGTTTTGGCTGCACTCTTTGCACTTCACTTAAAAGTGGAGCAGGGGATAAGTGTGAATATGGTAAAACCTCCTCCCTTCTGGCTCAGCCCATGGGTGCTAGTCTCCATCAGTCCTGTAAGCCAGTTGCAGTGCAGTCAGTATGATTCTCTTGTACTCTTTCCTAAAGTTCTGGTTCATCACCCCGTAAACCACAGCGTTCAGACAGCTGTTGAAGTAGGCCATGAAGTAGCTGGCCGTGAAGAGCCACTCGGGTATCAAGGAACCCAGTGTGGGCTTGACCGCCACCACGAAGCCGATGAAGTTTAACGGTGCCCAGCACACAGCAAAGAGCACGAAGACCACGAACATGGTCAGGAAGTTCCAGAAATCATGGGGCTTGATTTTGGGCTGTGTCTCCGGCTTCACCCTGCGCCGCACCTGGAGGACCAGCAGCCAGATCCGCAGGTAGCAGTAGCTGACGATGGTGATGGGTAGGAAGAAATGGATGACCACCACGGAGATGGTGTAAAGGGCGCTGACGGACTGGGCGAAAGTGCAGGAGTACACTCGCGGGTCGTACTGCAGGGACTCCACAAAGAAGTTTGGCACGATGGCCAGCAAGGTGAGTGCCCAAACCAGCCCCACGTAGCACACAGTGTTGGTGCCCGAGAAGAGCGTGTCATACTTCAGGCTGTGGCAGATGTAACAGTAGCGGTTAATGGCGATGCCCGTGATGTTGAAGACGGAGCCGATAACGCTGATGCCCATCAGAAAGCCGCTGGCCTGGCAGTGGAGGTACCCCATCACCCAGCCGCCATGGACAATAGCCATCAGGACCAGGGGATAAGGGTAAAAAGCCACAAGTAAGTCTGCAATGGCCAAGCTCACCACGAAGGCATTGCCTGGGGAAGGTAACACCAAAAAAAAAACAAAAAAAACAGTTAGACCCTATGGTCGGAATGCAGCAGCAACAGCCAGGAAAACGCCTTCTCCTTGCTAAACAAATCAGCTTCCTGCGCCTACTCCAAATTACACCTGCTTGCCGTACTGTCTTTCTACTTCTCTTTGCACGGTGGCGATGGCTCTGGGAGCTGGATTCTGTTCTGGCTCGTGCATCATCTACGGAGTAGCTTAACTTACTATCACTTTAACTACCATGACTGCTTTTCCTTTCATCGCTACCTCATACCCACACCCCTGTTTGTCTGTTCATCCCCTGGTTGCATCTTGTCACAATCCTAGATTTTTAGCTCCCTGGGGCAGACACTGTCCGTTTTATTCATTTTATATGGGGCCGTGATTGCCTTTAGGAGCAATTTAGCCTTTAGCCACAATTGAAATAACATTGACCATCCATCTAATATATTATCCTCATATGCCCTTGGGAGACAGGCCAGTGCTATTAGTACAGATGAGCTAATGGCTAGATTTTTTTTCTAAAGTGAAACCCACTTGTGAAAATTGGGCTGTGAGTGACTTGCCCAAAATCTCACAGAATGTCAGTGGCAGAGCCAGGCATCGAACCCGGCTCCCCCGTGGTGTCAGGCCCTAATCACTGGGTTGCAGAATCTCCTGAGCTGCACTTCTATCACTTGGACAAGGAAAGCCAAATGGGTGCTTTGCAGTTCATTGGTCCACAATAGCGTGCTTGCTCTCTGCTGGGCTGATTTGGGAATTAAAGCCCCAAAGGGGATAATGCTGCCCACAGCTATCTGTGCCTCCTCTTCCGCAAGAGGACTCCCGAGCCATCGGCAGTGGCTTTTCACGCAAGGGTCTTTCTTCTTCCTCACCGTGACAGGAGAGAGGTGGGTTTTTTCCTCTCTTTGGAGCAGCTCTAGGGAAATGGCACACTGGGTGGGGTAGAGAATTCAGTGGTAGGTGAAAGGCATAGCCTAGCTGCATGGAAAGTGCAGGACCCCACCCAGATGGAACTGTGTGATGGAAGAGGCAGAGAGCTTGCAACACTGACTTTTGTGCGAACACCCTCCCTACGGGGAACGAATTCCTGCCTGCAATAAACCAAATTCCTACTGCGAGGGGCCCTGTCACAGGTCATTCTCCCCTCTTCCCCCTCCATCCCCTCCCACACTTCCCCCTCCCTACCTTATTCTGTACCCATCCTGACCCCTGTACTGCTTGCAGTAAAAGAAAAGAGCAGGCGAGGGGTTTAAATCACTGCTTTCCCTGGAGACAATACAGCTGAGACGTGTTCTTCTGGGTGGCACTTGCAGCCGAAGCCAAAGCAGATGGTAACCACTCAGTTTAATGCAATGGGTCCATTCAAGCTGGCTGCACTAAAAGTTGCCCTAGCCATGGCTCCGCTCCAGCAGGGACGTGGAACCAGCCATTCCATGCATGGGGGTTAGTTATATGCAGGTGCTTGGGATGGGCTCTGGATTTTGACACGGGGGAGCCTGTTAAAGTCAGTCCTACTGGGATGATAGATTTGGTTCTGGCTTTGTGCTTTTCAACGTGCGTTGACATTTCTTGGCTCTGTAGGATCAGATTGATCCTGGTGTTAGATTGCACCAGTCACACCCGGGCTACCCCCAGCCACTGACTTCCAGTTTGGTTCGTCAGCGACAGTCTAGGTAGCATAAATGAAGCAGCGGTTAGGTGCGCCCCAGTATGGGACAGGGACACACACCTATCAAAGTTATTTCTCTGCTCTCCCAGCTCCTCCTGCCTTTCGGCTTTTCCCTGCAGTGAAGTCCGAATGCTGGGACGCAGGGGATCAAACCCCAAACACAGCCTGGAACCCAACCCTGGCCATCATGGACCTACCTCTGGCAGGCCTGAGAGCCCTCCACGCTTGTATACCTAGTCATGCCAATGAAGTCCAGTTGTATTGGAGCATAGCATTGCTACCACTCCCATTGCAAAGACTGTGATGTCCTAAGGGTTCCATTGTCACTGCATGGCGAGGGAGAGAACCCATTCAAAGATAAGGAGGTTACAACTAGAAATGTAGGAGTGTCTAGCAGTTACGGAACAGGCCTAGGCATCAGGATGCCTGAGTTCCATTCCTGGCTTTGTCTTTTAGACCTGAGCTTTCAGAGGTACGCTGACTTCAGGTCATTCAATTCTGGGGAGAAAGACAGCCTGCTTTGAAGAGGCATGGAATTTGCCTGGCTCCCACTGACGCCACTTGGGATTCTTGGACGCTCAGCGTCACTGAAAATCAGGCCCCATTTGTCTCCATGTAGACCCCAAAGCTGGTGGACACCCTTGACAATATAAGCCTCCAGCTTTCTGCCTCAGTTTCCCCCCTTACAATAATTTTCTAGTGGTGCTGAGAGTCAGATTTAGTGTAAAATGCTTCAGGATCCAATGCTGCAGAAATGCAAAGTGTTGTTACATGAAGTGACGGATGGGCTTTTCCAGAGATGCAGGCTAATTATTACTGACCAAGACCTTGGCTTGTAACCTGGGTTTATTCTAGGCAAGGGAAGACAGAAAACTTTCTACCTATGTGGGGCTTGTAAGCAGAGCATGAGGTCAGCAAAATTCTCCACTTCATTGCAGCAGAAACAACCTAACCTGGAGAGTTACTGGTAACTTTCTTAGTGCATAAAGAGGGATAAAAACCAAAACACCCTGATTTATTAAACGCCAGCTGAAGTGTAGCTGTTCCCAGAATCAGGCGGTGCAAATGGAAAATAGCTGTTTTCCCCTGTGTGAAGGCTGGAACAATTCTTACCATTCATTTTGTGTCCTATTCTACCCATGCACTTACAAAATCATCTGCGAGGCTAGGAGGGGGGAAGCTTTAGGTCCTCCAAACCTCTTAATTGAGCTAAGAATCTAAATCCCACAAGGAGCTTGACCAGAGTTCCCCCAGAGAGGGTGCTGATGAGCATTGAAGCCAGCTGGTGGAATCTGGGTCAAGATTTTCAGAAGTGATGAGTGATTTGGGATGTTTCAGTTTTTGGGGTGCCCCAGCTGAGACCCCTTAAAAAGGGCTTTCAGAAAGCACTGAGTACCCACCCTCTGAAAAATTGGGCCCTTTTTTAGGGTGTCCCAAGTTGAGCAGCCAAAATCACTAGTCCCTTGGCTGAGATTGTAAATAAATGAGTGCAATGTATCTCGGGCATGGAAGCCAGGGTCAGTATGGACAACGGAATTTCCCCCCCTCCCCATGCTTTGATAGCCTGTTTTACTAGCCTTGCCAACACCAGGCTCTCTGCAACGACTAGAAATTTGCCTTGAATCCCGACTGTGCTGGGTGGGAGAAGTTTACACACACAGATGGATGGACAGACACACACACACAAGGACGGACCCACAGACACAAAGGTGGATTCTGCTAGCACTGGTGTGTCACTGCACTAGCAGGGCAGGAGGCTGGCTTACTGCTCCTGAGCCCCGCGGAGAGCGGAGGGAGGCAGAGCTGCTCCTGGGGAGCCTGGAGAGTGAAGCCCCCCCATCCCAGCAAGGCCATTACCTGCTTTTCTCAGGTTCTTGTTCTTGAAGACCGAGATGATCACCAGGAGGTTGCCCAGGATGTCCACAGCGATGGTGACGATGAGGATGACAGCCAGCGTGATCACCACCCAGGTGGGGTAGAGACCATCCTCCCTTCCCAAGCCAGCAGACAGGTTCTTCAGCAGAGAACCTTCCTCCTCCATCCTCGGTCATCTAACCTGCCTCCCAGGGCACAGCAGAGTCCTCGGCCAGTCAGGACTAGCAGGTTCCAGTGGCCCTGAGCCAAGAGGTCAGGGCTCAAGGAAGGCAAGGGTCAGTGCTCCTCTCAAAGCACCAGGAGAGGCGCATGGGCCCCTCCCGGAGAGGTTCTTTGGAAGTTTGGCTCGCTCCCCGCCTCTGGCGTGGCAGGGTCTCGCCTTTGTCCCTGTCCGCGGGCCCTGCGGGGAGGTGGGATTCCCCAGCCGATCACCGCTTCGGGCACCCGCGGGGAGCTAA
The DNA here is from genome assembly GCF_965152235.1 of Eretmochelys imbricata. NCBI lineage: Eukaryota > Metazoa > Chordata > Testudines > Cheloniidae > Eretmochelys > Eretmochelys imbricata. Next base: position 6,378,038 of record NC_135579.1, on the reverse strand, counting down.
GAGCTGCGCACACGCGTCTCTCCTACCGGCGCTGTGGCTGCTCCGCGGGGCGCCCTTTCCAAAGCCCCATGCCTAGGGGGCGGACGGGGGCCGCTCCCCACACGGGTCAAGTGGCCCCTGGGGCGCTGGTTGGGGAAGTCCCCCTCCCGCGGGCAGCGCTAGGAGCCGGGGGGAGGGAGCAGGCGAGCTCCCGGCTCAGCGCAGCCAGCCCCTTGCCGGGGGCGCTCCCTTCCCAGTGCCGCGCTCTGGGTGCCAAGCGCCGGGCTCCGGGGACCTCTCCGGCCCCGTTGATGCTCTTCCCACCTCGTTCATCCCGTCGGCTCCATTCAGCCCCGTCCCTGGGCTCCCTCGGCAGCCGGCGCTCCGCGCTCTCCCGTGCTCTCCTCTGGAAAAGTTCCCCTTGGCGGGGAGAAACTTTGCAGCCTGCGGCAGAACCGGACAGCCCGGCGGAGCCGTGCGCCAGGCTGCCCGTGCGCCACGCGTCCCCCGGGGTCCCGGCGGGCTGAGCCCTGCCGCTGCCCTGCGCCTTCCAGTCCCCCTGTCGCCTGCTTGGTCACGGTCTCCTCCTTGCCCTTGGCCCCTCCCAGCCCCCTGACCTGCGGCTCTAGGCCAGGAAAGCCCCCCCAGTCCCTCAGAAGCAGCTCCCGAGGCGCAATCTCCGCACCGCGCCCGGCTCCTTCGCGCATTTATAGGCCAACCGGCCCTTGGTGCGCTGCTCGCTCCTGGTCAGGGGCTGTTAACTCCTCCCTGCCCGGGGCGGAGAGCAGCGGCGCACTGAATGCCCGCGGCTGCTCAGACCAGCGTTATCCAAGCTCTGGATGCGCGCAGGTGAGGAACGGGTCCGTCTGGTGCGAGGGGAAGGCAAGGAGCCCTGCAGGCAGCTGGTCACAGTCACTCAACCCCTTACAGCGAGGCTAGCTGTGCCCCCTGTCCGAGCCGGTACAATGAGCCCACTAGCAAAGGGAGTCACCGTGAACAATGTCTGAAATGGGACCTCAATTCTGCCTCTGTTTTGGCCACTTGGTAATAGCCCCAGCATTGTGGCCTTGGTCGCTGTGGGAAGCCCTGCTCCAGGTATTCCCAGTTTGTTCTCCCACAGGTTTCTCTCTCTCTGTGCTCTTGCAGCCAGGGGGAGGCCACCCAGGGCAAACCTCACAGAGCAAACTGCCAAAGCAGCACCCAGGAGCAGCAGGCCAGTGTTCTCCATCCTACAGGTGCCAGGCGGGGACTCCTGGAGAGGACGGTGTGGTCATGGCATGCTGCTCCTCTGAGGGGGGTGGTCAGCTCTATGAGCCACTTTCCACTTGGTCTCGGGGCCCAACTACAGCGGGATGCTCAGGAAAGTTAGGGGAAACCAACCCAAGGTGCATGGTCAATGCACATTTGTTAACTCCCTCCCCCCACAGCAGTGGTGTGTTGTCTGCATATGCAACACATGGCCCAGGACCGGCTCTGCCTGCAGGATGATTCCCTCCAGCCCCCAGGCGTGTGCCCGGAGGATGCCATTTTCTAAGACAACATGGCCTCCTCCACACAGCATGCAGTGTAAGTGCAAGGTCTCGCCTCGTGGAGGAGGCCATTTTGCATGCAAGTGTAGCATTGCATGCCTGGCGAAACACCTCATGGCTCGCCATTGCCCCCCAGCGCAGATGCTTTCAGGAGTGAAGTGGCCTTCGCTCACTGGAGAGTAAGTTACAGTGAACTGAGAACATCCACCCAGGGTTTAAGGGGCCTTAATTCATGTGCGTTGCCTTCACATCAGTAGTTGATTTGCCTCCACTTTCCTGAGTGTCCCCTCCCCATGTCGGTTTGGCCTCTGTGCTCTTCCAGCAGGAGTAGCTCTCAGAAGAGGTGAGGAGAGGCATTACCTTCCGACTTTCACTAGGCACAAAGCACTGAGTGTTAGTTTGAGGGCAGCAGGTTTTAGTTTGAGTGACAGGCTTTGCCATCCAGGGCTCAGTTTCATAGAATCATAGGACTGGAAGGGACCTCAAGAGGTCTAGTCCAGTCACCTGCACTCATGGCAGGACTAAGTATTATCAAGACCATCCCTGACAGGTGTTTGTCCAACCTGCTCTTAAAAATCTCCAATGATGGAGATTCCACAACCTCCCGAGGACAGTTAGGTAGTTTGCTGCAATTTAAGCATATTGATTTTTGTCCTATCCTGAGAGGTTAACAAGAACAATTTACCTACCTCCTCCTTGTACCAGCCTTTTATATATTTGAAAGCTGTTACCATGTCCCCTCTCTGTCTTCTCTTCTCCAGACTAAACAAACCCAATGTTTTCAATCTTCCCTCACAGGTCATGTCTTCTAGACTTTTAATCATTTTTGTTGCTCTTCTCTGGACTGTCTCCAGTTTGTCCACATCTTTCCTGAAATGTGGCACCCAGAACTGGACACAATACTCCTGTTGAGGCCTAATCAATGTGGAGTAGAGCGGATGAATTACTTCTTGTGTCTTGCTTACAACAGTCCTGCTAATACATCCCAGAATGATGTTCGCTTTTTTTTTGCATGAGCGTTACACTGTTGACTCATGTTTGACTTGTGATCCACTCTGACCCCCAGATCGCTTTCCGCAGCACTCCTTCCTAGGCAGTCATGTCCCATTTTGTGTGTGTGCAACTGATTGTTCCTTCCTAAGTGGAGTACTTGGCATTTGTCCTTATTGAATTTCATCCTATTTACTTCAGACCATTTCTCCCGTTTTGTCCAGATCATTTTGAATTTTAATCCTGTCCTTCTCCAAAGCACTTGCAAACCCTCCCAGCTTGGTATCGTCTTCAAAGTGTACTCTGTATGCCATTATCTAAATCACTGATGAAGATATTGAACAGAACTGGACCCAGAACAGATCCCTGCGGGATTCCACTCGTTATGCCCTTCCAGCTTGACTGTGAACCACTGATAACTACTCTCTGGGAGCAGTTTTCCAATCAGTTATGCACACACAGCCCTTTGGTAAAACTCAACAGCTTGAGACCATTTTGAATGGCATCATATCAATAGTTTGATATATAGTAATGATTGGATGAGTCAGACCTCATTGAGATTGACAGCTGCTGTGAATCCACACTTCAATTAACATAACTAAGGATAAATTAATCACAAGCCCCAATCTGAGACAAAAGGAGTTTGGGAGTGAGTAGCTGGAGAGTGCTACGATATGTGAGCCATGCATGGGGGGAAAGTAATCCAAGTATTTGGGTGGAAATTAGACACATGGCTGCTTCCTGGGAGAGGAGAGGTATCGGGGCAGAGGAGAGGGGAATAGGAGGCGGAGGGCTTGGGCCTGCAGTGAGGGGACAGGGTTATGGGAAGGGGGATAAATGGCAATGACTAGTACAGGGGAGGGGAGAGGGATTTTTGGGGGTTCAGGTGAGGGAGTGGAGAGGTGGGACACAGGGAAGGGGTGAGTGGCAGAGTAACTGGGGGAGAGTAGGGGCAGGGGCATCTCTCAGCCCCATGTTCTCCCCTCCCATGTGTGTGCCCAGATCTGGGGGGCTCTTGCCCCTCTGGGATATTTTGAGCTCACTTCCCTGTCTCACTCCTAGGGGCTGGGATATGGGCCCCCTTACCCTTCTGGGGCTGTCTGAGCCCCTCTTGCTGTCCTCATGTGTGTTCTAGGATACGAGGGGCCTGGGTCCCCCTTCCTACCTCCCACTCATGTGAGTCGGGTTCTGGGGGCACTTGTTCTTTCTGGGAGGGTCTGAGGCCCGCTCCCTAGCCCCCATGTGAGCCAGGTTCTGGGAAGTCCTGCCCCTTTGGGTGGGGAGCTGAGAACAGGCATGCTTCAGACATATCACAGGCTCTAAAGCACTCAGGAGCAGGGATGGGCACACCGACTGAGCTGAGTGGAGCAGTTCGTAGGTCTCAGAGCTGCTGTTTCAGGCTGTATCCTCCTCATGGGGTGTTCTCATTCAGCTGAGACCATCCCACTGAGCTGAACCTCCCAGAGCCTCTTGTGTTGCCTCGGGAAGTGTAGAGAAAAGGCTTTAGGTGGGTTTTGTTTTATTTGCATGGCACTAGAGATCTAACTATTGCCATGATGGGGGCCAAAATGGTCTCGATCCGTCCATGTATACCCAAGGGAGGGACTGGCACCCTCTAACTCTTCAGGGGACCCAAACTGAGACTGGTATGTGAAATCATGTTCCTGTCTTTGCTTGCGGAGACGTGCGGTCTGCAAGAGGTACGGTGCAGATGCACCATTAAAGGGTTGCTATGCAGACACTTAATGCTTACCTGGCTTGTTCGAGGGACCGTCCCAATGCCATTGCTGTGGGGTGAGCACCTTATCACTGATGTCTCTAGTCCGAACGTTTGTATGCTGTTGCAATAAAGATTTAGTAACTCATGTTGCTTGCGACAAGTTGTCCCTGTTAGAATGCACTGTGTTTTATTTGATGGGGGGGCTTACTGTGAACACAGAGCTGATGGAGAGAGAACCAACCACACGGGATGCATGTTAGTCATGTTACTTAATGTGCCGCGGGCCGGTACTCAGATGCTGTGGTGAATGCTGTCTGAACTCCAAGAGCCTGCCTGTCCACTCACTTACACTGTGAGGTTTCCCTGGACTCTAATGGGGTTACTTACACTAGGGTATGTGGAGAGAGCAGAATCAGGCCCTGGAGTTCAGATGTGGAAGGTGGTAAGCACTGGAATGGGTTCCCTACGGAGGTGGTGGAATCTCCATCCTTAGAAGTTTTTAAGGCCCGGCTTGACAAGGCCCTGGCTGGGATGATTTAGTTGGGGTTGGCCCTGCTTTGAGCAGAGGGTTGGACTGGATGACCTCCTGAGGTCTCTTCCAACCCTAATCTTCTATGATTCTATCTAGGAGAGCAGCAAGGGGAGGGGATTGGATAGATGGTTCTGCTTTTCGCCCTTATCTCTGTGTGAAACCTTCCGATGCCTGGCTATTGCTCAGGGCCTTCACATCCCCACCTTTGTATCCCTGGGATGCTCACTCGCACCCACAAAGCACCCAGCATAGCCATCTGTGCTGGAGAGCCCTGTTTCATGCAGCATGGAAGGGGTTAATACCCAATCACTGTGCTGTCTCTGCAGCCCAACAGGCTGGCATGGCTGGCGGAGGGGGAGTTCCCTGCTCACCTGGACGGGCATCGGGAGGAGCTGGCTGAATAGTGCAAACAAGTATCCACCAGTATTGGTTCCAATAAAAAGGCAAATCTGCTCTGATGAGTATGGCCAGCTCTGGGCCTTCGCTCCCCTGAATCTGTACACATGGGGGTGTTTTACACATGGAAAGCACAAGTAATCCGGATACTCATGACTGCTGCGCAGATGGAGACTTGTGCCAGAGGAAAGCTCTTGGATTGCCGTCTTGAAATCTTGCATATCCTCCCTCAGTTAACAATCGACCTGATGGCAAACATGCCCCAAGTACCCCTGTGGCATAACACTGTCAACTGGAACTGGGGCACTGGACCAAGCCGAGACATGTCCCGTATTTCCTGTTCCACTTGAACAGGATCTAGTGGCTTGTGGGCTGAGACCACAGTACCGCTGCCTGCGATCCAGTGCTCAGTGGTTTATGGGGTGATGCTGACTTTGGGTGCTGTTTTTCTGCATTGTGCCCTGGTATTGCAAGCAAAGCCTAGTGCATCATTGTGTCCTTGGGGGTGTCTGCTTCCTCAGCTGCCTTTGCAGAGCCGTCTTTTTCCTGATCCTGGCACGCTCTGCCAGGCCTGCTCCAGCCCTAATACCTGTGGGTCAGACACGTCCTTTGGACCAGCCTACCTATTGCTCCACTCCCTGATCCTGCCATGGCCTTCTCTTTCCAGGGACCTATGTCCCTGAGCTATGTATGCAGCTATAATTCTACCTCCCCGTGCCCTTGTGTGGGCATGATGCACTCCTAGAACATCATTAATCCTGGATGCACTCAGGTCTCCAGTGTCGTCAGGGGACGACAGAGTGCTGTTTGCATTTCTTTGAGTGCATCTCTTGTCCAAACAAACTTTTCTGCCCCCGTGCGGACAACTGGTTCCTATAAGGGCAGTACTGACCCTATGTGAGTCTGAGAACGGGTAGGGTCATTGTCACTTGCCTTCCTAATACAAGATCATTTATGTATCAATTCAGGACTCGATAGGTTCTAGTAATGCCAGCTAGTGAGCACCCTGGACAACCTTTCTCTCCCCTTGCCCAGTTATGTGGTTTCTGCGTGGGAGAGAATAAATGTTTCTTTGCTTGGGGGCTGTGTATGTCCTGCTTTGTGGCTCTCTTTGGCCTTGGTGCATCTCAGGTTTGTGACCTACTGTCTAGTGGCACAAGAGTTTGGGTTTGCAACTTGGGGGTGCTCGTGGGGGTCACGTTGCTTGCATCATGCCCCCCATGTCCGACATGCAAGGGCTTCAAGCTGACTGATGAATGAAATGAAAAGGTCGCCTTGTGTGAAACGTCCCGTTTCCTGGAAAAATCGCTCTCCTCTGACTGAAGTAGGGATGTTTACTAAGGGCGTGAGTCCTGACCACTCCCCGGGTAACACTGGGGGCTCTCGGGCCCATCGCTCGGAAAACATGTAGGGAAGCTGGAGTTTTGTTCCTGGTCATGTGTGACCCCAGCACAAGCTGCTCACACTTTCCCCACCCTCGTTGTCTCGGCTCTAGAGCTGGGGCCCAAATCCACGGACCCAAAGGCCTCCAGACTTTGCGGGTGTTTGAAATCTGAGATGGATCCAGAGCCAAAATTTGCAGGTGGTTTCCGTCTTTAGAATGGGTTCAATCAACAGCCAGAATCTGATTGCAGCTGACAGGTAGGGCATCCAGATCCAAATTTTGCACCCCACACCTGTCTTTCCTCTGAGCTAGGCAGCTGCCTGACGCTTACAAAGGAGCCCCCGTTAGTTTTCAAGTAAAATAGGAATACAAAACTGCCTCTTTTTTTAATTGCTTTCAAAAAGCGACCAAACAAACGAAGATAAACTCTCTCAGAGAAACAATACGTTACCAAGCACAAGGCGATCCAGGCGAATCCCACCTCTCTCGACGGCGGGGGCGGGGGGGGGACCCTGGGAGGAGCCAGCGCACCGTCTCCTCCCCCGCTGACGTGCGGATATTCACGGCTGCACATACATACCTTGACACGCGCACACACACTCGCACACGCACAGGACGTGCTTTCACATGTCTGTGGGTCATTGCACATAGTGAGCTGCTGGAGTGCAGTCAGCAGTTCTTTCTAGGGCCTTGATCCCCAGGCCAGGGCTTGGGCAGACCCTGAGTGGAGATGCTCAGCCGCTCAGGCTGTGTGGAGTCTGGGCATGAGCGAGCCAGCGAGAACCCCAGGGTCCCCTCTGTACCCAGCAGCCTTTATGAAGAATCCCACTTTCTATAATGACAACGGAGCCATGTCCCCGGCACAAGGGATGCTGCAGATGTAGACAGACGACCGGTAACACTTGCGGTGCAGATGTAGCCTGGCACATTTCCAGATGGGAAGGTGCTGAAGTAATTGTCCAGTCAAACACCTACCTACTTTGAATTCAGGCCTGCCTGTATATCTTGTGCCTTCTCCTGCCAGCGACCTTGTGGTACCTCATGATGTGGGTTAGGGAGGCAGGATTCTTTGCTCAGTTTTTCCTGTAGAAATGGACATTTTTCTGGGCTCTTTACAGGTGCAGGGAGACAAGCCCAGGAATGAACTAATGTAGCGGCTAAATTCCCCCTTCTCATGGCCATGAGGCACCAGCCCAGAGGACAGACGGCATTGGGGGCAGGCTGTCCTCAAAACTCCACAGTTCTGCTTGGCCCACCTTAAACCCTTGGAACCAGGCACAAGAGACCTCTCCATGCCACCCCTCAGAGACATAGCTCATCTCCCTGGACTACAGTGAGGCACCAAGTCAGTCCCACCTTCTGCTACCCTGGCAACGGACTGTCCCAAAGGTCGGTGGTCCTCTCTCCTGCTGCCAGGCTCCATGTCCAGGGCAGGGAGAGGTGGGGCCTCCATGTCTAAGGAAGCTCTTGGCATGAAGAATGACTTGCCATCAGCGCCTGCTGGCATCTGAGGAATTTCCTTTGTGTTCCCTGGCACTGGCCTTTCTGGTTTTTTGCCCAGCTGAGTGAGATCCATTTTGGAGCAGCAACAGGAGCGATTTAAAGAACGCCAGGGAGAAGAGTCCACGCTATATTACAGCCCGACTGCACACAGGGAAGCTGTTAACGGGGGATGGGGAGAGTTGTACGTCCCAGGAGAGAGAGGACCAAGACCAGGTTACTTCTCCCTCCGTACACGTTCCAGTCACAGCTCACGCTGCTTCCTTCTCGTTTTGAACATGCAGCCCCATTAAAACATCACCTCCTCGCAGCTTCCATAGTCACTTTCCACCATGTCAGAGCCCTCGTAGTTTGGGGGTGGCATTGGCTGGGCCCTGGTGCTGGGCTGGGGCCCCACCTCGCAGTCCGCATAGGACGGCTGGGCCACGCTGAGGCGCATGCTCACCCTCTTGTAGCCAGCGTCCGGAGGGTAGGGGGTCCCCTCGCCCTGCAGCAGCTGGGAAGGGTAGTAGCTGATGGCGGTGTATTCGTTCTGGCACTGGGAGGCAGGCAGTTCCATGGAGTCGGGTGGCAGGAAGTCCTCCAGGTTCTGGTTGCTGTAGCGGGGTGGGATGGGGGCCCGCTTATTGCTCTGGTCTAGTGGGAAGGGAAAGCCACCGTAAAGACCAGGTGGTTCAGGGTCTACTTGGGGAGGAGGAGGAGGATGGGCAGATGGCAGAAGAGGGCCTTGAATAACGTCGTAGTGGGGATGGTCCTGGACATCCGATGGTTGGTACCTGGGCGGCCAGTAGGTGGTTTCTGCTGGATATACTGGAATAAAATCAGAACCAGGTTAACAGCTGTCCATAGCCATTCCTACTTGGAATCAGACCAAGGTATGGCTGGAAGGGGCCTCAAGAGGCCATCTAGTCTATCCCCCGTGCTGAGACACAATTAAGTATACGTAAGTATACATCTAGTTATCCAATAGCTCTCTCTCTCTCTCTCTCTCTCTCTCTCCATCCATCCAAATCTGGGTATATTGGAGAGAAAGGAAGAGAGAACAAGTAGAAAAGAGGGGTGTAGTGGGTCAGGTGTGAGGGGTCTTGGCAGGGCTGGGGGGGGATAGCTGGGTTTAGCAGGTCAGGATTGAGGGGTGTTGGCAGGCCTCTGGGGATGGAATAGCTGGGTGTAGCAGGTCAGGATTGAGGGGTGTTGGCAGGGCTGTGTGTGTGAATAGCTGGGTGTAGCTGGTCAGGTGTGAGGGATGTAGCAGGTCAGGAGTGATGGGTGTTGGCAGAGCTGTGTGTGTGTGTGTGGGTATGTGTGTGAATAGCTGGGTGTAGCTGGTCAGGTGTGAGGGGTATTGGCAGGGCTGTGTGGGGGAATAGCTGGGTTTAGCGGGTCAGGATTCAGGGGTGTTGGCAGGGCTCTGGGAGGGAACAGCTGGGTGTAGCGGGTCAGGATTGAGGGGTGTTGGCAGGGCTGTGTGTGTGAATAGCCAGGTGTAGCTGGTCAGGTGTGAGGGATGTAGCAGAGCTCTGTGTGTGTGTATGTGTGTGAATAGCTGGGTGTAGCTGGTCAGGTGTGAGGGGTGTTGGCAGAGCTCTGTGTGTGTGTGTGTATGTGTGTGAATAGCTGGGTGTAGCTGGTCAGGTGTGAGGGGTGTTGGCAGGGCTGTGCGGGGAAATAGCTGGGTTTAGCAGGTCAGGATTCAGGGGTGTTGGCAGGGCTCTGGGAGGGAATAACTGGGTGTAGCAGGTCAGGATTGAGGGGTGTTGGCAGGGCTGTGTGTGTGAATAGCCGGGTGTAGCTGGTCAGGTGTGAGGGATGTAGCAGGTCAGGAGTGATGGATGTTGGCAGGGCTGCGTGTGTGTGTATGTGTGTGAATAGCTGGGTGTAGCAGGTCAGGATTGAGGGGTGTTGGCAGGGCTGTGTGTGTGAATAGCCGGGTGTAGCTGGTCAGGTGTGAGGGGTGTTGGCAGAGCTGTGTGTGTGTGTGTGTGTGTGTGTGTGTGAATAGCTGGGTGTAGCTGGTCAGGTGTGAGGGGTGTTGGCAGGGCTGTGCGGGGAAATAGCTGGGTTTAGCAGGTCAGGATTCAGGGGTGTTGGCAGGGCTCTGGGAGGGAATAACTGGGTGTAGCAGGTCAGGATTGAGGGGTGTTGGCAGGGCTGTGTGTGTGAATAGCTGGGTGTAGCTGGTCAGGTGTGAGGGATGTAGCAGGTCAGGAGTGATGGATGTTGGCAGGGCTGTGTGTGTGTGTGTGTGTGTGTGAATAGCTGGGTGTAGCTAGTCAGGTGTGAGGGGTGATGGCGGGGCTGTGGGGGGAATAGCTGGGTGTAGCAGTAGGGACTAGACTGCATGGGGAGGGCTGTGGCATAGGCTTGGACAGCATCTGCCCACACTACACTGGCTCTGGTCAGTGCCATTGGCCCTTCACAAGCCTGCAGCCCGAATGCATTGAGTCATCTCTAGCAGGAGGAAGGGCCGTGTGGAGGGGGAGCACTGACCCATCTGCTCCCTGGCCCAGGAGCTCTTGATGAAGGACTCGTTGTCGGAGATGGAGGAGGGCGCGGCAGATGGGAGGTTGGGGGCCACGCTGCACACGATGGTGCCCCGGGGTTTCTGGGCGTTGCCCGAGCTGAAGGTGACAAACTCTGACGTAGGGATGGGCTTGTGCGGCTCCGGCGTGCCCCTGTCCAGGTTGTTGTGTGGGCCGTTGCTGAGGATGTTGAGCTCGATGGGTGGCGGGGTGTGCGTGGCCACCCCCACGCTCTTGGAGAACTCGCTTTTGGAGAGCAGGTCTGGGTCCTCGCTGGCCACAGGCTTGTGGGCCTTGGCGGGGCGGCAGTAACGCCTGCGGACGAAGGCGAAGGCCGCCGCCAGGATGGCGACGCCCAGCACCCCAGCGACGATCTCGCCGATCTCCACGGGACCCACCCCCCACTTGGCAGGCGCGATGTCGGGGGTAACGAGTCTCTGCGTGCAGAATGCCCCCTGGTACTCCCCGGTGCAGATGCAGCGGACAGAGCCGCCGGCATTCACGCAGCGCCCCGCGTTCCGGCAGGGGTTGTCCTGGCATTCCTCAGCCACCTTCTCACACCTGCAGCGGGGAAGGGGAAGGGAGACACCGGCCGTCAGAGCTGGGGACACCTGCTAGAAGCTCTAACCAGTTGAAGCAGTGCGGCTGCTCCACACAACTGTTCTCAGAGCCCCAGCACCCGCTAGCACAAAATTATGCCCGGCCTCGGTTGCTTGCCTGCCAAGAACCAGCCCTTCGGTTTAGGAGATGCTGTACCGCCACCAGGGGATTCTGTGGGACTTTTCTGTCCATTGGGCTCCCAAGTTCTCTAGCTTGGAGGGAGGTGGGGCCACGCTGGGGAGCCTGTGAGGCCGATTTCTGAATGGGCCTTTCTCTGGAATGTGGTGTGTTATTCCTCTAGCGGTGAGGTGAGGAGGGGCCCACAGGGAAGTGTCCCTGGCAATAAGTTAAAGGATAGTTTTCAGGGAACAGGAGCAAAGTTGCCTTTTCTCCAGTTCTGCCAGGTAGCGGGAGAATTGTGGGGTGGGGCAGGGGAATGGCCAGCTTGTAAAGGCAAACTTGGACCCCAGCCACCTTTGTTTATTTTATACCCATATTTGCGGTTCGTTTGGTCTGGAGCAGCTGCTTTAGCCCCATTTGCAGTCCTTTCATGGTAGCACTGGCTACCCTAAAGTTCCTTCTCCCTGGTTTTCTGTAGGGTGGTGCACTACCCCTGTCAAGCCACCCAAGGAACCCTGAAAATGCCACTGCTCCCCTCAGCCATTCGGTACATTTCGCCACACCACAGAGACGTAAAACAGATGATTGCAATACCAAAGGCTACGGGACAAAACTCCTCTTTCCAAAGTTCAGAGGAAGATTCTTCTCCAGTACACCCCTCTCCTTTGCTGGGGAGAACTGGGTGCTTGGAACCTCTCCACTCTTGAAGTCTCTGATAAATCAGGCTAGGGAATCCAGAGACACTCTGAACTGCATTCATCTTTAAGAAACCTCCTCAGATGTAGTTTACCTAGCCGGTCTTCCCAAGGGAAGCTACAGATGTTTGCAGCCTGGAGCAAACATCCGGGGAGTGTCCAGAGTAGCTCTGACAAATGCATGAATTTCTAGAAGCTCTAGTAAAGACCAGCTGGCCCTTAGGCACTTAGAGATTTTATGAAAAGTCTGAGGAATCAAGACCAAAATACTGATTTCTCTTTTCCACCCCCATTAAAAAACCTGACACTCTCCCATCCCTGAATAGAACAGGAATCATCAACTTCAAAATGATTCTAGAGCTCTGAACTCCTTCAGGGCTCGAAAAGCTGGATTTGGGATCCTCCCACCCAGTAGCAACACCCCTCCCACCCAGAACTGGCCCCTTTTTAATCACATTTCTTTTTCAGCTTCCTCTCAACACCTTCTCGTGCATAACGATTTATTTAAGGGAGACACTCGCACACCCTTTAAGGTTACCTCCTTATGCTAAACAATCTGTTCCATCTTACATTTAGCTGTGACACTTGGAGCACCTTCCCCAGACCTGCAGAAGTGCTCCGGGAAGCTGGAAAGCTTGTCTCTCTCACCAACAGAAGTTGGTCCAATAGAAGATATCACCTCCCCTACCTTGTCTGACTAGAGGGTGCAGCTTGTTTCAGGTGCAGCAGTGCCACCTGGTGAGCAGTTGCATATTTTCCCCAAAATTGGGTGGGTAATTTCAACCTTAATATTCACCCAAGAGGCCGGGCATATGCCGGGCAGCTTTAATTCAAAGGCAGCAGAGATGTGCTAGATCCACTTCACATTCAGCGTGAGCTGGGTCTTTTCGGCCATGTTGTGGGGCAGACAGGAGCGAGGAGCCCAGAGAGGGACATGGGGTTACAGCAGGCGTAACTGATGACCCACGGTGACATGGATCGTGAAATCTACTTCTGGAGCCACGTTATCTCTTTCAGCGCTGTCAGCGCTGAATGCGCATTCTGAACATGCACTAATGTGGATATGAAGAATATCCAGAATTATCAAAATTAATGACAACAATAATTTGGGAAGGCACATTAAACCTTGTGCTTCAGGGCTTAAGCCAGTCTCTAATTATTAGAGACCAGGATGAGCCCTGGGTCTCATCCCACTGTAGGGGCAGATTATCCTATATCTGCCTGCTGTAGGTTCTTACACTTTTCCCTGAAGGATCTGGTGCTGGCAACTATCAGAGACAGGATACTGGGCTGGATGGAGCTTGGGTCTGATTCCAGTAGACATTCCTATGTTCCTTAGCACTGCAGATCTGGTGTCTGACAGACATGGTCCCTAGAGTATCCCCACCAGCAGTGTCTTGGTAACTGTAGGGATCTGACTCTTGGCTGATATTAACCAACTTGCTTTTCAGCTGTAAAACTCGACGTGTGTCAGATACAGAGCCGTCATCAATCTCCCCCAGAACAATGCATCCTCTGTGCTCGTCCTCTCAGTTCCGCGAAGGAGCCCTGACATGGCCAGGGTAATTTGTAACACAGCCCAGCTAAGTGTCTACTTGTTACAAGAGCAGTTCTGGGAACAGCCCTGTCACAAGAAGACACTTTGAATCGGCACCAAAGAAAACATTCACTGACACCCAGCAAAATGCTGACTAAAGGAGATTATTTTCCCAGGCTCTAAGAACTGTGGTACATAGCTCAGCTAGTGACAATGCAATCGGAGGGGGATTAATTCATTGTCTGATTCTTTATGCCTTCTAGAGTCTGAGAATGCAACCCAAACAGTGCATGTAATGTGATGATCAGTCTTGGAGTGGCTGGCCAGGGTATTAAGGTTTGTGACCAGGTAAACTGCAGGAACATGCAGTTCCTGAGTATTCACCCCAGCCATGAGAAACGGCGCCCAAGGTTAACCGTCTCTTGTAAGCTGAGGGCTCCGCAAAGGGGAACACGCAGTCCCAAAGCCATTCCTTGGTCTTACCTTTCCCCCAGATACCAATCTGGGCAGCGGCAGGTGTAGCCTGTTTTGGAGAGGAGGCAGGTGCCCCCATGCAAACAGGGCTTGGATTCACACGGGCTGTCCCCCAGCTCGCAGCGGTTGCCGGAAAACAGCACTGGGCAGATGCAAGTGTAACCTAGAGAGGGCAATAGAGAGCTGTGAGATTGCTACACCAGCTAGCAGGGAACTGGTGTTGGAGGTGGTTTCTGGCCCAGAGTGCAAGAACAATCTGACACGTTGGGAAATAGCAGCGGGGGTGAACTTGGGGTTGAGGCTGCATAATAAGACACACCACAACTGCCCAGTGCTGAGCCTCTCCTGAATGTGTCTTGTAACCCCGGGTACAGCTCAAGTGAGGTCCTAAATGTAGCTGGTGGTCCCCTCCCTCCCGGGAGGGCAAAGCTGATCCATCAGCTGCAGATTTCTATGACTCTTTTAGACATGATGCCAAGTAACCCATTGTTTTCCGTTCTCGCCAGTCTTTAGCCCGCCAAGTGCCCAGCAAAAGGCCATGTGCCAGGCAGCTCCTGTCCGGACACACTTTGTTCCACTTCTCCGTGGGAGTTGTCATATCGACAGCAGGAGAGAAAACCCAATGTGGTGGGTGGCTGGGATTCTATTTTTCTGGTATCTGCCAAATCAAATTCTGATCCTGGGAATTTCAACTGCTCTGCTGAGCTCTTTTGCACCATGCAAGAGCAAGCTGCGCTGGGGAAGTGAAGCCCCTCCACCTTGGAGCATCCTAGAAAAGTGCCTGGTTATGACCCCAAAATAAACACCTCCATCCTCTGTGCATTAAGTAACTCAGGCAAGTTCACGCTCACTTCTGCATCACTAGTAGAGACCTGTGCACACACTCATGCACATGGCAGGCACAACCAGCCAGCCATGCAAACACAGAGACATGTATGTTCAATCCTACACAAATGCATACATATGCTCACACACTGTATCCCTGAGCATGATCCTGTCACTGGCTGGTTGGCCTCATTGTGACATTAGCATGAGATCCAAGCATATTTACACAAACACTTTCTTGCACAAACACACATGCCCTTGCACTCCAGCATACACACACACACACACACTTGCACAAGCACATTTGCACATATGTGAACATGTGCACACATTCACCTGGACACACATGCACCCTTTTGCAGGTTTGCACACTCGCACACCATGTCTGTACGCTTTACCTCGAACAAGTTCACCTGAGCTAAACAGCTGCCTAGCCGACAGGATTCTAAATCCTGTCGCCCGAGGATGCAGGCAGGGAGGGAGGGAGGGAGGGAGGAAGGGAGGTGTGCTCTCAGCCCTTTGATTGCTGCTAGCCCAACAGGGCGTGGGACCCTGCAACAGACCTCAGGCAGAAAGACAAAAGCATCAATAAGCACAGACAGCAGTTCAAAGGATTCCCCTGTGCATGTCTCCCATCACCATGTAGCTGTATCAGAGCCACCTCCAGATGCCCCCAAGAAAGGGGAATGGAAGTCAGAGCAAGAAAGCCCAAGCATGGGCAGTGGTTGGCTCAAGAGGCTCAATGCTGCAATGTTACGCTGTCCACATGAGTCCCTCCCACTATGTTCACCCACAGAAATCAGAGCAAGATGTTCTGGAGAGGAACGATGGTGTAGTGGTTAGGGCACTAGCCTGGGATTGGGAGACCCGACGTTAATGCTACAGGCCTCCTGTGAGGCCTTGGTCAAGTCGCTCTGTGTCTCCGTGCCCCAACTGTGAAATGGGGGTGATAGCACTGACCTGCCTCACAGGGGAGTTGGGAGGTTGATGAGGTGCACAGATAGATACACCCATGTTTGTGACATTGATGAAATCCTGTTACAAATAACTGCTGGGCAGCCAGGTTCAGATGAACCCAAGAATTGCAGGCATGAGCTTGTGTTAATGACTTTCACAAGTTCCCTCCCCCACCCCCGGGAGTCACTTACAGGATGGGAACAAATCCACATCTCGTCTTCCCACAGTGTTTCCACCTTCCGGGAGCTGAAATGTCATGGGATGACCAGACCTCACGTTATTCCAGCCCCACTAACGGCTCCTTGAGGCTTTGTAAAAGCCTGAATGAAAATACAAGTGAATCCAAACACTGCAAAGACACCAGGCCCTGGGCCCACTCCACCCAGAAACAGCGGTGCACCCGGTCTGATGTGCCAAGGACTGCGGAGTCATGCTTCCAATGTGGTGTTTCACTGATTGAGGACATTGCCCCCTGACAGCCTGCTGGGAGATGCAGCGCTGTGAAAAGCCACAACTTCCCCTCCTCTGGGGCAGCCCCCTTAAATTTGCCATTCAGATCATCTGTTTGCCACGCTCGCCTCCAGACTATTGATTTCTTATTGCCCAGAAAGTAACGGCAGGACATTCACGTACCTCCTCCGTGAGTCTCGACGCACATCCCCTCGTTGAGGCAGGGGCTGCTGCTGCAGGTGCCGGTGTGAGAGCAGCACTGCTTTATCCCCACCTCCTCCACAATCCCCTTCGCCTGGCTGTCCCCAGGCAGGAGCCTCACGTCTTCGCTGTCAATTCTGACAGCATCCAGGCAACCTCTAAACCCCCGAGTGACCCGCTGGGGCTGTCGGGACTGGACGATCCCCCCGAAGAGCAGATCTCTCCTGGAAGGGGAGATGCTGCAGGCCACGGGCAGCTGGAGAGACGTATTTCCCAAGCTGTCGACGAGCAAGCGGAGGGAGGTGCTTTTCACTTCCAGAAGGACCAAGTGCCACTCTCCGTCGCTCACAAAACCCAGGGAGGAGAGGTTGCCATTGATATTGCCACGGCATCGGTGTCCGAGATGAGGCACCCCGTTAACGAGCTGCAAAACACGCCCAAACAGCCAGAATTAGCAGCAATGCAAGCAGCATTGTGCCGCGAAGCTTTCAACGCTCCCTGCTCCCCTCCTTCCCCTTCTGTGCAAGGCAAGAGGGGAGCAGCTGAGATTTCCAGGACCCCAAGAATCTTCAGCCAATAGGACTGTTCCACCAGCCAGACCTCCTGAGGCTTTGCCTTGCATTAGAAATGAAACGCCCATGGGACTGTCCACGGTGAGGGACAACTGTGTACATCTTTGACATTACAGTGTGTCTCACCGCAGTTCCTGGTGGACTGAGCAAACACCTTCACCATTAACTCTGCTGGCAGCCTCAGCGGGAAGCTGAAAGATTGCACTAGCCTTGCAACCGACAATCTCCTCTTGTCCCCCAAGCTGTTGCCTATTGGCAGGGTGGTCTCGGGGGGGAGCCGGAGTCGGTAGGTGCTGGCCTGGAGAAGGCAGCTGCCTCTCGCCAGCGCTAAACTTCACACCCAAGAAGTCAAACCTACTTTAAAACTAGGTTTGCGCTGCTATTTTGGAAAACAACTAGTCCGTCTCATCTTGCTCATGCAGCTCGATCCCTGTCCTCTCCTGCAGCCCTTGACTAGTAGGTGGAGAGGGCTGCTCATGAGATGGGCTATAAAGCCAGGAGCTGCTCTGCCCTATTTTTAGCAGGTGTTTCAAGCAGATCATGCAGTAATCAGCATAGCTGGAACAGTGCACGGATGGACTCAACGCCCTCCCCAGCAGCTAGATGGGAACTGCTTCTAGAAAAGATCGTGCCGTGGGCCTGTGGCCATGCTGGGGCACCTGGGTGACCCGGAAAGTGTGAGGTCTCTAGAGGACTGCGCTATGGGCTGCTCTAGGATCACCTCCTTCTAACTGCTGGACCATTCCACTCCACTGTTACAATGGGGAGAAAGAGGGCAGGGCAGGAGAAAACCATTCTTAATGTGAACAAACCAAACAGCATTTTATTATTTCCTTTTGTTTTTTGTTCTCTCTAGGAATGGCTGTGAACCAAAACCCAGCTCCTGTCACTTTTCCAGTCAGCCAAAGATATGTTGTTAGCTGCCCCTGGGACTCCTGTAATATGTAAGGCCAAATTCTGCTCTAACTTACTGAATGCATCACCCTGTGGGTTCAGAGTGCACGCTAGGACAGGCGGGATTTAGTCCCTCCTGCCTCCCTTTGTAAAGAGCTGGGAGGTGGGAAGGAATCATCTCTGTGCTGTGATTCATCATGCCATAAGAAGTATGATTCGGATTATGGTAGCACCCGCAAGCCACAACAGAGATCAGGGCCCCGCTGGGTGCTGTACATAGGCCCAGTGAGACAATTGCCACCATAAGGAGCTAACGATCTTCTGTCTCCCAGTTCCACGCTCCGTGCCCCAGACCACATCGCCACGTGGCAGCATGCAGAAGTTGCATGACTTTACTTCCCAGCCTCTTACAGCCCCCACCTGCTGCACCGGGGTTTAATTTGGATCACCGTAGGGCTGGCATTCAGGATGCCTGGGCACAAGTGAACTCCATTTCCCAAGTGATTTCTTGGTATCTTGTTACTGGTGTGGAAGCTGCCCATGCTGGAGCTTCTCTGTTGGCATTAACGAGAAGTGCCGAAAGAATCTAGGCAAGCACGAGTAGCTGGCAGGGCTACATTGTAGGAGCAGGTAAAGGGGGCCAAGAAGAAAGAAAGAGACCTGCTGTAGTACCCAGCTTTTTATCAGCACGCTGGAAACCAGGGCCAAAGCTGCTAATACCCACTGCAATCCAATACTCCCGCTCCAGCACCAGGGGCTGGGACTGACACAATCAGATCATTGAAATTCTAATAACTAACCACACAAATGCTCTCTGCATTGTAATGGAGGGGCAGTGCGGAAAAAATGCTGTCCATTGCCTGTGACTCCTTTTAAAAACTTTGGTGGGACAGAGGAAAAGAGAAAGAAGCAAGTAAATGTGGTTTCAGGGTGAATTCAGGTGAAAACCCCTCTTTTCCCCTACCGCACTGATTCGTAAGGGAGCGTCTTCTATAGAACCCAGGGGGCCATGAATAGGGAGAATGCACAAGTGGAATTTCAAACATTTGTTTCTCTCTCTCTCTCTAATATATATGTATGGCTGTCTCCTCTGCCCATATATATGTATATATATGACAAGGGGAAACCTGTTTTGGAAGGACTTGTAGAAACTGGTGGATGATCTTCACTGGGTGACACTTGGGGGAGCTGTGCGCATGGATCTCTGCACAGTGGGGTGAGAATATCAGAGAAGGTTTTGCAGTTTCCCTTCTGTTTTAAACACAAGCTGAGCATCAGTAACTGGCTTGTTCAGATTCTGGGGACAAGTTAGGATTCAATTCCCCTGAAGCAAAAAGAAACTCCTTTGTGAGTCTCGTCCAGCTAGCCTGTCTTTTTCCTCCTTGTGGTGCACAATGCCGTTTCAGCATGGGTGCAGTGCTTGGAGATCATGAGGATAAGGCAGGTGTGTTCACTCTGGGAGGAATTTGTTCAAAACACTGGAACTACAAACTCAAAACCATAAGCAAATAAATAACAGATGCTACTGACTTGTGCTTATTTGCCTATTTTTGCAAAACTAAAAACTTGAGGGCACCCAGAGTTTATCTAGGCAACATGTCCTGGCAATGTTTTGGTCCCTCTGATGCACTTCACAAACAGTGTGACAAAGAAATGAGTCAAAGGCACTGCCGTCCCTCCAGCTGAAGGGCAGAATATCTATTAATATTACCCACTGGACAGGCACAGCCGTCTATTTACAGCCTGTCATAAATATAAAGGGAAGGGTAAACACCTTTAAATCCCTCCTGGCCAGAGGAAAAACCCTTTCACCTGTAAAGGGTTAAGAAGCTAAGGTAACCTCGCTGGCACCTGACCAAAATGACCAATGAGGAGACAAGATACTTTCAAAGCTGGAAGGGGGGAGAAACAAAGGGTCTCTCTGTCTGTGTGATGCTTTTGTCGGGAACAGGAAAGGAATGGAGTCTTAGAATTTAGTAAGTAATCTAGTTAGATATGCGTTAGACTCTGTTTTGTTTAAATGGCTGATAAAATAAGCTGTGCTGAATGGAATGTACATTCCTGTTTTTGTGTCTTTTTGTAACTTACTGTTTTGCCTAGAGGGATTCTCTATGTTTTGAATCTGATTACCCTGTAAAGTATTTACCATCCTGATTTTACAGAGGTGATTCTTTTACTTTTTCTTCAATTAAAATTCTTCTTTTACGAACCTGATTGCTTTTTCATTGTTCTTAAGATCCAAGGGTTTGGGTCTGTGTTCACCTATGTAAATTGGTGAGGATTTTTATCAAGCCTTTCCCAGGAAAGGGGGTGTAGGGTTTGGGAGGATTTTGGGGGGAAGATGTTTCCAAGTGAGCTCTTTCCCTGTTATATATTTGTTAGACGCTTGGTGGTGGCAGCAATAAAGTCCAAGGGCAAAAGGTAAAATAGTTTGTACCTTGGGGAAGTTTTAACCTAAGATGGTAAAAATAAGCTAGGGCGTTTTCATGCAGGTCCCCACATCTGTACCCTAGAGTTCAGAGCGGGGCAGGAACCTTGACATAGCCAAAAACACTGGGGGTTTGGTAGGTGGCCGTCTTGAACTCAGTCATTAACTAGCCTTTGTCACCAGGCCCTATGTGTCGGGGTTGGCTAATAAGTTGTCTCTTGGCTGCTATGCATGCCTCCTCCTCTTTCCCTGTGCACCTTCCTGAGGGCTAAGATCAGTTGAGGTGATTTTATTGACCAGTCTCTGAGCTGCTCTAAGACTTGGAGACAAGGTGCTTCCAGTAGAGCATCCCTGGTTATGTGACTTTCTTGCTCCAAGGGCCTGCTGGAGCCTAACTCTGCCGGCCTTCAGGGTGAAGTCTGAGGCACCCCTTTTAGATCCGATGTGGGCTTGACAATGGCCCCTCCCTGAATGTTTTGTTGGGGCAGTAGAGGGGCGCTCCGGGGCTGTGCAAGGTGCAGAAGAGGGTGCAAGAGTCTTCCGCAGCTTTCATGCCCCTGGGCAATGGGCAGGGGCAATGGGCAGGTACAATCACAGTCCCTGCATTCGCTGTGCTCAGCAATTGGTGCATCCCAGCCAGAGGGGCCAGCAGATCTGAGCTGCTATGCAAGGTCACGCAGAATTCTGGCTGAGAAAATTCCTTCTGGTCAGCAGACCCTTTCGCCATTTCCCCCAACGCTGCATGGCCAATGGCTTAATGCCGCCACGGGGCTCAGGGATGGGGACTGCGTGAGCTGCCTCTTCTGAGCAGTTTGAAATGGACACTGTCGTCTTAAAAACCATCCTCCTGTGTGAATATTATTCACCCACTCCTGTTCCAGCCATCCCCTAAGATTGCTGTAGCTGCAAGAAATTAGAGAAGAAAAAACCTATTTCTCTGTGTTTTTTCAGTTTGTTCCTTTGACAGTACTTGGTGTATTGCCAGCTCCACGGATTCCCCTGCTAGACCATTTCTCTTGTTGTTTGTGGGGGTCTTTTATGCCATAACAACGGAAAGAAAAACTTTTAAAAATCAGAAAACGCCACAGAAAGAGGCAGGGGATTCAGGGGCTGGAGAAGCACTTGAAAGTATTGTTAAACTCAGTTTAAAAAATTGATCGTGTCCCTTTAAATGAGCATGATGCTGTATTTAATTTATGTCTTAAGTCTCGATTACACAGAGATGGGTTCAGGGAAAAAACCCCAGTAAGTCAATAAGTGAGTTATAAGATATAATGGGCCTAATTTAAGTTTGATAATTAATGAGGAACAGACAAAAAAAGCCTTTTCTGGAGGGCTCTTGGTTTCCTTCTGCTGCCAAGGTGGAAGGGAGCAGACACATGCTCTTTTGAATTCTTTATAGATTCAGCGAGTGCAGCCAAAGAAAGGGGAGAGATCAGATGAAGATGTTCCTGGTTCTGGCAGCTGTCTGGAGTGACGAAACCCACTGCAGGAAACATAAGCTAAGAGGCCTGCAAGTTTAAGCTTGAATTGGTTCTCCCGCATCTCACTGGCTAAAGTTGCCTGGATCGTTCATGAAATAGTAAGTGATGTGAGTTGCCATTTTATAAGACTTCTGTCCCCACCTTCTCCCTGCCCTCCATGAAAACAAAGAGCCTTTAATCCATTGGTGGCCATCCAGACACCTTCTCTGTATCTTTTCGGGTGGCCACTGGATCCGTGCTCAGCCCAGCTCAGCCGCTGAGGAAAGTAGAAGCAGCCGCTGTTGTTTCCTGTGGTACGTTAATGAGTGACACCATGTTGAAGGGCTGCTGACTAATTCCCTGGTGGGTAAATGGGGTTGGGTTGCTCACTAACAAGCTTGTGGGTTGGTGGAAACACCATGTTCACAGGTCCTTGTGAGGCTGTAGGTACCATGGACCAGATCCTCCGCGGGTATGAGTCCATTCAGCTCCACTGAAGTCAGCGGAGCCATGTCAGTTTGTACCAGCTGGGAATCTGGCTCCTGGTGCTCCCTGAGTGACTCCTGTAGGTACATGGGAACTCTATTGTCTGGCATCCCTCAACTGTCTCCTGTGCTGCTAAGACTATTACCAGGTAGCGCGGCAGCCTTGAGGTCGGGACCGCGCTGTACCTGGTGCTGTACGAACGTCTCAGGTGACGTTTCCACAGACGCTCAGCATCAGCTTCACTTTTGCTTTTGTTCAAATCGGTGGGAATTTTCCCATTGGCTCAACAGGGACAGAGCGTTTTTGAAAACCCCACCCGGTATGTAACAGCCCTTGCTCCAATGAGCCTCCAGTCAAATGGACATGATGTAACACAAGGATGAAACAAACCAGGCGGGGTAAAGGAAGAGACGTAGTAGCACTAGGCTGCTTTAGTACAGACCGGCTGTGTGCACAATCCGTGGGTGCAAAAAGCCCCTCTCTAGCAGTCATGCTGTATTCACAACGTGTCATGCTGTAATCACGTGTCGCCCGCCTAGGTGAACATACCAAGTTGCACAGTACCCAGGTTACCAACAGGTCTTCCCCACATGGTATTTTAGAATGGCTTACACCTACACATAGGTGAGTATTTCTTTGTTCAGTCTGTTCCTTCCTTTGGCTATATTTCCCAGTGCACAATCAGTGGAATTGTTCCTTAATGCAGAAATACATCCTTAGCTATTGCAAACCCTACCTCCAGAACAGCAGTGTTGGTCCCATTGATGAAGAGCAGAACACCATGCAGCTGGTGAGTTTTCAGGCGGAACTGCATCTGCCAGTCCCCTCTCTCCTGGTGATGGTACCAGATGTAGCTGTGTCCACTGAATCTCACAGCAGTGCCTAGAAATATAACCAGGTCATCTGAAAACAGTCTGAAATTCTGGATTGTGTTTAACCTACGGCATCCAGTGCTTTCCCCAGCCCTGTGTTTTCCCACATTTCAGCCCCTGTAATTCTAGCCTGACTTGCAGGAGTCCTTGCTGCCCCGAGTCTCTACATAGCTCTGCCAGTGAGGCTCGTGAGGACCTGCAATGCCCCCTGGCTATTCACATTTTGAGTCTCCCCAACGGCTCTTCCACCATAATGACCCTGCAGCCCAGTCCTGATCTGCAGCAGCCCTCCTGTTCCTGTCCTGAGTGTTCACTAACGCTACCAATGCACTTCAGTCCTGATCTGCAGCATCTCTTGATATTCCTGATCTACAACATGTGGCTCTGCCTATGCAGCTCGATCCTGTCCTGCAGCCTCCCGGATGTTCCTGTTAGGGGGCTGCAAACAGCTTTGCCAGGACAGCTCATTCCCAACCTGCCAGCTGCTGCTATTCCTTGGGCTATGTGGAAATACAGAAGATTCCACTTATTAGAAACCTTTCGGTCACCAGCAGAAAGTGCTATTACCCAGCAGTTACTAATAAGCAGAAGGCAGGTTTGCAGGGCTGCAGCTAGGACAGAAGCACTGGGACATGCCTTCCCATCTGCAGCCCAGATGCTGGGCCTTTCTATGGGGAACTGAGGCGCTGGGGACCCCTGGGGCTGTACAGTGCCTCTCCCTGCACTCTTTGGGGTTCAGCATGCCCCAGCACTTCTCTCCCTGTGTGTAGTTCCCCAACAGGGCACAGCCTGGAGAGGCATCTACCCTGCCAACAGCCTCCCTCCCAGCCCAAAGCCCCTGTGTCAGCAGGTTTGCCGGGCTCCAGTCCCAGAAGGAAGCAACGGGACAGGCTGAGCATCATCCGCAGGCAGGTTTGCAGGGTTGCCGCCAGAGAAGGCAGGTCCCAGCACTTCATTCCCCGGCTGCAGCTTCCCTCCCAACCCGGGGCTGCCGCTGGGGCCGTGCTTCTGAAAACCATTGGTAATAAGCGGCAAGTACCTGAATCCCATTAACATGAAAGTCAGTGGGACGGGATTGGAGCCTGGCAAAATGTTGCTGTTAACAGGAAGTTGTCAATAGCCGGTGTAGTAGGAAGAGGGCCTGAAACATAAGGCCTTGCATTAGAGGCCTGGTATGAGGCCTGAGGCCTGGGCGAAAGTCATGGTCAAAACTTGCTAATATAAAGCAAAGTTAAGTTGTGAGCAAGAGGCAGGTCCTGCTCACACAATCTGGCAAGAACAGGGTTGATATTGCAGAAACACACATTCCTAAGTAATGCGAGGGATAAGAACATATATGCAAATACATTCCAGAAAGGTGGTACCAGAACAGCTCGATACCGGCACATTCCCCAAACAGAACAGGAACACACTGACCCATCCTAAAGATAGGTCAGGATGACAGCATGATGAATGTAGATGTTTTGATCATTACTTTAGCCTCAGACCTCATACCAGGCCTCTAATACAAGGCCTCACGTTGCAGGCCCTCTTCCTACCACAGCCGGGTTGCTGTTAAGTGGAAGCTACTGTACTTAAAATATGAATACAAATTCTTTGGCTTGATTTGAATTCACCACTTTTAACTCGTCTGTGTTTTGCTGGGCACAGGACCAAAGCACAGGAACCCAAGGATCAAAGCTCTACCCTAACAGCCCAGACCATTTTGCTCCACATATGAGTGACTTTACTCTCATCATGGGCAACAGAGATCCTGTTATTATTTAATGACACAGGATAGGAGCTTAGCATTATCCAGTGGAATTCTTCCTACAGGCCAGATGGAATTTAAAGCTCAAGGACGCTAGGTCTGGCTCTGAAAGCGAAGCCAGAATGGCCAGTTACTGGAACAGTGTAATTGCATGAGAACTCCCTGAGTTTCACGATGTACTGAAGGGATAATCCCACACACTAGAGACTGGCATGGCTTTCCCAAGGGGGAGAATTCAAGAGCAATAAGGAGGATTTCTCACCATTGCAAGAACAAATTTGCTCCAAGCTGTGCCGGGGTGTGAGAACGCTGAGTCGGGCAGTGCTGTAGGTGGACACCATGCCCGGGTCCAGCTGAATTGTCTCCTTGCAGACACGCCGGGCACAAGCTGGCCCATGACATGGCACATGAATGGCCTTCTTCAGCTGGAGCCCCACCTGCTGGTCCATCTCCCCAGCTGACAGAGAAATCTTGTTTGCTAGGACACGGGGCTCGTAGAAGGCACCAGGGGACTCTCCGACGGCCAAGAGGAGCTCCACACCGTTAGAGGCTACCGCGGGCTGTAGGCTGGCCATGTGGATGTTCTGACGTCTTATGACCAAGATGTTTCCCAGAAACCTTTGCAAGTTGCGCCAGTGGTCACCCACAAACTCCTCGGGGGAGAGGTGCTGGAAGTGTAACACCACGGCCTTGTCCAGGGCCTCCTGGCTGAAGCACCACACATGGACGTTGACGGTGGTGGTGGTTTTGAACGTGCCGTCGCTGACCGTCACATTCAGGGCGTAGTGGCCATGGGGAAGCTTTTCACCAGCGATTATTTTGCCATCCGTTGCCCCCACTGAGAAGTGCCGCTCTTGGGGCACTTCTGCTGCCAAGGTATACACCAGGGTGTCATGGGGGTCTCGATCTGTGGCATGGATCTTGCCGAGAACACCGCCTCGGAAGGCGCTCTCATTAGTAGTGATGAATACCTCCAGGGGCAACGCTGAGGGAGCATATTGGCTGGGCTCGCTCACCTGGATGTTTACAAAGGCAGAGGACGAAAGAGGAGGGATGCCGCTGTCCGAGACCTGTCAAGGAAAACAAAAGGACCTGTTACAGCCACGTGTGGGAAGAGCGTCTCTTCCCCGCTCCCCAGCAGATGGGCGCAGAAGGACGCATTGGGGTAGAGCACCTCTCACTTCCTGTGTGCGGGAGCTGGGAGAGCACGAGCTGTGGCTGTGGGATGAAGGAGGAGAAAGAGCAGCGGGGCAGCAATGGCAGGGCAGTGCCAGGAGATGGCCTTTGTGATTGCAGCTCTCGGGAAGGTGGACAGGTAGGATTGAAACAGTGCCTTCCAAGAGAGAGACTCAGACCAGGCCTTCCCATGAAAAAAACAGGAGCCTGCAGGCTGCTGAGGGAGGTGGATCACTAACAGCGTTAACATGGTGCATTCATTCGCATTCAGAGTGGAACTCGTTGGCGGAGAACATGCCTAGGTGATTCTGATTTCTTGGGGTTTAATTGGCTCTTCAGTGATGGTTCTTTGGAGAAGCGGATGGTGCAGCAGCCTGGCTTTTGAAGGCCAGGAAAAAAATTCCCTACAGGAACACTGACTGCAAGTCACCGCCTAATAGGATCTCCAAAATAATGCTGCTGGAATGTGTGGAAATGCAGCAGCCCCAGAGGCAGACTTGCAGCTGCTCCATTTTCACAAAAGCAATCCTGTACTCACTCCTGTAGCCTCCTTCCTCTGAAGGAGGGATAGCTCAGGGGTCTGAGCATTGGCCTGCTAAACCCCGGGTTTGAGCTCCATCCTTGAGGGGGTCATTTAGAGATCTGGGGCAAAAATCGGGGATTGGCCCTGCTTTGAGCAGGGGGTTGGACTAGATGATCTCCTGAGGTCCCTTCCAACTCTTGATATTCTAAGTCATTTGCCAGGTTCCTGAGTGCACCATTATCAGCAGAATAAAGCAGGTATGGCTACCAATCTTCCAACAAATCTAAATGCCAATCCAGATTTTTAGAACTGTGCATGCAGAAACACGTGTGCATTTGAGTGCCTAAGTTCTGGGCAAAATCACTGCGATTGTCTGCGCAACCGCAGCCATGGTACGTCCATATTAAGTGCACAACTGTATCATAGGACATGTTTCTTTCTAACCTCAGGCAGTTAGTGGTTGGGCCTTATGTTATTAATAATAATACTTATCTAAGTATAAATATAATACTTAGATCCCTTCTATGTTTTTAGCCCATTGACTATACTTGTGGATGACTTAGTCATATCAATGTCTAATTCTTTTCTGAATCTTGTCTTTGTTTTGCCTCAGTGCTACCTGAAGGTGGTGAGTCCTAGTGGTTAATTATTCATTGTGTAAAAAAATAGCATTTTCTTTGATCCCTGTTAAATTTAGTTTCTTTTGCTTTCTTTGGGTGATCCCTACACCTAGTAAATAGGAGGTTCTGAGTTACTGTCTCTGAAGCATCCATTCTGTCATATTTCATTAGACAGAGAAGGTGGGTGAGGTAATGTCTTATATTGGACCAACTTCTGTTGGTGAAAGAGACAAGCGTTTGAGCGACAAAGAGCTCCTCTACAGTCCAGGACTGTGTCTCCAATATCCTGGGACCAACACGGCTACAATACTTCATATTTCTTTCTGACGTCACCTCTAAATCCTCCTTTCTTCACGCTATATATAGTCCTAGGCTCTGGTTCTTCACCACTGAGCCAATGAGATCTTTGCTACTGATTTCAGTAGGAGCCTGATTATGCTCTCTAATCTTTTTACCTCTTCTCTTTCTACGGGTGGAACAGCAGATTAGTGCATCTCTGGAGACTGTGACTTATATTCTTCATTATTTACCAAGCAATACAATTTTGACGGATCTCATCTGAATCCCTAAATTTGTGTGCATCACAACACCTCCATGTAGTTTGGAAAAACTGTCATTTTGGGCTCAGCAGAGCTCCGGAAGTAGAATGGCAGGAGGCACTGGGGGAGCTGGGTGTGGAGCCCAGCGTTAGAACAGCATGAGCGTTGCAGCACAGGGCTGAGGTGCACTGGCAGAGCTGTGGGGGTAAGGCCTGCTCCGGCGTTTTAACTTGCCAATAAAAAAATAATGTCCTGACCCTGTTGATTTGTTCCCCCAGGAAAACCAGTTCAGGCTGAAAACAACCTATTTTGCCCTAATTTGTTGACCTGATGCGAGCATGAATAAAAGGGAAGAGCTCCTTGTTGGAGTACTTAGGTGAAGCTTTCAGGAACAGACGCGAGTCTCTCCTGAAGTGGAAGGTCACTAGAACTATATTGGGGAAAGCACCATACAGGGTCAATTGCGCCACAGAGGTTCCCATGACTATACCAGCAGGTTTTATTGCTGGAAAAGCTGGCCCCAGTTTTGTGCAGACACAGCTCTTGGGAAGTGAGCTCTACAGATGGATCCAGGCTTCAAAATTTGGATCTGGATCCAAACTTCCCAAAGACTGGAGTTGCTTCTGTCTGGGCTTTTGGGTATAACTTCCCAAATTTCCCAATTTCCTCCATTGTTACTGTACTGGCCTCGGTGAATTCATATCCCAAAGGGGTAAGGCAGGATCTACCTGGACCTGTAAGAGGTACTGCTCTTTCGTTCTTCTGTCCAGAACAGATGAGGTCACCAGCAGACCGTCCTGGGTGACATCAAAGGCTTTCCCGTCGTTTCCCTCGGTGATCTGGAATGAATATGGCGGCCCGTTCTCAGGGGAGTCTCTGTCGCTCATGATCAGCTGCAGGACACTTGTGCCAACTGGGGCTATCTCCTGAAATATGGGAGAAAAGGGGTTGAGCAAAGCGAGGGAAGACACCTGGCCCAGATAAGGGTGGAATTTCTCTGCCTCTAGGGCTGCTGTTTGATCCTGGCTCCCAAAAGGCACAGGGTGGTTGTGCTGATGTCAGCAGACGCCTATGGAAACATAAGGGGAAACAGCCAGCAAATAACTCCAAATAACTGTTACTGCAACTCCTGTAACTACAACTCCACTTGTCCTGTGGGAAGAACAGTGAGCAGGGCTGGACGCAAGGCTGCAGCTAACTGCTGAAAATCCATTTAACTCTCCGACTTGCTGTTGTTCCTTGCAACTTTGGGAGGAGGTAGAAACCTCCCCTGCCTCCTGAGGAATTAAAACTTTCCCTGGGCTTTCACTGGTTTGGCCCTTTGTGTGAATCTTCTCACTCAGCATTAGCTCTCTTAGCCTCTCCGACAGCCCAGGGTTGGGCAGCTCTCAAGGTTTTCATGGAGTCAGTTGGGTAGGTTTAATAGGCTGTAAAGCAGTGGTGGGCAGCCTGCAGCCCATGCGCAGCAAATCAGGGTAATCCGCTGGTGGGCCGCAAGACAGTTGGTTTACATTGACTGTCTGCAGGCATGGCCGTCCACAGCTCGCAGTGGCCGCAGTTCGCCGTTCCCGGCCCCTGGGAGCTGCAGGCGGCTGTGACTGCGGATGCTCAGTGGAAACAAACTGTCTCGTGGCCCACCAGTGGATTACCCTGATGGGCCGCAGGTTGCCCGCCACTGCTGTAGAGCCTTCAGGGACCACTGTGCTCATTGACTTTGTCCTCCCGCATAACCCAGGCCATAGATTTCACCCCAGGCATTCCTGCATCTAGCTCAACTACCAATGGCTAAAACTACCTTCTTGATTTAAAGACTCCAAGTAACGGAGCATTTATGGCATCTCTCGGTAAAGGTCCAATGGTTAGTTACCCTCACTGTTAAAAAATGTACATTGTATTTCCTGTTTGAACTTTGCTGACTTCAACTTTGTAGTACCTCTATCCACTTTACTGAGTTGGAGTGTTTGCAACTGCAGTAACGAGAGAGAGAGAGAGAATGAATGAATAATGAGCCTGATCGTAGAACAAGAACCTGTCAAACCTCAAAATGATAACTGGGAATTCTTAAGTAATCAAAATAATTAATTAATAATCTATAGCTACAACTTCCAGCCATTGGCTTTTGCGGTGCCTTTGTCAGAAAGATTAAGGAGCCCTCTACTATCCGATGTCTTGTGCCTGAGTAGGTATTTATAAGCCATGATTAAATTGCCTCTGAACCTTCTCTTTGATAACTAAATAGACTGAGCTTCTTTACATCCCTTATTGTCAGGCCGGTTTGCCAGATCACAAATCATGCTTGTAGCTCTTAAACTGTTCCTATTACACCCGTCACCAAACACCCCAAATTACCCAAAGCCCTGGACAGTTTTTAACCAGGGAATCCAGGTTACCTATGGCAAGAAGCTGCCTTCATCGTTATATGTGACCAGATTGTGGGTGCAGTGGCGCGGGACGGCACAGCCTTCAGGAGGACCAGGAAGAAATGCAGGGACTGGTCCCTTCCTACGTCCCTGGAGATGCCATGTAGACCAAAGAGGGCAGGGAGGAGGGTGCTGTAGGTCAGGACCTCAGGGCTTTGAGGCTCAGTACTGAAAGGGCACAAGGTGCTTGCAGGTGTAGTGGAAGGGGGGTGGTGAATAGCACCTGCTGGTAACATATCTGCCTCTAGACAGTGCTATTAGTTCATTGCTTGTCACAAACACAAAGCAGAATCTCCCTTCACAGCTAACCGCCCCCTCCCAACCCTGGTGTAATTCATGAGGGGTCCCTTGGGTATCCTGAAATGAAATACAACATGGTTTTACAAAAGGTAGATCGTGCCAAACCAACCTGATCTCCTTCTTTGAGAAAGTAACAGATTTTTTAGACAAAGAAAACGCAGTGGATCTAATTTACCTAGATTTCAGTAAGGTTTTTGATACCGTGCCACATGGGGAATTATTAGTTAAATTGGAAAAGATGGGGATCAATATGAAAATTGAAAGGTGGATAAGGAATTGGTTAAAAGGGAGACTACAGTGGGTCATACTGAAAGGTGAACTGTCAGGCTGGAGGGAGGTTATCAGTGGAGTTCCTCAGGGATCGGTTTTGGGACCAATCTTATTTAATCTTTTTATTACTGACCTCGGCATAAAAAGTGGGAGTGTGCTAATAAAGTTTGCGGATGATAGAAAGCTGGGAGGTATTGCCAATTTAGAGAGAGACCGGGATATCATACAGGAGGATCTGGATGACCTTGTAAACTGGAGTAATAGTAATAGGATGAAATTTAATAGTGAGAAGTGTAAGGTCATGCATTTAGGGATTAATAACAAGAATTTTAGTTATAAACTGGGGACGTATCAATTAGAAGTAATGGAGGAGGAGAAGGACCTTGGAGTATTGGTTGATCACAGGATGACTATGAGCCGCCAATGTGATATGGCAGTGAAAAAAGCGAATGCAGTCTTGGGATGCATCCGGCGAGGTATTTCCAGTAGGGATAAGGAGGTGTTAGTACCATTATAAAAGGCACTGGTGAGACCTCACCTGGAATATTGTGTGCAGTTCTAGTCTCCCATGTTTAAGAAGGATGAATTCAAACAGGAACAGGTACAGAGAAGGGCTACTAGGATGATCCAAGGAATGGAAAACCTGTCTTATGAAAGGAGACTCAAGGAGCTTGGTTGTTTAGCCTAACCAAAAGAAGGTTGAGGGGAGATATGATTGCTCTTTATAAATATATCAGAGGGATAAATACCGGGGAGGGAGAGGAATTATTTAAGCTCAGTACCAATGTGGACACAAGAACAAATGGATATAAACTGGCCATCGGGAAGTTTAGACTTGAAATTAGACGAAGGTTTCTAACCATCGGAGGAGTGAAGTTCTGGAATAGCCTTCCAACGGAAGCAGCGGGGAAAAAAGACCTATCTGGCTTTAAGATTAAACTCGATAAGTTTACGGAGGAGATGGTATGATGGGATAACATGATTTTGGCAATTAATTGATCTTTAACTATTCATGGTAAATAGGCCCAATGGCCTGTGATGGGATGTTAGATGGGGTGGGATCTGAGTTACTACAGAGAATTCTTTCCTGGGTATCTGGCTGGTGACTCTTGCCCATATGCTCAGGGTTCAGCTGATCGCCATATTTGGGGTCGGGAAGGAATTTTCCTCCAGGGCAGATTGGAAGAGGCCCTGGTGTTTTTTTTGCCTTCCTCTGTAGCATGGGGCACGGGTCACTTGCTGGAGGATTCTCTGCTCCTTGAAGTCTTTAAACCATGATTTGAGGACTTCAATAGCTCAGACACAGGTGAGAGGTTTATTGCAGGAGTGGGTGGGTGAGAGTCTGTGGCCTGCGTTGTGCAGGAGATCAGAGTAGATGATCATAATGGTCCCTTCTGACCTTAATATCTCTGAATCTATGAAAGAGAGGCAACACAGTGTCTCCGCTGTGCAGAGGCTCTGCCTTACCTGCACCACCACGCTGTAATTGAGCTGGAAGAACCTGGGCGGGTTGTCGTTGACATCCGTCACCTGGACGCGCACTGCAACGTCGCTGAACAGTGCCGGCTGGCCGCTGTCTGTGGCTCGGACCGTCAGGGAATAGCTGGGGACCTAGAAGGTGTTCGTTGGGAGAAGTGGAAAGAAGCCTGGGATTCGTGTCCAGATGTTTTATTCTCCCCACATGCAGGCTTCTTAAAGAGCACAAGGTAATGGGCAGTATAATGATAATCACACTTAGCCCTTCTCTGGAGCTTTCCATCCATATGTCTCAAAGTACTTCACCAAGAAAGTAAATATAATTGTCCCCTGTTTGCAAGTGGACAAACTGAGTCACAGAGATGGGAACTGACTGGCCGAGGATCGCACGGGAGGCTATTGGCCTCGCCAGGAAGAGAATCCTGATCTCCTGACTCCCAGTCCAGTGCTCTAACCATTACACCACAGTATCTCTGCTCTAGTCCAGACCCCAAAGCATGTGTTCCTGACCCTTCAGCAATATCTGTGGGTCCAAAGGATTCGTGTGCATGGCAGCTGATTACCCTGGCCTGCTGAGTGCAATGTTTTAAATGGATCCTTCAAAACCCAGCAGAGAGATGAGCACTGTGCGCTTCCCAAGTCATTTTCAGCCTTCTCCTGGAGGTGTGACGTAACATGGTTTTCTATCTCGCCCATCTGCAGCATCAAGCCTTAGGTGGACCTTATCTTGGGACTGCAACTCACCTCCTCCCGGTCCAGGTGCTTGGCAATACAGATCTGTCCGCTCTTGGGATGGATGGTGAAGTGCTCCAGTAGGTTCCCTCCCACAATAGAGTATGTGATCTGATTGTTCATCGCCCCATCCAGATCATCAGCTGACACCTATTGGGGGAGCGATAAGAGGGGGGCTCCTGAACAAATGTCTCCTGTCTAAGAGGCAATGTCTTGCTGGTTGTTTGAGGGTGGGAGGTTCTGACTAAGGCATGACAGGGGAAGATGGACTGTTGCTTTTGAGAGTACTTCGCAGAAGCCCAGGGTAGGAACAGAGAAAATTCTGCAAGGCCATTCTGTTGTCTTCCTTCAAATCATAGAAACAGATGATTAGGGTTGGAAGAGACCTCAGGGGGGTCATCTAGTCCAACCCCCTGCTCAAAGCAGGACCAACACCAACTAAATCATCCCAGCCAGGGCTTTGTCAAGCTGGGCCTTAAAAACCTCTCAGGATGGAGATTCCAACACCTCCCTAGGGAGCGCATTCCAGCGCTTCACCACCCTCCGAGTGAAATAGTGTTTCCTAATATCCAACCTTGACCTCCCCCACTGCAACTTGAGACCATTGCTCCTTGTTCTGTCGTCTGCCACCACTGAGAACAGCCGAGCTCCATCCTCTTTCGAACCCCCTTCAGGTAGTTGAAGGCTGCTATCAAATCCCCCCTCACTCTTCTCTTCTGCAGACTAAATAAGTCTAGCTCCCTCAGCCTCTCCTCGTAAGTCCCTCCTTAAAACTCACCTCTGCCATGGTGCCTACAAAACACTCAACAATGACCTGGCAGCTGGTGTGCTGGGACCACTGCTTTTCACCCTGTTGTAACAGTTTCACTGTTGCCTTGTTCTTTCCACCGCTGGCCCCCCACTTTCTGGATCCACCTATTGTCTCTGGTAATACATTTAGCCTGTAAGCTCTGTGGGGCGGGGATCCTCTAATCATTCTGTGTGCAGCATCAATCCCTGACTAAGGCCTCTAGTCTCTACCACAATGTGAATGAGAATGTGGGTGGGTACCTGGCTTCAGCCAGGAGCCATCCTTTAGGCTGCTAAGTAAGAGTCGTTCCGTTCTGTCTTACCGTAAGGATAGTTTCCCCAACAGCTGCATCCTCGCGGATTTCGGTGACATAAGGATCCTGGGTGAACTTTGGCATATGATCATTTATGTCGGTGATATTAATCACCACCATGGTGATGTCACTGAGAGACGCAGAACCCTTCCTTGTGCCTTCAACAGATAAGTAATACTCGTGGCTCACTTCAAAATCCAGGCTCCCGCTAACGTACAAGATACCTGTATATGTGTACAGACAGCAAAGACAGGAGATGCTTTGAACGCAGGACATGTAATGTCTTACAGAGACCCCCAGATCAATCAAGGAGGAAATTGGCAAACCAGCAGCAGATAAAGCCATGGTGGCTACAGCAATATTCCATCAAACCAGGACACTAAACATTGTGACTTCACATAAAACAAGCTCTAATCAGACAGACTCTTTTCATAACTAGCCCAACTCTGCTGTCGAATGCTTGAAGAAGTAAAATATCCTTTCACTGCGTAACGGCTTCTGGATTCATATGTGGAAAAGATCAAATCGGGGACAATATAAACCAATAGCATCTTGCAGTAAAGTAGAAAAATACATAAGGTGATGAGTTAGGTTCTGGTGAAACCAGAATAAGATAGGTATTCAATCAAAAGTGCCTAGTGCAGGAAAGAAAGGTTCTTGTCGAAGCCTATGTGGATGTATGAGAGACAATCAACAGATAGGTATCCGCTGGAGATCTCTAGCTGTCTCCTTTGAAAGTGGTGGCATGAGTGTCTGCGTTTGTCTGTGGGTATATAAGCAGAAGGGTAGGGCATATCTCAGGGTATTGGTGAGAAACTGAGGTCTACATGAAAGCAAAGAGGGAGACAGAATGTTGCCATGTACTCGAATCAAATCATCATGAGATTATGACTAAAATCCCATGTTAGCCTTTCTCTGGGAATTACTCTGCTCCAATTCAATTAGGATGGACGTTCTGAAGAAGTGATCTTTGTGGAAAAGTTAGCGAGAGTGTTGGGGCTGGGACGATAAAGACAGCATCTTGGATTGGGATGATCTAGTGAAGGGCTGAAGGCTTCCATTGTCACATCAAAGTGGCTATCTCAGGGAATCTGACATTGTTCTTGCAATAGGCAGCCTTTATCATCTCTTTGAGTAAACAATATGGCACATTACGCTAGCTCATCAGGGCTGACTCAGCACCTGCTCCGTGAGTAATAATTCCATTTTTATCCATGCTTGTTGAATAGCTACCTAATAAAATCACCTATTGTAGCACTCTCTGCCCTGTCAGATTCCTTGTCGGGTCAGGGTGGAGTGTTTTTCCTCCAGAACCAAACAACAAGGGAACAAAACCATCCTGAGCATTCACAATGGAAAAATCTCCACACTCTGTTTTCTGTTCATGCATCATCCCCCAGAAGCCTGATCCAAAGCCCACTGAAGTCAATAGGGGTCTTTTTGTTGACTTCAATGGACTTTGGATTGTTCCCTAAGAGAATCTGGTGTCTGTATTTAGGGTAGTGGAGTATTACATATCCCTCCCTCCTCACAAATCATACTCCATATCTGGGCAAGAAAGAGCACAGGGCTGAGGGTAGGGGATGGGGAATAGGGGTGGGGAGCTGTCAAACTGGGAAAGAAGAGAGAAGCTATTTTAAAATATGAAACATGATATTAAAAAAACACTTGGGGAGAGAGGGAGGCAAAAAGTTAAACAAAGGCAGGGAAGATAAGAGAGGAGAGAGAGAAAGATCAAAGGAGAGAGAAGGGGAGAGAGAGATGGGAATCAAAGACGATAATAAAAGACCTCCAGAGGAAGATAAGGGTGGTGGTGGAAGAGAGGATGAGGAGGGGAAGAAAGTTTTCAGGATCATGAGAAGGGGCTAGAATAAAAGAGGGAAGTCAGGTAAAGAGCATATGGAATGCAAAAAACATGAATTACAATACGGAGGAGAAAGGGAGAAGCAGCATGAGGCAGACAGAGACAAAACAGGAAAACGGGCACTGACTAGGATGGTCTCCTTGCCAGTCCAGCCAGGACGTGCCGTGGAACTAGACCTTCTACCTGTGTTTGAGTTGATTTGGAATTTCCCTTGATCATTCCCATTCACGATTTCGTACTTGATCTCCATGTTCTCAGCGCTGTCCCTTGTCAGCGTGGACAGGTTGAGGACCTCAGTGCCCACGGCCACGTCTTCCGTTACCGTGGCCACATATTCGGTGCTCAGGAAAACTGGCAGGTATTCGGTCAGATCCACCACAGAGACAGTGACGGTGGTGAGAGCAGAGAGGGGGCGCGGGGAGCCCCGGTCTGTTGCACAAACTGTCAGCTCAAATGCTGAAATCTGAGTGTCCTTTAGGGGCTTCTCTAGCCGGATTACCCCAGTAGTCTCCTCGATTGAAAAGTGTCCATCAGCTGAGTCAGTGAGAGAATAGATCACTTCTGCATTGCAGCCTGGAATGATAACGGGGCAGACTGGATTAATCACGGGACTTCATAGTTTATGGATACCCAAATGAACTTAAACCCAAGAGAAAGACTTTTGGTTGCATTTAAGTCCCAGTTCATGTGTGCACCATTCCAATATGGATCCAACCTTTTACCCATCCCTGCAGCCATCCATCAGATATTTGTCTCCGATATGCTGTTGATCTCTGTTTTTTTAATTAATTATTTTTATTTTCACCCTCATAATTGCACAGTCTCCCATATCTACCATTGTAAATAAAACCTTCACAGAGGAGCTCTTCCAGGAGCCTTATCCAGGGCTCAGGAAACCCAGGGTCACAAGAAAAATCCAAACAACTTCCCAAAGACCATTTTCATTTCTCTTCCCTCGCCTTCTCTTCCTCCCGCCCCATTTATAAACCTTCATCACTACTGTCATTGGCTCCCATTCTCCATCAGTGGTGACATTTGCATCCAGCAGCTCTGCGGTGCTCCCATAAATACTGGCCCAATGAGAAAGAGGCCGGTCGAGACTGGAACTTCACTCTTTTACTTGTTTGTGCATAATGCTACCTCTAAGCTACTAAGATGCCCTCAGCTGGTATCTTCTGAAGTTTACACATGTATCCAGTTTCCTACAGGGTCTTCAAGGTCTTCAGGAATGTGTAAGCAACGAGAAGATTGGATCAAAGATCCAGACACCTTTGCACCAAGTCACAGCCGTCTATGCCCTTTGCTGCATTCCTTCCCTGTATTTTGAGAATTTCTATCTATGATGTAAAAGAACTCAGGCTAGAAATCCCGTTCTGACTCACCTTCGTCGAGATCCCTGGCAGAGACCACTGCAATGGGTGTCTTCATTGTGGTGTTATCAAAGACAGCTACTGCACAATGACTGGGAAAGAACCTTGGAGCATTGTCATTCGCATCCTCTATGACTAGGGTTATATCTGCCTGGCAGGAACGGCCTCCACCATCTGTTGCCTTGGCGACAAGATGGTACGTAGGTTTCTGCTCCCGGTCTAGAGGTGCAGAAGTGGTCAGCTCCCCTAGTGAAATAATAAAGAGACAGCAATGGCTGCAATCTAAGAGAATTTTGGTAAAGAGGGCTATATGACACACTATGTCAATGCACTAGCCTTGGGAGACAGCAAACTTGGGTTAAAAAAATAGCTCCAGCCCAGTTAGCAGTGAGAAAAAGCCCATGTCTCAGTGCTACAAGCTATTCCGATATCACTATCAGCCTTTGCACAGGAGTGGCCCTGTGCAAGGGAACGCTATGCAAGGGAAGTTTGCACATGATGTGTCTCAGCTGTAATAAATTGCACTTCGCTAGCAGGATCTCAGACGTCTTTGCAAACATTGAGTTAATCACCCCCAGGTAGATAAGTATTATCTCTCTTTTAGAGATGGGGAAACTGAGACCCACGGAGATGAAATCTTGCCTAAGGTCATGCAGAAAGGCCTTGCTAGAGCTTAGAATGGAACCCAGGTCTCTTGATTCAGCCCTGCCCCCTAAAACCCACCTTCTCCTTTTATGCCCGGCTGTAGACTGTAATATCAGTCCTTCCCCTTCCCCAAGCACTAAAACCTCACCAGGGTAACTCCAAACATTTTTAAAGGAAGTCAGTGGAGGGAGCGTTTAGTTAACTCCAGAAAAGAACCAGTATTCTAAAGATACTGCAATAAATGAAGGAGGCTCCCTGTTTGCCCTCGCTGCTACCTTGACAGAGCTGAAATTAAAGGCTTTTCTGTTTATTCAACAAGAGATAAGGGGCAGGCAGCTCCAGGGAGCCAACTTTGCAACTGCAACTGATCTCCGGACTGAGTGGGTGGGGAAGAGAACATAACCCACAGGTCTCTGCAAACTGCCATGTGGCAGGTGCAGCTCTTACCTGTCTGTGGGTCCAGTCTGAACTCCTCGGCACCAGGACCATGCAGACTATATGTTATCTGCGCATTGCTGCCAACATCAGAGTCAGTGGCTGATATTTTCAAAATGAAAAGACCAGGGAGTGCATCTTCAGAGACTTTCCCTGTGTAGAGAATCTGGAAAGGAGAGAAGTTAGTGCCCTCAGACATGCTTGGCATCATTCTGTGTGCAGGATGTGTATGCTCAAGCCAACATAACAAAACTTTACTGCCAGATGTTGTGATTTCAAATAAAGGAGTGGGGAGCTGGTAAGAAGAAGGCTGACATTGTCCAGGCTCCTCCTGCTTTTCTCCCACCTCTCCTCCAAGCAGATGGAAATGGGGAAGCCATGTCTATGGCGATTTGAGTGAGTTATTACTGTCTTTGTGACCCTTTAGCAGAGTTTTCTGAAACACGAGGCTATCAGGCTTGCCAGTGAATTGGGTCCTGCAGCTTCAGCAGTCCCCTTCAGGTCTCACTGCTGCTTCCATTCGATATAAAGGGAAATCTATTTTATGATATATGTGTGGGTGTGGGTAGTACAATGCTCATAACCAGTGGTAGAATGATAGGCCTGGGGACTCAATCCACTATGCACAGATCAATGTGCCTCCATGTGGCTGGTCAGTGTTTCTGTGCCAGGGGGACCACCTCTGATGGGAGAGGCTAATTCAATGTCTGCTCCTTGGTCTCTTTGCTGAGAGTGCCTCAAGGTTGTTAATTAGCCTCTGTGTCTTTTGTGATGAGGAAACCTGCCCATTGGAAACTGGACTGAGGTCAGCAAACTCATGTCACAGAGGCCATTGAACATTGCTTGGAGAGCAACAACTTTTGATCATTCCCAACGTGAGCTTGATTCATACCAGTGACCTGGAGGTGAAAAGCTCTCTGTCCTATTGCCAAACCCCTTAGCTATCCCCTGTGATAGAAATCCTTTAGCCTAATGGGATACATGGCTTGCCCATTTTCATGCCCCTACCCAGAAAGCTTCCCCCACCCTTTGCCTCTATATGTTATCCGCCATACTGCTTGTGTCATAAGCCACAGCTACGTTACACATCTGGAGTCTGGGTCTGACCCTCTCGTTACCATGTTGCTTAATTAAAAGATGGTGAGTACGGTCAAAGTAATAAGGAGATAGCTCTGTACAAGAGTTACAACAAGACCGCACCACGTTAACTTGTGCCAGCTCTGTCATCAGTTCCACTTCCACTGCCTTTCCCCCTCGCCTCACCTGCTTGCATTCGGGGTTGTTGTCATTGATATCGAGGACAAAAATCTCCACTTCCGTGACAGCCTGAAATTTCCCATCGGAGGCTGTGACCTTGAGGAGATATTTCTCTATATCTTCCCTGTCAAGAGGCTTCTTGGAAATGATTTTCCAGTCTTCCTTAACCTGTTTAACACTGAACTGTCCTATCATGTCTCCTTCTGGAAAGATACAGAAGACAGAGTGAGGAAACACAGTGTACAGCGAGCGCTGAAAGTGTGAAGGGACAGGGGTTGGGGATGGATATGCTGCTTCTCTCCTGTACCACCTCACCCACTCCATGCAACCTGCTGCAGAACTTGCATGTGTTAGCAGCAGCTGTAAGGAGAAATGGGCAGGAATGTCCTATTGGCTCCATCTGAGACCTCTGACTCCTCCCTGCTGCACTTTAAGCCCCAGGAAATACCACTTATGCCTCAGTCATGGGTTGCTTAAATATTACATGAGCTACCGGGGGGGAACAAGTTGTTTTCTAAAGGTTGTTTTCAACAGCTTTGAAATGTCCCAGTGATGTGCATACGAGCCAGCACGAAAGCACACAATGTATCCCATTTCCTAAAGTCTGTCCATATCTCTCTCTATCTCCAAACACAACAGAATTATATGTGGCTAAAGAGATCTGGAAGCTACATTCACACTGAAATGCAAACACTGATTGTTCATTATTGCAGTGCAAGAAAAGATTTTTTTTTTTTAAATGTACTATTGCAACTGTAAAAGCGGCAGAGTCCTGTGGCACCTTATAGACTAACAGACGTATTGGAGCATGAGCTTTCGCGGGTGAATACCCACTTCGTTGGATGCATTGCAACTGATCTCCCGTAGCTACTTTTAATGATGTAATAAGTGAATCCAGAGGTGGTTGCGTAACGGCTAGCGGGCCAGATTCTCCAGTCTGCCAAGTTTGCTTTGTGCGGCTAAGGTGACAGAAAGTGAACTTTAAAGTGGCCAGAAACTACCCCCAGGGGTGCTGGAACAGTTTGTATAATGGGGGTGCTGAGAGCCATTGAACCAAACTGCAAACCCTGCATATGACAGAAACCACTTCAAGTCAGGGGATGCAGTAGTACCCCTAGTTCCAGCACCTGTGACTACTCTGGGAGAATTCACCCATATTGTGGGAATCTCCGGTGGCAAAGAACTGATGGCCTGCACTGGAACTGTACCAGTGTAGGCAAAGGGTGTATCTGGTGAGGGGAGGCAATGTGTGTGTGTGGTGGGGGGCAGTGGCATAGGCTCAGCTACACCAGGTTCCTCACTTACATCAGGCCATGAAACACCGTACGCCAGCGGCACAAGGGAAGCAAAAGTGGATGGGAATCTGGGAGGCAGTGACCATGAGTTGGTTGAGTTCAGGATCCTGACGCAGGGAAGAAAGGTAAGCAGCAGGATACGGACCCTGGACTTCAGGAAAGCAGACTTTGACTCCCTCAGGGAACGGATGGCCAGGATCCCCTGGGGGACTAACATGAAGGGGAAAGGAGTCCAGGAGAGCTGGCTGTATTTCAAGGAATCCCTGTTGAGGTTACGGGGACAAACCATCCCGATGAGTCGAAAGAATAGTAAATATGACAGGCGACCAGCTTGGCTTAATGGTGAAATCCTAGCGGATCTTAAACATAAAAAAGAAGCTTACAAGAAGTGGAAGGTTGGACATATGACCAGGGAAGAGTATAAAAATATTGCTCGGGCATGTAGGAATGATATCAGGAGGGCCAAATCGCACCTGGAGCTGCAGCTAGCAAGAGATGTCAAGAGTAACAAGAAGGGTTTCTTCAGGTATGTTGGCAACAAGAAGAAAGCCAAGGAAAGTGTGGGCCCCTTACTGAATGAGGGAGGCAACCTAGTGACAGAGGATGTGGAAAAAGCTAATGTACTCAATGCTTTTTTTGCCTCTGTCTTCACTAACAAGGTCAGCTCCCAGACTGCT
The DNA here is from genome assembly GCF_965152235.1 of Eretmochelys imbricata. Lineage (NCBI taxonomy): Eukaryota > Metazoa > Chordata > Testudines > Cheloniidae > Eretmochelys > Eretmochelys imbricata. The sequence goes on along the minus strand of NC_135579.1, from coordinate 6,336,460 downwards.
GCGCTGGGCATCACAAAATGGGGAAGAGATGGCCAGCCCTCTGTGGAGAAAGAGGTGGTTAGGGACTATTTAGAAAAGCTGGACGTGCACAAGTCCATGGGACCGGACGAGTTGCATCTGAGAGTGCTGAAGGAATTGGCGGCTGTGGTTGCAGAGCCATTGGCCATTATCTTTGAAAACTCGTGGCGAACGGGGGAAGTCCCGGATGACTGGAAAAAGGCTAATGTAGTGCCAATCTTTAAAAAAGGGAAGAAGGAGGATTCTGGGAACTACAGGCCAGTCAGCCTCACCTCAGTCCCTGGAAAAATCATGGAGCAGGTCCTCAAAGAATCAATCCTGAAGCACTTGCATGAGAGGAAAGTGATCAGGAACAGCCAGCATGGATTCACCAAGGGAAGGTCATGCCTGACTAATCTAATCGCCTTTTACGATGAGATAACTGGTTCTGTGGATGAAGGGAAAGCAGTGGATGTATTGTTTCTTGACTTTAGCAAAGCTTTTGACACGGTCTCCCACAGTATTCTTGTCAGCAAGTTAAGGAAGTATGGGCTGGATGAATGCACTATAAGGTGGGTAGAAAGCTGGCTAGATTGTCGGGCTCAACGGGTAGTGATCAATGGCTCCATGTCTAGTTGGCAGCCGGTGTCAAGTGGAGTGCCCCAGGGGTCGGTCCTGGGGCCGGTTTTGTTCAATATCTTCATAAATGATCTGGAGGATGGTGTGGATTGCACTCTCAGCAAATTTGCGGATGATACTAAACTGGGAGGAGTGGTAGATACGCTGGAGGGGAGGGATAGGATACAGAAGGACCTAGACAAATTGGAGGATTGGGCCAAAAGAAATCTGATGAGGTTCAATAAGGATAAGTGCAGGGTCCTGCACTTAGGACGGAAGAATCCAATGCACCGCTACAGACTAGGGGCCGAATGGCTAGGCAGCAGTTCTGCGGAAAAGGACCTAGGGGTGACAGTGGACGAGAAGCTGGATATGAGTCAGCAGTGTGCCCTTGTTGCCAAGAAGGCCAATGGCATTTTGGGATGTATAAGTAGGGGCATAGCGAGCAGATCGAGGGACGTGATCGTTCCCCTCTATTCGACATTGGTGAGGCCTCATCTGGAGTACTGTGTCCAGTTTTGGGCCCCACACTACAAGAAGGATGTGGATAAACTGGAGAGAGTCCAGCGAAGGGCAACAAAAATGATTAGGGGTCTAGAACACATGACTTATGAGGAGAGGCTGAGGGAGCTGGGATTGTTTAGCCTGCAGAAGAGAAGAATGAGGGGGGATTTGATAGCTGCTTTCAACTACCTGAAAGGGGGTTCCAAAGAGGATGGCTCTAGACTGTTCTCAATGGTAGCAGATGACAGAACGAGGAGTAATGGTCTCAAGTTGCAGTGGGGGAGGTTTAGATTGGATATTAGGAAAACTTTTTCACTATGAGGGTGGTGAAACACTGGAATGCGTTACCTAGGGAGGTGGTAGAATCTCCTTCCTTAGAGGTTTTTAAGGTCAGGCTTGACAAAGCCCTGGCTGGGATGATTTAACTGGGAATTGGTCCTGCTTCGAGCAGGGGGTTGGACTAGATGACCTTCTGGGGTCCCTTCCAACCCTGATATTCTATGATTCTATGATAAGTTCAAGTTGCCTCCTGGCAACTTTCATTTACACTGGGGTTGGGGGGCTGAGAAGCAGGGAGCCAAACTGGCTCTCTCCATTGCACCCCAGGAGAATCAAGCCCTAGCATTTTTATTTTTAACTTGCTCTGTGTTTTAAAATATCTAGTGGCCACCTAGGCCTCCTCAGCTGTCATTTTGTTGTTCACTAGGCCACTGAGAACTTTGTGGCGGCAGGGGGCACAGAGCTCAGATCCTCTTGCTACAAAACCACAGGCCTCCCAGTGTGAGACTCACCATGACCTTAGGCAGCACAGAGCCTTGTGCTGTGGGCTCAGAGTTCTATCACCACTGACCCTAAGAAGTTCAAAGTGGCCTGGGCCTACAGAAGAGTGACACCCACCAAGACCGAGGAGGTCCCAGATTTGTTACCATATTTATGATGAACCCCTTCTATACGTTTACTTCAAAATAGCATGTGCTGTGTGACATGATCCAGTTCATCAGCACTTGATGGGCGTCCGCTTACACCCTGCCTCCTGTTACCCCCTACTTTTCCTTCTGATGCACATCCCCCACTAGCTGAAAAACAGGTGGCTCAGTTAAAGGGGGAAGGGGGAAAGAGTGCATGAGAGGACTCCCCCTAAAATAATGATCAGAATGGTTTCTTTTCTATGGACCCTAAAGGATAAGCGCGTCTTGATTGCATTGTGTGTTGTTTTGCTAGGCCCTGGGGCAATACATGTGTTTCTTAGAATTTTAACTACATATGGAACCGCCTAACCCAAAATAGAGAAAACATAAATAAAGCCCAAACAACATCAAAGTGCATTTTCCAGGGCATAAAGTAATCTGAAACCAGATCTTAAAGAAGCCAGAAATGTTCTGACAAAAACAGCCAAACATACTCAGCCAGATGAGTTAAAAATAACCAGGCATTCAAAAAACCAGCTAAAAAGAGTTTGAAAACACAGACACACTCCTGTTTTAAAAGATTGTAACAGATCACAGGCTACAGCATGATCTGGCTAAATGCTTTGACCCTGAAGGGTCTTTATCTGAGCTGGAACAAACATTTTAATTTTAGGCATTTGTTTCACTGTTGAGAAAGACCCTTTGTAGTCAAAACACACTACAAAATCATGCAATTACTTGTCGAAATAAAGTATGGACATTTTAGTTTTTAATCCTCTTTTTTTTTTTTAATAGGCTGTGGTTAATTTTGATTGGCCTGGCTTCCATTCTGGGTGTGCAATAACCTCCTTATTGTTTCTTAATAGTGAAAAACTTTAGTATGTCTGAAACTACAATATTGGACATTATTTGATACAGACAATGGGCTAACTAAAACCACTGGGTAAGCGTGTGCAATTACAGACATATAAGGACTGATTCTCGGAAGTGCTGAGTGCCCACAGATCTCATTGACTTCATCCTGAACGTGTTCAGTACCAGAATATCAGGCACGCGCCCACACACACAGTATCTTTACATATACATTCAGAGTATATGTACATATGCAGATTTGTATGCTGGCTAGACTGGCTTATAAGAGAAAAGCAAGACTAAAGAAATTAAATACATATCGCAGCCTCCATGAGAAACAAAATATTACGACTCACTCTGAGACTGCTGCAACACCCCTGGTGGAAAACACTTAATATGATGCATGCAATAAGTATTGCAATGGGACCGTTTGCAGAATAAGGTACTAGTCGGTGTGACTAATGGTAGCAGAATGTGGCCCTAAGATTATACGCTTATTATTCTTGCCAACTCAAGAGTTAAAATTAATAGCAGCTCACCAGTTATGTAACATGTGACACGTCTGTTCTGCTCTGAGATATCAGCATCTGTGGTTCTGAGCGTGGCAATGACCTGCCCAGGCTCAGCATTCTCAGTCACTGAACCTTTGTAGACCTCTGAGGTGAACTGTGGAGCATTATCGTTTTCATCAGAGATGGTGACCTCCACCAAAGTTTGGGAAGACAGCTGGACTTTCCTGCCATGGTCTGTGGCTACCACATAAAAACGGTAGGTCTCCTGAGCTTCACAATCCAGCCCTTTCAGTGTCGTGATCCACCCACTCTCACTATCAATGGTGAAGAGTCCTCTGATGTTGCCAGATTCTGCTTCCAGGCTGTAGGTCACCTGTCCGTCGCTCCCTGTGTCCTGGTCATTAGCGGTAACTTGAATTACTGTGGTTCCTGATGGCATGTTCTCCGTGACAAAAGCCTGATAGGGATCCGCCTCAAAAACCGGTTTATTATCATTGACATCTTTCACTTGGATACTTACTGAGACCAATGAGACCAGCTCGGTCCCCTGGTGTGAGCAGTGAGCCATTATGTCAATCTGGTACCATTTGGTCTTCTCATGATCCATGGCCTTCTTGATTTTTAAAGCCCCCGTTTGCTTGTCCAGTGTGAATACCTCATCCTTATTGCTTTCAGCGGTGGTTCCCTTCACCAGGCTGTATATGATGGGCTCCTCTGCCACAGCTTTAACTGATCCTATTTCTGATCCTTCTGGAAGGTCCTCAGATGCTGAGAACGTATACAGTGGCTCAGAAAACCTTGGCAAGGACACTTCTCTGGGGACAATCTGAAGATTCACTGGGACATGAGAGTTCCAGTGAGGGGGTCTGCTGTCTTCAGCTTTGACGTTGAAGTTAAATGCTCTATTTTCTAACCCAACGAGGCTCTCTTTGACTTTAACAACCCCAGTGGCAGCACTGATCTCAACAAGATCCTCCGCAATGCTTTCCACTGAATCAACAGAGTAGGTGACGTCTGCATTCACGCCTTCATCAGCATCATAAGCCAGGACCTGAATGACTGGGGAGCCTTTGCTTACATTGGACTGAATGGACAAGGTGTACTCAGAGGCTTTGAACTGAGGCGGGTTGTCATTCTCATCTGTAAGGATTATCTTGACTGTGCAGAAAGCCACCTTCCCGCCCCCATCCTTTGCCATGACTTTAATAGCAATGACTCTCTCGGTAGGATTTTCCCGGTCCAGCTTCTGCAGCGTGGCAATGTGGCCTTTATTGTCTATGGAGAACTTCTCCTGGGCAAGTTTGTTTATGATAGTATAATCTATACTGCCATATGGGCCATCGTCTGGGTCAATAGCCAGAAGCTCAATCACCTTGGTTCCTACCTCGGCATTTTCAGCCAGCTCTGCTTCATACACATTCTGCCAAAAAGATGGGCTGTATTTATTTGCATTGGTGGTATTGATGTACACGGGCACAGTGGTCTTGAAAACCCCATCTGAAGCAGAGACCTTGAGGTTGTAAGATGACTCCAGGTCCTTTCTACAGCGGTTGAGCATGGAAATTATTCCAGAAGTGCTGTTGATGGTGAAATGTCTTTTGTCATTGCCTGAGAGTATTACATATTCCAGTCTGGTGATGTCTCCACTGTCAGGGTCCAGGGCCTGGACCTTTATCACAGTATGGCCACAGGTGGCCATTTCGCTCACCTTGGCTTCATACTGAGGTTGGCTGAACTCGGGGGGGTTGTCATTTATGTCTGCCACGTCAATGATTACTAGGGCTTCGCTGCTAAGAGGGGGAATTCCGTGATCTGTAGCTCTTACTTTCATGAGAAACTGGTGGTTTGTTTCATGATCCAGCACGTGGGCCGTTGTGATTTGTCCCGTGTTAGGGTCAATATCAAAGGACTTGGTAGCATCTGAACTGTCGTCCAAGATCTGATAGGAAATTACTTTGTTTCGTCCTGAATCCTTATCAGAAGCAAAGAGCTGGACAACAAGGGTCTGAGCTGGCAAGCCTTCTGAGACAGATGCTGTGTAAAGCATCTGAGAAAATACAGGTGGGTTATCGTTAATATCCTCCACCTCCACTTCCACCGTGGCTTCTGAAAAGGACCCCAACGCTGTGTCCGTGGCTCTCACCGTAAATGTATGTTTTGTCTCTGATTCGTAGTCCAGCTGCCCAGTGACAGTAAGGACACCAGTCTTGAAGTCAGTGTTGAACAGTTTAAGGGACTCTTCTTCCATGATGTTGTAGATGAGCCGCAAGCCTTCAGGACTACGAGCCTGTGTGTGGAGAATAGGTGTGTACAGGGGGATATTTTCCGGCACTTTCACTGTATAGTAAAGGCTTTGGAACAAAGGATTGGATTTGTTCCTCACAGTGATTAAAACCTCTTCTTCAGCATGCAAGGGAGGCTCGCCAATATCTCTAGCAATAACTTTAAGGGTGTATTTATTTAAAGCTTGATAATCGAGGGGTTTCTTGAGCGAGATATCCCCCAAGTAGGGGTCAATCCAGAAGTACTCATAGAACTCTGCTAATGAATAAGTAATGGCTCCGTTGTCTCCTATGTCTCTGTCAGTGGCAGATACCTGAAAAACAACATCACCCGGTTCCGTACCATCCTGAACTGATGTGTAATACGGTATGTTCTCAAACTGTGGTGGATTGTCATTGACATCCTCCACATAAACCTTGACTGTAGCCTGAGAAACCCTGGGTGGGTTTCTACTGTCCTTTACTTCCACAGCAACCTCGTACATGTCCTGTCTTTCACGGTCAAACTCCACAGGCTTGGTCTGCAGCACTCCTGATGCCTGGATCATTTTGAACCTCTCCGTGCCATTTAAGAGGGAAAAAAAGAGTGGCTCATTTAGCTGATTCCCCCTGACTCCAAGAACAATCAGAGTCTCTTGATCCGTAGAATTCTCCAGCACTGTTGCTGTATACGAGTCCTGATCAAATTTTAAGGCAGTAACTTGGGCTTTGCTTAAATTTATCCTGACCAGAGCCGTACTCTTATATAAGCCATCACCAGCTCTGACTGTGAGCTCACGATAACTTCCCAGGAGGGTAGCATTAAGCACGGAGATGAGACCTGTGAGTGGGTGAATGCAGAAAGCGTTGTCAAGGTTGCCGTCCGCTATGCTATACGTCACCTCCGAATCTGCGTCTTCTGCTTGCACTTCCAAAAGCTCCATGCCTGGGTGGGCAGGCAGCAAGACAGAAAGTTCATAAGTGTCATTTAAAAATACTGGAGGAGAGTCATTCACATCTTTGACGTGGACTATGACCTTGGCAGGCATGGATGCAAATAAACAGGGATTACCCCTGTCATGGACATGTATGTTGAAGTAGAAAACCGGGATGAGCTCATAATTGATGTCGGCACGAGTGGTCAGCGTTCCCATGCTCGGATCTATATTAAAATATTTCAGTGCCTCCTGTTCTAAAATTTCATAGACCAGCAAGGCATTCGAATCTTGGTCAGCATCTGTTGCATGTGCTACCAGTGGGGCATTGTTTCCATCCATAACCATGCTTTCCAATGGAGCATTCTCGCTGATCCAGCCGACGAAGGAAGGCTTAACAAAGGCAGGTGCATTGTCGTTCTCATCCATGACGTAGATAAGCACTGTTACGTCCGTAAATGCTCCTCCCATGTTGGTGCCTCGGACTTTCAGCTGGTAAGATGAGACCTGCTCAAAATCTAAGTTCTTCTGAGTGGAAATAAGGCCTGATTGATAATTCATAGAAAATACACCATCCCCATTTCCTTCTTTGATTTCATAGCTGACAGGTGACACACTTGTGGCTGAAACCAGGATAAGAGGAGAGCCAGCAGCAATAGATTCGCTGATCTCTGTGATGTATTCCACCTCTAGAAATTTAGGAGGGGTGCTGTCGGAGGGTTTAATGTGAATGTGGACTGCAGTGGAGTCCTTAAGTTGGGGGAACCCTTGATCTTCTGCCTTTACAATGAGCGTTAACCGCTCTTGTTTGGACTGGTCAAGTTTCTGGGCAACTGTAATAATTCCAGACAGCGAGTCAATGCTGAAGAACCCTTCACTGTTACCTGAAATAAAAGAAATGGCAAAATCAAGAGATTAACTCACTCTTTGGCCGTGTCCTCTTGGATTGTTTCCAGGGACGTTCCTGGTATCATATCAAATGACTTGTGCTAACCATTGTCTGTTTCCTTCATTGGGAAATAACAATCTATATTAATGTATAGATTGGTTTGGGGTGCTGGAACAATTTGTATAGTGGGGGGGTGCTGAGAGCCATTGAGCCAAACTATAAACCCCACGTATAATGGAAACCGCTTCAAGCCAGGGGGTGCGGCAGCACCTCCTGCACCTCCTAGTTCCCACACCTATGGGCTGGTCTTCCTCTAAACATAATGATCCTGCAGTAAACTATAGGCAAACTTGTAAATAAAGGATAAGGATTATTAGAAAAATTATTCTTTAATTCAGGTGAATTTAATGCTGGTGAAACGTGCACTTGAAGTTTTCCGTTTTTGGATTGAACAGGTACAGCGTGGGCTGTGCCATATCCCCCTGCCCTACCCTGCCATAACTTATTATTATTATAATAATATGTGTATTTCAGTAGAACCTATGAGCTCCTGTCATGGCCCAGCATCTGAACGTGCTAGGTGCTGTACTAATACAGAACAAAAAGGCAGGCCCTGCCCAAAGTGCTGACAATCTAAGCAGCCAATATGGCACATCCTTAAGTGTTTGGGTTGTACTGTTAGAGTGATAAAATATATGACCATTGCAGTCTGTGGGCACCTTTGAACTGGAGGGACCATCACTAGGAATTGAAAAGAGGTACTTCAGTTTCTATAGCAATTAATTCCTTGGTGCCTCTACAGAGACAGCCAACAAGAAAGGTGGTGATAAGTTTGGGGATCATTAGCAGCTAGATGGAGACCATCCACTTATTTCACATAGGCCATCAAACAGCAGTCTGGAGGCTGCTGCAGCTGGTCCCCGTGTTTCAATCACTAACGTCTTAGCTTAGACTTGAACTTGTGACCCAGGGGTGAAATGATCTTCTCTAAGAAAACATGTTAATATTCTGTAACATGATAGAGGAATGAACAATTTCTAAATGTGCATCCACGTACTGCTCCCATTTCCAACCCAGGCTGGGGATAGATATAGCCATTAGAAAGGGCACAATGTGCTGTGATTGTCCAACAGGCTGGGGCCCTTTTTAAGGTATCCAGGAATCTGGAGCTCGTTCAGCTCTGCTGGCCCTGTGCAGTCAGGCTGTACGTCAGTTAGAGACGTTAAATGTGCCCTGGAAGAATGTTCCTGCAGCAGCTAGGCTCTGGTGGCTTGAAGATATGAGGCGATAGGGAACAGTGTGAGTTTGTGCGGAACTGAAGTCAGAGCCGGGGGACTGGGCACAAGGAAGAAACGCCAGGAGGTATTATTCCTAGCAAGCCTTCTCCTGCAGTTCACCAACAGTGCTGATTTTCCAGGCACTTTCTCCATTTTTTAGGAGCTGCCTGTCTCCTTCTACCAGAACCCAGAGAGGAATGAGATTGGATGACCAACCACAACTGTATAGGGTTCCTAATGACACTTTCTACATCGGGTGAGGCTGAGTCTGTGCACATCAGGAGAGGTCAAGGGGTCTGTTTCTACAAGGGGGGAGGCAAAAGCAGCTTCCCAATGAAAGAAACTCAGCATGCTCCTGTTGCCTCAGCCACGGAGATAGCTCTGTTTCTGCTCTGCAGATCACAAGAGCTCAGCAGTGGTAATATTGAGGGTACACAGAAACAGGACCAGCCACCGAATGGTGGATCCCACTAACTGGACAAGATTGCTCCAGTGTCTGGATCCATGTTGCACGCATGTTCTTTACTAACACTGCCCTGCCTCATGTCCCTCACCTGCCTGAAGAGAGTAGTGGATTTCAGCATTGGCTCCTTGGTCCTGATCCAGGGCTCTGACTTGTACAACCTCTGTGCCTACTGCCACTGAGTCCAGTGCCTCTGCTTCATAGTGGACGCTGACGAACTGGGGAGGGTGAATGTTGCAGTTCTCCACGTGGATGACAACCCTGGCAAAGTTCCGTTTGATGGGGACTTCCTGGTCCCTCACCTGAATGTCAGAGAGAAAGAGCAGGTTAACATTATGCTCAGTGAGGGGAGGGCCATTACTGGGTAATGCTTCTCAGTTACTCTTCCAAATGCTCATCAAGACTGAGATGTTTTGACTGTAATAACCCTGTACTATGGGTAGTGCTCAGCAGGGACTGAACCTATGCCCTTAAGAGCCGAAGCACAGGCCTCTACCAATTGAGTTGAAGGAGTAATTTTGTTAGCTGGCAGCAGTAATAGGCTCTTAACCTCGATGTGGATCAGCCATTAGCACATTTATCTGGTGTGTTACATGGTGAAAGCTAAAGGCCTGCCTTTCCCTCCCCTCTAAAAGTGTTGGCCCCAGTTTAAACTTCTCAAGCCACCCAGCCATATTTCTGATGGACAAAGGGACCCCAAAGCATGTTCCAGCTCAGCAGGCTGATGCTTTGGCTCTGACATACCATCACTGTTAAGATGTGCTGCAGCATGGATTGAGAACTGAGCCCCTCTGCTGTCATGATGGCGCCGCTGCTCGGATCCAGCTGGAAAAGCCGGGTGCTTCTGGGATCCACGCTGCCATGGAGGGTGTAGATCAAACCCTTCCCTTTGTCCTCATCTGTTGCACTGACCCGAAGGATTTCTGTCCCAGGGGGAGTGTCCTCAGGAATTGTCAGCTCGTAACGGCTCTCCTGGAACTGGGGGCGGTGCTGGTTAATGTCAATCACATGGACGTAGGCCTGCAGAGGAAGTAGTGCATTATTCAGGGGAGCCTGTTCCGGGGCCCAATCCTATTCACTAATCAAGGGGTTGCAGGAAAAATTCAAAACACAGACTGACCAGTAAATAGTGTGTGGTAAAGTTAGGTACGCAACTGTTGTGCCTTTGTTTCCTGAATGCAGCCATTTTGTGCTCATTTCCGTGCAGGCTGTCCAAGAAGATGCCCACTGTGCTCTTTTCATTGAGCCTTTATCTTTGCTCACTGTAATTTTGTTGATCTCTCAGTCTAAAAAGCCTGAAAGTGTCTGCTGCTGGTATATGGAGAAACACTCACCGTTTGCCCTGAAAACATGAATGCAGCCACTGGTCTTGGCTTTGCTGGCTAATGTCAGGCTGTTGCTTGTTAATTTCACACTGGGAAACTGAGGGAGCAGGAATGGTGGGTGGGAGGAGCTTGTACATATCAGGAGCAGTGTGAAAATATTTAAAAAAGAATAACCCCCTTGAATATTTTACGGTAAAACCTGCAAACCGCAAACCCTATTTCTGCTGCGGAGGTTGGCTGGTTCCTTCCATTATCCAATACCCCTGAATCCCTCCCTTGCCCTCCCCATTACACCCCCACCTCTGCACCTTTTGACCACATCTTGCCCAGCCCGCTGTAATGATTTGCTTCCTTTTTAACAAAATCAAACATGCCATAGTGTTTTGCAACAGCAAGTTTGCTGACATCCCGCAGTGGCCACTGGTGCCAAAATAAACCGATGATGAGATTGTGGGAGGCCACAAATGCGCATTAGCCAAAGTGGTGTTTGTTTTTTATTTGGAACGATAGTTTGTGACATTGAAGATAGCAGGTGGTCACCAATGAATTTTGGTGGAATGGCAGCCTCTGCCTGTCTAACATCCTTGCTAACCTCCCCCTACATACCACCCCAGGGAATTTCCCACAACGAGTCACCACAAGGAGCACTGATGGGTCAGTCAAGGTGAGAATCCCGTTGTAAAATGCTTGTTGATTTTTGACTTCTCCTTGTCTCTGCAGGGTAATGGTCTGAGAGCGAGCAATCCCTCTCAGGGTGGAGCATCCTCAGCCTACACAAGTGGAGAGGGGACGTGCTTTTGGATACTGAATTGAGGAAGGGGTAGAGCAGAGAGCCCATGTCTCCTCCTTTCTGTTCCCCAGCCTTCTCTCCATGTCACCAGCCTGAGAGTAGTCCCCTTTGTGCTGAGAACGAGAGAGGTTGCTGCAGTGCCAAACAGGGAAGAAATGGGGATAACATTTGAATGGGTGTATCCCCCCTAAATCGGTCACTGCTGCCCTTTCGGTTCTCAGGGCCTTGGGTCTCCGCTGTGTACAGCACTGTACTCATACTGATCCTCCGCTGCTACATGTCCTCTCTGACCTCTCACTCTCGCTCCTCCAGCCGTAAAAGCTGAGCAAAGGACCTTGATAAAAGGATTAAACAGCCTCCTCCTTACTCATCCCCCCCAACTCCCTTCTTTCACTTAGGTTGATTTCCTGTGGGACTCTTCTGCTTCTACTCTTCTGATATAAATGACTAAGGGATTGAGTGCAAGAGTTTAAATTAGAGTGTACAGTCCTTGGGGCGCAGGCCTCATCTTCCTAAACCCTGAGCCTGGGGAGCGTAAGAGGGATTTACAGCAACCCCAAATAGGCACAATGCAATGAGACTCGCATTGCTAGGGCCCGATCCAAAGCCTGTTGAAGGCAATGGAAAGATTAGCAACTTTAACCGCCTTCAGGAAGGGTGGGAACTTACCTGGGTCCTGATGAAACTCGACCCATCAGTGACTTCTACTGTAAGGTTATAGCTTGGCTTCTTCTTTGCATCTAGGGCTCTCGCAATGACCATGCTGCCTGTGCTCTTTTCAATATCAAAATCCATGTCATCGTCACCACCTGGGATGGGGAAGAGAAATAAAACGGAGGGATGTGTGGGGGGGGGAGGGGAAGCAATATAATAAAAGAAGAATTTTGCTCCAAGGAAGCTGGGGTGTGTGTGAATTAAAGCTTGGCAGCTGGCAGGCATTCTAAATGTCCCACCGCCAGGACATGGAGGGAAGTATGTAGATAGGACCGGAGGGAGGTCCCATGGGCAGGATGAGTCAGTGAAAGCCTTTTTCTTGTTGTTTGGTAAAGAATCTAAAAGGCCTGATCAGAGGCAGAGGGAACACTGGGGCATCTCCAGCTGAAGAGAAGGACTAGGAAGGTGACCCAGGCCTAGAATTGTCAGGGGAGACAGAATGTGCTGGCTTCACATTGGGCGGGAATTTTCCTCCCTTTACCCCCATCCCAGTCCCCGAGGGGAGCCCTGTGTTCCACGGATTGCCTCTAGCCCTCAGTGTAGTCACTGCAAGAGCTGGGTGGGGGAAGGCAGAGCTACTAAGTCTCCCAGATTGGCTAGAGACTCACAAGTTTGGGCACCCATCCCTGGGCACCGGCTCTTAGTTCTTGCACTCATTGGGAGGACAGGGGAGTGGTTTGGAGGAAGGAGCTCTAGGCCGCATCTCTATAGTAAGAGCCCTGGATGGAAGCATTAGGGATCTAAACCATGCAGACCCCTAGGAGCCCTCGAGAATGGTAACCATGGAGTTCTGGCCTTGAGGACCATAACCCTCAGCTCACTCACAGCCACAGAGAGGGCTAGAGGACTGGTAGTGAATAGAATGGTACTATGTAGCTATGTTGCTCTAGATGTACTTCTGTGGCCATGGGCGGTTTGGGGGCTACACTCTAGGCAGGGTTTCTATGGTCAGGACATCCCATTGTGGGTGAGCAGTGGGAAATCTGAGGGACAAAGAGAGGGACCAGAAAGGAGATGGAGATGGGAGAAGCTAGGCCAGAGGAGTGGCCAGGGGGAAACTCTAGCTGTGGAATAGGGAGCTGAACAGAAACAAGGGTTTGAGGAAAATCTCAGATGGGAGACAGAGAAGAGGGTGGGAGGGAGGAAGAGTGATTTTATGCGAATGATGCCATGGATATTCAAATTTGAAAATTAGGGCATTACCTCATTTGCATCCACTCTCCAGATTTCTAGAGCTACAGGCTTATCACCTATGGGAAAGGGGGTGACTTTGCACAAGGGAAAGCTGCAGTGGATTTCAAACTCCAGGGTCGCACTGACAGTAAGTTAGTGGTGTCCTTCCCTGCCATGGCAGGGAGCCTGCAAGCTCTCGGAGAAGCCCAACGCTGAACAGCTGCAGAAGCAGACGGCACTCCCAGTGTGAGCAAAGGCCGTTTCCTTCAGCCCAGATGGCCACATAGCACAGACTCGAGGAACTCAGTGGAAGACTCATTCCTCATGCTATTGCTAGGCAGCCCAAGGATGACCGCCCCTGCACTGAGTCTCACACTCTATTTGCTTGTTATTCACATATGACATGCAAAATGCCATTGGAATAAGCTGGTTTATAGACGGTTAGAGGCTGTTAGGGCTATTTATCATGTGCCCCAACACCTCTGCCAGACAGCAGCCAGATTCCCCAACATTCTGAATCAGGCGTATTTTCCTATGAGCATCCAATGGTGCAGCTATCAGGGTGTGTGGGAAAATCCTGATTGATACAGTGCAAGACAGACAAAAGAAGCCGAGGCTGAGGAAAAGAAATTGACAAGTGGCTTTCCTTCCACCAGCATAAGCGATCAGCACTCTAACCTCACTTCCATGGGGAAATGGCGCCAGAGGAGAGGAGAAAACCAGGTAAGTAAAGACCCCAAGTAGAAGAGGGAAGAAGATGCTCAGAGCCCCCCAAGGAAAATGTGAAATCCCTCCCCTCTCTTCAGCTGCTACCCCCTTGAAGGTGGCTCAGTCTAGGCTCCCACCCTCTCAGTTGTCAAACCCTGCCTCCAGTAAGAAAAACCCTGACATCAGGGAAAGGCTAGTCCCAAATTCCGCACCAAGGCTTCCTGATTTCTGCAGCATGAGAAGTACAGCATTCAGCTGCAAATCACAACTTCACCAGCCGCGTAAAATAAATTAAACAATACGGATTCAGATGCATGGTGATGCAGCACTTCACAAAGTGCCGACTAACAGCCAATGCATTCACAACTGCCTTTTCTGAATTTGGCACGCAGGAGATCAGAAAGGGCCCAAACTATAAGGGAAGATAAACGCTGTGATGAAATTCAGAGGTAAATATCCTGGGGGCTATAAAATCCAGGCAAGTGGTAATAAAGCCAGAGAAACGTTGGGTTGGCATTGTCAGTGCTATACAAGGTCGAGGCTCATTGTTAATTGTATTTGTACTTCATTATCCTGGCCCAAATGCAAGAGAGGCGGGAGAAGGATTTACTCACACACTTAAAGCTCTGCCTGTGAAGGACAATTCCTGCAGACTGGACCCCAGCCGGGACTAGGCCAAATAGGCACGTGACATAATCTCCCCATGGTACCAGGCGCATACTGAGCACTGAACAGCATGACAGTTCTGAATCACTATCTCTGCCCAGTGTGATCCATGGACAAATTCACCCCAATTTCACAGGCTGCCTTCCCACAAAGTTGTCCCAGAGTGGAGTTCTAAAAAGGAGAACTGTCCTGGGTAAGCACTTCCATCAGAAGTACGGGAAAGACACACGGTCTATATCAAACCTGATCTCATGGAAATCGTAGGCTATTTAAGAGCAGACTCAGGGGAGGAAGAAGAGGAGGAATCCAGAAAGAACTGTTTTCCAGAGGAATCATACAGTGCCCTGAGCAAAGCAAGCCTGGTAACCAAGTCAGCCAAACAGAAAGCTCAAAAGGTCTTTTACCAGGCTGCACAGCCATGATTGCCACATATTTCCCACGAGCCATGTGAGTCTGTCTCACCCGCAGCATCTTCCAAAGCGGGAGATTTCATTATAGATGGGCAAGTGCCAGAAATGTCACTGTAAAATATGACGGGTAGTTGTTCTTGGGCACCGACTCTTTTAGTGGGGCAGCTATGTTTACTGTGTAGTCAGCCTGAATGTCATTCAGTGCCTACATGGAGGCTTCTCCTATAATCTTAAGTAAACTGCTTTGTTTGCTCTGGGCATGTATGTGCTGAATGCCCAGAGAACTGGGGCAAAATTCTTCCAGCTCTTAGACACCATAGCACTAGTTTCCCACTGGTGCCTCACCTGTGATGTTAAACCAGAGCTGGCTGGGTCCCATCTCAACGCTGATCACTCCCACCATGTGGTTCACAGGGTCCGTTTCCATCACAGCAAAGTTAAAATGCGGCTCGTCAAAAGCTAGTGGCTCTGAGGAAGGGCCTGGGCTAGAGACCCAACTGATGTGAAGCCGCACGCTGGAGGAAAGTGGGGGGCTGCCACCGTCTGTCGCCTTGACCTGCCAATGAATACACAGGCTGAGTTTCAGAGAGAAGTCTGGTTTAGCAGTCTTGCACACTAACCAGGTTAGGCTGAAGTTCTCAGGGCCCGGCTCTGCATGATACTTCCCTGAAGTTTCTCTTTGAGTTTTAAGCCTGAACGTGCCCATAAACCACAAAGCAAACCTCACTCATATGGGCAAAGTTTGACCTGCTTTCACAGAGACGTCATGCAACCAAATTCCTATTGGTCACAAAGCAAACCCTTATACTTTCCCAGGCTCACTCCAAATCAGACCCATGCTTGTGTCAAAGCAGAGAGGGACCTGGGCCAGGAGCCTGGATCCAAAAGCCCCTGAAGTTGGCAGGAGTTTGAACTTGAATTGAAACTTTGTGAGTTGGGTTCCGGCTCCTCTCTGCAATGGATCTGAACCAGAACTCCAAATCTAAACACCTCTAAATCTATGGGAAAGCTCAGACGCAGATCCAAGCCCAGGTGACATCATGTGGAACATGATATTCTCCCTGGAAGAATGTGGTGCATTCCACCTCAGACTTTTCCTCCATTTTTCATACCTCCATCTCACTTTCGCTGGTTCTCTTTGTCCCTCCATCTGTGCCCATCTCCCCCTCCCCACTCTCTCTCTCTCTTCCATGTGTCCCTCTCATCTTATCCATCTTCTTTCTCTCCTCTCTGATTTTCTCCCTCCCTCCTACTTCTGTGTTTCCCTCTCCGCTTTCCCCCTACCCGTCTCCCTTCATGTGCATTCTCTCTCTGTGCCTCTCTCACCGTTAGTATGTTGTATTCCGAGGCAGGGAAAGCCTTTCTGGAGAGCACCGTGCCTGTTGCAGGGTTGATTGTGAATATCCCCTCCTCATACTCCTCCATGCTATAGGTGACCTGTCCATTCTGCCCCACATCACGGTCTGAGGCAATCAGCCTGCAAACTGGCAGTGGAGCCTCAGAAGCTGCTCTCTCCTGGAGCTGAACCATGAAGAGTTTGTGGGGGAAGCTGGGAGGATTGTCATTGGCATCCAGGACCTGGATCACGACTCTGGCAGTGGACTTCAGGGTTGGATCTCCGTTGTCCGAAACAGCAACCTGCAAGCAAACCAGGGGACTAGGTAAAGGAGCATCTTATCATGAGCCAGAACACAACAGCCAACCCTCATCATGAAGGGCAGTTGTAAAAATATAGGGTGGTTGTTTTGTGTATGTGTATTTGTCCGCCACCACGATTTGAATGTCACTTCCGCCGCCTGGATGAAATTTCAAACCTATCCAACTGCATGTGACCAAGTTATTCTCTGGCGTTTGCAGCTTGCAGAAGTTGTGTGTTACACTACGCGGTGTTGTCTAGGGCTGGTCCACTTAAGAGGAGATGCATTTACAATTGCACCTTGTGCTGAAGGGCTAGAGATACCTGCTCTTAGCACTGAAGGTCCCAGATTCTAATAGTCCAGGCCATGGGTCATTATAGATATAAACTCTAAGAACCTGATTCTCCTCTCATTTACACTGATATAAATCAGGAGTAATTCCATTGAAATCAGTGGAGTAAAACGGATGTGCTTGAATCCGGTCCTACTCTTGCTACACAAATATATACGTTATTCCAGGGTTCTGGATGCATGAACAGGCAGTCATGACCTCCCCATGGTGTGTGTGAGCTCTGTGCCAAAAGTCATTAAAAACTGACACCCTAGACTGAGCACAAGATCTCAGATCTGACCTGTGATCTTTGTGTGACAAGTTATTGATAATGTTTTGGATACAGGGACTGTATAAGTTTATGGAGGAGATGCTATGATGGGATAACATGATTTTGGCAATTAATTGATCTTTAACTATTCATGGTAAATAGGCCCAATGGCCTGTGATGGGATGTTAGATGGGGTGGGATCTGGGTTACTACAGAGAATTCTTTCCTGGGTATCTGGCTGGTGAATCTTGCCCACATGCTCAGGGTTCAGCTGATCGCCATATTTGGGGTCGGGAAGGAATTTTCCTCCAGGGCAGATTGGAAGAGGCCCTGGGGTTTTTTTGTCTTCCTCTGCAGCATAGGGCACGGGTCACTTGCTGGAGGATTCTCTGCACCTTGAAGTCTTTAAACAATGATTTGAGGACTTCAATAGCTCAGACATAGGTGAGAGGTTGATTGCAGGAGTGGGTGGGTGAGAGTCTGTGGCCTGCATTGTGCAGGAGGTCAGACTAGATGATCATAATGGTCCCTTCTGACCTTAATATCTATGAATCTATGAAACAAATAGGATGGAGGTTCTTTGTCTTCGTTTAGGATTTGGCCATTTTCACTGATGTGTTTGTGAAATTCTTGGAGGGTGGGAGAAAAGGAACAGAAAAGTCCTGAAACTGTAGAATAATAGTGTGCTGAAATATCTCCCAAATGATCATGGAATCCACAGAAATATAGAAAAGGGGCAGGAAAATTCACCCTTGCCTGGAACTATTGAGTTTAGAAACAAGGAAGACATTGACAAATGTACTGAAGTGACTGAGCACAGGTGCTGGAGATAAGAGCTTCTGAGTTCTAATACTGACTCACCCTGAGGCTTGGGGCAAGTCACTTAACCTCTCTGTGCCTCAGTTTATCCCTCTGTTAAATGGGGATAAACAGATCTCTTGGGGATGCTGTGAGACTGAAAAGGTATGTGTGTGTAGAGTGTTCTAGAATTACTAAACATTATTATTAGGGAGGAGAGGGCTGGTTCCTCAGCACAACTGGGGATTCCTTCAGCTTTATGGAAATCACTCTACTGTAGGGGAATCTCCTGGTGATGTAAAGGCAGCATAGCTTGCTCTGTACCACCCTTGCTTTCCTTTCTGCATAGGGGCCAAGTTAACGCTCTGGCAATCCTGGGCTAGTGGAATGGTCCATAGGGTTCCTGTGCCTTCTCTAACTTGTACTGGGTGTTAGTTTGGCCCCAGCAGAGTTCTAGGATTGGCGAGGCCCCTTCCCTTCCCTGCAATCCAACGGCACCCAGCATGAGCTCAGTGCACCTGAGGACTGGGCTCAGATAACGCCGTACACTAAGATAAATAAGGGTGAATTTCTCTGCCTTGGTCTCTTACAAATGAATCATTGTCCATCTTGTTAGAGGCTAGAATTGCAATTCCCACCCTTCGTTCCCCATGGTTTGGCAACAGGCCTCGTGTTCCTCCACTCTTCCGTTAGGAAATCTTGAGGCACTTTTCAAAAACATTGTGCAGCTGGCACTTGGGGCAACACAGGAAAAAAAAGCCAACATTTAATTATCTTTCCCAGCGCTTGGGAGCTGATGGTACGAGCCTCTTTCTCTGTGCGCCAACTTGCAAGGCAATGTTCTTTGAGGACTTGAAACACTTGCAGGTAAATAAAACTAATTACAGCTTCGTCATTACCCACCTCTAGGATATGTTCAGCCTTGTGTTCTCGATCCAGCTGCCGAGAAGTGGTGGAAATCAGACCTGCCAAGAGAGAGATAATCTTTGAGTTCCAAGCCTCATAGGAGTGGATGGCACAAATCGCTCTTCCAACTCGCCAGCCAGAGCCAGAGTTTCCAGTGCCAATGTTACCCCTTAAGTAAATGGATGAAAAAGCAAGTGGACTGTGGGAAGAGAGCATTTCCTGACCCCAAACTAGCAAACTTCCCATGCTTGTGAGTAGAAGTGGTTTTACAATGTGGAAATGTTGCCTCCTGTTTCTCCGTTTTGAACATTGATCTCTAACTGTTACAGTATTTTGGGCAAAAGTTTGAAGTTCCTTTTTATGGAGGGGAAGAATATCTCTCCCAGCCAGCAGCTGGAAGCTGAAGCTAGATAAATCCAGGCTATAATGTACACATTTTTAACAGTGACAGTAATTAACCATTGGATTAGCTTTCCAAGGGATATGGTGGATTCTCCATCATTTGAAGTCTTTAGATCTAGAGTCGATGGCTTTCTAAAAAATATGCTCTAGCATGGGCTTGTTGCAGGGATTAGTGGGTGAAATTCTCTGGCCTGTGTTATGCAGGAGGTCAAACCAGGTGATCATAATGGTCCCTCCTGGCCTTTAAATCAATGATTTTCACAAGCAGCTAGCCAAGGAGAGCTGGATCCTGGTGGTGACTCCTCTCCTGTCTTAACAGTGATCCTGTTCAGAAGGGCTGCCAGCTTTGCATTGTTTTCAAAACCAGCTCTTCCAGCTGATGGAAATGTTATATATAATGCATGACTTTCTGACAATGAACAGCCTCCTGCCTGTGAGCTCTCTGTGTCACAGCCCTGGGTCTGCCACGGCCAGCAGTCACTGCTTGGTTTATTATGTATTCGTTATGGGTCAAATCCTGAGGGCCGTTACTCACGCAAACTCCAACTGAAGTCAATGGGAATTTGTGTGAACACTGAGTGAGGACCTCAGATTTGGACCGATAATAATACTTACAATAACCAATCATAATGCCTAGGGAGTTTGTGGAATCTCCATCACTGGAGATTTTTTAAGAGCAGGTTAGAGAAATACCTGTCAGGAATGGTCTAGATAGTACTTAGTCCTGTCGTGAGTGCAGGGGACTGGACTAGATGACCTCTCAAGGTCCCTTCCAGTCCTATGATTCTATGATAATGAACTATCATAGTAAGTGTAATTACAATCTATTGCACTTTCCATCTGAGAATCCCAAACAGCTTTCCAGGCATTCATGAAGGTGCTTTGGCACCTTTAATATCTCTGCAATGTAGATATTATTATGTCCTTATTCCAGATGGACAGATGGAAGCAGGGAAGGTTGAGGACCATGCACAAGGTCAGAGTAAGTCAGTGGCAGAACTGTGAATAGAATTCAGGGAGCCTGTCTGACAGTCCCCTGCTTTAAGACTAGACACCCTGTTACAAGGCAGTGTGGCCTAGTAGCCTGGACTAGGGCTCAGGAGACCTGGGTTCTAGTCCCAGCTCTGCTATTGGGCCTGTTGGGTGTCACTTCCCCTCTCTGTGCCTCAGATTTCCCATCTATAAAGTGAGGATAATGATACTGCCCTCTTTTGAAAAGCACTTTGAGATCTGCCATTGCAAAGCTAGGTATTATTATTATTTAGTATTTATAATAAGCATGACAAAAATGTTCTCTACTCCTTGTCTCTCTTTATTGGCATGACCGCTCTGCAGAGTGGGGAGAGCACAGGGTATGAGAGATTCCAGACGAGGCCATTGCTAAGGTGCATGTTTGGCTTAACAACCACAAAGGCACCTTTTTGAAACCAGATTGTTTCACGGGGTTGCCTGCCCTCAGTAAGCAGCTGTGTCCACTGGCTGGCCTCCCTGAATCTCACCCATTGTCTGCTACACAAATGCCAATTCCTGGTGAAATATCTCCATATGAGAAAAGTACCTTTGAAAATAAATGGGGAAAGATTAGACTTTACCTTGCATATTCCAGATCCCATATGGGAACAGACCTTGTATATTTTTCATATCCTACTGAATGTGTGTGTGTGATGCAGTGTTGCTAACTCCTGTGATTTTGAGACACATGGTGCTTTAAGCCCCAACTCCTGGAGTCGAATGATGATGTGAGAATCTCAGCTTTCATTTTTTTTAAAAAGTACGTTTTTAGCCCTCACAGTTAGGGATAAAAGCTTTAAAATGCGACTGCGTGTACCCCAAGGCTCGGGAAGCAGAAGGCAAATTAAAGTAAACCCCACATATATAGTTAAAAACACTTGTGATTTTTAAGTTAATCTCATGATTTTTGAGGCTTGACCTCGGACTTTTGAACACAAATTGTTGAATAGTGTGCCTGGGTGGTAGTATATGTGTATATTTGTCAGCATGTGTGTGCGTGTAGCAGTCTGTCTAGGGGATATGTCATTCTCACTGTGCTTACATCATCCCTTCTTTCATTCTACCACCTGTTGTCAGTTGGATTGCCTTTAAAAAGAGAGTGGAATGCGTCAAATGCCATTTGCAGGGGTGTCAAAACTGACAACACAAATGTTTTTATATCCTGTTTCTGATCCAAGGGTTAATACAGTTACTGGATAGATACTGTTGTTTTAAATTTGGTCATAGTTACTTTTGTGTACAAGTGTCTAAATGCCACAGGCAGCAGAAAATCGCATGTGGCTGCGAGAAACACCCTGCAGCTGTGGCAGCTGCCACTATAAACATTTATGTGATGCATTTAAAACAGTAAACCTGGTCTCCTTAATGTATCTTATAACAAGAGTAGCTTTCATAGATTCAGAGATATTAAGGTCAGAAGGGACCATTATGATCATCTAGTCTGACCTCCTGCACAATTCAGGCCACAGAATCTCACCCACCCACTCCTGCGAAAAACCTCTCACCTATGTCTGAGCTATTGAAGTCCTCAAAACATGGTTTAAAGACTTCAAGGTGCAGAGAATCCTCCAGCAAGTGACCCATGCCCCATGCTACAGAGGAAGGCGAAAAAAAAGCAGGGCCTCTTCCAATTTGCCCTGGAGGAAAATTCCTTCCCGACCCCAAATATGGTGATCAGCTGAACCCTGAGCATATGGGCAAGATTCACCAGCCAGATACCCAGGAAAGAATTCTCTGTAGTAACTCAGATCCCACCCCATCTAACATCCCATCACAGGCCATTGGGCCTATTTACCATGAATATTTAAAGATCAATTAATTGCCAAAATCATGTTATCCCATCATACCATCTCCTCCATAAACATATCGAGTTTAATCTTGAAGCCAGATAGGTCTTTTGCCTTAAGCCATAGCTTAACGGACTATGTTTGGATATATGTGATGGATTTCCCCCCCCAGTCATCATTTCTACATCTGAGCAGAGGTAGAAGAGCAAGAAGCAATAATACAGCAATCAAGGAGTCTTTGAATCTGCCCCTTGTCATAGAATGTAGCGCTAGAAGGGACCTCAAGAAATCATCAAAGCCTCCCCCCACGCTGGGACAGGAACAAACATGTCTATGAGAACAAGTAAGGCTCTGATTTAGCAAAACACTTTGGCGCATGCTTAAGTGCTTTGCTGAATCAGGGCCTAAATGCTGAGTCATAAGCAATGGTGCCTGGTGAGACTGCTGAATCCTGTAGCCATGGCTTACGTCTGACGAGATGGGATAGGTAGGTGGACGCAAGGATGGTAAGTGGATGTGAAAGGGGGAACATGGGTGAAATGGGTGCGGTGTAGTTGTAGTCATGTAGAGAGACAAGGTGGTTAAGGTGATATCTTTTATTGGACCAACTTCTGTTGGTGAGAGAGACAGGCTTTCGAGCCCTGAAGAAGAGCAACGTGTGGCTTGAAAGCTTGTCTCTCTCACCGACAGAAGTTGGTCCAATAAAAGATATTCCCTCACCTCGTCACACTGGTAGAAAGTTAGTCACAAAAAGGAGGCCAGACAGAGATGGTGGTGGAACTGAAAACAAACCAGGTTCTGGCTAAGCATCACAGTAACAGAGAAATGAAGGAATAGAGGGTGGGTGGACTGGGTCCTACTGATCATCATTATTCTATGACACATGTATCACGTCCCAGGCTAAACCTTCTCCGTGGATAATGGAGAACCCTGCTCACCAGCACGGGCTGATTTTGCTTTATGTCCATAACTCCTGGGTACAATGGGGGGTCTCTCTTCCATTGGCTTCTCTTTCTGACCCCAGGGCAAGTTCCACTAGGGCAAACTTGTTTCTGTGCCCCCCACCCCGTGCCCAGTCACAGCTAGTGATGCCTCTCCATGGTTTGCTAACCAGCCTGTCCTGAGCCCAGAAAGCACGTGTGGTTAACGGTTAATTGTTCTAATTCCCAAACAGAGCTATAGTACTGCATGCCTGCCAAGACACACAAATGCAAAGTGTGTTCACACAACTCCGGCAGCTGAGCACTCGGAGCCCCAGAGGCGGAGACTGGACACGAAGTTCAGGGGAAGCCGGGCGGAATTTTTTCTTTGTTGCCATTCTGTTAGGCACACTCTGAAATCAGAGGGCTAGAGTGGAAGGCAAAACCATTATGGAAGGGAAACTTCCATTAGCTTTTGTGCTCTGAAGAGATGTTTACACACAGCTGTTTGAACCACTTCCTCCTAGGAGCTGGAAAAAAGCACCCCCTCCCCTACTCCCCCCCAGATAATTGTTGTTTTCCTTTCTGATTTGGCCAATGCTGAGCAGGCTTTCTAATGGGATTTGAAATCCACTCTGGGTTTTTTGGCTGATTTCCTTGTCTGTGCCCCAGTGCACAATAATGGTTAAGGTACCTTGTCACGGTTTGGAAAGGCACAATGACTAGCCAGGAGGCTCGAGCTCCAGAGGCCAACGCAGCTCCTACACACAACATGGAGGTTAGATGCCACTGGAGCGGTTAACTCCCTCGAGCTCTTACTGCCTGGGTTAATCATTGAGCGGGGTGGCCTTTTTACAAAATCCCAGACAAGAACCATCACAAACATGTTTACTCCTTGGTTGTCGCCTCCTCCAGGCTGGTCCTGAAGATCACTTGCAAACTAACTGAGGTCCTGTATTGTCTTTACAGTTCTTTTCCAGCTGGAAGAAAAGTTTGCAAGGCCAGGAATGCACAAGCCCTGTGCTTGCAGCCTGTCCGAGCCCACGTGCTGACAATGGAAACAGATCATTTCTGCCTGCAGCGACAGAATGCCTCCTGTTCATTGTCAGAATAAGGGGAAAGAAAGCCAGGCATGCTGGAACAGGAGCAGCAAGCAACAGTGCGTTGGTATCAGCCAACAGAAAAAAACAGCTTCTGCTGGCAGAGCTGGGGATAGGGTTCTGACCTCATGCCCAGCTCGGGCAAGAGCAGAACCCAAAGAGTTAACACAGGGAGCTCCAAGGTCAAGGGCACCTGAATTTTTCACCACAAGGCCCTGAAAAAGGAGAAGGTAGTTTGCCTAAAATCCTCTTTCTCCCTTCTGTTGTCCTCTTCCCTCTTTCATTTCCCCCCCCCATGTGCTTTCTTGCTCTACCTCACCCTCTTTCTTTTATTCTGCTCTCCCATTTTACCCCCTCATTAGACCCTTCTCCCTCTTTCTTTCTTTTGGCACAAATTGTTAACAGCGACCATTGAAACGAACTGTCAAGGGCAATGGTGGATTCTCCATCTCTTGGTGTCTTCAGATCCAGACTAGATGCCTTTCTGGAAGATATGTTTTAGCCACACACAAGTTATTGGGCTCATTAAAGGGACAACTGGGTGAAAGATAATGGCCTGTGACATACTGGAGGTCTGACTAGACGATCTAACGGTCCCCTCTTTCCTTATATCTCCCTGTGATGGAATGCTCACCCCACACTAGACAACAAAGGGTTAATGTGGCCCAGGTGGGGTTAAGTAATCCAATAGGCCACATCTGAGGGAGGATGAGCCTTGATGAGCAAGCCCTGATTAAGGATGGAGCCCAGCTGAGTAGGAGCAGGTGGGGCTAGTATAAAGCAAGGAAGTTTACAGCAGAAAGGGGCTGCAGTGTGGAAGCCTGCAGTCATTCTCTGGGCTTAGAGAGGGAAAGGAGGAGACCCAGGGGGAGAGAGAAAGAACTGGGATCCTGGCCCTGAAGGAAGAGTTTACCTAGAAGGGTGGTCGAGCGGAAGCCTGATAGGGATGGAGTAGGAAAAGGCTCAGGGAAATGGCAGCAATGTTTGGGATGTTGCAGACTTTGGCTGGTGATTAGAGGGTCCCTGAGCTGGAACCCAGAGTAGTGGGCAGGCCTAGGTTCCCCTGCCAGGCACTGGGGAAGTGGCACAGCCTGGGCAGTGAATGGGAAGGCTGCCTGAGACAGTTCATGTGGAAAGACTGTGATATCCCAGAAGGGGGAAAACACATATCTTCACCAGGGTGAGTAAGGGCTGTGCAACTGGTCCCTAAAAAGTTACACCTGGGATGACATTACCCCAGTAGGAACATGGGGACATTGGAAGTAACCAGGGGTCCATACATTCCAGCATCCTGTCTCTGACAGTGGCCAGTACCACACACATGAAAGGAAGCTTCAAGAACCACCCCTAAGTGGACAATTCTGGACAAAGCTTGCCAGCAGGTATAAGGGACGGGGGTGCAGGAAGTCTGGCCTAGCAGCCTCAGCTGGGCTGAGGTCTGCAAGAATCAGAGTCCGGCTGGAGATCAGAGGCAGTACTGGGTTAGAATCGAGAGGCAGGAATTGGGGTCGAAGTCAGGATGGAGACAGAGACCAGGTGAAGTCTGGCATTACAGCAGGCCAAGGTTTGTGCGGTTGCCCAGACAACTTCCTGGGGTTAAGTAGGGGCACTGGGCCAATCAGACACTGTCACTCTGGATCTCTTTGGCTGTACTTCCTGTACTATCCTCCATCCTGTCCCCTGGCTGTACTTCTCTATGGCCGCCAAGCGGCACTGTGGGAATATCTGCTGTTCCAGGCTCTGCAGACCTGGGTTCTAGCTGCCAGTCCCTTATACAGGGGACACTTCTTCCTAACCTGTTCATGATTCGCTTATTCCCCAAAGCATGAGAATGTATATCCCTTATCCAATGTAAGATGGTTCCATCTAAGGTGACAGTGGATGCTCTCGTTCTCCATATAAATATCCAGCCCTTTTTTTTTTTTAAATCATGCTTAGCTCTTGGCCTCAGAGATGTCTTGTGACAGTGAGTTCCACAAACTGATTATGCAGTGAGTGGAAGAAGTGTGTGGAGATGACCTATTGCTCCAAGTACTGTTCCTTTAAGGATGCCAAGTAAGATGCTGATTGCACTGAATTTCAGCATTTTGAGTGAAGTCAGCAGTGAGTGCTTTCCATGATGAGAATGGTTTCCCTGGTATCAGGGTCACCCCTGACACCATCAGATCTGCCCTGCATATTGCTGATTAGGAGTGAACACAGTCTTCACGGCTGTAATTCATTTGGAAAGAAGCAAATGCTTTCCAGCGTTCTTTAGAACCATGGTTTGTCTTTGAAGAGAGGGATCTCCTGTGCTCAGGTCAACCGAGGTCACTGCAAAGGTGATCCGAGCGAGGGGTGGTTTCACAAGCACCTCTTTGGCTTGTGTCTCCAGTTCCTAATTCCAAGAGTCAAATCCAGGAATGTGAGATTTGGTAATAAAAGCCGGAGGATTTGCAGCTGGAACAAACCCGCGCATGTAAAGGCTTGTCACAGGAGCATGGGGATAGAAACCCAAGACTTATTCTGGCTTCAGCTTATACAAGGACTTTAAATCCAGTCTCATCCGCAAGTCAGTGCTGTATGCAGCTCTCTGTTTAGAGGTGACAAAGAAAAATCCACCCCACGAGTATTGCCAGCATCATGTAACGACACTGCACTATTGATGTTACAACAGTCAGCAGTTTCCTAAACCTTTTGCAGTCAGATGGGCAACGTGTGCTCAATGGGACCGAGCAGAAAACAGGTGTATTAGATCTGGGTTAAAACAAAGCCCAAAATCAAGGGGGAAAGACTGGGGATGTTATACGCCAAAGCAGCCCATGAGCAAATACGTTGTTGCTCAGATGTCCTTCCTAAAATCAAAGTCTGAAGACCCACAAATGACATTGATTACTGTGTCTGTAGGAGGATGTCACAGAAGACAACATGCTGAGCATGATTGGCAGGTGCTGCTTGCTGCAGGGTCATTATAGACAGGCGGCTTCACGGCTAGACTTTCAGCCTCGCCTCCTCCAAGACAAAGATATACATATCTGAGGGCACACAGCTACTGCAAGTCATAGAGAATATCGGCTGTCCTCTGAAAAGGCAGAGCTGGAGAAAATTATGCCTGCCTTTAAGCATAAACCCACAGTGATCTTCAGGTACTAGGCTCCCAGCTGCCTCCTGTTCAGGGGATTTTTATAGCCAATGTAGCTAACTTACAAGACCACACACCATTTGAGCTCACAGCACTAAAGCAGAAAGTGACCTTTTCCTCCCTGAGAATAAGGTGCCCATAAGTCTCAAAGCACCCTTAGATCTGCACAGAGGGAATGGGCTGGGAGCCCAGCTGATAGGTAGCAGATAAGGAGAATGGATTCAGAGACAGGCATGTTCCCCAGCCCTGGTCTCCTGAAAGGAGGAACTCAGGTTTAAAGAGGGAGGGGAGCAATGTCTGCAAGTCTTTCTGGTTCCCTCCATGGTAAGAAACACACAGGGAAAGAAATCGGTTTCTGGAAGCAGTAGCCCCTCTGGATACAGGAACCCAGTAGTAGCAGAGAGCTCAGAGATGGAGGATGTTTCCGATGAAGAGATACTGGCTGAGTGAATAGTTGGGGAAGGGAAGAAGATACCAGTTTTCTGAGGCAAAGTGGATACCACGTATTCTACATTTGCTTGTCTTCAGGACAAGTGACCAAAACCACCCTGTAACTCTGACATCCTCATTCCCTCCATAACACCCCCTCTCCACTTGCAAACTCCCCATACACTAGAACACAATTTACATCGAAGAATGACTTCTAAATACTAGGCATATCCAATGTAGATGTCTGCAAAAGTTTCCAGCTAAAACTATGACCCACAAAAACTCCACTGCACCATCTGCTAGGCTGGGCTGGGGATATTCCATTGCCAGAGGCAGGAAGCTCTCATCTTCACTGTGTTTATTCCCTCTTCTTATTAACCTTTGTTTATTACCCCTCTTCTCCACCCTCTCTCAGGTATCCGAGAAGGGGGACAGGGTTGAATCCTTTATACTTGCTCTATGCTGTCTGGGAAAGCCCCTTGTTAAGGGGTCATTCTTAGGGGGGCCCTTTCTGTTCCGTGTAAACCTTGTAGCTCTGAGAGAATGACTTAAAGGGGACTATCCCTCCACAGAACAGCTCCAGTGTGGGTTGCATCTGCTAGTGTGTCTCAACTCCGAACAGGAGGAACCTCCCTCTAGAACTGAGAGGTGGAGCGTAACCTCTGTGGCCCCTGCAATTCTTGGATTCTCTGAGACCACCAGCAAAATGACAACTGTGAGGAGGGGGCCCTCTGTCCACAGGGAACTATACTGAGACCTGCCCATCTCAGCTCAGGAGGGCACCAGAAACCTTATCAAGAAAAGAGCAAGTAAGAATATAGTAAATGAAAGCAGCAATTCTCTTTCCCAGGCAAGGCACCTGCACTCTTAAGATCTGCAGTGCCCTGTGGTGGACGGGCTTGCTTGAACATGTTATCTCCTGCTGCCACATCTCATAGCATGGGGTGAGGGTTAGAAGCTGATTGGTTGTTACAGGTGATGGGGTTCTTGCTGAGGGCAGAGAGTAAATTAACCTTTCTTTATAGACAACGTTATCAGTAAAGGTGAGGGAATTCAAATGCCAGATGGTTACAAAACCTTTCCGGGGCTAGGCCTGGTGCGCGAGCAAGAAGGGGTTGGGTTGGGGTTGGCTATACTCGTGCCCTTCCTGGCATTCCCAGCAGATAAGGACTGAATGGGCATGGAGTCTGAAACACCACCTAGCCTTTGGAGGTGGGGCTCTCCTGGCTGGGGGAGGTAACACAGAGGGTTTGTGAGTGCAGTGTGGCTAAGGAGAGGTTGCTGTCTGTTGTGTGGGTCAGAAGATGCCTTCAGTACGCAGAGCTCTCAGTCTGACCCAGCACTAACCTCGCAGTGCAAGCCAAAGCCCCAGTATGCCTGGCTCTCTCCCGCTAGCTGCCAGAATGCATGGGCATTGCTGACAAGGTGAAGCTGGGCTTGTGGGGGAGGACTGTGTTGATGGGCATCAATCTACCAGGCCCTCCTGCTGGTTGATTTTCAGAACGGTGTCTGGCTGGTGCCTGAGTGCAGCTATGGGAGGGTCTTAACCAGAAATGGGGAGAGGGTGAATTATGGACTGATGTGGGGCAGAGACCTTTAGGGTGCATTCCGTACTCGGGTGGTCATTCCCTCTCTATGAGATGTGGGGGCATTTCAGCCTAGTTGATCCTTGAGACTGAATCTTTCTGATTTGTTTCCAGTGCCACTGTAACATAAACTCGTATTTGTCCATTGAACAAAAGCATTTTACTAGGGAGATGATGGGCTATGTATTTCTGGAGACCTAGACTGTGGTGTTCTTCAAGTTTAAGAAGTTTCCTTCTAAGTGTGCTGTTGGCTCATGACTCTGAAACCTTTGTGCCGACTCTCATCTCTTCAGTATTTGCTCAAATTGCATGACTAACAACAATAGACTCTGTGGCTTCCGCTTGAAATTACTCATAGCTCGTAACTGAAGAACATAAAGAAAGTAAAGACTCCCAGTCATGTCCAGTCACAGACACTTCTGCCTCAGCAAATTCAATCACTCAAAATATTCTTCTGTCTTTGAATGTTGGGGTGATCTCAGAGTAAGTGTGGTAGAATTTGGAAGCGATCACTGGTTTTGGAATGTAAACCCTTCTAGAACCTTTCATGGTCTTTCCTCCATTTAGTAAAGAGAGAGAGAGAGGCGTTTTTTGCCTTTGAAAAAGCATGTAGAATAAAGAGCTAGAATATTTGAAAAAACTCTTCAGAGTGTGTTAAAAGCTCTAGAGGATTCATGGTGCCAGAAACTTCTCTGGGCCCTTTTCCCCTCTCTTAAAATGTAGGTAAAGTCACCCATTTTGCAGTGAATTTTTTGTGGTTGTTTCTTGCACAACTATGATGGCTTTCACTGTCCGGAGAGGGTCAAGTAGATCCCCATCTCAAACACACTATAAATCATCACTGACAACAAAGATCAGGATTCTGCCTTCCACCACTTTCCAGCCATCGGTAGCCTCAGGATGAGACACAAGAAGATTGTATTTGTAGCCACTTTAGTGGGGCAACCAACACGTTCCCTTCCTCATCGTGAAATCAGCATTGTGTAAACTGTCTACAGCCCAGAAATTTAGACAAGCTGTGACTTTATCTGGCAACAGCAATCAATGTCTTCTTTTTAAATTCTGTATATACTTGCATGTAAACCTAGGGGTGCATACCAATGTTTCCAGGCAATCGTTTTCGTTTTGGATGACATGCAAGTAAAGGGGAAGAGAAAGGAAGCTAGATCAAGTTTGGAAGCAGGTCCTCTCACTGCTCCCAAGCTCTGAGTTTAAAGAAGAGTCCTCCCACCAAGTGATAAGGTCACCTCTCATCAGATGCACACAACCCCTGAGATGGAGAATACAGAGAGAGGGACAGGAGATGGCTTATATGTGAGTCACGCATTTTTTGTTTGTGTACAGACATTTCCCTTCGAGGTGAGTCAGCTCATTTGGATTTTAGCCTGGTTGTTCTAACGTAAAATTAGAATATTGTTTTTACGTGGATGCTGCAACTCTCTAGCAGAGTGCATAGTTACCGGGGGTGCAGAGGAATGTAGAGCTGCAATTGCTGAAGAAGACAGATGGTTGGGAGGACTCCGTGATATTATCCAGCATGTCACCATTTGTGGCCAACATACAGTACCATCTTACAGGGAGTACAAAAAGAGTCTCTACTGAAACCTGGAGGTTCTTACCATTTACTATACTATACTATACCTGCCTCCCCTACACGGTCAACCCTACAATAGCTCAACACCTTAACAAGCCAGGGAAGGGGTTACTAGAGACTGACGAGCAACACACATTGCCAAGAGCCAAGTTAGTTTCACTTGCCTCTTCAGTACATCCAGCTGCCGTAGCATACCGAGAGCAAGGAACATTAACCTGTTGCACTATCCTGGTACTGCCATGCCAGACTCATTTAATCAACCCCATACCATAGTCAGATTCTTTGCCCTCCTTGCTCCAGTTCCCAAGAGCTGATATAGTGAGAGGCCTGGCAGAGCTTTCATTTTCAGACCGGCCCCATGTCAGACTACCATAATTTGGGGAAGCTGTTTACACTAAGCATCAGTGGGCTTTGGAAGGCTCTCACAGATCTGGCAATTAATGCTGAGATGAAAGATGTAGTCTGGAGTGATGGCAGAAAGAGGCTGAGTCAATACTGGTTTCAGAGTAGCAGCCGTGTTAGTCTGTATTCGCAAAAAAGAACAGGAGGACTTGTGGCACCTTAGAGACTAACCAATTTATTGGAGGATAAGCTTTAGCAATAGCACTGGTGAACCAGAGGAGTCCCCAGGTATAACAGAATTTGTTTTTATTGAACCTGTCGTAGGGTGATCATCCTGTTCTATAACCAAAGAGTACCTTCCAAAAGGACACTTCCTGCTGGTGCCGATACACTTGCCACTGGCTTACGCTGCTCAGTGGGGCAGTTGATTGTAAATAATAAAAACAAATTCTTTGTGTCTCTTTGATGCTCTCAAAGAGGTAAAACAATCTTGTTTCTTTCTGAGAGCCACTTGGCTGCAGATAAAGATTGTTACAGCTTGTGGGAGTGCCAGTGACAGACAATCGGCCTCTTAGCAGACACTGTACCTGAGGATTTGGATATTTGAAAGAAGTCACCATTAAACTGCCCTACTTCATCAGAGCCCACCTGTAATTTAGCAGCTGTGCACTCTCCTGAACTGTGTATGCTCTGTGCAACACTCCATGTGTGCTATGGAGACACTGAGGCTGTTTAATCCTTACCTGTGACAGGATTAATGGTGAAGAACCCTTGAGGATTTCCATTTACGATATGGAAAGTCAGCTTCCCTGCAGAGCTGCTGTCTGGGTCCCTGGCATCAAGCTGAAGGACAGAGGTATTCATGGGGGAGTTCTCCATGACAGAGGCATAAAAGACTGGTCTCGACATCTGGGGCGGGTTGTCATTGATGTCGGTGACTTCAATATAAACTTCGGTCACAGAGGACAGAGGAACTGAACCTCTGTCAACAGCTAACACTGTCAGCCAATAGTGAGATGTAGATTCTCGGTCCAGTGGTCCCACAGTCTGAATTGTACCTAGGAGAATTACCAAAAGCTCTTTCAATGGATTCCAAGAACTCCAATAAACTTGCACAACAATCCCCTTAAAAACTCTGGGCTGGAATTTGTGTGTGGTCCACTAGCAGTTCTGTGTTACCATGCAGGAGATCTGAGTCTCAGCACTGGATCTGGTGCATGAGGTCAGGCTTATCTCGGAGATGAAGCTTGCATACCTTGGGGTTCTAGGGTGGTGGAGGGGGAGAAAAAGGGTTGAAATGCTGCAGCAGTAGACCCTGATGACTGAAGTGAGTCATGATTTAATACTCTATCAGTCCAGGTGAACAAGGTGCACGCAAACCTCACTCTGCTGTGGGGCCTATGGCTGGCCCAGGCAGCCCTGGATGTGGGCAATGAAAACCAGGACGGGGGCAGGGAAAGTGTGTCTGGGACATATACCAATCCCAAGTATCCCTGAGCAGCTGCAGGCAGTGGGGCTGTTATGGGACTTTGGCTGCTCTTGCAAGGTATCTTCCCCTTGCAGAGCCCCTTAGGGAGGCAGGAGGTCCACACATTGGGGAATTCCCATTGGGAGCAGCTGCCACTGCTAGCGCATGGGGTTGCACGTTGCACTTCCCTGCACAAGCAAGGGTGATTTGAGCTTACGGACTTTGCAAACAGAATACGGAAAGGTTCCGGTGGGTCAAAATTCAGACCAACCACAGGATGTCATTTAAGCCAACCTTCACGGTGCCCCTTGACATACCCTTACACTGGCCTGTCATTACCTGTGTCCTCTTCAATGCGGAAGACAGCCAGGCCAGTGCCCTCTCGGATGAAATATTGGAGTTCTCCATCCTGCCCCTTATCTCCATCCTGAGCTGTTACCATCATCACCGATGTACCCTCGGGACTGTTCTCCTGCACCCCACCGCTGAACACAAAGAAGGCAAAGCGAGGAGGGTGTAGGTTCTCGTTGACGTCAAGGACATCAACTGCCACGTGGCAGAATGAAGAGCGAGAGATGGGCCTCCCGCCATCGCTGACTTGTATGGTCAGATTGTAAAAGTTCCTAATCTCATAGTCCAGCTCTTTCTCCAGCCAGAGAGCCCCCGTCAGCCTCTCCATGTGGAATGTCCTCTCCTCATTGTTGATAAGGCTGTATTTTAGCTCTCCCCCAGAGCCAGCATCAGGATCAAAGGCTTCCAGGAAGAGCAGAATGGTCCCCAGGGGCAGGTCCTCAGGGACCTTCACATGGTTCAGGGCTGGGATGCAGTGTGGGGAGTTGTCATTTACATCTTCCAAAGTCACAACCAGATCAGCGACTGAAAACAGCTGGTGGCCCATTCTAGGCTGGTCCCTGGCTTCTATTTTTAGCACATAGCGAGGCCACAATTCTCTGTCCAGGGGGCCAGTCACTGTCACCTCCCCGGTGACACTGTTAATGACAAATTTATCAGTGGGGGTGAGGAGGGAATATTTTACCTTCCCATTGTCATCCATATCAGCATCTTCTGCTTTCACCTGTGCTATAACTGTCCCTGTTGTTACATCTTCTGGTATCACCACCCCATATGCACCTGGTGGGAATTTAGGAGCATTGTCGTTGGCATCCAACACATTCACTGCCAAGAGTTTCCATGATGACCTCTGAGGAGTGCCAAGGTCATACACAGTAATGTTAAGGATGTAGAAACTGGTTCGTTCATGGTCTAAAGGTGAGAGAACTTGGAGGAGACCCATCTCCATGTCAATTGTAAAACAACTGTCCTCATTTCCATCAGTGATCACATAGACCAGTTTGCCGTTAAAGCCAGTGTCAGGGTCAACAGCTGCAAGGTCAACAATGGTTGAGTTGACTAGGGCAGTCTCCATGATATCGATAGACCTTGGAAAGTTGTCATCAAACTGAGGTGAATGATGATTCACATGATACTGGTTCACAGAGGTTTCCTCCTCCAAGCCTTGGTCCTTAGACAGAGACTTGATGGAGTGGATTATATTCTCCGTCAGCTGCTGCAACACCCCCGTCTCCTCACACTGCATGTGGACTGGGAAGCCAGGGCTGACCACAGTGATGTTAACAGATGTAGGTGAAGCATAGTTCTCTCCATCTGTTGCAGTTATCTTCAGAGAGTAGAGGGGTGACTGCTCAGCAGGAAGATCTCTGAGAGAGGTTCTAAGGGAAATGACTCCAGAGACAGGATTCAGGTCAAAATGCTGAAGCTCATTGCCAGATGTGATTTGGTATCTTACGTGCTGCAGTTCATCTACATCAATGGCAGATACTGTGACCACGGGGTGCCCAATAGATAAGTCCCATGGGATGCTTCCATTGCAGTTTGCCTTCTCGAATACTGGGGCATTGTCATTCAGGTTGCTCAGAATGAGGGAAACATAAACCTCGGTCTCGTGGCGGAAGGGGGATCCCCAGTCTGATGCCCACACACGCAGATGGTACCATCTCTGCATCAGTTCATAGTCCATTGGCTTGGAGGTGGAGATGATGCCTGAGTATGGGTCAATGACAAATGGAACTTCTTTCTTGTTGGCTATGGTGTAGGTGACAAAGCCGTTCTCCCCATGGTCATGGTCTGTAGCCATCACTGTTAAAACACTGGTGCCAGGCAGGACATTTTCATCAAAGGTGCCATGATAGGAAGACTGAGTAAAAGTTGGAGCATGGTTGTTGCAATCAATGATATCAATGGCAACAGTGGTGTAGGCCTGGCTGTTGGCCGTTGTAACTTCAAGTTCAAAGTGAGACTGGTCTTGGAAGTCCATCGTTCTGACTGTAGTTATGAGCCCAGTTTGAGGGTTGATTTTAAACCCTGTGCTGTCCGGAGTGGGTCTCAAAATATACTTCAGATTTGGAAAGACTGGGGTGATTTTAGCCATAGCAACTTGGCTCCCAGGTGGGGAAAATTCACTGAGCTGGACTCTGTACACTTCCTGCTGAAATCTGGCAGAGACATACTTGGAAGGAGGTATGTGGATAATTCTAATCTGTGAGCACAGAGGTGGTTTGCTCTTGTCCTTGGCCTGCAGACTTAGATTGAAACCAGAGGGATTAGCCAACCAATTGATCTCTTTGGTTGACACAATCATGAACTCATTGCTCCCAACAAAGGATTTCATGGCTTTGAAATGCCTTCCTGGATCTCCGGCTACAATATCAACTGAATCAATCCCGGGTTCTGAACCACTAGCTTCCACAAACAATGTAGCATAGAGGAGGTCCTCAGCTGAGTCAGCTGGTGTCACCGTCACTGAGGCAATAGCTGGGGGCTTCCTGGCAGATGGCTCCACTTGGACCACCAGATTAGCTAGGTTTCCAAATCCATTGCCCTCGGAGATTTTTCGCATTCGGTCCACAGCCAGGACCTGCAGCTGGTGTTTCCCTCGGTATGTACCATTCAGCCTCCTGGCCGTCATCACTACTCCGCTGGTGGGGTGCACCATGAACAAGTGTGAGCGGGTGTGGAGGGCGTAATAGAACTCTGCATTCTGACCCAGGTCAGCATCCGTGGCACTGACCACGCTGATAGCAGTTTTCGGAGGTGTGTCTTCTCTGATGGTGACTTTGTACGAGGGGGGTGAAAAAAGAGGTTTCAAGTCATTCCTGTCCAGAATGTGGATCAGCACTTTGGCCCACGCTTCATAGGCAAAGGCTTTCTCTGTGGCTTGAATTATCAACATGTAATTGTCTTTGACCTCCCTGTTTAAAAGTGCCGTGTTCCCGCTCCTCATTCTGATCCTCAAGAAGCAGAAATCCCCAACCATGTGCTCCTCGGTTTTAAAGAGACCGTCGCTGTCCCCGGAAGCTATTGTGTACCTGACGGCCCACTCTTGGTCTGTCACGTAAATGCCCATTTTGACATAGCTCTCTATATAGGTCTTGGGGGCAGAATTCTCATAGATTGTGGCGTTATAAAAGGGATGGGTAAAATGTAAGGGGGAGGAGTTGCCTTTCTCAGAGCTCCCCAAGCAGGCCAGACAATGCATCAGAAAACAAGCAGAGCTCAGGACACGCTTCTTTGTAGCAAATTCCATGGTGTGTGAGGCGGGGTGTCTCCTTGGGCCCTGAAGCGAGGCAAAGAACAAACAATTAGTGTGTTAGCTAACATGGATGGGGGCAGTTATATTAAATCTCGCATGTTGCAGCATGAGAGAAGATGCAACAAAAACTAAGGATGTGATTGAACTATGCATTATGCTCACATCCAGCAGGACCTGATTTAAAGAACCATGATCACTCTCTAGGAAATGTCACAAAATAGGAACACAGGAATTACCAGACTGGATCAGAACCATGGTCTATCTAGTCCAGTGTCCTGTCTCTGACAGTGGCCAGCACCAGGTGCCTCAGGGAAACCCCACCGCTGGGAGATGTGGGACAATCTGCCCTAATCTCATCCTAATCCCTAATAGCTAGAGATTGCATTAAACCTTGGTGCATGAGGTTTTCTGTCCCTTCCAAAACTCTCTTTTTCAGCAGTAGCTATTATAACTCAGGGTCACCTTTTTCTTCCTATAAACATTCAGTCCTTCTTTGAACCCTGCTGAGGCAATGTCCCGTATTTTACTGAACCCTTGCTGAGCTGTTGTGTGCTTCCTCTTGCTGAATACCAAGACACGAGTGTTTCTGCAGTAGCTACAATCCTAGTGCCCCTGCTGCCAGGTTCCTCCACTAGCACTGCACCCAGGTCTGTGGAGCAATAACGCTATCATCATGAGTGTAACTCTCACAAAGGCGTGACTATGACGTCACTGAAGGAATGGGGCGGCAGATGTGTCATGAATATGGAGAAATGTTATTAGTGAGGGTGACAATGGTTTTTAAATGGCCAGGGTATTTTTTATGAAGCTAGATGAATGCTTGTCTCTTTGCATTAAGGGATGAAACTGGGGATATTCACTGATAATTCAAGCTATTTATAGGCGCCTCTATTTCCCTTGGATATCCCAGGAGATCACAATCTGGGACTGTTCCTTCCTCTTTTAAATTCAAATTGCATATCAAGTACCAATACCTGCCAGTTGTTCGGCACCTTACTAATTTAAACAAGAAGGACTTGTTTTTCCAGATGCTTTTTCAAGATTCATCTCTTTAAAAGACGGGACTGGTTCAATTTCCTAGTTAAACCAAACATTCGGAACAAATGATCTGAACCCAAGTTTGTGCGCATGTGTGTCAGCTTCTCTTGCTGAGATGGCCAATAAAGAGCTATACACTAGACACTATCATTCACACCCAGCCTTCATGAATAAGTAAAAGCCTGTCATCCAGCAGTCTGACTGACTGGAACAAGACAACTGAAGTTTAGCTTTTGCATATAGATTCATAGATATTTAGGTCAGAAGGGACCATTATCATCATCTAGTCTGACCTCCTGCACAACGCAGGCCACAGAATCTCACCCACCCACTCCTGCGAAAAACCTCTCACCTATGTCTGTGCTACTGAAGTCCTCAAATCGTCGTTTAAAGACTTCAAGGAGCAGAGAATCCTCCAGCAAGTGACCCGTGCCCCATGCTATAGAGGAAGGCGAAAAACCTCCAAGGCCTCTTTCAATCTGCCCTGGAGGAAAATTCCTTCCCGACCCCAAATATGGCGATCAGCTAAACCCTGAGCATATGGGCAAGATTCATCAGCCAGATACTACAAAAAATTCTTTCCTGGGTAACTCAGATATGTGGCTTGGGTCACAGGGAAGTGCAAATATCAGAATGAGAAGCAAAAGCCAACGTCATGTGGATTTGGTACAGAGCTGGCAAAGTCTTTACTGCTATAAAACTCGACACTCACTGAGTCCTGAGCAAACGATGCAACACACATGTGCTTAAAAAACCCTCGTAGGACAAGGCCAATCTATCAAGAGAGACATGCAGTTTCTTCTAAGCCTGAGAGCTGTGGTAGAAGAGCTGCTTGTTACTTAAGAGAGCGAAAGAGTCTGGCAGCGTGTAGGGACTTGTCTGAAGCTGCTCCTTTACAACATTGTCATGGCGGAAGCTAGAAGGAGAACATGTGGGTGTGTTTGAGTGTGTGTGTGTCCTATAGGTCTGCAAAGCAGGAAGAGTTTCTTGTCTCATACAATCCATGTGAGGAGAGTAAGCCAGCATTTTTTAAAAAGAGTGAAAGAGACAGACATCACTTAAGAAGGCAGGATTTTCCAAATGGCATCAGATCATTAACCTTCATGTCTCGTATCTTTTTTCTAGCAGGGCCAATGCCGAATGCTTTAGCATATGGCAGAACATTCCTCCTGACTCCCGCCGTTATTAACCTATGCCCTAAAGCATTCAATTTAATTACCCTTATCTCAGCGTGCACAACTAC
Source organism: Eretmochelys imbricata (assembly GCF_965152235.1). Lineage (NCBI taxonomy): Eukaryota > Metazoa > Chordata > Testudines > Cheloniidae > Eretmochelys > Eretmochelys imbricata. The sequence goes on along the minus strand of NC_135579.1, from coordinate 6,297,864 downwards.
TGATATTATGTTTACATACATAACTGTAGCCGAATTCTAACCCCACGTGTGTGTTTCTGCAATTCCCATTAAAGTCAATAGGAGCTGTGTTTGCAAACGTAGAAGCAGAATTTTGCACTTAGCCAATACTAGAACGTTCCCTTCCCTTCTTGCTCTCCTGAAATAGCAATTAAATTCCTACAGATTTTTTTCCCCCTTTTCATTTTGTGAGTGGACAATAATCCCGGTTTTCAAACTCTCCCACCTGTGGGCCCAAGGGAAGCACAGTCACTGAAGCCAGAGGGTCTCTAACATTTTCATTCTACTGACCACTTCCTAAGAGAGCTGCTCATGGACTCACCTGCCTTTCCAACACCCCACGCTCCCACTGCTTTATCCTCCTGAAAATTCCTTTCTGCAGATTACAAGGAAGGCATCCATGGACCACACTGTGAGAACTACCAAGCTAAGATTCATTTGGGACAAAGCCCTATAGAATTTAATAGAAAACAGTAATCTTTCTGGGTTTTTTTTTTTATCCATTCTATAGAATGTAATGGAGAATCTATCTCTTCTATTGGATGACGTAAGACATCTATAGAAAAGAGAACATCCTGTGTCAAATTCAATAGGTTTGCAGAGTAATTTCTATAACCCCTACTAAATATCTATGGCACCCATTGGTGTCTTCCTTATTAAATTTGATTGGACTTCTCCAAAAGGGGAAGCTCTGAAGCTGAGCATGCAGGAAAATCATAGCGCGAATAACACTGCTGTGCTCTTATATCCCTAACCTAGTCACACCGTCACGTTGTCTTTTAGTTTATCTTTGGGCAGGAGTAACGAGACACATAGAATTTAAAGAGCGGATGGTGTCAATGTTATTAAAAAAACAGCCTCTTCCAGTGAAGTGTTATGAGGCCATCCTTTCGCTTTCACCAGAACTCTTACTTTCCAGTGCAAGGAGATGACTCAATGGAATTTCCATTTATTCTGTTCTCCCTTCAGATGTGGCAGAGTACCTTGGCTTCCTCAGTGCTGGGTGGGCTTTAGGTTTAAGCTTTAGTCACATTGGTAGGTTCAGACAAATGGTTTCTGGAGCTTCCAAGGGTGAGGTCAGCCTTTACTTAGGTAAGGTGATGGAAGGGAAAGGAACCAGGGACATCCTGGGAGGGCTCTGTTTCTCTGACAAAGCTTTCATATAATTCGGGCAGTAAAGATCTCCCCAGAGCGTATGAGGTGGAACTAGCTGGGGATCTTTTTTTCGGTAGGTGGGAATAGGAAAAGAGGATGAGGAAAAAAAAACAGGTGACAGATGTGTAGACATGTTGGTTAATGCATTACTGGATGGTGCTCAGCTACTGCAGAGCGGAGCATGGAATAGAATACACTAGAATAGAATAGAATAGAATAGAATAGAATAGAATATGGTGCTCCTTAAGATAGGGTGTGCTGCAAGTCCGTCCAAGTTCACTTCCTCCTTCTTAAGAGAAAGGTTCTGATGTGAAGAGACTGTGTGTTCTAGGGGTCTGTCCACTGGTGCCAAACTTCAAGCATAGGAAGCAGCAGATTTTTTAAACAAATCTGAACACAAAAAAACCTTAACTATCTCGGAATCTGGCTCTAAAATCCTTAAGATGCCTCCATTCAGATCTCTAGCTTCAGCTCTTTCCTAGGAGCTGTAGTCACTGTGTTTGTCCCGCGGCTACTAAACTCCCTAGTGTAGGTTCACCCTTTTATAGGAACCTTTCCCAGCATGTGTAATGCCGACAGATCCCGGTCATGAGCGGGCAGGATTGAACCAGCAACCTCGGGAGCTTAGTGCATGAGCCTCTAATGAGTTCAAAGCCAACTGCCTAGTAGCTAAGGCTGTAGAGAAGACTCATTTTATCTCTCTCTCTAAGTGGTCTCAGTGCCACTAGATGGGACAGACCACCACACCCAGAAGGTGTGTGGGTTACACATGCTCTTCTGGTAGTTGGAAACAAGCAGCGGCAGCCCTAAGGTGGCCATTTTGCATCTGATTTCTCTAGGCTGCATTTCCTTCTCTTCCATATTTAACGTCTGTTATGGTTTTCCCTGCTTCCCTTTCTTTCTCATTCCTGAAGAAGTGGCAGGTCTTCACAGGCCGTTGGTAACAGGAAACAGAGCATTTGGCTTCTTTGTTGTTGCTTTAAATCAAGCCCAGGCTGGTAATGACCAAAAGTTACCATTAGCTATTAGCTGTTTGGTATCTTATGTGCAGTGAATCTGGTAGCTCCCCAGTCGCCAGGTCCCAGCGGAACATTTGAAGAACCACCACCGCTGTTGGCAACCTAGTGTCAACAGAGGTCAGTGTGTTCACAGCTGGGATCACCCTCACTCCCACAGGGCAGGTTTCTACAGATCAGCGTTAGACACATGCGACGGGCAGCAAAAGGATTGCTTCCACAACACGGCTGCTGCTCCTGCATGACTTCTGTCCCTGGAACTGTTAACCTGATATCTTTCACATGGACTAAGCTCACAAGAAAAAAGGTTCAGAGAGGAACCAGAACACCTGAGAAAGCAGTGACAAAGCTCAGCCAGAAAGCTGGGGAAAATGAATTGCCCACGGGAGCAGAACTGGTCCGTTATGGCCTATCCTAGGACTCAAGAGAAAACCCTTTAGGAAAAGGCCAATAGAATTTTACAGCAATGGAACCAATAAGGTTCTGCAGAACCGTAGTAGGTTTCTATGACTTTGAAACCTTACAGATGAGGCTGTGTATGTGAAGGGTGTAAAATAAACTGACTTTAATATCACAATAAACAGGAAATCGTGAGCAGGGTGTACTGCACTGGCCTGGTGAGGGAGTAGGGCATTAAGGGAGAAGAGACTTTAAGGTGAGGGGCAGTTCATTACTCTGAGATTTCTGCTGCCTAGTTCAGGGATCCCTGAATCAAGATTTAGGTGTAGCGTGCTGCATAGGGTCTGGGTTTTGCCGATAGATTAATAGAGAATGAAATCCTTTCTGTGATTTGATTACCCTGTAGGATTCTATAGGAGTGACATTATTCTCTATTAAATGTTAATATTCAAAATAGACAAGCTTTTCAGCAGGTTATCTTCTATAGGAAGCAAGAAAAACAAATCCCTTCCATGTCTTTTGGAGCAGTGACTCAAGAAGAGACACAGGAACCCTGTGACCTGGGCTATACACCTGTCTCTGGCAAAAGTTGTCTATGGGGGTTAAATCACATGCCCTGTACCATGATTTGCAGCTCCAGACATTCAGAAGGCACTTCACGTTCAGTTTCAGGGAAGCTGTTTACTGCCCAGCAGACATAACTCACATCCTCTCTCCTTCACCTACTTCCCTTCTCAGGATCCATTTCACCTCCTGAGGCCTTTACCTTCTGGTACCGGGGCGCACATGGGAGGTGGGTGTATTTCTGCTCTCGGCTGCAGAAGACCTGACAACGCTACAGTCTTCACTGCTGTGTTCTGCTTCCGCAATCTTCCCTGCACATACAGTTGAAGGGATTCTACAGTTCTATACATTGCTCCCTGTTAAAGTGCCAGTAGCCAAATGCTAGGAGATCATTCCTCGGTTATTCAAGCTTTGTTCATGAACACCAAAAGGGGATCAGAATTTCTGGAAGGGTTGAGTCTTATAGACTCAAATACCTAGTAAACCCTTCTGTTATGCTTTTAGTCAGGCTACATTTTAACTGAGGAACGCTCTTGGTGAATCTATATTAAAAGTGTGTCCAAGAAGTCTGGCAAATTGAAACAAAAAGACTGGCGCGGTGATGAGGCTCAGAGGGGGAAATCCTTTTGATATGCGGAAACTAAATGATAACTAATAACTGCATGATAAAGTCCAGGCCCCGTTACCCTGTGTGACTCACAGCAAGCATTTGACATAAAGAAAAGTTGTGAACTGCCTCTTGTGATTTCCCAGAATGATGTTAGCTTGTGATTCTGCAGTAGCAAGGGACGGCATAATGCAATGTACAGAGCTTGCATGCTTTTTGGGTGTGCCTCCGAAAAGTGGGGACAGCCTTGCAGAAAGGAGGTGGGGTGAGGGCCAGATACCTCCCTGAGTTCTATCCCCTCCAAGGGAAGCAGGAAAAAACACCCCAAGCAAGTTAACTCTGAACATAGCTGTTGAAGTGAATTCATCCCTTGGGGAACTCCAGGGATGCATTCTGTTCCTAGAAATGCAACCTGCACTCTGCTCCTAGAAATGTCCTTTTTCCATGAGACCTGGAGGAAAGACTGGATTTGGAATTCCCATTCTCAGTACCCCACCCCCTGCCACCCCTATTTCTTGCAAGAGATCTACCCACCCTTTGTCATATATTTCCTGCCCTACTCCTCCCCTTCATTTCCCAATCACCTGTTTAAAACTTTGCACAAAGCCCGGCCAGAATAGTTCTCACAGGACGAACAGGTAAATACACGCCTACCTCTTTCCAAAGGTTGTTGGGGGGGAAAAAGCCCTGTAGCTGCTCAAATTACAAATGACAGGGTCAGTTTTACTGTGGTTTTAAAGTACAAGGGTCACAAAGGAAGAAGGGAGGGAGCTGAGGGAGCAAATTATTTAGCAAGGTGGGAGCAAAGCCTGAGGGGGGAAGGACTCCAGGAATGCACCTTCTCCTGGCTCAGTGTGTACCTGAACAGGAGGGACACAGCATGAGAAATTCATTTAGGGCCAAACATTGCAAAGTTAAATCAATCAGAAAATAATTAACGTTGTTCAGTATAGAAAATGTAGGATTAAAAAGTATATATTTTTAAAGAGGACATTTATCCATGTCGCTAATAGCACCTTGGATGAACACTGAACCCTCTTGAAAAAAATCTTATTTGCTTTTCACAGTTCATGCCATTTGTTTACAATTTGCCATTTTCTCTGCTTGGTCCCTGTTAAAAAGGCAGGTCAGTTTTATCTTGTATGGAGATGGTTTCTAGTCAGTTTCACTGCTGTGTGCTCATGCACAAGCATAACCCTGCAATGTCTGAGTTACCAGGACGAAAGAGCCATGTTGTGGCTGCTCAATAAAAGGGTTCCACTGGACTTTAAAAAATAAAAACAATGTGAGGGAACCATTTCTATTCGGCTTAGGTGTCAGTGTTGCCAACTCGCACCACCTTATCGTGACTGTAGTCTCCTGACATTTGGGGCTTTTCTTAAAGCACCAGCTCCTGGATTCACGTGCTGACCTGAGAATCTCTGTTTTCATTTTGAAAAGAAAAGAAAGGTTCTAGCCCTCAGAGTTGTGAAGTAAAACTTGAAAATGCGAACCCTAAGCACTACACCACCAGACGACAAATAAAAAGAACCCCCACTTTATTATTTTTTAAAATCTCACGATTTTTAAGCCAATCTTGTGATGCGGGGGCTGGCTCATGATTTTTGAACATTTAGGGTTGGCAATGCTGTATGTGAAGTGAAAGCTTGTTTGGGGGCAGATTTGACTGGATAGTATCCCGTTAAAGAAATAGCATAGCGGATTTCACAACAACACAGCAATGCCGCTACCCTCTACAGCCTTTCAGTGACAAGCAGTGTGTGTCACATAGCTTGGCCAGAGCACTGAAAATCATTTCCTGATTGCTAAGCAGCCAGGAACAGCATGGCTGGTCATTTAAAACCCGGTGCGTGGGCATTTTATGACCGAGGTATGCCCTGGCTTGGAATGACCCATTAAATAATTGTTCCAGCTAGGCTGAACATCTTGCAGGTGGATGAATGACTCCCCGCTAGGGAGGTATTTAATTTAAGCAACGGCCTTCTTATTCTCCAGAGGGCCTTCCTCAGTCCTATAAGAATTTGTTGGGGTGACAGCACACCCTTGCTTAGATACTCACATCCAGGTTGTGTCTAAAACTTGCTGATTCTTCCTGCATAAGAGCTCTAAGATATGGCCTTTCTGATCCATCCACACCGCTAAGACTCTCAGAATTCGTGTCTATCACTACTACATCCTCTAGCCTTAACAAATGCAGTCTCACCCCACTCATGTCCATTCAAATTGCTGCTGCAAAAATAACTTTCTTAGCTGATCACTTTGACTATGTCACCCCGCTGTCTGCAACCTGCTAGTGGCTCCCCTTTCTCTGTTGCATCAAACATAAGCTACTTGTCTCCTTTATCTGTGAATAACGCATGCACCACTCAGGAGGCTTTCTAGTACCAGCATGCCATCAGCACCGGGCCAGTTTGATCTAATGCTGTTTGTAAGAGTGCGTGGTCCTGAAGGAGTCCAGCTAAGGAAAGAGACCGATAAGACCACCAGCTACAGGGCACTGCCGTGGCAGTGAGTCCTGTATAAATGCCTGGAGTAGAGAGAAGATGATTGCTTGCAGAGATGTCACTGTTCTTATACCCCCTCTGTGAGCTGGTCTGCTATCCATAGGAGAAGGTCAGGAGGCTTGAGTTTGGAGCATCGCTGGGTGGGTCAGTGAACCTCAGCAACAACAGCCCAGGTGAATACTGGTAATGCTGCTTGGCACTGATCTGGTTCCATTCTCATGAGGCCTTCAGAGCACTTTATAAATGATATCTGATGAAATCTCACAACACCCCGTGGAGGAAGGTAAACATCACTGCCCCCATTTCACAGACAGGGAAATGGAAACATCAGGCAATTAAGTGACCTGGCCCCTCTCCAGCTTTTCCAGCTTCTTCCAGCCCAGGCAGCAAGACGGAATGACGCAAACTCCACAGAGCAACCAGCCTAGGTCTAGCCAGCCAGTCTTGACATCAATCATTTCATCACACAGGGCAAGGAGGGTGGGAGCCTCCCCATGCAGTAGAGACTCCGCGGCTGGGCTCCTGAGCACTGGCCAGCATCCGCAGCTGCGTTGCTTGGTGTTACTCCCAGGAATGCCATCTGGTTTTGAGTGGGTGGTTAGCAGTGTGAATGCAACAATGCACTCTGAGTCTGTGCCACATAAGTCGGTGGGCAGGTGTGTTAGTCTAAACCCCTTCCCCCTTGCTCTCTCTCCCTCCTAGAGGCCTGATTTCCTTCATCTCCCAGCTCCTCCTCCTCACTGATCACAGTCTGCAATCTGCAGCTTTTGCAACCTATCCCCTGTTCTATTGGGTTCCAGAGGCAGTGATCCTTCCTATTCCAGCAGTTAGATACCACGGTGTAGCCTGGGAGGTACCTGTGAGGTGCCACCTCGAATGGGTGATGCTGAGGATAGCAGCCATGAGAGCTTGAGACAGAGCCTGCCTGGAAAGCAAGTTCACAGAGGGAGGTGAGTAATAGCTTTATTCTGGCAGGGAGCAGGGTGGCTCTTTATGGCTCCCGTGGGACCGCACCTGGAGTACTGGGGTCAGTCATGGGCACTTCATTGCTCAAAAGGTAGAGAACTTGGAATGTGGTCTTGGAGACGGGCAATGTAAATTGCTAAGGAATATGGAGGGAGTCACTGTGGTTAGCGCAGCCAAATGATGACTGCCCCTAGACATGGGAACCTATTCATATGTGCAGCATGTAAATACCAAGAATGGGGAGGAGTTATTGAGTACAGTGCACACGGGTATACTTAGGAGACACAGGAAGAAATTCAGAAAGGCGACCGGTAGGCTGAATATTAGGGAACACTCCGTGGGAGTGAGAGAGGTTTGGCTGTGGAATAGCCTGTAACAGGACAGGATGGGAATCCCATGGTGCTGGGACGTTGATGGTACTCCTAGTTTTGGCAAGGGCTGGAAAAGTCTGATTTTCAGGATTCTCCATTTCTGACAAGCAGGACGAATTCGTCCACAACAGCCGCTCTGCTCTAGCAAATACTTCCTGCACTTCTCATCCCCCTCCCCAACACTTGCCCCTTCTGTGGTGTGAGGGAGGCTCTGGCGCACACCTGCCTTGAGTGCACCAGGTTGCAGCCCCTTTTCTGGCTCCTACCGAACCTTCTCCTCAGGTTCTGGCTCCACTTCTCCCTTGTACCTCCCGCTCCTTGCACACGCCATCTGTGGCCCCACAAAGTCACGAGACCTTCTCGTCAACCTCCTCCAAGGTAGCCGTCCACCACACCAGGAGAAAGAAGCTGAACGGGGAGGTGCTCTGCGAATGTGGGGCCTGCTTTTGATCCTCCCTTGGGTCATGTATCTGGGCACGTTCCTTTGGGCCACATCCACTGGCTCCCTGGATGCCTTCGAGGAGCAGTGAGCACTGTCCGGGGTTCTCTGCTCGGTGTCCCTCTCTGGATCCTTGCTTTTGACCCTCTGACCTCACTCCCGTTCCTGTTTTATCATTTGTTGCCCCCAAACTCTTTTTGATGCCTGCGTCCAGTGGCTCCTTCCCTTAAGCTGGACGACACGGCGGGGAAGAAGGGCTGCCTGCCCCTGGCAATTTACTAGGTCCTGCCTGCACCTCAGCCACAAAGTGCCACAAATTCAAACCAAGCCAATACAAAGCTGTAGGAGGAGCTAGTGAGCCCCTGCAAGTCTCAGGCCGGGAGAGAACTCCTTGTGTATCAATCATTGTCTCTCTGTGCTCCGGCTGCTAACACGTTATTTCATATTTATTTTTATTTAAAAGCCACTTGTCCAGAATCTTTTGGGAGTCACCCCTGCCAACCCTCTATGCCCAGAGCTGCCATCCGCCTGCAGGACTGGCCCCAGAAAAGGGATCTGTAACCCCGGGTATGTCTGTCTGCACTGCAGTCGGGAGGTGTGAATGCAGTGTGTGTGGACATACCTGAGCTAGCTTTGACCATGCAGGGTAGCAGGTTAGTCGTGGCAGCCAGAGCAGGGGGTGGCATGGAGAGCGATCGGAGTGCAGTCCCTCCAGGGACCCGCAGCATGCACGAGGGGGGCTAGCCCAGGCTGCCCAGCTACACTGCTAGCTTGATCACAGCTAGCTTAGGTATGCGTCCTATGTGCTGTATTTGCACCTCCCGATTGCTGGGCAGACATACCGCTAGCACTTACTCTTCCTTCCTAGCCTCTCTTCCCCAACCAGACTCACAAGAGAATTCTGATTCTCTCCCAGGGATATCATTTGATTGATATCATTTATATGACCCATCTCCGTTGCCGACTTTCTTCGTCAGCAACCCAATTCACCTGCTGGCTGTTAGTTCTGGTCCCCGGGCACATAGGCCCCATCAAGCCAATTTTCTGCTTGGTTTACAGCAGCTTTGACTCCTCTGCACTGGTTCTTCCAGACGCTTCCTTGCATTCAGAGTGTGTGTGTAAAAGTAGGGTAATGGGGATGAGTCAACAAATTCAGCTGCGTGCTGCAAAAGATCCACAGGCCGATCACTGGGGAGCTGTTCTACAGAAATGTGTGCTGTAAAATTCCACAGGGGCAGATGTTTCAGTCAATGGACTAGCTGCCCAGATAGCCTATAAAAATACCAGTCCTGCATGCCGTTAGTAAATGCAGGGAGATCATCTCCCCAAGCAGCGCCGTAAAACTATCGTTCTCGCTAATTATTTCTAGATGCTGTACAAGCAAGTAACACAGACAGTCCCTGACCCAGAGAGCTCACCATCTGGGTATGTGACAGTGTGTGATCGGTGACAAATGTGGTGGGGATGGCAAGCTAGCATGTTTGCAGGTAGTCACAGTGGGCTGCTTGTCACAGTCACGCTTTGTCTTAATGAGATCTTATCAACTGGATTTACAATAGCAAGATGTGTCTCCTCGGAACTTCTCTCTACACTGTCTACTGAAGATCTGCTTCTAAATTGTATCCATCTCCCTACACTATTTATCCGAGTAGATCAATATGGAGTAGTAGATATCTATTCACTCTCTCTCTACATCTACCTATTGCTTAGTAATAGATATAAGTATCTTAGATAGCGAAAGCTATAATGCGCTCTCTGCCTACCTGTTAAGTGTGACATACATACTATACCTACATAATGACAGGTTTCAGAGTAGCAGCCGTGTTAGTCTGTATTGGCAAAAAGAAAAGGAGTACTTGTGGCACCTTAGAGACTAACAAATTTATCTGAGCATAAGCTTTCGTGAGCTACAGCTCACTTCATCGGATGAATGCATCCAATGAAGCGAGCTGTAGCTCACGAAAGCTTATGCTCAGGTAAATTTGTTAGTCTCCAAGGTGCCACAAGTCCTCCTTTTCTTTATACTATACCTACAGTGTCTCTAGCTGAAGAATTTATTTTCAGTTTCTATCAAAAGCATGATCAGTCCATAATATTTCCTAGCTGCAAACCTTTCTGCTTCCTAAAAATACCCCACAATCTGCTCTGCACTCTTCAAACACCACCCAGCTCTTTCTTCCAAGAACCAGGAAGGAAAGTTTGTTGCAACAAACTTGCCCGCCTGCCAAGGAAAACCGCAGCAGAGAGGACAAACTGCTTGTTCAGCTAATCAGATTTCTAGCAGGACAATGAGGCACTGGCTTTTCCAAAAAAGGTCTGATGCTTCTTAATCCTATTATGTGTTTGCACTGGTGGAGTTGTACGAATGCGCACTGATCTATGCACACACACACACACATACCACATATGCACAGGGGTGCACACAAATAAACACATGCACACAACAAAAATACCATTTGGGTTGCAACGGGCTGGCATGATGATCCTGTGTGACTTGCACCGGAGCCAAGAGCTGTTGTCCACCAAGCATAATGCAAAATGAATTGGCTTCTAGTAGATGTTTGATTCCAGGTGTGATTTAGTTACTCCTTCCCCCCCCCCCACCCCCCATAAGAGTGATGCTTATTTGTTTAAAGGGCCAGGAGACTGAGCAGCTTCTGCAAAAGCTTCCTCTTTAAAGTTCACTCAGAGTAAAAATATTAGCAAGCGGCAAGCGCTTAGGCAAAGAATGGCCCCTGCAGAGAGTGCAGGTTGGGATCATTTTAAAAAAGATGTTCTGGATTATAAGAAGGGGTTGTGTGCGTGTGTAGGTGATGCAAACAAGGGCAGTATATAGATCAAGACTGTAACTACAGATCAAAATCCTAAACTGGTTCTCTTACACAATAAATCCCCCAATTACCCCCAACTTCATTTATCTCAAAGTCTGATGTCCTTGAACTATTTCAGATAAGCCAGAGAGTGCTGGATATTAAGAGATGATAAGGTAGCACAACAAGAAGTCAAATGATTTCAGCATCACTAAATGCCGATACTGCCCAGCTTTCCTCAAAGCTGGGATACAAAGTGTTTGCTTTTTTTCATTCTCAACCTCGCAGCGGGACCTGCCTCCGCTAGCTAGCAATCTGGAGAGCCCAGTCATCCAGACACCTTCCCCTCTGCAGCATGGAAGGTCCCTGGATCTATCAGTGGCAGGGAGAAGTGAGGCTTCTAAGTGGCAAACTGCAAACGATGCTGCTGGGACCATACAGCATCCATGCTGCCTGTGCGGGCACCTTCCCCTTCCCACCTCAGACCCAATGCCATTTTAGGCCCAGGTAACCATATAATCCTGGCAACAGCCCCAGGGCTTGCACAAGTGTGTGTGTGCCCATCAGCCTCTGAATCACGGAAGAATAAAGAGTTTTCAAACTTTTGTAAATGTTGTAGCCTTTTTTTTAGAAGAAAGCTCCACTGAGCCAGGTTTTTGCTAATGCTCCCAAGCAACAGATGTCATCTGAGAGGTGATCTTTGTCCTTATGGATTCTTGCATTCCACCTGGTCTGCTTTTAATTCCCTCAGGAGGTTAATTACCTGATTCCTGCTGCTGCTAAGAGCTTTCATATATTATCTCCATGCTGCAAGTGCATGAGTGCCCCTTTTTCTCTTTTCTGCAGTGCAACATGTGTGCTGGGGGAAGAACAGCTGCATGTCCACTGATCTGCATTTACGAAGGCATTTAGGTGTTGATTGCTGTCGGGCCTCCATAAATGCCCAAAGAATCATACATACATTGACACAAACACACACACACATTATATATGCCCACGCCTACGTGAATGCAGAGCAAACACTGAGGCCTTGTTTCTGCCGAGCTTTTTCCTTAGTTTCCCACCTTCGCAGCCCTACCTGCAACAGTGGTGGGAGCGCCAGGGTAGGCAAGGTGCGAGGGACCCTGGCGTCTTCACCACCTTGCTGTCTAGATTCACTCTGAGCGCGGTTAGCCATCGGGGTAGTAAAAATGCCAGTGTCTTGCCTACACTAGGGCTTGTCCTGTGCACGCTGCAACAGAGCTGGCCCTGGTGGTAGTGTAACAGGGAAATAATAAGGAAAAGCGTGGTGTAGATACAGCCTGCACACAATGCATCGTTAACATCATTTCAGTTTTGCTTGCATTCCCTGGTGGGTTCAATCTGAGGTGCTGTACAGAGTCCATTCACCGGATGTGACAGTCTGCCCCTAACTCTAGGTAAAGTTTACAGGAGTGAACTGAAAAGGCTATTACTCTGCTCGAACCCGGGGCAACAAATGCAAACATTGTACACCAGCTTTCCCTAGCCCAGTTCACAATGCCTCGTACTAGGACTGACAAGACCAAGGGAAAGAATGAAAGAATAACAAAAGGTTGTTGGTTGTGTTGGGGATTTTTTTTTTGCTCAAAGTATGAATCTTCAGGCTTGGGCTGTTTGTTTCAAATTGAAGGTTACATCTATTTACTCACATAGAAGCACCGTTTCATGAAGTCGCCTCTGATGATCTTAGGTCTGTCCATCCTCCCTGGGCTTTCCCCAGACCACGCTGCACAGGGCTCCCTGAGTCATTTAGAGTTTGCAAAAGCAGCGAGCAGCTGCATGCCCTTACCTGTTGCAGCAGGAGAGACCTCTCCTGAAATTTATCGTCTTGCTGCCCCTTCAGCCGAATCCTCAGTCAGGGTGCAGCACCCCACAAGCTGCAGGAGATCCATGGTGGCTGTGAAGTGGAGACGCTCAGAGAAGTTCCGGCAAGGGGAGATTTTGCTGGCTGAAATCCCTGCAGCACAGGTTGAAAGCAGCTAGCAAGAACGGTGCAGTAGGTGTAACTCGTTTCCCTGACGTTCCAGCCCTCCCTGACCAACTAGGGGAGGAGGAGAGGCATTGCTCTCACTCTGGAGAAAGGAACGTGTGTGTGTGTGTGTTTGTGTGTGTGTGTGTCAGAGTTTGGCAGACTCCCAAGCCTCAGAGCCAAATAATGGCAGAAATTTTTACTGTTAGATTAGCCAGCATTGCCATGAAATCCAGAACTGCAGCTTAAAAGACCAGTGGTTGTTTTTGACTAGGAGCCAGGTAGGTGCATGGGGGTGGGATGGGGAAAGGGGAGAATCCTGTTCTGATCACGGAGGAGCTGAAGGCTGAAAAGCCTCCTGGGATGTTACTGTTATTGATGGGTTGTATTGTGGAAGCCCCTAGGAGCCCGGGCATGAACCAGAGCCCCATTATGCTGGGTGCTGTACAAACACAGAACAAAAAGACAGTCCCTGCTCCAAGGAGCTTACAATCTAAGTATAAGATAAGAAACAACAGGCGGATACAACAGGTGGAAGAGGAGTACAAGGAAACAGTGAGACAAACGGCAGCCTTTTGGAACTTCTGATGAGTCTTTGCTGTACAGAGGCTAAAAAGTACGCTACATCTTTCTAGCTCCCAAGGCTTTTCGTTTACCCCCAGACATCCCCCTAGATGTCAGGGGGTTGCACAGGTGCAGCTAAGGGCAGATCTTAGCCCAGAAGTGGGCAAACTACGGCCCTTGGGCCACATCCGGCCCGCGGGACCGTCCTGCCTGGCCCCTGAGCTCCCAGCCGGGGAGGTTCGCCCCCGGCCCCTCCCGCACTCTCCCCACTCCCACGGAGCCTCAGCGTGACTCGACATCAGCGCTCTGGCTCGCTGCTCCTGCCGGGCAGCACAGCGACAGTGTGGCTGGCTCTGGCCAGGCGGCAGGGCTTTGCTGCTCTGAGCAGCATGGTAAGGTGGGGGTTGGATAAGGGGCAAGGGGTCCTAAGGGACAGGGAGCAGCGGGCAGTTGGATGGGGTGGAGGTTCGGGGCGGGGCAATCAGGGGACAGGGAACCAGGGGGTTTGGATAGGCGTGGGAGTCCCAGGGGGGCCTGTCTGGGGGCAGGGGTGTGGATAGGGGTCAGGGAAGTCAGGGGACAGGGAGAAGTGGGGGTTGGATAGGGGGTAAGGTCCTGGGGGGTGGTTAGGGGCCGGGGTCCCAGGAGGGGGTGATCAGGGGACAAGGATCGTTGGATGGGTCAGGGATTCTGAGGGGGGCAGGAAGTAGGAGGGGGCGGATAGGGGGCGGTGGCCAGGCTGTTCGGGGAGGCACAGCCTTCCCTACCTGGCCCTCCATACAGTTTCGCAACGCCAATGTGGCCCTGGGGCTAAAAAGTTTGCCCACCCCTGACCTAGAGTCACATGCCTGACTTATGCTTTTGACTATGCTACATGCCAGGGAGAGCTGGCTGGCAGTTTTCAGTGAATTTGTTGTTGTCGGAAAATGGCTGTTTAAAAAAACAGGAGGGTTTTTGGTGAAAAAAGTATTTTTGTTTTAAAATTTTCAATTATTTGTACGAAACCACAACTGAATTTTTGTTGATGTTTGGATTCCACTTCCTCCCTCTTCCCCGCCCCCTCTTTCTTTCCCCTTTTCAGTCACTTTTACAGGGAAAACGGAAAAGGGGGGGAACTACAGACTTGATGAACATTTTCGCTTGAAGCTGGTTTTCAGTGGAAACCTCGGTTTTCAACAAAGTCTTCACCGACGGCACCTGCTTTCCTCGGAAAATTTCCTTTTCGTCAAGCACCTGAACACTGTTCCGAGGTTGGCCAAACCCTTTCTGGTTTTTTGGTTTTTTTTTTTTGTGAAACATCTACGTTTTCCGCAGAAAAACAAACCCATTTTCTGACCAGCTGTAGGGAAAGCCCTGAAATTTGCCCCATGAAAACCAGCAAATGTTGATAACAATTCTGAACGGGTGAAAAAAACCTCTTTCGCCTAGTCTGCAGCGTGTGAACAATTTCAAAATGTTGTGAAAAGTCATCACTGCTTTCTGACCAGCTCTAAGGTGGTGGCAGAGGCAGCTCAAACAATGCTGATCGCGGCTTAGCTGCATGTACCACTGAGCACAAACAGCATTCCAGCAGCGGAGGTTTAAACCTGTCTGAAGATATTTTCCCTTCTTTTTTCTGCACAAACAGCCCTACAGACTAATGAGGTAAGAGCGAAAATAGGTCTCTCTTTTATCAGCACTTTGGATGGGATTTTTCAAGGCCCTCAATCAGCACTGGAGTCTTCTGCTCTCCCTGAAGGCCGTCATAAAGGTCTCACTTAGCCAGTGCTAAGTAAGGGCTTTTGAAAACCCCATCCTCGTTGCCAGCTCTTGTGATTTTATCCGAATCCCATGATACTTGGTGTTTTTCTTAAAGCTTCGGCTGCTGGAATCCGGGTATTACCTGAGAGGCTGAGCTTTCATTTAAAACAAAAAGGAAACTTCTGGCCTTCATGGATGTGGAGAGAAGCTTGAAAATGAGCCAATGCCAGGAGGCAAATAAAAAGAACATCAATGTAATTTTTTTTAATCCCACGATTTTTAAGACAGTCTCATGATTTTGGGGGCATGACTCATGATTTCCGAACACGTGCAGTTGGCGGTACATTTGTGTATAGCCAGTTTCACTGTTTCCCCCGTATAATCAGATAAGGGTCTATCCTACAAGCGGAGACTCTTATCCACACACAGAGTCCCAAGGAAGTCGATGAGACTCCACAGAACCATAAGGGTCCTTCTATGGAGATCCCAACCTTTAATTTTCTCTGTCTGCTCATATAGCCCCCAGCACTGCCATGTCTGAGCACCTCCCAAGTAGTTATAGGTTTATCCTCACAACACCCCGGTGAGGCAGGGAAGTATGTATTATTATCCCCATGGGATCCTGAGTCATGGTGAGATTAAGTAATGTGCCCAAGGTCACAACAGGAGAGCATCAAAGCTGAGAATTGAACTCAAGGGTTCCAGACCAGGACCTTAACCTTTGCTGTTTGTGTGGGAGGTTCTCACAGAACCATGGGAAAAGGAAAATGTGAGTGGAGAGCCACAAAAAATGACGGAGGATGGTGTGAGGCCTGCAACTTACTTATCTGGCTCAGGTTTCAGAGTAACAGCCGTGTTAGTCTGTCTTTGCAAAAAGAAAAGGAGTACTTGTGGCACCTTAGAGACTAACCAATTTATTTGAGCATGAGCTTTCGTGAGCTACAGCTCACTTCATTGGATGCATACCGTGGAAACTGCAGTAGACATTATATACACACAGAGACCATGAAACAATACCCCCTCCCACCCCACTGTCCTGCTGGTAATAGCTTATCACTGACTTGGATTTCAAGTTGATCATGCCTGAATATTCATCCATGATGGACTGAATAAGTCCCAAGAAGGGTTACAAACATGGCAGGGTTTACATATACAGACAATACGATTACTTAGAGGGGACTTAAATGAGGTATTTAGGATTAATGAAGGGTGTAGTAAAAAAGCAATCAGCCCCTCATTTCTGGGATGTCTCATAAGAAGAAAACAAGGGTTCGCACAGTAACAATAAGGGTAGGTATACTAAAAACAAATGGAAGGCCAGGTTACTTCACACAGCTGTGACCCTCACAGCCACATAAGGTGAGAGGATCAGGGGTTGGTGCCTAGATTTCAAAGAGGTTAGCTCACTTTATGAACAATACTGACATTGTATTTCGACGGGCGAAAGTACAAACAATCAAATCTCTGGCCTCAGGGCATCAGCTGATTGCCACAAGAGTTGGAAAGTAATTTTCCCACATTGAAAGCCTTGCACAATTGGCCAGGTGCATTGTTTTATTTCACCGTCCTTTGAAGCATCAAGACAGGCCACTGCAGAGACAGGATACTAGAGCTGATGGGTAAATGGTCTGATCTAGTATAGCAAATCATATGCTCTCAGCCAGAACAGCTGGAAAGACCATTCTGGACAAAACAGCGCCATCTGCGAGACACCCCCACCTCCAACTCTAACACCTGTGTAGTATATTTGCTACCCTAGATTGTCAGTCTCCCTATTTCAGTCCTTTTTCTTTGCCAGGTTTCTGTGTTAAAATACGTTTCAGCAAGCGCTGGGCATAATAGTCCCACGAATGAGGTTCCCATGCTGCAACATGGGCAAACGCAGGTTGGCACCGTACCCAAGTGCTCTCACATACAAACACATGCTCACACAAACACACACGCACACCCAGACTTCCTTGACGGCAAGCAAAAAAGTCACTGAGACACCCAGCCAGTTTCCACTAGATCAGGGAGCAAGAATCCCCCACTCACTCTTAAACAGTGGCTCCCAGACAGAGCAAGTTGCTAGTGCCATGTGCTCCCAGTTGGGCAGCTGGTGGGTTTTAGTCTCAGGTTTCAAAGAGTAGCATGTCTTATCTCCCCTGCTACGAAATTAGGTTGATTTTATCAAAGTCGGTTTTTAGGAAGTGATTTTGTACAGCCGATTGTGTGTGTCCCCACTAAGCGCATTAAGTCGGCGGAGTGCGTCCACAGTACCGTGGCTAGTGTCGACTTTCGGAGCGGTGCACTGTGGGTAGCTATCCCACAGTTCCCGCAGTCTCCGCTGCCCATTGGAATTCTGGGTTGAGCTCCCAATGCCTGATGGGGCAAAAACATTGTTGCGGGTGGTTCTGGGTACATGTCGTCAGTCGCCCCTCGCTCCCTCCATGAAAGCAACGGCAGACAATCATTTCGCGCCCTTTTTCCTGGGTTGCCCGAGCAGACGCCTTAGCACGGCAAGCATGGAGCCTGCTCAGATCACCGCTGCAGTTGTGAGTGTTGTAACCACCTTGCACGTTATCCTGCAGTATGTGCAGAACCTGCAAAAGCAGGCAAGGAGGCGATGATAGTGCGAGCACAATAGTGATGAGGACATGGACACAGGCTTCTCTTGAAGCATGGACCCAGCAGCTGTTCAATATGAGAAGCTGGGGATGGTGTAGCAGTGATCAGAGGAGAGCAGAGCAGGTTCTAAAGCCTGCAGGAATCCCAATCTCCAATCTCAGGGGCTGCAGAAAGAGTTGTCTTTCCTGACAAGGTCTCAGAGAGCTGGACATTGTTATAGCAAGTCCTAGACCAAGGATTCAGCAGGGGCAGGTTGAGAGCCCTCCACTCCTGGGGAATTTTCACTCTGAACCCCTAGTGCTATACAAGAAGCTGCAGGTGTTTTCCCACTCCTTTTTCCCCTTTGTCCCCTTCCCCCACTTTCTTAACTTCCCTTTTCCCCATCTCTTACTCTCTGTAAGCATCATACAAGGACCGTGGTTAAAAAGTGAAAGGAAAGGTCAGCGAAACCAATATTCCCATTGTTATTGCTGCTTGCTGTGTGCTCCACAGTGTCTATGAGAGTAAGGGGGAGACGTTTAAGGCGGGGTGGGAGGTTGAGGCAAATCGCATGGCTGTTGGTTACGCACAGCCAGACACCAGGGCGGTTAGAAGAGCACAGCTGGGCGCGCTGCGCATCAGAGAAGCTTTGAAAACCAGTTTCATGACTGGCCAGGCAACAGTGTGACAGTTCTGTTTGTTTCTCCTTGATGAAAACCCGCCCCCTTGGTTGACTCTACTTCCCTGTAAGCCAACCGCCCTCCCCCCTTCGATCACTGCATTCAGAGGCAATAAAGTCATTGTTGTTTCAAAATCATGCATTCTTTATTAATTCATCACACAAACAGGGGGAAAACTCGCAAGGTAGCCCGGGAGGGGTGGGGGAGGAGGGAAGCCCCGGGTGGGGTGGTGGATGAGGGGAGGAGGGAAGGACAAGGCCACAGTACAGTTCAAAACTTATTGAATGCCAGCCTTCTGTTGCTTGGGCAATCCTCTTGGGTGGAGTGGCTGGGTGCCCAGAGCCTCCCCCCTGCGTTCTTGGGCGTCTGGGTGAGGAGGATGTGGAACTTGGGGAGGAGGGCAGGCGGTTATACCGGGGCTGCAGCGGCAGTCTGTGCTCCTGCTGCCTTTCCTGCAGCTCCCCCAGACCCCTGAGCATGTCAGTTTGCTTCCCCATTAGCCTCAGCTTTGCATCCTGCCTTCTCTCATCGCGCTCATTTAACGCAGGGGTCGGCAACCTGCGGCACATTTAATGCAGGCCGGCAGCGGGCTGAGTGGGGCCGGCGGCTGGAACCCCAGACCGGCAGCAGGCTCAGCGGCTCAGCCTGCTGCCGGTCTGGGGTTCTGGCCGCTGGCTCCTGCCAGCTGGGGTCCCGGGCGGCAGCCCCGCTTAGCCCAGCCCGGAGTTCCGTCCATGCCCTTGGAGATTTTGGCATATATATTGGCATTTCGTCTTTTGGAACGGAGTTCTGCCTGCACGGATTCTTCTCCCCATACAGCGATCAGATCCAGTACCTCCCGTTCCGTCCATGCTGATGAGCTCTCCACGCTGGCCAAACAGGAAATGAAATTCAAAGGTTCCTGGGGCTTTTCCTGACTACCTGGCTAGTGCATCTAAGTCGAAAGTGTTGTCCAGAGCAGTCACAGTGGAGCATTCTGGGATAGCTCCCAGAGGCCAATACCGGCAAATTGCGTCCACAGTACCTCAAATCCGGAACAGCGATGTCGATTTCAGCACTACTCCTCTTGCCGAGGTGGAGTACAGAAACCGGTTTTAAGAGCCCTTTAAGTCGACAAAATCGGGTTGGTTGTATGGACAGATTTAGTTTTAATTCGACCTAACTTCGCTAAATTCTACATAATCCTGTACTCTAGACCCGGCTTGAGCTTCACATCTACTGATGGGGCCTTGTCTGACTTAGCCAACACAGGCAAAGAATGTCAGTGCAAACACCAGTGTCAGCCACTCCTCTCCTCTCTCCAAGTGAAAAGGGAACAGAGACAGTAACACTTGTATCCACCAGACAAGGATGAGGGGACTAGCTCAGAGAAATTCCTAATGAAAAGGCAACCAAGATTCAAAGATATGGATGGTTTGGACTGGAGACTGCCCTTGGGGTAAGGGGGACCCCAGTCCTTAGTGACTCCCTGTGTTGATATCCCAGTCCTCAAGGCAGGGACAGGAGTTGTTGGAGAGAAGGAGAAATTCTGTATAGAGAATCAAAGGCTTTAGTGAGTTCTGGTTGTTACACTGACCTTTTGTGGCAGGTGGGAGTATGGTACCTGTTGCAAATATCTGGCTCTACCTTCTCCCCTCCCTGGCTACATCCAGACCAGTACTGAATCAAAGTGAGACCCATTGGCTCTGGTTAGATAAATGAACCCATAGTTCTGTCTTCCTTTCTCTGCAGAAACATGCAGGTTGCAAAGTTACCAGTGACTGCAAGCAAAGGGCATTAGCAGGGCTGTGTGTGTGAAGATTAAACATAGCCTGTCCATCCTGTCTGATTCTGACTGGGGCTATCCAACCCACACTTGCCCTCTGACTTTTTTAAGCTGATAAAACAAACAAACCAAAACTGACCATCTTTAGCTGGTGCCGACATTTCCCTCACCCCCATCCAAATCCCATGATAACCCAACCTTGGACCCAATGGAGCCTTTCGCAGCGCATGGAGAATGTCCTAGGTTTTGTCACTTTTCTGACAATTAGAAGATTTAATTACTGGTAGCTATTGCCTTTCCTGGCTCCTCTCCAGGGTTTCCATTTGATACATTCAGGATACAGTCTTGCAAGTTTGATTCCTGCAAAGCATTTTTAAAGAGCAACAGAGTGTTCCAACAGGGCTTTGGAAATCACCAGTACCCCCACTGCACTGACTGCTATAGGGACCCTGCTGTCCACATGTCTTTCACTGAGGGTTGTAACTCCTATCCTCCTCCAGGTGGGTGCATTTCTCATTCAGTGCTGGTAGGACACCCATGAGAATCCAGGACTGGGAAGAATCCACAGGTCATGGCCGAGAGGGTCCTTTCATTGATGTTCAGAAAGCACCTAGCGCATTGTGGGCATCTCCAATATCTCATGACTGTCGTCAGTGTGGCTGAGTTTTTCGAAACTGGGTGCACCTACAGCTAGAGGCCGATGTCCTCGTGGAGGGGCTCGGCACTTTTAAAAATCAGGCCACTTATTTAGCTGCTTAAATGAAAACTTCAGAGTCTGACTGTTTTACAGTCTTGGCCTGTCTCTGTAAGTAAGAACTGGTTTCTTAACCCATGATCTGCCTGTAACGGATCAGTTGTGGAGCAGTACTGTGCCCTCTTGTTCTTTAAAGGTGTCTTACTTTAGCAAGGCTGATCTGCCAGCTAGACCTGGAACCCACGGGATATGTCTTCTGTGGTAGTACAACCCGTGTGGAGGTGCAGTCAGCTGTCTGATGAGCATTTAGGGAGAGCAGAGACAGGCTGAGACCAACCAGACAGGGAGATCTTTACCTCTCAGGGACAGACAACTTGTTTTCTTTGTTGCTGTACATAATTTCTACCGGATTGACCTACCAGCCTCAGCCTCTGGGGTACTTTCCTGCTCTGTACGTAAGGCAGTGTGTGAGCCTGCAGGAACATGCAGGGCAGGGGGCATTGCCTGAGTGAAACAGTAGGAACAGATTAGCTTTGGGGGAGCTGGACAAGGAGGGGAACGGGGTGGGGGGGGCGAGGGGTTGTTTTCCAAAAACAGAGCTTCTGTCGCTCATGTATCCTCCCTTTTCTACAGCTTCAAGTCAGGATAACATTACTTCCTGCTCACATCCCAAGGCTAAAACTGTCGCTTATGTCCTGAGGTGCAGCTAGAGTAGCCCTGGGCTGAACTTTGTATCTATCACTCCTTGTGGAGCTCCTGCCCCTGGGCTTTGGGGAGTAGGCTCTGATGGAAACTTCTCCCCATATATTGTAGGCAGAGAGGTTTCACTGTCCATGGGCCTGACCCTTCTAAGTACTGAGTGCAAAGACAAACAAAAAGCAGAGGCTCCCTGACACTTAGTTCCCTTCTCAATCGATCAGGTTTCAGTTGTATGGGTGTCTCTGAAACCATAAACCTACCGGTTCCCCTATGCTCCATAGAGTCTTCCAAGAAAAGTGAGTCAGATAAGACTTAAATTCCTAATATAAAAGACTAGCAGAAAACAATAACTTGTGGTGCCTCCTTATTCATTACGAAGAGCAAAAGTGGGCACGGACACATTTTTTCCTCTATAAAGGTGACCTCTAAATTGTTCATAGGGCCCAGTCTGGGGGGCATGCTCTGAGATTCATCTCCTGCAATTTTCCCTCAACCCACGTCAGGTTTGGGGATGCCTTAGGATGCAGAGCAAGACTCCTTTGTTCGTTTAAGCACCTTTGTTCATTCTTGCCGTGTGGCTGGGATCCAGCAGGAATGATCTCATTAGTGGTTGGGGACGAGTTTGATTAGTGCTAATTGATTTCTGGAAGCAGTTGGTTAATTTGGGGAACATCTGCTCAGGTGTTGGGTACGAGGTAAGTATATACAAGTGAATAATAATGATTTGGGAGAGGAAATAGATGGGAGGCAAACCAAACTCTCCCAAATTTGCCCCTGGCCAAGCCTGGTTCCACTGAGATAAATTTGGTCCCTGGTACTAAACTCAGTGCGTTGATCTTCTCTTCTCTTCTTTTTATTATTTATATTGCAGAAGCATCAAGAGGGCCCAGCTGAGATCGGGACCCACTGTGGTAGGTGCTATACAAACACATAACGAGCAACAGCTCCTGCTCCAGAGAGTTTACAGCCTAAATAGACGAGGCAGGGGAAATGACTTGTCTAAGATCACATGGCAGGTCACTGGCAGAGCTGGGAATAAACCCCAGTTTTTAGCCCCAGTCCAATGTCCTAACCGCTAGACCATGTTTCCTAAGCTCAGCTTCTCCCTTGCCAGGTCATAGACTTTGTGGATGGTGTAATGAGCAAGGAGTTTAAATCCAACCCACGATTCTTCCTAGGTCCCACAATGCACTGCAGAAGGGAATGCTGTGCTTTTCAAGGAGATGAAGTCATCTTCAGACAAAGCCATCTGGCACCACGAAGGCTTCAGGAACTCAGAGAAACAGAAGGTTTAGTGCAGGTTGGGATGTCAGCATGCTGAGGGGGATGTCATCACTCCTGCAAACAGATGGGACCCTGATGAGAGAAAGAGAGATGCCACAATTTAGCCCAGGAGAAGGCGGGACTCTGTGGGGAATGCAATCAAACACACAGCAGACCTGCCGGCACTGGGCATCTGGGTGCATTACAGTCTCATTTTCATCCTCCATTCAAAGCAGATATGTGTCAGGACGATGGACCCCGACCACCGTTCTCCCAGGTGGGAGCAGGTAGGACGCAGCCTGACCGTGGACATCACTGTGGGATGGGTTGGCTAGTCAGCATGTTTCTCCACCATCAGTCTTCCTTCATAAGCCATTACCTCACCTTCAGCCAATCGGTTTCCATCCATTGCCAGAACACTTATGTCATCTTTGGCTCCTGTCATTGTCACTGAAAACAGAGTGTTCTCTTGCTGCGGTTTCTGGCGGGTGTTCCCTCGGCGCGCAGGAGAAAGGAGTGGGAAGGGCAAGGGATCACCAGCTCCCTGAGTCTTAGGGAAATGGTCACAAGCAATATGCCCACCTGGTCCTAGTGATGGTCTCACCTGAATACTCCAGAGGAAGTGAAAAGACCCTTCCAGCTCATCCGGGGGGAAATGGCTTCTCAGCTAACTCCAAATTTTGCAGTAAGTTTACCTGTGAGTTCATGAGCATGGATCCCTGCTGTTAGATTTCTGATCCCATCCCCAGGTACTCCTGGTGCCCATGCTGCCTGTACTGTTCACATCACTGCTCATTTGAATCCCCAACTCCCTAATGCTCTCAGTGCCCCGAAGTCCTTTCCCTGGTAGTGTAGTCAGCCCAAACTTGACGTTAGCTCACACCCGCCGCTTCACAGACCAACCTTAAACTTCTGTGAGATGATCTATGGCATGCACTGTACAAAGGCGATTTCTAATGCACATATCATGAATAAACCCATATGCTGGAGCTCTGATGTGTGCAGAACCAGCCAGCCATCCTCTCCGCCACCCTCTGCAGACCTCAACACTGGTTGCCTCCTGACACCCCACAAGGCAGGAGTCCCATCACCAGCTTCCTGGTGGCAGCCTGTAGAGTGGCCTGGTTGCCCTGGGAGGAGTAGCATAGACAAATCCTTGTATCTTCACAGCCACAGGTGTCCCATAGCACCCCACTGAGGTCAGACAACCAGGCTTCGGTGAGCCATTTGTGCAGAAGAAAGAGATTTGGGGCACAGCGGTGGGAAGGAGACTACTTTTGAAAAGTGTAGAGGGCGGAGGCTGGAAGAAATGATGGGTTAATAGGTCAGGGTTAATTAAACTAGGAAAGGGGGAAGCAAAGGGTTGAACCACAAACATAAATTGAATATAGGAAAGGGTTAGAAATGTAATGAGTGAGGGCTGTGGGAGGAAATGTTTACAAATATATTGGGACAAAGTTCATCCTCTGCCTTGGTGGGTCCTGTGCTTATTGGCAGATTTGCTCACCTCTGAGATTCACGGCAGCCCTCAGTTTGGCCACTTTTGCTAGTGGCTCAAACCTGCCATCCACTCAGCTAACCTCATCACTGGCCAGCATGGGGAAAGGGAGGAGAACAATCCCAGCAGTCTCTGATGGCCCACCTAGTGGGTCGGGGACAAGCCAGAGACCTTCCCCTCTGGTGGGACCCACAGTCCAGGTCAATTCCTCTTGTATCAAAAGGAAGTTGAGGGGGGATCGGAGGAACCCGGGCCCACCCTCTACTCCGGGTTCCAGCCCAGGGTCCTGTGGATCTCAGCTCTCTACTGTGTTTCCTGTAACAGCGGCGTGACAGCAACAACTCCCTGGGCTACTTCCCCATGGCCTCCTCCCAACATCTTCTTTATCTTCACTGCAGGACCTTCCTCCTGATGACACTGGTACTCCTCAGTTCTCCAGCAGTATGCCTTCTAACTCTCAGCTCCTCGCATGCACACCACAAACTGAAGTGAGCTCCTTTTTAAAGCAGGTGCTCTGATTAGCCTGCCTGTCCTAATTGATTCTAGCAGCTTCTTAGTTGGCTCCAGGTGTCCTAATTAGCCTGCCTGCCATAATTGATTCCAGCAACTTCCTGATTGTTCTGGAATGGTCAATTAGTTTACTCAGGGAAAGGGGACCTGCTTAATCTGGGGCTAATGTCTGTACCGTCAATCACCCTCCTGTAGCTATCTGGCCTGACCCTGTCACAATATATATATATATATAGACACTGTCACTCTTTACAGAGCATGGTGTATGTGCTGATGAGTTATTTGATGGCTGCTGAGTCTGATGCGTAAATGACAGTCCCATCCATGGTTTGGGTGTGCCCACAGACTAGCAATGCTCTGAATCTGAGCAGCAGATTCTTTTCTCCTCTGATGCCGGTCATCACAAAGTTTGGTCCAGTCCACCTCACTCCAGCTACTAGCTGATCGTCCACCAACCAGAGCAGCTTTCTGCACTCCTTTCCCAAGCATTCACAGAGATTCCAAAGACACTAAATCATCTTTTCAAGCATCCTTAAGACTTTTTGCAAGCTTCAGCATACAGCACACTCTTCGGGATCTTGTTATCTGGCATTTGCTTGACATGTCCAATGCACCTGAGTCTTTCCTTACTAATCAACGTTCCCATGAATGACATACCAGCACATACCAGCACGATTTAACACTTCCATGTTTGTCACCCTGGCCTGCCATCTTATTCGAAGAATTTTACCCAAGCATCATCTGATATGAAAATTATTTAGTATGTTTGCTGTAAGTCGTCCATGTTTCTGAGCCATACAGAAGAGTGGATAAAACACATGCCTCATAAATATGGATTTTCACTTTAGTTGACAATTTTTTATTGTTCTAGGCTTTCTCTTGCAAAAGATCAACGTTCTTGGCTGCTTTGCTGATTCTACTAGTAAGCTCAGCATCCAGATCTACATTGCTGGTAACAGTAGAGCCAAGGTAGCAAAATTGGTTAACAACATCTAGATGAATACCATCTAAGGTGATATCTGGAACTGGTTCTGAAGAGCCTTGGTGCATGGTAACAGTCTTCTTCAAGCTTATTGCTAGCCCAGAGATTTTGCATGAATCAGAAAGCTTGGTAATAAGATATTGTAGGGCATTAACACAAGGGCTGCATCATCTGCAAACAACAGGTCCCTTATGAATATCCCATGTATATAAGAGGGAAGCATTTATATTAAGAAGTGTAGAGGGCACAAAATTGATTGCAGAGGCAAAGGTTCAAACCAAACTAGAGAGATGATTGGCCAGGGCTTTCCCTGTACGGCAGAGGCAAGCTGAGCTGAAGGATGGTGTGAAATGCGGGTTTGCACCTGTCTTGCTGAAGAAACCTGGAGCCCTGGGTTGTTAGGTGTTGGCAGATTGGCCAGGCAGCAGCCCTTGCTTTGGAAAGCCAATAGATCTCTGAGAGTCAGGCGACCCTGTTAGTCCTGTGACCCTAATGACCTTGGCCTGAGTCCTTTTTAAGGGCCAGGCTTGAAAATGCATGTTATAGAGACATTGCCAAAGCAGTTCAGTAAGTGGGGATTTGCCTGTCACCCTTCTAGGGCATAGGAAGGAACTTGATAATGCATGTGACATGCAGCAGGGATCTGATTTGGGAACACCCAAGGCTCCTATAGCTCGCTCTTCGGCACGAGTTACATTAAGGGTGAGCTGCAAAGAGGACCAAAGGGAGCGTTTATCCCCCTTTTTGCTTCCTTAGGACAGATACCAACCACCTGGCTGGCGGCGGTGAGGGTTTCTGCTTGTTTTCATGCTAGAAATATTAGCGCTTCACTTCTCTATTTATGCCAGAAAGCTAGTGTGAGTATAGCATCCCAAGGACCAAGGGACTGACTTGGCCTTGGGAAAAAATGAATTTGACTGGCAAGGGGAGGGGGAGGGAGCCTGGCCATTCAGTCTAGTTTAGCCAACTGAAACAAGAGCTGGAGAGGTTCGCAAAGCCTTCTACTCCACAAAGCTCCATCAGCTGACTTTGCACAAGGGGGAATCCATCTGATCCATTGTGTTGTGCGATCACTAGTTTGTGGCAGAACACAAAGCTCTTCCACCTGGCAGGAGAACATTCCCATGCAATGAAAGAACCTGTCAGCAAGCACGTGGAAACCCCAGGAGATATGTGCATAAAACTCAAACTTGATTGGTCTCCTGGGAAGATCTGGCCCAGGGACTCTAGATCGCACATGATCAGAAGACAATCTCTGGGTAAGGGTTTCATCTTGAGCTGGTCTAGGCAAAGGAATGCAATGGAAGAGGAATGGGCAGTCAATTTTGCCAGCTTGCAACAGGCCTGCAATAGAAGACTGATTGTGCAATGCAACACTCATTTGAACAGGGACTTGCAATTAGGGATAGGCAAATAACCAGGTTTTTGTATAAGTGGTTGAACCAAAAAAAAAAATGCTTTGGATCAAACCGAAACCATTTTGGGGGCTTTTCTTGATGAAATGAAAACCCTATTTTTGTTTTTGTTTCAGATCAAACAAAATGTTTCACTCAGTCTGAAACGCTTTTTAGTGTTTTGTTTCATTTTCAGGTTTTAAAATATTGTTAATGTTTTTTAAAAATTAAACAGAGGTAGATTCTGAAACAAAAAGAAGATGTCACTTTTTAATGAGATTCAAGGAGACCTTGATGCCTTGGAGATGGGAGTGGCCTTCTCTCCTCCTTCATCTAGCATGGGCTAGCTGTGCTTAATCATTACTAATCTCTTCCTGCCCAGCCTGCTGCTCTGTGCACAGTCAGGTGAGAGGCAGATCCAGTCAGATTTTACAAGCATGAGATCAGATGTCGTTTCAGAGGGAGGCGATGGAGTAGAGGAGATAGAAAGCAGCTCATTTGTTTCACTAACTCTGATGTAGCCCCCTGCCACAGATCATCTGCCCAGATCAGCATATAGGATGGCCTGACAGCTGCTGCATGCTGGGGTAGGAGTTATTCTAGCTTCCTCTCCACCACCACTGCCCCCTGGCTAAGCTTCCCTCCCCCACCCCACCACCCCCAAGAGAGACAGTGCTCCCGTGGAGCACCTTTCCTAAGCACCTTTCCTAAGGCGATCATTAATGTGCCACTGTGGTTCAGGAGAAGGGATTTCCTTCCCTACTTCTGTCCTTCCACTGGAAAAAGCAGAGTTCACCAGAGCAGAAGGACTGGACCCAGCCGTTGCTCAGAGGGGATGCTGTGTGGCCGGGGTTGCCCCCGGCTTGGTGGAAGCTGTGGAGGAGGGCTGCCTCCACAGCGTCATTTCCCCCTACCCAGCTCTCTGTGGATGCCCTTCTGTGGGCATTGCATGCACAAGGTGAGGTGGGATCAGGCATGGGTGGCGCACGGGATCGGCCGCTGTTCCTGTGCACCGTCTCCTCCTCTGCTCAGGGGATTCCCAGGCAGGACGTAACACTACTTGACCTGTGTGGAGTCCCCTCTACCCTGAGCGCTATGGGTCTGTCTAGACTGCAATCACTGGGTGGGACTGCAGCTCGAGTTAGCTTTAATCTGGCTAGCTTGGGCCCTGCAGCAGTGAAGCTGTGGTAGCATGGGCTTCAGTAGGGATTATGCAAGACCATCCGGTTATTTACTCATGGTGCGTGCTGCTTTAGCTTCCCGGGTCTGGGACCCAAGCTACCTAGGTGAAAGCTAGCCCGGGTATGTCTACTCGAACTGCAGTCACACCCAGCCCATGATCGCAGTCAAGACATTGAGTTTCCTACAGGGCGCTTTGTAGCCTGCTCTCCAGTCTAGCTTTAAAAATTGTGAGCAGTGGCATATCGGACATTTCCCTCAGGGGACTATCCTGCACAGCCTAGCATGTCTCACTGCCGGGACACTTTTCCTCATAGACTTCATTCCACTACTCTCAGTAGTATCCTCAGCTACCGCACTCAACAATTCCTCCCATCCTTGGCGTTCATCCATAGTTCTTGCTTAGCTAAGTTATTTATATTTAGTGCTTTTAATCTGCCCCCATTAATCGGTCCCTCCAACCCCCTAGTTTCTTGCTCTCCTGTCAGCTCCCTCTTCTCTTTCCGCATGGGGCCCAGAGCTACGGTGACCAGAGGTCCCAATTTTATAGGGACAGTCCCGATATTTGGGAATTTTTCTTATATAGGTATCTATTACTTCCCACCCAGGTCCTGATTTTTCACACTTTCTACCTGGTCACCCTACCCAGAGCTGACGGCAGTATTCCCAGGGCAGTCACACCTGAGCTGGATAGAGAGAGATGATGGCTAACGCTCCTGCTCCATAGGGATTATACATCGATTCCATTGTGCATCACAGGGAATACAATAACGAATATGGTTAGCTTGACACCATTGTCACTGAGCAGGGACAAGTAACAATAAGGGATGCTGGAGCCAAAAGTAACATTCAGAAGTGCACAGGCCATGTTTACAGTAATTCTGAGCACGTTGTCTGGACATGTAGCCGCATGGCAGGGTATCTTGCTATTGTCTCCCTGTGGAGACACTGCTGGATGGAGCGTCCAGGAGATTTCCCAGTCTGGCCGAGCGGTTTTCCCATTTTGAAGATTCTTGCACAATCACCCAAAGGGAGAAGTGGTTCCTATTGCTCAACCCGCCAATAAAGAACGGTTCCTCTGCTTCATTCAATGGTGCCAAATCGTTGTTCACAGAGTGCTTAGGGGCCCATCCTGCATCTGTTGTGCACCGTTACAGGGAATTGGCTGGGTTTCTTAGGGAGCACACGGGCTGCAGGGCTGGGCATATTGATGGAACTGTTGTCTGTAGCCTGAACCATCCGTAAGACAACCAATACCTGTCGAACTGTTCAAGCTACTACTAGTTCCTCATGGGCAATCAAAACAGAACAGCCCAGGGTAATAATGAGTGGTGACTGCTGGGCTGATTTTCTGGTGGGATCTGTCCCTACCTTCTTCCTTCGCTCTCAAAGCACAGATTTCTGTTCAGGGAGCTCATGGCGCACTCTGCAGGGCAAGGGGACTGTAATACACGTCCAGAGGTCCGTCCTGCGCTAGGAGAAGGCAAGGCTGCATACACATGCACTGTGGCACCTCATAGTCTCCCGTGGGTGATAGTACAGCGGTCTAATTTCAGTTGTTGGGTCTAGGGTGCAGGTGCTGGGTGGGGCTGGTGGCCTGTGAAATACGGGAGATCAGACTAGATGATCTGGTGCCCCTGCTGGCATTAAACTATGGCTATGCCCCACTGCAGGGAGAGACCAATACAACAGCTGACTGCACTGCAGAAGGGGGGAGTGATTCTCCTACACTGAGCAGACAGCACGGCTGGGTGCAAGCAGGCCTGCCTTTCCCCAATGGGAAGCACATGACTGTAGTGGCTCTTGTATCCCGCAAGCGGGGTTGCCAGGTGTCCGGTTTTCAACCAGAAAGGCCAGCTGAAGGGGACCTGTACAGTGTCCAGTCACATTTACTGACTGGGAGGGGATGGGAGAGGACAAGGGAGGAAGTGCTGGGTCATGAACCCATGCCAGCCCCTGCTCAGCTGGGGCTGCCTCCTACCTGCATCTAATGGGCAGGCAGGCTCCTATCCCGGCCCCGGAGCAAAGGGAGCCCAACTGGTGGGAGGGAGGGAGGTGGACAGGATTGAGCAAGGGGGTGGGGGGAGAGCAGCGAGTGATAGGGATGGGGCCTTGGGAAAAGAGGTGGGGCAGGGGCGTGGTCTGGGGAGGTAGGGGAGGGGGGAAGTTCCAGCTCTCCTGCTGTAGTGTCCAGTTTTCAGAAATTAGAAAGTTGGCAACCCTATGGCTGGAACAGGGTTGTCATCTTCCAGCAGCAGGCAGGAGGGGCCCCACACCAAACATTTTCAGCAAAAGGGGATTTGGATGAAAAACGCTTTTCAAATAAAACCATGACTTTTTTGGTGAAAAAAATTAGTTTTGGTAAACATATATTTATATATTTCTTGATTAAAAGTTTCCAAATGAAAATCCTCCCCGCCCTCCCCCGGAAAAGAGGAAGAATGTGAGAGAAAGCTGGGGTGTCAGTGTGCTGCACTGGTCTAAACAGTGATTCCTGTCACTGCAGCTTCCCCTAGTCTGTAAATCAACCCAATGTAGTAGACAAGGCCTTAGGTTCCATTGGCTGGCTCCCAGACGATGGCTGCTCTGTTACTCTCATCACCGGCAGTGAGCAAATGAGCTCTAGCTGCTAATTACCTGTAGAATATGCATGGAGACTTGAAAGGGAATTTCCTCCTCCCTGAAACACAAGCTTTCTCTTAAGCCGCTTTCAATGAACAATTCCTGTGGTTTCATTTGTGCTTATTGTACCAGGTTCTGGCAGCACTAGTTGTTCCAGGGTGCAGCTGTGGCATTTACTAGGCTTCACCGTCCTTTGGGTGACAAGTAAATCACAGAGACCCAATCGCTTGTCACAAGAGCGGGAGAGAGCATCATGGTCCTTATCCAGGTGCTGGTATGGGGATAATATGA
Organism: Eretmochelys imbricata; assembly: GCF_965152235.1. Classification (NCBI taxonomy): domain Eukaryota; kingdom Metazoa; phylum Chordata; order Testudines; family Cheloniidae; genus Eretmochelys; species Eretmochelys imbricata. Next base: position 6,266,558 of record NC_135579.1, on the reverse strand, counting down.
GACGGGGATGATATCTGAGCATCTCAGGCACCTTAATGAGTTTATCCTCACAGCACCCTTTGAGGTAGGGAAGAATCATTCCCATTTCACAGATGGGGAAACTGAGGCTCCAAGAGATTCCTATAAAGTATGAAATATTTAAAGCCAAAGGTGGGGAAAGGAAAGTGGGGGGCACAGGAGGGGGCAGAGGAAGGGAGGGTATGGAGCAGGGATCTAGGGGCACAGAGAGGGAGCTACAGTGAGGGGCTACTAGGGGCTGTAGCTGATAAGGCAGTGCGGGTATGCTGAGGTGCGGCTGCCAAGTCTGCCAGTGAGATAAAGTGCCTGGCTAGCAGAGAGCTACAATCCTCACATCCTAGGGGTTTGCTGTGAGCCTCTCACTGACCTTGTCCCAGCAACAGGACTAAAACATTCAGCCCTTTTCTAAGGAGCAGAGCTGGATAACGGATGTGTACATGTGAGGTTCCTAATGACACAAAAGCGTCACACCCTACCAGCCAGCGCACAAGGCATGTGTGGGTGAGCAAGCGCCCCTAAAACACAACGGACCCGAGTGGCATCTGTAGAGGACCTACACGCAGTGAGGGCAGCCCCTGGACTAGGAGCTGTCTTAGAACCTGATCTGGAGCCCACTGAAGTCAAATGGGAACCTTTTCATTGACTTCAATGGCTTTGGAGCAGGCCTCTGGGTTGTGGCACTCTCTGTCACAACCAGGATGTTGATAGTCTGGCCTAGTGGGTAGGACCAGGAGCCAGGCACCCAAGAGTGAGCCAAGATGCAGGTTTATCACTACAGCTAAAAGAAGCAACCACTTCATTGCACAGTCACTTCCTGGGCTTAAATAGGGGGCCTGGACCAGTCAGGAGTCATGAGGGAAACTGTCAGTCCAGTGTTTGCAGGCAGTACTTCCTGAGGTTTGTATCTCTTCAGTCAAGAAAGTAAATAAAGGGATGGATAGGATAGGAGAGGTATGGTGAATTCTTAAAGCTCAGGGGCTTCATGTTAATTATCATCTTGAGGAGCAAAAATATCAGCCTCCATGTTTATGCCAGTTCACTTCTAAAAAATCCTGCTTAATTGCTCCGTTTAGTTCATTAAAGGGTTATCATTAAGGCTGAAGGAAAAACTAAGTCATGTGGATGGTTCTGGCACCAAGCAGCCCACACAGTCCTCCTCCAACCCATCAATGAACATGTGGGGCAGAAAACAGATGTGATTCCCCCCTCTGTATTTTGTAGCATGCTTTCATGCAATAGGAGTGTGTGAATTCTGTGCTTGTGATCCTGGGCAACGCACAGAGATGGCCAAAGACAGGTATGGTGCAGGCCGCCACCATGCAGAATTGCTCACTCTGCTTTGCAAATGCAGCTCAACTCTGAGCTCCGGCACTTCTGCTCTCCTAGCCCTGAGCCCTCCTTGTGCAGCTTTGCCAAGACCGCTTAGTCCAAACCTGCAAACCCCTGCCTTGGTTTCCATGCATGTCTTTCTTTGATGCATAAGAGGTGCCATATATTCCTAGCAGATTAATTGTCAAATGAATCATAGAATCATAGAATCTCAGGGTTGGAAGGGACCTCAGGAGGTCATCTAGTCCAACCCCCTGCTCAAAGCAGGACCAACCCCAACTAAATCATCCCAGCCAGGCAGGGCCGGCTCTACAGTTTTTGCCACCCCAAGCAGTGAAAAAAACTGCCGCCGTGGACGGCAAAGGGGAGAAGCTCCCGCCGAACTGCTGCGGCGGCCAATGGGACTGAGGAGCTGCCGCCGAATTGCCACCGCCCCGGAAACTCTGCCGCCCCTTTCTAACCGCTGCCCCAAGCACCTGCTTGGAACGCTGGTGCCTGGAGCCGGCCCTGCAGCCAGGCCTGTGTCAAACCGGGCCTTAAAAGCCTCTAAGGATGGAGATTCCACCACCACCCTAGGGAACCCATTCCAGGGCTGAGGGTGCAATCCATCCCATCCCCCAGATCATTAATGAAGATGTTGCACAAAACCGACCCCAGGACCGACCCCTGGGGCACTCTTCTTGATACTGGCTGCCAACTGGACATGGAGCCGTTGATCACTCCCCGTCGAGCCCGACGATCTAGCCAGCTTTCTATCCACCTTATTGTCCATTCATCCAATCCATATGTCTTTAACTTGCTGGCAAGAATACTGTGGGAGACCGTATCAAAACCTTTACTAAAGTCAAGGTATATCACGTCCACTGCTTTCCCCTCATCCACAGAGCCAGTTATCTCATCATAGAAGACAATCAGGTTGGTCAGGCATGACTTGCCCTTGGTGAATCCGTGCTGACTGTTCCTGATCACTTTCCTCTCCTCCAAGTGCTTCAAAATGGATTCCTTGAGGACCTGCTGCATGATTATTTCAGGGACTGAGGTGAGGCTGACTGACCTGTAGTTCCCCTGATTCTCCTTCTTCCCTTTTTTAAAGATGAACACATGTTTAAGATGTTCTGCAAAACCAGGGGACATTGTTTTAAAAAACAGAAATGAAATAAAAGGGATGGTTTTGATTCTGGATTCTGCAAAACTGCCTTGGTTGATTGTGAGTTGATTGGCTATGAGGGATAGTTTGGATTACAGTCCTGTTTTCATCTGAACTTCCAAAGTGTGGGGGTATGTTTCATAGAAGTAGTTTCAGCGTGGATCTACATTGCCTACCATACCCACCCTCTTCGCAGAGAATGAGAACTGGCTAAGAAACGGTTAAGGAAAGGATGTCAGCACTTGTGCAGCTGGGTCATTAACAACCTGATATAAGGGAGGTGAGAGCGCTACTCCCTTGGAGTGAGGAGGTGGGTTTAGAATGGATCAGTCTTCAGGGAAGGAGGTTTAGGCAGGAGGGTTCCTGTATATTTTTGGTGGAGGTATTTGGTGTGTTAATGAATCAGGTGTAGGAGGGGCAACTGACAGGGACAATCTCAGTGAAGAAGCCAGCTACCTGCAGTAATGGATAAAAGTGCTAACGTTTCCCCAAATGAGAGGAAATGGGAACCTAATTGCATGGCAAGGGAGCCATCTGTCCTGAGAACTGTCAGCCAGCCTCTATGTTTAAATACAAGCTTTGTAGCCTGAGAGAGTGAGTGTGTGTGTATATATAAATGGCCTGAAGCTGTTGCCTTTTATAAATACAGTGAGTGTTGAACATGTGTTGATAGGGAGGCTGTATTCATACAGTAGGAAAGTATCTGGGATCAGCAGATACTCTAATGTGACTGCTGGAGGTGGGGGCTGAATTGTATAGCTCTGTTACCCCACTAAACAATTGACTTGGGCTTTGACAATTAAGGACCTGGCCCTGATTGCATCTTGCCACCTGAAGTTTATAGAAACATTGATAGGCCCTGGTCACTCTAAAACTCTTTGTGACGGCTTGGGCTCTTTTCCCCCAGGCAAAACCTCCCTTGGTGTGGAACCCACTTACAAAATGATGGTCTTCCGACAGTGTTAAAATATGGCTTGGACTTGCAGTGCAGTCAGGACTAGGCCAGGTGCCCAAATCAAGCTGCTACAGTCCTGCAAAGTCCAAGACTGTTGCAGAATCTGGAGTCAGAATTACAACATAGTTTGTTTCCCATGGGCAGGTCTGCCACAAGATTAAACCACGCTGGGGCAGAGGGGATGTATTGTAAGCAGGTCCCTGCAATGCTAACAGAGGAATTTTCCAAAGCACCTTGTAGCAACCTGCATGGAACTGATGAGGAGAAGCACAGATTGCAGAAAGGAAGAGTTTGCAAGAGGCATGAGGGACTCGTACACAGGTGGCTTGAATGCCATGTGCAGTTGCAGCTTCTCTGTGAATAAGTTCCCTTAATGAAGAGCCAGTTTAGTTTCACAAGCAGGGAGTCCTTTCATGGTATTCCCGGGGACATGGAACACCCCTAATGGAGTCAAGCCTTCCCTTGGCTTCCGACAGGAGTTCAGCACCTCCCACTGAACTCAATGACAGTACTCCCCTGACATCAATAGCAGGACTGGGCCCTACGGCCAACATGTGCAAACCTGGATATGGAATACTAGGCATTTGAATCCATGCATGAATCTGATGACTGACTTTTAGAGGTACGAGGCATCCTTAACTCCTACTGAAGACAGGTGGGAGCTACAGGTGCTCCGCATCTCTGAAAACCGGCCCAGGTTTCTTAGGTCCCTTTGTATTTTGTTAACTTCTTTCTCCTGTCCCTCTTTCTGACTTACTGTGAAGCGAGGGCTGGAGCAGATAGCTCCGGAAAAGGCTCGATTGAGTTCCAGAATCAGAAAATAGCACATCATCCTCGAAGCAATGTTTCTGTTCAGACCATCCACTCAGATTCCCAGCAGGAATAGTCAGGACACTTTTCACTGAGACCCCTGGCAGCAGCACTGTGCAACCCAGTTATGTCAAGTCTCTCTCCTCCCTAAGGAAATTTTCCCAGATTGAGACACCATCAGGGCTTAGCTGTGGAATGATACAGGATAGGCTCAGCATCCCCAGGTGAGTGACGTGTGAGTGAAACCCTCTGCTCTGATAGGCCATTGCTTTTCTTTAAAAAGAAATCTTGGGTGTGCAACAAATGTTCACTTTGAAAGACAGCTAGCAGTATCTGTAAGAGGAAGGAGAAGGGTTGGGTAACATTCTTGTGTAGGCCATCCTCCTGGGCTGACGTTGGGGATTGAAACACTGACATCCAAAGCTCAGATCATTAGTTGCTACAGCTTGAGCCAAAACCCCGGGCTCTGTAATAGACTCAAATTCACTATAGATTGGCCATGGGGTGGGGGGCAGGGGAGACGTCTAATACACGGTGAGCAATGGATTACACTTGGCTTCGCAGCTCTGAGTCCTCTGACAGTGATGCAAAGGGCGCCACAGATTGGTGGTTCGTTATAGATCCTTTTCTGTAAAGATGACTAGTTCATATCTAGCCTACTTAAAGAGTGACCAAAACGTAGAACTAGTAGTTGAGAGTACGTGAAATAAACCAGTCTTGTGGCCGGGTCATGGCAAATACCATCGCAGTGATTACCCTAGCTGGCTGTCTCAGCACAGAGGTAGACTGGACGGGTGTAGAGATTGAATAGTCCTGTCACTCCTAGGGCATGGAAAGGGTCCTCTGATGATGCAGTCTGGGACTGTTTGCAATGCCATTGTTCATATTAAGACTGGTCGGTACAAAGCTTCAGTCTCAGGGATTCTCAGTTAACCACTAACATTCATTTGGGGGCGGGAGGGGTTCCTTCAAGGAAAACTTCCATTGCTTTAATTTAATATTCATTGTCTGAAATACCTCCTTGGAATTGCTTTATCTCACCAACCTTATCCCCCTCCACCTTCATATTGTCTTATTCCCTCTGTTTCTGGTGGGTCTTGGAATGAACATGATGGGTTTATTTACTTTCTTTTTTTGCACCAGCCTCAGGAATTCAGATTTGTTCGCAGCATGCCAGAGAATTTTTTTTCCAGTAATAACTTGTGCTGTAATTGTGAACTTCCTATTACAACAGAGATCTCTCTAACAGCGTCCCAGAGTCACATTGGAGAATATGCTGTGTGGTGGTATGGTATAAAACGGCTTTTGTGTTAGGGCTCCTTCGTATCTTTGCCCTGCATTTTCCATAATCCCCTGAAATGACCAGAGATTAGCAAAGTGCGGGTGGGGATGGCGGGTGGGGGAATTAAGGGTGAGACCTCCCTCCTGGGTTACATTCCTTTCCACTCCTGACCCCCTTTTTCTGGACAAGATCTGAATGGGAAGATTGAAGGAGACCCACTGTAACGGCATGCACCGGAGAGAGATCAGAGGTGTTGGGAACAATCCTCTTTTTAAAAACTAGCTCACAAATGAAAAATGGTTAATGGCAGAAAGTCACCCACTTCCCGCCATCCTTACACACATGCTCATGTACACACCCAGTAAGCCTTGGGCCTATCTATCTTTCATGAGGGAGCACCGGCAATTTCCCACCCAAAACAACCAAAGGACAGCAGGGGGAGGGGGTCTGTGATGCTCTTTCTTTCCTTGTTCACAGTGCCTGGGCTGGCTGCTTTGATTCCTGTCTCCGAGAGTCATCTGATTGCCGTGATTAAAACAGGGAGGGGAGTTTACTTAGAACTGCTTCTGCCAGACCCAGCGGGGTGATGGTTTTAAAGCCAATGGGATGGAGCCAAAGAGGAGATCAAAGCAACCCCACCAGGCTTAAAGCAACCGTGGCCTCCAGATGCTGCTTGTTTTATCAATGCAGGGGTTGTGCCCTCAGACCTTGAGCCACAGCCCCTGGGATGGAATTGCCCCCCAATCCCACCCACCCATATTCACATCTATCTCCAAACCAGAGATCATTCCTCCAGTCCTGCTTCTCCCTTCTCTGACTGCCTTCTTCTCCATGGCTGCTGCTTGGTGTTTCACAGAATAACGCTCCCACACCTCCAGGCAGCACCGAGAGGCTGGAGATCGTCTTGGGGCTTAGTGAGGGTGCTCAGCCCCTCTTAGAGGCACACAGCACGCTGTAATTCCACTTTAAGGGCCTGATCCTGCCAAGTTTTATTTAACATTAAAAACAAGCCCTAAGGCTTAGTGTTCCTGTGCCCTAGCAAGCACTGAGCATCCTCCATTCTCACTGACTCCACAAGCTTCTCTGGGAGGGGCGAGCCCTCCCACCTTGCAGGCTCCGTTCATCTCATTAATCTATTTAGTAATTCTGCTCAGCTGTTCTTTAGGGAGAACTGCTTTGCATCCGAAATGGCAATAACAGGGGTTTTTATTCCCACTCAGTTCATGGGTGCCCAATTTGGTTCTGTGTTTGCACAGCTGCCAGTACAATGGGGTCCAGACCCAGGACTGGGGATCCCATAGTAGAAACACTAATAATCATTCATAGAATCCATAATAATTCATAAAAGCTCCATTGGCAGGAGAATGGCCAGAGATGCAGAACCAGCGAGCTCCCCATCCACGCTGACCATACCCCATTTCTGGCCAACACAGCCCATTTATAGTGTGGCAACAGCCCCTTCGGGCTTGCCTTCTCCAGATAACTAAGAAGGTGGATGCTTTGTGCAGCCACAGCCTGATCCCACACACAGCAGATGTTCTCACACCAGGGAAGTTTGCCAAGATTAATACCGGCATAATCTACCATAGATCCCTCGTGAATCTGGCCCTGTGATGTAGGATTCCTCCATCATCTTGGTTTTCTCTACACATTATTCATCTGGGAAAAAATGTTTTTGGGCTAAAATGTCCGAGTACAAGAGAGCTTTTTGGATGGGATGGTGCTGTGCTACCCCTGCAGGAGGCAGGAACGTCTCCCAGAGTGGGATGCCATCGCTCACAGATTCAATGACACTGTTGTAATAATTGGGCCTAGATATCTACCCGAATCGTGAGCTCCACTGTCAAAAGTATGTGAAAGTTCACACGATGTCACAATAACCTATAATAACAAATGTGGATGGGAAAAGGTACAAGAGGGAGACAGACTGAATTAGTTGGAACAAAAAGGCCTAGTGGTTTAACTCAAAGAGTGTGTTGTGATCATGCTTGGTAAACAAGAGAATGTGGGACCTGGAATTCATGAACCAAAATTAGTGTGCTGGATATTAGGCCTAATTGGTGGACAAAATAATGAGGGGATGGGCTATTCTATCCATCATGCCCTTTGTTGGTCCTTAAAGAAAGAGACTTTGGGGAGAAAAATTGGCTACTGGAGTGAGCTTTGGTCATGGCTGCCACCTTCACCCCCACCGTCACTGGGATCCTCGACCTTCTTTGTCCTAATCCTGAGAGATGTCTGGACCAGACCAGGCTAGAAAGAGGGACCCAAGTGCCATTGCCAGCTGGCCCCAGCTGAGTTCCAGACACCACCTGGTATAAAACCGAATCATACTTTAACAACAAGGCAATAGTAACAGGTCCAGCCCATCTCAGCTAACTTCGTTTCTCTTCCCCCAAAGCACAGCTATCACCATCTTTGATACCACCTAAGGGACTGTCAGACAAGGGGCTTTCCTTCGAAAAACTCTCTCCAGCTAAAGGGCGAGGGAACAAGGGATGTTTTTACAATGAAAGCCTGACTTAATAGTTTACGTTTCAAAGGTTTTCACTGTTTTTCCTTATCTTTAATAAAAGGTTAAAAGGATTGTTAATGGTGTGTTTGCCATGGTGCCAAGCAGGCTGAGGTCTGTGTATCCCAAACCCTGGAGCTTGTTTAACAGTGTTTAATGTCGGGCAATGACTGGGTTATGTTGACACCTTTAGCCCATACATTCTCTCTCCATTAATACGCCACCGCCAGCCATCTGGGTGCACCGTACACCCACCCTCTCTTGGGAGCTTGGCTTGGAGGCATCCTTCCACTCTGGAGTTCCATGCACAGATTGGCCACTGGATCTGGCCTTTCACCTGAGCTACCTTATCCATCCCTGGCAGCAAGGAGGTTTAGCAAACAGCCTGTACTACCCTCTCTAGCCTTTCATCATACTCAAAATACGTTAACAACTTCACAGCCACCTTGGAACTTCACTGTGTGGCAGACCACCATCATCTGGATAGAGCCCACATCCTCCTGCTCCCCAAAGCACAGGCGTCTGCTGTTTGAATTAAAGGAGAATCTCGGTTAGGTCTGACACACAGCTAATCAGCGCTGATCCCGTCCTGTAGTGGGCAGTAGTGCGCATATATGCTAGCCAGTGCAATCAATCAGAAGAGCCCGAACTGATTGGCTGGGGTGGGAATTACAGCAGTGTTTCAGAATGTAGGCGTGAGTGATGTAGACGCCTTGCTGATCGGCTTGGGATGTTTGCTTTCCTGTTCACACTGAGTCAATCCCTGGTCCTTTCCTGTCTTGTGTCTCCGCTTTCTGTCCTTGCAGGTCGGTTCCGTTCTCAGTCTTTGCGAAGAGCAGTGCTCCTGATCCTCTTGTGAAATCTCATGGTTATGAATCACACCTCTTTTTGTTGCAATGTTACCCTTGCCTTGACCTCTGTCTGAGCTGTCTCCTTACACGCAGCAGCTCTCCTGGGGCTCAGTGAGTCATCCCAGATCACAGGCCTTCCGACTCTTTGCTGGGCCCAACTGTATGCATCCAAGAAAGCATTTCTACCCAGTGGGGAATGATTCACACAGGAGTGGCTCAACTGTTCCTGCCTGAGGCAAGCAGGAAGGGTGCAGGGTGCGAGAAGAAAAGGAATTTGGATGCTGGATGAGCATCTCGGCTGGGGTGGAAAACCCCGTCCACAAGGACAGGGGGTGAGAGAGTGGGGGAAGAGGCCCCTCCTGTGGTGCTAAGGCACTGGCTTACTTTCCAATGGAATACACATCCCTCCAGGCACTTGCTGGTTTATTTAAAACAACCAGTAAAGATCTCCAGGGGACTACCTCCTGTACATCCCTTGGCCACCTCAGCCATTTCCTGGTAGCAGCCTGTGTATGGAACACAGAACATTTGTGCTCACTAGACTGCGCTGGCTACTAGTTGGTCTTCAGGTATCGATTTGGCTCTCTAAAGCTTCATATGGTTTGGACCCTCTCCCTCTGCGAGATCATCTCTCCGGGCTCCAGCCGGACAGCTGGGATGCTCTCCCAAATAGTCCCCTGAACTGAACTCCACAGCTAGAGGCATGACGTTTTCAGTGTTCAGAGGAGCTCAGCTTTAAGATTCATCTCCTTCGCTTGTCTGACGAAACTGGAGTTTGTTGATCTCAGGCCTCGCAGCCTGGTCTCATCTACCTCCTCAGGCTGCTTCTTGTAAAGTGGATGGGGAGGCGGCCTTGCATGTATCCTCGGGGTATGGGATTCCATTCGAAGCCAGCTTTCATCGGTTGTGTTCTCTAGCGTGTGGTGGTTGTAATTTGCTGTAAACAGGCCCTGAAATGGAGATGGGTGCCTCCTTTTCTGAACCTTCGTAATGACTACATGTGGTGGCAATTATATCCTGGCTAAAGGAAAGAAGGCTTTTAAGGTAAGACAGTGCTGCTGCATTCTTACTTCTGGGGTAAATGTCAAGAAGGCCAGTAGTGTAAGCATAGCAACCTTGATAGGGTGCCATTAAGTCTAAAGGATAATTTAGGTTGGAGCTGGAGGCAGGGAAAGGCAGCTGCAGGAGCCTACATTAGAGAGACAAGGTGGGTGAGGTCATATCTTCTATTGGACCAACTTCTAAAAGAGGTGACCTCACCCGCCTTGTCTCTCTAATATCCTGGGACCAATGTGGCTACAACAACATGGAGACTACTTTGGCATTTTTTCATTTTTCTGCAATGTGTTAATAAAAGTTTGGTTTAGCCATTCCTGTGAAGAACAAGCTGTTGGCACCTTTTGTTTCCCACTGTCATGGGAGGTGCGGCGTTCTCACTGACTTTTTGCCATATGCGTTGCATGTATTGCTTTCCATTTTTGGACTGGTATCCTCACGTGAACAGTACAGGTGAGACTCAGCGCAGGACTGGCAGCCCTGGAAGTTGGAATGCAAAAGCAATCAACAGAGAGAGGCCAGGTGCACATATCCAGGCGTTATGAAACGCAAAAAACTAGCATAGAATCATAGGACTGGCAGAGAACTCGAGAGGTCATCTAGTCCAGTCCCCTGCACTCATGGCAGGACTAAGTATTATCTAGACCATCCCTGACAGGTGTTTGTCTAACCGGCTCTTCAAAAATCTCCAGTGACGGAGATTCAACAACCTCCCTAGGCAATTTATTCCAGTGCTTAATCACCCTGACAGTTATGAATTTTTTCCTAATGTCCAACCTAAACCGCCCTTGCTGCAATTTAAGCCCATTGCTTCTTGTCCTGTCCTCAGAGGTTAAGGGAACATTTCTTCTCCCTCTTCCATGTAACAACCTTTTATCTACATCCCAGTTACAACACTGCAGTAGCGAGTGCTCTAAACCCGGCAGTTCCAAACGCCTTTGAGTCGCATCCACTGGCGACATGTTTGAAATTGGCACAGAGACTCAAATGTGAGCACCTAAATACTGTCCCCAGGTCTCCTGGCTGGACACCAAAATCAGCACTGAGGCCAAGCAGTGTCACCTACATTTGATAATTGGGCCCATTGGTGTTCAGGGGCTAGCTCAAGAGGTGAAGATGCAGGACTGGGTCTAAGATCATTATCTCTGGGGTTAAGGCAGAGATTTGCAGGTCATCTTGGGAGGGTATTTTTGGCACAAGGGCTTCAGGACTCCTCATAAAAATGCAGCTGATGTAAAATTCAACCCCCCTGGCACAGAAACCAACAGACCTAAGAGGGTAATTTCATGAAAAGTGTTGATTTACAAACAGTACATCTAATAGCTTCTTATATTTTGAGCGGGATCTTGCTCATTAATTATAAGGCTGTGGAAAGAAAAGTCTTGCTGGAGGGTGAGAGGAAGAAATCGGGTGGTTTCATGCAATGCTCTTGTGCTTCTGGAGCGCTGGGCTCAAAATGTGTGGCCTCAGGTATGAGCCATGTGAGCACTTTGGTCTTCAGTGAACTCCTTAGGTGCCATGCTGCAGTATAAAGTGAAATCGGAGGTAGCCCCAACCAGGGGCTGCCCATTAGAGTGGGGGTGCATCCCTGGAGCTGTGTTTGGGGAGCCGAGATAGCACTGGTCTGCTCTGAGTCCGTGATCTCGGTCCCTCCTCTTCGCACGTGCTCCGGATTCGCTGAACTGACCTACAATGACTGACACACAAGCTCAGTGGAATGAAAGTCCCAGTGTTCAGTGGGGCAGCTGCTGCTCCACTCCACAGCCTGGCTTCATGTTTCTTGCTGCGGGGAGCCTGGGCATGTTACTACAGTTCTGCCCTTACCACACACAAAATTAACACTTGCAAAATGAGGCAGGCAGAGCAAACCTCAGGACAAACCAGGACTCGTCCATATGGGGGAGCAGGAAAGGGCAGGAAACAGGACTGGGGTGGGGGCTGCATCGAGTGATTGGTCCACCTGACGTGGGCAGGCAGGGCCTGTCGCTGGCACCTGGCTTTTCCCCTCCTGTCCCATCTCCCTCGAATGGTGATCAAGAACACAGGAATCACTTGCAAGATTATTTTTAATTTCATACCAGGGCAAGTTGGGGGAAAGGGTGTTAAAAGAACCACAAGGGACCTAGGGGCCTTGCCCCTGGATGCTGATATATACACTCCTCCTTAGGAACGCCTCCAAAGGAGGTTGCTTATGCGGTTGCCACCCAGGATGCAGCATCTTGTTTCTCAGATGTCTAAAGACTTATCTGAGGAATGCTGTGCAGCAGTGAGGTCCCCAGTTTCCCCTTCTCTGTGTTTTAACAATTTCGGGGTCCCATTCCACCTGGGGTCTCATGCCCCTATGCACGTGCCAGGAAAACTCTGGCCGGGGAGGGAGCCGGGGCCTCTGAATCCAAAGAGGAAGGATTTTGCTAGCCCTCTGGGTATTCCAGGGCAGAGCCTCAGGTGCAAAGGGCACTTCCTGTATGTTGAGGTGTATATAAGCCCTCTTATTCAGCAATGGTAAAGTCCTCATGCATTCCCAGCCCCATACAAATTACTTCAGCTCCCTGTCTCTGGTTGGCATGATGCCCCTCCCCTCCCCAGGCTTCAGAGCCTGAGCTCCAGTCTGAGCTGCGGTTTGAAAGCTCTGTCTACATGGTTATTTTTAGAGATCCTCAGTAGGTCAAGTTGGTCAACTGAGGCTGGGGGGCTCGCTCCGGCTCGATCCAAAATGCTGTGTAGACAGACCTACTCCAAAGCACTACCTCAGTGCAAATCAGTAAGAATAGCCATAAAAATAACAACATGTACTAACTGTCCTAGTGAGCCTAAGTATGTGGATTTATTAATAACAGATTTAATACAGGCTATAAGAAATCAGGTGACTTCTTCACAAGAAGTTCATGTGGAGGATTCCAAGAGCTTCTGGGTAAGGGTATTTTGATAACCGTGTCACCGCTAAGCAATCGTAATTGGCTGGTTGGGGAGGTTCGCTTCCCTTCTGATGGAATATCCCATGACTCCTCGGGTGCCATTCCCTTGCAAACGTATAATTTTTAAAAAATGCAAAGCAAATTGGTTCTGCAAAGAGACTAAAAATTGGGACCGTCTGTGTGAGCAGTTAAGACAGGCCAAGGGCTGTGCTTCACTCTGCAGATGGCGCCCCTTGGGGTGAGATTCACCCATGCAGAGAGACAGCACAAGATCTAGGTACCATTCACATCCCTTTTAAACCCTTCTTTCTTTCACCTACCTAGGGGAGTAGTTTCTGCTTCAGCTGAGGAGATGGTCTTGTTGCTGGCAAACCGCTTGGATATTCCAAGTGCCGGAGTCAATCAGAGTGAAGGAATCTGAATATTCATAGTAGAGTGACTGAGAAATAATCATTGAGTGATTATAGGAAGCTCTGCATTCTGATTGGCCTTTGATGGGGGTCATGTGGGTACCTAGCTAGATGTCTGTTATCTGCTAACAGGTGTCAGCGAAAGTAGACACAGAGATTTACCTACGGTTCAGATATTGTTGTGAAATAATCAAACAGCCATCTTGCAGATCAGACACAAGCAGTGTGCAGAGAATTGTGCAACGGGGTAAAGTAACTATACATATACACATCAGTCACTAAGGATCCCACTCCAGCCCAATTCGGCATGACACACCACATAGCGTGCGCTGCCTTGACCAGAAGCTTTCATTTCCAGTTCATGTTCTTAGCTTCTAGACATCAGGGGACCGACTCTGGGCCCTGTCCCTTTGCACTGCTCTGGTGGCAAAAAGGAGACAGAGAGGTGCCTTCACAGGGCAACTGGAGATTCCCTCCATGCAGGGGACGTCCTGGGTGGACTAAAGCTGGTGTAGCTGCCTCTATACCCCCTGCTCCCTCTTCCTCCTGACTCCAAGATAGGGAGCGCTTGGGATGGACATGAGGCAGGCGGGGGCATGTGTGTGGCATGCTGCACTCATGCAATCTCCAGCTGGTCAAATGGTCCCTAGGGGATCAGTCTTGTCAGCATAATTTAGAGCTACCCATAGGCTTCTCTATGATATGCTGAGGGCCAGTTTGTCCCCTGACTGGCTCCAGGCTTGTGGGGAACTCAGATGAGTCTAAGAATCGCTCCCCCCTTCACTCCCCAACCTTGGAATCCTGCAGTGAGCACAACTTGGCTGGATCTGGGTACCAGGCCCTACAATATCCTGTCTTTCATTAACTTATTATATAGAACTTTAATTGTAAGTCCTGTGTTTTGGAACTTTCTACTTAATATATCATTTTCGTCTGGCTTCCCGGATGGGTCAAGTGATGACTAGTCCTTAAACAGGCCTATACACAGTATTCACATTGCTAATATTGATCTTATTACTCAATAACTAAGAAATAGAATTTATTTTAGAAGTTATTGTGTGCTCATCCAACAGTCTCATGGTGTACAATAAATAAAGTCACAATGTTAACAATGTACGGTATCCTTGACCAAGTAGGAAAGTATGAGGCAAAACTTTGCAGACCGTCAGCAGTTCTAAGGATTTTCTTCTGCAAGAACAAAGCTATATGTTAATGGGACAAATTATAAAGGGATTAGGAACAAGTGCAGTTTTGCTATAAAATGCCATCTGACAGGTAGGCCTAAATATAATAGGAGTTAGTCTTTTTTCTTGTGCGCCTTATACACAGTAACATGTAGGTACAGGATAAACCCTAGCACCAGATAAGAAGACCTATTATGAAGCTATAAAAACCTGAAGAGTTTCTCTCCAAATGATCCGTGTGCTTTAAAATCAAAGCATCACTCAGACACTTACCTTCATGGCTTCTTGAACCGAGGGAGAACTGGGTGCTGTGGAACTGACTGGGAAAGAAATCCCACGGCCCAGGAGGAGCTACAAATATGGAATATATTTTGGAATGCAATTACACATCAGGGGCCTGAATCTCAGTTATGCTAAGGGCCCTTTAAGCCATTGTGGAAACATCAAAGGGCCTAAAGTGGATGGAAATAGCCTCCTGAGATTATCCACTGCATAGGGGGCCTCTGTTGCCAATATAGACTTGGTGTAAGGGCCCAGTTCTCAGTATAAGGGATGAACAAGGGGCCTGTCCAAAGTACACTGAGCTATGACTACTATCTTCTTCCCAAGACCCCACAGGGAAATATAGGAAGCAGAATTAGAGCAGCTTTGAGGCTGCTATAATTTACATTAGTGTCATGGGTCCAGAATACAGGGAGCACAAAGGTGACTTAAAGCCCCCTTCCTCCCACAACCACTGCTACAAGGAAAGGACAAAGTGAGCATCAGGCCCCAGCTCCTAAATAAATGCATGATAGAGACCAGGCCTGCGTTGT
Organism: Eretmochelys imbricata; assembly: GCF_965152235.1. Taxonomy (NCBI): domain Eukaryota; kingdom Metazoa; phylum Chordata; order Testudines; family Cheloniidae; genus Eretmochelys; species Eretmochelys imbricata. The sequence continues at coordinate 6,251,274 of NC_135579.1, read as the reverse complement.
TAATGGAGCGGCCAGACCAAGTGGCCTAAAGCACAGCAAGGCCCTTTATAGCGGTTCCCATGCTGGTGACTTAAATTGCACAAAATGGGGGTAAATGCTCAGATTTTGGCTGAACTTGTTAATTTTCTGTTAGATGAGTGTACATGCAAACCACACACACACACACAGTTCCCAAAGCACAGAACAGAAATATTTGCAATGCAGCTGCAGCTTCCAAGTTTTGGAATTCTGGTTCCTTTTTATTTTTTGTCAGAATGGGAGAGTATGGATAGTCTAGCAAGCTCCGCTAGATCTAATTGATCTCTGCCCTCCAAATGCCTGAGATCATTCAGGAGAGGAAAAAAGCCTCTTATCTGATTGCTAGCTGCAGTGAAAGGGCCCTCTATATTGCCTTTGTGTTTGTAAATTCCAAGGTATTTCACTTCTCGCTCACCACAGAAACCACAAAAGTCTCCTGGAGAACACGTAAACAACCAGATGTACAGAGGACAACAAAGCTCACTCTCACATGGACGGTAACAGGCCTAGGCATACCCATGTCATTCAGAACATGGATAGACAATGGGCATGCAAGAATGTCGGTGTGACTGACAAAAATCCCACGAGCACCGGCGTGCATGTTCATACTCAAACATGTTTACCCAAATGTCCATACATAAAATGGCTTGTTCCTCATGCACGTTTATGCACGTGACGGTTACAGTAGAAATAGTGTAATGGCACAGCACCACCAGGTGGTGCTATTACACACAAACGGCTACATTCTCTTTCTTCTTATGCGAGCAAGTTTTGACTCTTAGGAAGACATGGTGTGTTGGTGTTCGTTTAGGGTTATGTAAGGTTTTGATGCAGCGGTAGCTTCAGGAGAGAGGGAGCAGCAGGAGAGTTTGCTCTCTGCCATGGGCTCTGATTGGAGTCGATTTGTGAGGCAGAGTGAATCCCTGGGAACTGGGCACTGGAATTGGGCTGAGATTCCTGGAAGAAGGCATTGCCCTGCATGCTATTTGATCATCTCATTTCAGGATTTCAGGATTGGGGTAGTGTGTGTAATAAAGCCAATCACACTTAGACTCTGCATCCTGATTTCTCCTCCACGAGGACACTGACATTTGCTGCCACTCAGCAGAGGGCTGACACTGGTGTTGGAAGAAAGGGCAGGTGTTTGTGTATTTGTGTACATATATAATAGATATGTGTCAAGCTGGCTTCATATAAGATAAGGCTCATGAGGGAATAAATATAGGTTTTTGCAGTTATCTATATGTGCATAAAGACACCTATCATGACACAGTATGAACATGACTAAGGACGTTTGTGCTAACACACACGAGTAAGGTTATGTGTGATTATACACTCTTGTAAACATGTCTTCGGAGACAAACCCAGGTACAGGGACAAATGGCTGCAGGTGTGGAGAGCCATATAAACACACAAATAGAGAATCACATCCCCACAGAGCTGTTCAACCCAAGTCCTGGTTTGTTGAGGTTTTCTATGGATGTTTAATGTCTTTGGGGTAATAATTAGAACTCTGTTTGGATGGTATTGGTCTCGGTTTTACACTAGTCTGAAAAATCTTTAAGCAGTTGGCAATTTGTGGCTAATGTGGGTGTCAAGAATGAGTGAACAAATCCGCATAGGAACAAAGAGATGATGCCACACAGCTCTAGATGCAGGTTGTCTTAGGCCCCCAGCTAAAGAGAGGCTGGTAGGGAGAGATAATAATATGTTACTTTCCACTTATAAAGTCCTTTTCATACAAGGATCTCAAAGCACTTGATAACTAGAAATGAGTTAAGCCCCATCCCTTTGAAGTAGGTGGTGTTACCCCATTCTGCGGATGGAGAAACACAGGCACATCTAACCCTCTGCACAGCTGCAAAGAAACAAAGATGGAGGGGGAGAGAAATGGGATCAGAGGTGGAAGCTGTGTGAAGGGGCAGAGAAGTGAAGCAGAAAGAGGTAGCAGAATGGGGGTAAAAATTGGAGTGTGGGAGAAAGGGGGTAAAAAAGCAAAGGGAGAGGAATAAAGATGGAGAAAGCAGACCCGAGTCTTGATGAGAGAGCTAGGGACAGGGAGAAGAAAGGGAAAGGGTGGAATGAAGAAGAGAAGGTGGCAAGGAAGCAGAGGGTAGAGGAAGAAATCTGTGCAGGAGGATGAATAAGGAAATGGGAGGAAGGAGTGGGAATGGACCTATTGTCTAACTATGAGAACAAGCCAAAACCAGTGCACCTGTAGCCACCATTGTTTGCCGCAGCCAAGAAAGTTCTGCTCTGTGGTGCTCTCAAGGGCACCAGTCCTGACCACGCATCTGGGAGCGAGTTTGAGGAATGACTTGCCCGCACAAAGCCCCTGCCTGCTAAGCTCCTCCTGGCAGTAAAGGGGCCTACGTGGAATTGCGGGAGACACCTGTATTCTCTAGCCTGCACGTGACCCTGCCAGCATGCTCTGACGCCATCCCTCCAGCAAGATCCTTTGGCTAACGTGTGTTTGGGGCTTGGCAGGGCAGGGCAGGTGACCAAGCAGCAGCAAGCAGATGGCTGAGAAACTAACACAACGTGCAGAAGACGTGGCTGCAATGGGATGGAGGCTGAGAAGCCACATCAAGCTCTTGCCTCGGCAGTTTCTAAATATCATACCATGCTGAAACAGGGCGTTTGGTAGGCCAGGCCCAGGGGACAGCAAGGCCTGGTGTGGTCAGAGGGTGGCAAACATTTAAAAAGGGGACATGAGTGTGTACTGACACGAAGAGCCAGATGTTGCATGGCTGGCTCCCTCCGAAGTGGAGCCACTAGGAGTTTTAACGAGAGAAATTAGCACCCGTCAAGCCTGCGTCTTTGTGGTGCTGTTGGCTGGGCAATAAGCAGCAACGCTTGTTTGTGGATTTCGAAGGTCAGAAGGGATGGGCGCAATCATCCAGCCTGATCTTCTGCGCGGTATAGGCTGGAGAACCTCTCTTGAGCTTCTGGCAAAGGAATACAAGTTATGAAAAGAGCGATGCCAGCCTCGATTTCTTTGCTTCTCAGGCCTGGACTGAATCAGGTCAGGGGTCCGCAAAACAGTTTTGTCCTAAGCCCATGGTTTTGAGATGCATCCTTGTGGTGAAGGCAGCAGCTTCACAAACCTGGCAGAAGAACAGCCATGTCAGTGGCGACTTAAAAAAATGAAAATACACAAGAAAGTTCCTGAACCCACCTAGCAAGAAATCAAACCTTGAGAATGCAAAGGCCGGGGGAGCTGCTGGGCCAGACCTGTAGAGGAATTGTAGTTGAGGAAGGCTGGTCAGATGATTAGAGAACCAACACTGGATTTGGGAGACCTGGGTTCAGGCCCATGCTCTGTTACAGATGTCCTGTGTTACCTTGGGCAAGTCACTTAGTGTCTCTGTGCCTCAGTTTCCCATCTGTACAGTGGTGATAATAGCACTGCCCTGCTTGACATGTATGTGTGAGGATAAGCGCATTAAAGATCATGAGGTGCTCAGATATTGTGGTAGCGAGAGACATAAAAGTACCTAAACTGGACAGTTACCAGTATGGTCCCGCTAAGTGGATATGGAGCTGTCATAGTACCTGGCAGCCCTGTGAATACCATGCTCGGACAAGGAAACATGCTGCTTTCTGGCTTCTGTATTGTCATTAGGTCATTTATTGGAGCTCCCCCAATCACACAGCGCTCCCTCCTACATTCAGTTCCGCCCTGCTGAGGACATCTGTGCTGGTTATTGCTACTGATGATTTCCCAAGAATGCCGAGAGTCTGATATTTTTGAGAGTGTAATTTGCCCCTTATCAATGGGAAGTATGGCTGCTCATCTCCGTGGATGGCTGGGAAGGTAAATGGAGGCATGAGGATGCCTGGGTAGCTTTCTTCCCCAAGGTCAGGAGAATGTCAAGCAATTGGAAATAAGCCAAAACCAGAGGGAGATTTTGATTTCTGCAAGTCCCCATCGGTTAGATTAGTATTTTGCCAAATCTGAACCGGAGTGTTGTTGGAATCTAGGTTTCACTGTGAATAAATGGTTCTGGTTCTGGTGTCAGCCCGTCTCCAATCCCTGTAAGTTCTCTGCAACAAATCCTGCCACTTTTTGTCTTAAAGCCCAACCTAGCACATCAGGATCAAGCTAAAGCTACCTGGATGAAAGCTCTAATCCCACAGCTAATCCCAAATCTGACATACAGGAGCCCACATGTGCACAGACTTGAGCAGCTGAGATCCTTTAAAGCCGCAGTCATGGTCTCAGACACACACTTCCCACCCAGACATTAGACATCCTGCCAGCCGCAGGCTGAGAGAGGACACAGAAAGGCCATCGTTGGTAGAGCCATAGTGAAGGGAGCCTGTCCAGACAGTGCCAACGGCTGAACTACGAGGGGGTCAGGGGGACTGCAGGGGAAGTGAGACTCTACACTGTAATGAACACGCAGGCCAATTCAGGAACAGCCAAGCGGTGGGGAGTTCGGTGCCCTGATTACCTACAGGGCAGCAATGTGCAAGGAGCAATGATCAGCAGGGATGAGAGGGAATGTATTGCTGAGGTTGCATAAGGGGTTTCCAACTTGGTTTGGTCGTGTGCTCCCTCATGGCCCACTATGCAGGGCTCTGGTTACTGGGATTGAGAGCCAGAGACAGGGGGGCCTGATCTCCCCCCACCCAAGGGCTTTGGGTGTGTGTGTGGGGGGGGGAGCACACTGTGGATCTGGCAGGGGGCAGGGCCTCCCAAACCTGCAGATCCGGGGATCTGTGAGTAAAAAAGATCACCCACCTTAAGTGAGCGGGGCTGGAGCCTGCAGGGCTGGCTGGGGGACCCTTCTGCACAGCCTTGACTATCTCCTCTTTCCCCCGCCAGCATGGCTGCCTTTGATTTTAATATCAGCCCAATGCAATGCAAAGGGTTCACCCGCGGCTGAGAAAGAAGGTTGATGAGACTAAGAAAGAAGGAGGGAAAAGAGTGGGAAAGAGAAAGGGAGAGTGAGAGAGTTGAGTTAAAGTAGGCAGGAGAAGCACTTGTGGTAGCAAGAGTTACACGTGATGGGAACTATCAGGGTTTAAACTGGGGCCCTTCCGCACTAAAAACCCAAGTCACAATAGCTGAAGTTAGAGCCAGGCTCTGTGGCTGCCTCCCGGCCTCTGCGGAGCCGGCACAGAGAGGCTTTCACTGCTCGTTGGTCAACAGGAGAATCCAGCGCACAGAGCTGAGGACATCTCGTGCTGGGTTACAGCAGCCCAGGGGTAACTCCACGGGAGTGAAGGGAGCTGCACCAGGCCAGAATTAAACCGAATACATGAAATGAGTTCATGAGAAATGCCAGAGAGAGCGAGGGAGAGAATGTGCAACCATGTAAGTAAATAAACAAGAGGAGACTTGTTGAGGAACGTGGCGAGCTCCGTGTGTGTGACGGATTGGCAGCGGCAGGGCACAAACAGTTGCAGAAACCAGAGTTTGCTGATACATTTCACAGAAAACAAGAGGAAGCGGTTTTAGACGAGCCCCAGTACAAAGGACACCCAGGGTGTTTTATTCCATCTTGCAGTCACCTTCTGCAGGCTCAGTCGCTGGCCGCACCCGATGCTCCTTGCGAATGAGCTTTTAGAATCAGAAATTACTCAAGCTGCTCCCCCCGCCCCACCCTCCAATGTCTGTTGCTCCCTTGCCCACCTGTTAGAATTGATTTCTTACTGGACTGTTGGCTCCTCCCGACTTTTCTTTTATGAATGTTTTTATTAGAAGGGGGCTAGGCCAGAAAACTGTGCCCTCCCAATGGCCTTATCCTGCAGTTCATCTGCTTCTTCCCTCCCAGATGGAACCTGCACCGCCTCCTTTGCCTGCAACCTCATGGCACTGAGCAGCCTGCTTTTGCCCACACATGTTGAAGGTACCGCCAGAGGCGAAAAGCAGGAGAGCCAGCCACAGTTCTTGCTTGCAAATTGCACAGAGAAGGACCCAGTGCAACCATAAGCACAACCCAAGCTTAGAGCTCAGATTCTAGCAGTACTGTGAAATAGGTATCGTCTGGCAGGGTATTCTGGGTCCTGAGATGTGTGCAGCCTGGGGTCTGCTTTGCTTTGCTATTCCAGTGCCCACAACACTTAACTTTTCAGACTGGAGCAGCATTGCTCAGGCCGAGCGTGCAACCAAGGGTATGCGTTTCATTTTGCAAAGGAGCATGGCCCTGGTGTAGCAATTGCTCCTGCTGTGTGTGAAGAGGCTTTTAATGCGCTCGGTGCTAAAACAAGGGAATGAAGCCATTGCACTTCACGGGCTTGCAGGTCGGCCTGAAAAGCTGAGGAAACGGCTGAGTGGGAGGAGCTGCTCTGAATCTGATATCCAAGAGAGGATGTATTGGGTGCACCCGCTCCTGCCGCAGGCATCAGAGTCGGGGTTTGCACCTGCAAATGTTTTATTCTGTGGAATATGAGTAGCTTCTCCCGTGGCCGCTCATTGGGCATGGTGCGGGGCCAGCTGTTTTAATCTTGCCCACGAGACAGTTGTGGAGTGTCAGATACAGGAGCTGTCTGTGGTCAGGCAGAAAAGCAGCTCAGGGGAGGAATGCAGGTTTCTCCTGCCTTGACTGTGCTGTATCACTCTATGCTCTTTATACTCTATTTGTACCACAGTGTTTTGGGAGGCCAGCTTCGAGGCTGGAGTAAATCTGTGAATTCCAGGGCCTGCGTTATGGTCAACACACTGAAACAGGCCCCTTGCCCCAAGGGAGGTGCAGAGCTGAAAGGGTCTGGATTACCCTGTGATTACTGAAGGGTATCCTCCTGCCACATATACCAAGCAGTCAAGCATCGGTCCACAGACAGGGCTGGGAAGGGGTGCAGAAGAACATAGCTAATTTAAAAAGCCCTGCTCAGCCCATGCTCTGAGCAGGTGGTAAGAGAAAGGAAGTTGCCCATTTCAGAGCAGAACAAGGGGTCACTGTAATTGACCTCCCCCAGCTGTCAGCCAGGTTTGAACCTGACACTTCAATGCTAAAAGCACGAGCCTCTACCACTTGAGCTAAAACACTGGGGCCAAGATTGTCAAAGGTATTTAGGCTCCTAGCTTCCATTGAGTTCCATAGGGTTAGGTGTCTAAATACCTTTGAGAATCTGGATATAAGTCCATTAGCCAGGAGCCATAGCAGCCTCCTAAGGCTTTTATGCATATCAGCCACTAGAGGGGGACAAAACGCCCCTCTCTACTAGTGTAGGTCACACACAACCTCCATCGTTTGAAAGTAAAATCTCGAGACGTTGCGTTTAGCTCTTGGAAGGAGAATTCCATTCCTGTAGGCATCAGCAGAGCAGAATCTAAAATCCAGGCACTAGAAAAAGTGATTGATTATCTGTTGGGAAAATCTGGAAAAGAAATAACAAGAGACCCATGAACTCTCCAGAGACCAACTGAAACATCAATTAGAGAGACGATGCAATTAAGAAAACATATGGAGAATGCACATAAATAATGTCACCTAAGGCTAGTGACCTTCCCAAAAGTCACTGAAAGTCTTGGCCAAACCTGATGCTTCTGTCACGCTGGTTCTAACCTGGGGAACCACCACTGGCTTTGTAGCTAGCAGCCCTTGCAAGGGAGAAGGCACTTTACCTCTTTGCAGCTCAATTTCTCTATCTATGATATGGAGCTAAATAATTACCTACCTCACAGGGGAGTGGTGTGGGTTAATGAATGCTTGGGAAAGATTGTGGCCCTAGAATGAAAGGCACGATGATCTATAAATACAGCATTTAATTCTAAAATTAACCGGCATTGCATTTGGTGTGCTACACCAGCGTTAGGTGTCTGTGAGAGGGACCCAGGGGTAGTTCAAGATACATTACCGTTACCTTTACCAGTGCCGCTATGTCATACGTAGCGGACGAAGCATGGGAAGGGCTGCATGAAAGCTCTTTGAGCGCCTTAGATCCTCCGGTGCTACATCAAACGCAAAGTGCTGTTAGATACATACAACCCACAGGAAGATGTGTACACTTTTAGGGGCAGAAATCAGCCCGTTCTGTGTCCGTATGGAGCCTAGCACTATGGGGTCCAGGCCTGGATCCGAGATGTTACTGTAATAAAAATAAACTATATCTATTTAAAACAAACTACTGGGCCAGCTCCCTTGAGGGAGTCCCCTCATCACCTCCCACAAACACAGGTGCCACTATTCTGCAGTGCCCCCTTCTGGCCTTGAGTGTTCCTGCTGCACCCACCTCAATTTCCCTTCCCCCAGGAGCTCCTCAATAAATCTGCTGAGGCCTGAATCACATCCCTTCCTGGGGACTAGTTTAGTAACGTACAAGAGCTTCAAACACAGTCTCCTTCCCCCGTCTCCCACGGGGCACAGGCCCTCTTTTCGGAGCTCTGTCTCTTTTGCGGCTCCAGTCGCAGTCTTTCTTCTCTGAGCTCTGGCTTCAATTGTCCCCAGCTAAACCCAGGATTTCAGCCCTCCCCGACTACTCCTTAATCACACACCCCTTAGAGTCGGGGGGTCACGCCGGCCCCTCTTCATGGGCCTGTGCTCTCTGGGGGGCTCAGGCTGCTCCTTCCCCAGGAGCTGGGCCCCAGCTTAACCAACTCTCTCTACGTTTTCCTTCTACAGCCTAGGTTTGATTCCTTATCTGCATAGTTTTTGCGGTTTCTTTTGCTTATATTGTATCTTTTCCTTCCTTCCTTTCTTTTTTTCCCGGTGATTTATTTTCTTTGTGAAAACATAGTGTCTTCCCCAGCTCTGGCCATGAAGGAGCACGTGGTAAAGAAAAAAATACAGAAATGAGGCTGCTCATTATGCCAAAGGGCCCAAAGCACCCTTGGAGGAGCAAGAGGGCACAAATCGTCAGCCAAATCCAGCTGGCACCAAAGTCCTGGGCTGGACGCTACTGTGTTAACCTGGAGATTTTGGTCCTTGGGATCCAGGTGAGGAAAGAATCTAGTCAGGAATTAGCTGTACAAGTCTCAAGGGAGAGAACTGCACACATGGTAAATGTCCCTGTTTAGGAGGGACCATCCCTCGCTTTGGGCAAGATTGATCAGTGCCAGTCACTTGTCCACTCTGGCCCCCCACTAGTCCTTTCCTCGTGTAAGGTCCCTGTTTGTATGACAGAGCCCATACTGGAGTCAGATGAGGGTGGAACTCCCCTGGTCCGTGCATTCATGTAAACTGAAGAGGAGAAACCAGAGCTGGCTGGGTTTCTGCACAGTCTTGGTACAGTTCCTGGGACTAAACGAATCTGCACTGGGTCTCTGTTCAGGCCCAGATTGCACCGGGACCTAGGAACAGGCCAAGCACATGGGCTTCTGGGAGCCTAGCAGCTGCACAAGGTGACATGGCTCTGCCTTCCTCTGGGCCTAGTGCCGGAGGTAGGAGAAATCCACTGCTGCACTCCCTGCCCTCCTCGCTATCAGATGTGATATTAAGCACCATACTTCTGAAGACCCCATAGTTACAGCCTGGCAAATGTCCTGCAGTGCATTCTGGGTGCAGCTCTTTGCCCTGCTTTAGGTCTGTCTCCCAGGGGATATTTATCATGTCCTGAAACAGTTTTCAGGACCCGGCCTGATAGCGGGTATCATAGTCCGGTGCCAGCCAGAGGATGGGCCTTCCAGTGCTTGCTTTCTCTCTGCAGCAGCCAGACACACATTCGTTGCTGTCTACTGACACCTTGTGGCTCCACAGGTCCTGAGTGATAGTTCAGTTCACCCAGCATGGCTGGCCCTGTGCATGTTTCCTCTGCTCCCTTGTTGCTCTCCTGGATCTTCTGGGGTCCTCACAAAGTGGCCACTTTGCTTATGTTCTAGTTATTTGACAGACTGTTTATGGGCAATGCTCCTGCGTCTCTGTTCTATCAGCAGAGAACCTAGCTTCATCATGGTACTGCACATGGACCTTGATCAAAACCAGCCATAGATTTTATTCTTATTCATTGTTCCTTTAAGGACCACCCGTCTTTCCCCCTCTCTCAGAGATACGAAGGGCTCTGAGCATGATAGCAGTGAGGTTTACTCCAGATTTACATCAATGTTGCTGAGAGCAGAATTTGGCCCCATATATGAAGGACCAGATCCTCAGCTCATCTAAATTGTCACGGTTCCAATTTATTTCAACTGAGCTAGGATGACTTACAAATTATGGGCCACTTGTGTATCAGTTAAGGTTACTCTGAAGTCTTCGCTACACACAGAAGTTGTCCTGGGTAAACAAATCATTTTTTTCACTGGTGCAAAACCCAGTATGGACACTTATTTCTGTTCAAGTGTGTGGCTTGTTTTGGTTTAGTTTAAATTTGTTCCTAACCAAAATCAGCCTGGTTTAAACCAAAATAAGTGTCCAAATAATTTTGCACCAGGCTTAATTAAATCCATTTAAAATGACACATTATGTTAAACTGGTGTGACTTTCCTATGTAGACTTGTTTTAAGACAAATTGATGTAAATCAGGTCTATATCATCTTAAGGGTGTCCACAATATCCTTTGCCATTGGTTTAACTCAACACACCTGAGAATCTTGGAGCTTGAAGTCAATGGAGTTGTGTTAGCATAAAATTGCAGTAACAGTGGTGATCTAGGCTCCTTAATTTTTTCATTGCCTGAATTTTGATGGTTTAAAATGTAAAGTTAACATTGCATTCACGTCAGATTTGTCCTGAATTTCCCTGTTTTATAAGGGAAAAAGAAAGAGGAGATTAGCGTTTTAATCTCTGTATTTAGTTTGCTCTAATTCCAAAGGTACACAGTAAAAATCTTATGCAGTTATGGTCATTCCCAGTGGAATAGCAACTCAAAACTGCCCCAGTGCAACTATGGACAACTTTAACTCTGTGTGTTAATGTATTGTCCTGTAACTAGTAACATAACTTTGACGTCAGAGAAAATTTCATGCTGCATTTGTGCCAAACTGACATTTCCCAGATGTAAATATTGGTTGTTTTGATATTTTTTTTTCAGCTTATAAAGTTCAGCCATTGTTTTCTTCTTAAAAAGAAAAGGAGGACTTGTGGCACCTTAGAGACTAACCAATTTATTTGAGCATGAGCTTTCGTGAGCTCAAATAAATTGGTTAGTCTCTAAGGTGCCACAAGTACTCCTTTTCTTTTTTCGAATACAGACTAACGCGGCTGTTACTCTGAAACCTGTTTTCTTCTTGTGCATGTACAAAAGGCTTTGTTTTCAGTAGAATAAGAAAAACAATATTCTTGTAAACCCTCCTCGCCTGTCTGAAAAAACAATCAATAATCATCTTTGGTGCAAGGCCAGCCATAAAGGTGACTTTTTTCGGAAACTTGTAAGCAATTGAAAACTAGGGGCTTATAATGAAAGTCTCAGTGTAACTTGAACTGTGGCATTGACTATAATCCCATAATGGTAATGAAATTCACATGCCTTTTGCCCGGATATATCCTGCTGTGATTCTTGTGTCAGTGTTCAGACCAAATTCAGATCTGGTATAAAGCGATTACAATGCTATTGAAACCAGTGCAGCTGTACCTACTTACACCACGTCTGAATTTGACCCCGTTGTGTCATATTAGGCCAACGTCATGCATACATTGCTACTGATTCCAATGAGAGACATGCAGAACAAAATGCACAGCCCTAGCCAACACTGCTACACCACCTCTGCATACAGGCCTAGCCAGGCCGCCCCTGCCCCGGCAATGGAAAGCTTGGCAGTTCTCATGGAAATCCCACAAGGTGGAGCCCTCTAGCTTCCCAGCACATCCCAGTGCTTTGGGTCAAAGCAAGCGAGGCAGACTCACATCCATCTCAGCCCTTGAAAGCTTTCCCTTGAATGGCTAGTGTGCGGGTTCTTGTTATTGGCTGGGCTGGATAAAGCAAACAGCGCACCCTTGGAAGGAATTCTCCCCTTGTTTTGGCCGCTGATCCAGGCCTGGCTTTTCGGGCTACGAGGGAGCGACTGGAAAGCAGGTTCTCAGAGCCAATCACTCTGTGTTGTCATCCGTCCATCTCTCTGTTTGTCCCTTACCCAGAACCCTGGCAAATATTGCTCAGGGATAGTGAGTGAGAGGGTGGCCTGCTTCCCAGCCGCTGCGGGTGCCTGGAGCTTTGTTATCCCAGCTGATTTTGTACATCTTTGTGGGGTGTTGGAGCTGGCTGGACCTCTTGGAAAGGAACAGAACTCTATCTGCTGGCCGAGGCCCATGGGGAAGGGGGTGGAGGCCACTCCCCCAAAGGAATCTTGGACCAGTTGTGCCATCTCAGTCCAGAAGGTGGAAGATGCCGTGGCGAATAAAAATGGCAAGCTGTAGGGAGGGTAGGGGCAAGGGTGGCTCTTAACTGTGGGGAAACCAGCGACACGTAGTTGCTCATGGAGTCAGTGTGGCTTAGCGGCTAGAGCACTGGACTGGCATGCGGGAGACCTGTGCTCTGTTCGCAGCTTTGCCATGGGCTGGCTGGATTTCTCTGTGCCTCAGTTTCCCAGCTGTGTAATGGGGATAATACTGCACTCCTTGCTGTGAGATCTTCTGATGAGATGTGCTCTATAAAAGCTAGAGATTATTATTATTCTTATTACACTCATAGATTGGGTATTCTCACCCCTTCCAACGACCAGTGTAGACTCTACCCCGGCCCCCACTCCCCAAACACACACACTTGTCTTCGAATGAGTGGGTAAAATTGTATTTATATTCACCCTCAGCACAGCCAAGAACACCAGATGTTGCCAGTTGCCTTGGGAGCTTCCTATAGCATCGTAGATGCAGCCTGCCAAAGGAAATTTGGGAATTTTCTTTCTTAATTCAGGAATGGCAGCAATCCAGGAGCATGCCACTGATGTCCTTTGAAAGCTTGTAAAATACCTGGGGACAAACTAGATGAACCAATGGGTCTCCACGCCATCAGTCCCCCAGAAACGAACACACCTCCTCCACACTTCACACATCTCCTTGTGGGTCATTGCCAAAGATGGAAACACCGATGGGAGTTCTAAGCTTGAGAACCAGGAACTCGCTGCATGCAAAGCCAGCTTGGTATAGCAAGTCACTCTGAGTCAGGAGCGACCCAGCACCCTGGTGCTCAGGGACACCCTGTTTCTGGAAGTGCTGTCGCTCAGATTAGATGTAAAACCAACATCTTGACCACCCACGGTCAGTGAAATCCCACTGTGCTTTTCAAAAGGGGAAGGGGCTTTCCCTGGCAGCCTGGCCCCATTCCCAAACCATGAGTTACTCCAGTCTGCCTACTTAGAATTTCCCCCCTACAGGAATTTCCCCCTGTGCTGTTTCATTTGAGGGTTGCTCCCCTGAGGTGGGATTGACTGTGGCTGTTCTCACCTGAGTTCTCCCATCGTGGCTCTGTCCCCATCTGATTCTCGTTCTTTCCCTCCTAGGGCTGATTTTCCACGTCCTGCTCAGATGGACTCTGGCTGTTGACTTATTTAGCTCCCAGAATTGCCGGAGAGGGAAGGCAGATGGTCCGATGGTTATGGAACTTAACTGGGAATGGAGCCCCCCTTCTACATGTTTTCTAGCCTTGCCTCTGTACATCATGGAACCTCACCGGGTCTCAGTTTGCTCCATGGCAGAAAGGACCCTACCGGGTCGTTGTGAGCCTAAATTCTTTCAACTTTTCAAGGTGCCTTGAGATCCTCCGAGGGAAGGCACTGCAGAGGTGCACAGGGCTAGTGTTATCCAGGGATGCTGTCTGAAGAAAGTAACATTTTTGGCTTAAACGGGTCGACAGTGTCCCTGTCCCTTGGAGACACTCAACTCATGCAACTTTCCCAGTCACACCCTGTTAGTGTGCGACTGCTGCCTACAGGCACATCTGCTCTGGAGGGAAACAGGCTATAACTGCAATCCAGTGGGGAAAACATGAGCCCGGGGTTATGGCTCCTTTTCCCCGTCCCTACCTTCTGAGGAATAAACCTTGCAGGTGGCATTGTACCCCAGGCACGTGGCTGGGTACGGAGGAGTTCTCTCAAAGCTTTGAGCCGAAAGCCTGGAGGCTTGGTTCCTTTTTTAAAAAATCCTTGGTTATTTACAGCTCTGGACTCAGTGAATGACCCAGCTTTGATGGCATAGGCCTACAGAACGCTGCCCGTCCTGGGAGACACCAGCCAGCATGTGTGCAGAACATTTCAGGGCAGCTTTCTGTAGTCAAAAGGAAAGGCGCTCCGACAGCTTTCACTCCTGACTAACTGTGGGTGATGTAATCATTTACCCAGGCCAACAGAGTCCCCAGCTACCACTCAACGACTCAGATATTTTTGGCTGTGTTTATTTTTATAACAGCGCTCTGTGAATTTGAGGGCTCATGAAGGTGAGGGGCTTAGATCTGCGACCAGGTAGGTTCTGTACAAGCTTCACACCCACATGCAGCTTTACCAGGGCACCTCTGACCTGACCTGCATGCCTCTTACCTTCCCAGGCAGTGAGTATCCATCATGTTGCTCTCTGCTGTGGTTTGGATTAGGCTGAGACTGGGACTATTTTAACTTGTGACTGAAACTAGATCGGGACCCTGGTCTGGAAGGAAGGTTTGCTTGTATTTATTTAGCAAACATGGGCTCACATTTATGTTCAGATCTACTCACATGTGCATCTGTCCATGTTATCATGAAACTGATAGCAAGTATACTGTGTGTGTGCGTATGGTGGGGTGGTGCTATGTATTTACTTTAGGATTACCTAGATCTTATCCTGCCGCTAGATACAGTACCGCATGTACCTAAAAGTTTAAGCATGATCTTTAACACAGCTACTGCTTAGCTTTATTCCCATGAGACATCTACTGCTGGTACAATCTGCAGCTGTCCAGGTAGCACAGAAGTGATTACGCTGTAACTTTCCTTTAGTTCTGTCAATCTTGCATAGATAATCTCAGCACTGACTGAATGAGTCTTACTGGTAACTAGTGTCAGTGATTTCCTAGTTCCTACCAGCTCTCTGCACAAGCATCCTCTCTGTGGATAATACACACAGCACTAGACAAAGCTATAGCATCACTTTTGTCTTACTTCCATCTCAACCAATCCAACCGTCATGTTTGGTAGGGACCAGAATTTGACCTTCCATTTTTTTTCCCCTTGCATTGGTTGGTAAAGTCCATGGCCAAGATTTTTAAGAGAGGTGAGTGGCTTTGACTCCCCCATACCTTTGCCGTGAAAATCAAGTCCCTTGACAGTCTTGAGCTAGGCATCCAAAATAGAAAGACACCCAGAACCCCTGATCTGGTGAGAAGAACTTGGCTTAGGTCACTCTCAGTTAAAACATTTCACATCAAAGTCTTCATTGTTCTCTTGTTCTAAAAATAATTTATAAAGGGCAAGGGGAGGGGGAACCCAACCACTAAAACCAACAAGAAGTATTGCCAGCCATCTAGCCCTCCCCTCAAAATAAGCCCGCCAATGACAAGGCCAACAACATGTCCATAAGAAAATAGAATTCACAGGGACTCTTCAATTCAACTCTGGTGTGCGTGTGTGTGTGTGTGGTGGGGATGGGTTCATGAAACCCATGTGTGTTTGGGGGGGGGGGGGTGAGAGAGAACCAGTTTCATCCCACAGTGTCAGCTGGTCCCTGCTCTAGATAAAGGATGTGGCAGAATTGACTCAGAATAGCACGGGCTAGAGGGCTTTGGAAAAGAAAGAAATGCAGAAGATCCTGACTCCCAAGGAGGAAGAATGGGCGGGTGGAGGAGGGGTTTTGGAATAAATTGCTTACAATTTAGAAATTAATTAATTCTGTTAACTGGGTTTATCCTTGTACCTTCATAGAATCCTAACAAATGTTAACATTAATATCTCTCTGGAGAGAACACTCTGATGATCATGGTACTTTACTAATCGAGCTCAGTTGTGGCGAACCCCTGGGGAGCAGCAGCACCAATGGAGATCATTAATACTTTGTGACATCGGGTCACAGACATCTAAACCAAGACCTGATTCCAAATCTAGGGCAAATAACCTTTGAATAACAAAGAGCAGCACAACCTTCCAACAACCAAGTGGTCAGGGAAGGCCACATTAGAGCTCCATGCACTCAGAACGCCCAAATGACACCAGGAAGGGGACTGAGCCTGGCACATGCCAAGCACGCGGGCTCTGATTCAGCAAAATGCTTTAAGCAGGTGAGGAGACCTGTTGCTTCATGGCACTGCGATTAGGCCCCAGCCAGAGGTGTGACCCACAGCCTGGGCTCTTTAAAATTCTACGGGTTCTGTAGAAAAACGGTTTCTTTATTCCAAGAACGTACTGTTATTCAGTGAGGTTCATCATGCAGCGGGAACGTTAAGGTCCAAGGTTTGTGACTGCAGTTCATGGGGGAATTAGCTTTCAAATGGCACCTGGCATGACCTTCAACTCCTAGAAGTTGACCTGGGTGTTCCGCTTTGACCTCCAAATGAGGATGACAAGAAACAGACAGGGAGACCGGAAATAGTGTCAGCTCGTTTAGTGTCACGGTTTCAAATAATTATCTTTTATTATGAGAGACTCGTCAGATTGCTCACACTGTGGCAAGAATTTAATAATAAAAGGCACTGGGGAACATTCAGAGGTAAAAAGAGTTCTCAGCCTGCGAGATCTAACCATCTCCTGTGAGTCTGTAGAGACCCACTCCATTAAAAACCCCAACGAAAACAAAACAAAATCGAAACACCACAACAGCTTCAAAAAAAGCAAACACTTGCTTGTCTACGTCATGTGCATCTTTCTGAGCAGGAGCTTCGCCTCCACATTGAACAGAGCTTCCCTGGTGGAGCAGGGCTGGAATTTAAGAGTGGCAGAGGCTGGGATGGGAAGTGACATGCGGGGGACGTGAAATGTCGCGAAAGCCACAGAGACCATTGTCTTGGCTCCAGTGGAATCGCATCAGCAAGGTCAAATAAAAATACCACCACCAAACATGTCAGCACCAAAAGCTAACTTTAAAGCATGGAAAACACAAGAACAATACAATCACCGAGTAATAATAAAGCACGTAGCATTTTCAAACCTTTATTTTTAGAGGGGATTTTACATGATGGGTTTTAATTAATTTGTGCGTTTTTTAAAAACTATTTGTGCCCAATTATTAATAAATTCAAGCCCTGGGAATTTTGCCATTCTGGATCTTCAGTGTCTATCCCACTCCCTTCTCCATCCTCCCTAACAGGAGCTAAAATCCAGCACCCCAAACTTTCACCACCAATTGCTCCGCTAAACTTTGGAAAGCCCAATCTTCTAACATCCTCTGGATACATCTGCCCTCACTTGCTGTCTGGAAATCAGGGAGTTAATCCTCTGGGATGGCTTTCCTTTACATTGAAACATCTGAAGAACATGTTAGTAAGGAGTTTGAAAAAAAAAATCCAAGAGCGGATACGAAGAGGGAGTAGCTATTTAGCACAGGAACAGGGCTGGTTATTGTAACGTCATTGTCGAATCAGAGAGCAGAGAAGAACACACCAAAATGGATGAGTGAGCAGAGTATTCTAGTGGTATTCATTAGGCTACTAACCATAAGTTGTTGTCTCTTTTAGCACCGTTAATATACGTTTAGATCTATATTAGCACCTTGTCCCCAGGGGAAAAAACAAAACAAAAAAGGTTTAAAAATAAAAGGAAACAGGAGGTAAAAAAAGAAAAGAAAAGAGGAGGCAACAGAGAAGGAAGCTGCTGGCTTAGATCACGAGGTCCTTGTCAATGTCCTCTGCAAAAGGAGAGAGAGAAGAAGTTAAAGTCTTCACTAGCATTCAGACTATGCTGTATGTAACCCAGGCTAATGCCGCGTGGGTCTTTGTCCCCCTCTAGTGGTTACATCGCACAGAGACGTTAATGACTACTACTGCCTTCAAGCTATCAGACTCACCCCTCTTCTGACTCCTTTCTTGTTCAGTAAAAAGGCTGGAAAGGCATGGAGGGGCTCCAAAGGAGGAGGAAGATTCCCCTGGCACATGCCCTTTGAAAGCTCTGGCACAGGCGTGCCAGGGGGCAGAGCTGGTCATGGAAGGGGCATGTTGTGGGAGGGATCACAGCATATAGCACATGCTTAATTTAAAGCCACTTCAGCACCCTTCTCCTCCTAAGGTGTGAGTTCTGTGCTGCTGAAGGCTCTCAGGATGGGTGCTTTTAGCTCATGTGGTAAAAGTTCCTCCTTTTAGACCTAAAGTTCCCAGGGATTCCTTCCCAGGTTCAGTCTCCACGGCAGATGACCCAATCGGGAGTCATTCCACACCCAATTGTTTTGTGGTGGATGCAGTGATCTGCTGGGTTTTGGCAAAGCTAAGCAATGACTTCCAGGTATGTGGGAAGTTAACAGGCAGATATTCACTCAGCAACAATGACATCTAGGCAAGGTTAAGGGCAGGGGGGTCACTCAGGTGCTCTCTGAAATAGCAACCGTCATGTTTATTGCCTCCGAAGCACTGCCATCTATTCTGATATTCTTCACTAGCACACGCTTTCTTTGGGGCAGGCCTGCTATTTCCTACGTATTTGTACAGCACCTCGCACAACTGGGTCCGGCCTTGAGGTGCTACCACAGTAGAAATGGTAAATCATAATAAACAAGGCCTCGGCTGAAGGCCTGGGGGTTCGTTGTGCTGGGGCTCATCAGCCTAATGAATCCTGTGCAGTTCAGGAGATACGCCATCTTTATTAAATAGGACTAGCGGGAATATGAACTAGATCCCTTTCAGTTTGCACCCGTAGCAGTCACACGGGGCAGTTACAATGCAGCGCAGTACTGAGGGCTGTGGTTCCCTCCCCTCTACTCCAAACTGCAGGGCCATGTAGACAAAAGCCCTAACGCCAGAAGGGGAGAGCTGGGCCAACGCTGAGCACTGAGCACTTTTGAAAATCCCACCGCGGAGGAACCAATAGATCTTTTCCCCCCTGTCCCCATTGCCTAAGCTTCTAGGATTTTCTCCGCCCTGTTTATGGCCGGGGCAGAGGTCACCCCAAGTAGGAGAGTGTTTTGACAAGCAAAGGCATTAATTCTATTCGTGCTGTTATTTGTTTAGTGGCCAAAGGGTGCCTGCCGCTTTCTGGGCTGACAGGGAAAGATGCCCCTCACAGATTAGGACCAGGCTTTGTAAATGATGCACAAATCACCCCCTGCCTTTGCTGCTGCCTTCTCTTTAGCCCTTGGTCAGCGAGGATCTCTGAGAGCTGTCTTCGGACCAGTCCCACCCTTCCCTGCATTCTGCCTGCCCCTTCCTCTACTGTCCCCAGCTGCCACCAGGGCGGGGACAGCAGCTACTTACTCTCCTTGATGCCAAAGCAGCTGCCCCATTCCTCCAGGGCGATGTACTTGTCGTTGTCCAGGTCACACTCTTCAAAGAAGCGGGTGGTGCAGTGCTCCATGGGGATGAGAGGCGCTCGGAGTGGGGCCAGCTCGGTGTGAGACAGGTATCTGCCAGGAGAGCCGAGATGGTCTGAGCCCCAGGCCAGAGTCCCCCCAACAATGCACCACAGCCTTGCTCTGCTGATGGGGCGGGGAGCATCACTGCACCCTCCTTCCCCACCCCCCGTGTGTGGCTTCTGGTACGTGTGTGGCTCAACTCCACGTCCTCCCACCCGAGAACGCTCTCTGGACCAGCTCCAGGGCCCAATGGAGTTAATGGAGTCTGGGCAGCGGGTCAAGCGGCTGACATGGGGTCTGGCTAAGAGCAATGCCTTCCCTTGGAAACCGTCCACCCGGCGGTCAGTGACCTCATTCCCTCGACCACTCTCTGGCCACCTGAGCCGTCCAGCGCTGTCCCGACAGCAACTCAGACACATGGGTGTTTATCCCGTCACAGCCCAGTAAAGGCAGGCATGGAGCACAGAGCGCAGAGGGTTAATGCTGGCTCACAAATCTCCCCCTCCGCTGCATGTATTTATAGTGTCTTATCATCCTCATCTTCACGGCGGGGCTCGGCATCCTTTTCCTTGCACAGCCCGTTCCTTCCTGCTAGCCTGCCCGTGCTGTGATCCGTCGCCATCTGGATCTGAGCCAGGCAAAGGGCAGGCCTCTCCCCGGCAAAGCTCTGCTAATTGAGCCTTGAATACCTCAGCCCTGCCAGTCCCGAGCCCCAGGCCCGGCTTGCTGAGTTCCCTGCAATCCTCCCCTGCATGGCCTCCCGCCATGCCAGTGCTGATCCCCACCCGGCTGCTTTGCCAGTGCACCGCAACCTGAACCTACCGACGTCCTGCCCGCTGCTGGGCTTCTCTGGAGCACAGAACTCCTGCAACCATGTGCAGTGGTTCAGCAATGTGCACAGACTCTCAGGGGCTGGGATAAGACCGAGACACCCATTGCACTTGTGACCTGATCTGAGTGTGAGCCCAGCAAGCCGGCAGAGAAAGGCCAGGGAATCAGCCCGTAGCCCCGGCTGGGAGGGGAGCTCCGTACCCATCAATGGGATGCTGGTCCAGCTGCCCGAATTGCCAGTGCACGGGGAAGATGTACATGTTATAGTTCTTCTCGAAGTCGCGGGCCAGCAGCTCCACAGTGTGCTCGCCGGCTTCCAGGCGCTTCTCGTTCTCGTGGATCTTTTTCACCTGTTAAAGCAGAGACCTCGTGAAGCTGCCTGGTGACTGCGGCTGGGAGCCCGCCTCCTGGACAGAGCCGTGGGGGTCACTGTCAAAGGGGGACAAAGAGGCTGGCTGGGCAGGGGGTTGCTCTAGGACGATGGAGTGCTAACGAGCAAGAGCATTACTGGCGGGTGTGTGAACGGGGGCGTTCTGAGTTGCTCGCTAGGGTGAGCTTTGTGTGCACACGCCAGCCTGCAATTAGGCTGGGATTCAGGGGCGCACCACCGTGTGCTGGCTGGAATCCACCTCGGCATTAGCAGAGCTCCCTGCAGGCACCAGGGCACACGGGATTGGGTCACGGCGGGCACCGGGGAGGGCTCCCCACACGCCCGGACACTGCGTCCACTCACCTTGAGCTTCTGCTTCTCCGTCAGCAGGTTGTTGTCCTCGTCGCGCTCGTACAGGGTGACCAGCACGTTCTTGAGCCAGTCGCGCATGCGCAGAGGAAACTCGGTCAGCTCCGTGTCCAGGCAGGGAGGAATGTCTGGAACCCAAGCACAGAGCCATCAGCGCGGTGCCCGGCCCGGGCCTCTCCCCTGTGGGGCCCTGCCCAGCTTCCCTAGTGGGACCGGAACAGGACGCCCATTCAAGACAATGTCGCCTCCTCGGCCCTTGAGCCGCTGGGTGGGGCTTCACCTCGGCTCTGCTGTTTGCTGCGGCCTGCTGCAGTTTATGTATCCAGGCATTTTTCTGCTGTGTTCGTGGTTGCATTTCTTCCCCCGGAGCAGCACATGCTCTCTTGGGGACACCCCTACCTCCCTCGGGGCTGCTGGGATCAACCCTTCCATGCAGCCCCACTGATGGGGACCCATGAACGATCCAGCCATGGTGGCGGAAGGGGAAGTCTCCTCTAATTCCACCATGAATCTGTGGGCTCAGTGCAAAAACCACCAGGCGGAAATCCTATTGCTGGAGGTCAGACTCGATGATCATAGCAGTCCCCTCTGGCCTTAACTTAGGAATCCATAAACCTGGTGGCTCTGTGCTGTTGTCTGCCACAGTCAAGCTAGCGTGAGCCTGCATTCTGTTTGCTGTCGCCCGGCGAAACCCCATCCCACCCCCTCTTGCTTCCCATCCTGCCACCAGAAACGGCGCCTGGGGCTATGGTTTAATCACTTGAGCTTTCTGCTGCAGCTACTATGAGACGCTGTGAAGGAATCTGTTGCCCGCACGGGACGGGGATGCTGCGGGAAGCAAAACACACCAGCCGCTGTGCTGATCAAGCTTGTTTTGGAAAGAGCAAACCACCGATTTATTGGCAAGCTGCAGCCATCTGGGCCGGGGGGGGTGGGGGGGAATGGGAGAGGCGTCGGAAAACTCTTTATATTTAGAAACAATTCAACGGTTCTTCTTGATCAGCCCCCTGCTACCAGGGATGTCTTCCTGAATGTCTTCTCCTGCTTGAGGGGCCTGCCAGCTCCTGCCACCTATTTCTCACCCAGAGTCCAAACCCTCGGTCTGTTCCCTGCCAATTGATTGCTGTGGAAATTATTCCGTCGCCCACAGAGGATTAAGGATGATCGAGTAGGGAATAAGCAGCAGGAGCAGATGAAAATCTGATGGTATACAGATTCCATTTTCCTGCAGTGGTCCCTTGTGGCGAAAGAACATGCAGATAAATGTAGAGAACTGATCATCTGACATCTGGGTTTGTTGCTAAAGAGATTCAACATCCCTCCACCAGGTGTCAACGGCCCTACGTGGTTTACTTTACATTGTCCTTAAATGCCCGTGAGTTTAGCACCTGGCTCCTGTGTAAAACGGCAGGTCCCTACATGCAGCCCGTGTGGGCAGCTGGTTCTTTGGGCACCAGATCATCACTTTGAAACTCCCACTATCAGCAGGTGGCTGGTGCTGCTCCTAGAAACCCCAGCAAATGCAAATCAAGGTGCTTTCCCATATAGCCCTGTACATGAAGGGTCTCTGCATGAAGCATTGTGTGATAAGCTGCTGTCTACAAGCCTTCCCACCCTTGCCCCCTGAATAACACCAGCTGCAAGAAATCCAGCAGCATGTGGCTTAAGAGAGAAGTGCTGGATAAAATATAGAGGCCTCATTGTCACCTGGAGTTCTCTGCTGAATCATACTCCTGAGCGGCCGCCTATCCCCTGCTAGGTGCTGTCTAGCAGAGACACCGTGATCACAATAAGGCTATTATGCAAGGAGAGCTCGGGGGGGGGAGGTGGGCAGGTCTGAACAGAACCCGGCTTTGCATTTGAAATGGGCATTCCAGGATGAAACAATCTGCTCCTTTCAGGCCTCCCGCCTTTCAGAAGTGCTGAGCCAGCAAAACGCTTAGCGGTGGGGCTCGTCTAGTGATTGCAATTCCCTCTGCCCTGGCAGCTCCAATGAGTCCGCAGGCCGCCTTCCCTTTGCATTACATAAGCTGGCAGAGACCCTAGGGCTGGCTGCACCGGTTGTGAGGTCTGGGCACGTGGGCCGGTCACGGGCCAGGCTTGGACGGTGGGACCAAATGGAGAGCTCCAGCCCGCAGGGCACGTTGCACCGTTGTCAGCGCCTGTTGCGTGTGCTTATGAGATCAGAGGCTGGGGAGAAACGGTGCTGCCTGTGCTTGATCCCAGTGGCCTTCCCAAGGATAGATGAGCGGTAGGAAAAAGCACGACCCTTAAGGCCAAATTCTGGCTGTTTCCCTGGGAGGAATGCTGGCGCCAGGCTGTAGTGGCCACACAAAGGTACCTCAAGCTCTCGTGCCGGTGCTGGGCAGAGGCAGGCAGCCAGCTCAGGGGGCCCAGTCCAATGACACTTACTGCTGCTTCATAAATGAGTAGCAGAGCCCTGGTCACATCCCCAGCCTGGCTGGTGCTGCGCCTTGGGCCCAGGGAGTGCCACAGGCTGGCGGCATTCTACCTGGGTCCAGGGCGGGTGCCCGGGGGGGCTGAGGGACAAAGAGAGTCCCAGCACGCCCTTCCGATCTCCCATGCAGGAGTGCCCAGAAGGTGCTGATGGCTAGGTTGTCACGGTGGTGGAGCTGGACGCGGGTACCCATTTAGGACCAGGAAATGCTGCAGGAACGTACGTTCTCCTGGCAGTCCCTGTCTGCTTTTACACTGAGAACTGGGGAGAATTTCCTGACCGCAGCCCATTCGGTGAGGCAAGCCCCATCAAGGACCTTAGGGGACAGGGGATGTGCTATCTTATTAAAAGGCAGGATCAGGAACCCCTGGCACAAACAGATGATCGGCCCTGGTCAGCCTTGACTGTGGGACCATTCCCCTTAAATGGTTACCTCCTCTCCCAGCTCATGGGTTCTAGTGGAGGGAAGAGGAAGGGTCTTTCCTGCAGCCCCTTTGCCCTTTCAGGATTTGGTTAGAAGGCAGCAGCTGATCCTTGGCTTGTGTGTGCCCGGCACCGGGAGTCTATACTCCAGCACCATGGACGAGCTGCAGGGTTGCAAGCCAGACATTGGAGATAACTGGTTGTTGAGCAGCAAGTAGATGTGCCATAGACCCCTGTTAGGAGCTATGCGGGGGCCGGTTGGCCTCCTTACCCCTGTGAAGGTGCAAACTCACATTTGCAGGGCCCGATGTAGTCCAGGTGGAGCTTGTGTCCCTTCTTGGTGCCCTCCAGGGTGCACTTGGTGGCAAAGAAGTGGCAGGAGGAGTCATAGGTCTTGTTGTCAGTGCCACATACCTGCGGGGAAGGGGACAGAACATTAGAGAGACTCACGGCGAGTCAGCCTGGCGAACTCTTGGCCCTGACGCCTTCCCTACAGGAACGAGAGCGAGGCAACGAACTTATTTTTGATGGGCCACCAGATTGAGGAATTAGTGACCGGGGCCAGAATCAAACCTGTGACCCCGGGGGAAGACTCCATCTCCTATGATCAGTCTCCTAAGCCATTCAGGGCCGCGGACTAGTCGTCATGTGACGTACAGGCAGCAGCTCGGCTTCTCCCATCCTTGTCCTCCTTAATAGCGCTTCATTTCTCGGCTCACCTTCTCGAACAGGCCAACGCTGGGTGGGCAGGTGGAGGGGTCTTGGCACACGCACATGGGGGTGTTGTTGTCGTCCACCTCGCAGATTTTGCCATGCTTGCAGTGATGGTTCTGGCAGGGATCTGAAAGGGGGCGGGAAAGCAAAGTTGGATCTGAGCCCAATCCCCCATCAGGAGGAAGGGACAGATGTCTCTGGTCCCTGGGCTGGGATGCTGCAGAGCAGGGCAGGGAGTGGGCAGGTGGGGAGTCACTTACTCTCAGCGACAATCTCCTCCACGTCCTCGGTGGGCTCCTCGAACTCCCCAACCTCCACCTGGACGGGATTGACTCCGACAGGCTCCTGGAAGGCAGGAGACTGGCTCAGCCACAGATTGGCCAGTGGGATACGGTGCATGGTCACTATAGCCAGAATTAGCACGAGAACTCGGCCCCCAGGGAGTGGCCAGATTTGCAGTGCTGGGTGCTGAGCTTGCTGGGAAATCTGACCATGTGCCATTTAGCAGGTCCCACTGAAAGAGGGTGGGAGGGGTTCCACACAGAAGCCAAAGCTTGGACAGATAATTTACGGCCGGTGATGGGACACTCGATGGGGAGGGCTCTGAGTCACAACAGAGAATTCTTTCCCAAATGTCTGGCTGGTGGGTCTTGCCCACATGCTCAGGGTCTATCTGATTGCCAGATTTGGGGTCTGGAAGAAATTGTCCCCTGGGTCAGATTGGCAAAGATCCTGGTGGTTTTTCGCTTTCTCTGCAGCATGGGGCAGGGGTTCTTGCAGGTTTAAACTATTGTAAATTGTGGATTCTCTGTAACTTGAAATCTTTAAACCAGGGTGGGCAAACTACGGCCCATGGGCTGGATCCGGCCCACCAGTCATTTTAATCTGGCCCTTGAGCTCCCACTGGGGAGATGGGTGTGGGCCTTTCCAGCATGTGGGGGAGCGCTACGTGGCTCCGGGAAGCAGCGACATGGCCCCTCTCCAGCTCCTACACGTAGGGGCAGCCAGAGGGCTGCACGCTGCCCCCACCCCAAGCACCGCCCCCAAAGTGTACAAGAGAGAGGCAATGCTGTGTCATTTCATACCACGGTTGTAGGATCCTCCACTACTTCAATCTCATCTGGCAGGGCTTCCTGCTGGAAAGGGGGAAGAAGGGGGAAAGTGCTGTCAGAAACGTGACCTCCCCCACATCTCACATCTCCTGCCCCATGGCCCCCTTTTCACAGCCGAGCCCAGATCCTCGTATGGACAGGTCAGCATCCTCAGGAAGGGGAACCCTGCCGGCTGGGGAAGCCATGAAACAGTGATGCCTTTTGTCTCTATTTCCCGCACCTTTGCACTCCTACACGCTCTGCCTGTATGCAGAGAGGGCCACCGTTTGGTACTCAGAGCTGTGCCTGGCCCTTGTTCGCTTCGTCAATGCACAGCGTCACCGGAGCCAAGTGGGACCTCTCCTGATGGAGAGAGGCAGCCATTCCCACGTTGTTGACATGGGACGCAGCCGCATCTCACCCCTTGCTGAGCTGCGGGAATTCTTGAGCTCTTGATCAGCATAATAGAAATGTTGTGTGGAGTCTGGTAGGGGCATGAGATGCCCGGTGGGCAGAGGATGAGCGGGGGTCTATGTCAGGGCTGTGCCAGATAAGAGTTTGGCTCGAAGAAAAGCCTTCCCCATCTGCTGCCCTCCGAGCAGCTCCAGCTCCACTCTTCAACGCAGAACAAGGGTACTCATCCCAAGGGCCCCCGCCTGGGAAGAGGCATTTGGGGGTGTCAGTGAGGCCGAGTCCCCTCCCACACAATTATTAATTACTGTTATTATGTATTCATTCCTTGCATTGCAATAAGAGCCCCGGTCACGGAGCAGGATCCCATTGTGCTAGGCGCTGAACAAATGATCAGAAAGAGGGTCCCTGCCCCACAGAGCTTGCAATCTCAGCTTGCTCTTCACTTCCTCTCACTCAGCCCTCTGGCAGCAGCTCCCTGCTGGCAATGCCTCACTGCCTGCATTCCCCCTGACCCAGTGGCAGGGCGGCAGCTCGCAGAGAGCCTGTGCTTGCAGGCCAATGGGCTAATAACATTCATGACTCCCAATGTGCAGAGGAGAGAGGGGCACCTCCGTGGGCAGCTTCTCTTGGATCTTTGCTTTACTAGTGGAGACCCTCTTAAGATCTTCCCTACCTCTGACTTCACAAGGGGCATCAGGTTTCTCCAAGGGCCACTCTTGGAGCACCGCTTGGGCTAGACGCCCCAGTGGACTGGGTTACTGAATCTGAACTAATGTCTTAGGAGTTAAGCCTGGCTGAGGACGTTCCAGCTCCTTTGACTCACAGTCCGGCTGTATTGGAATTTCAGGTGCCAGGCGTCTGATTGCTAAATTACCCTCCCTACCATGTGGCTACTGGGATCCCAAGTGGTACTGTTCGGAGCAGCTCCTGATGGAACGCGTGTTGGTCTCCTGGTCCCTTAACCCCTTCACCAGATGTCAGATGGCCCATAGCCATTTCTGGCTATCCAGGAGGAGCATTTTCTCTCCCTTCCCAGCTATGCCCGGTTATTTCATTTAGAATCAAAAGGGTTAATGGCCATGCAGTCCTACCTTTTTGGCCTAGGCCCTGATTTGGGCTGCACCCCCTGTGAAATCTCCTTGCCCTGGGGCATGATTTTGTGCAGGGGCTTAGAAGGCACATAATCAGTAAGAGCACCATTCCCATGGGATTCTGTTCTGTTCCCCCATGGGCACTTGTTCATGCTTTATTCTAAATCTCCCGCACAATGGCTCCATGGCTTCCTCCCCTCTGCAAGGGTTTACTGGGAGACAGAGAAGCATTTCATAGGAACCAGCAGATAAAGATCAGGCAGTGACCATAGTACCACAAGGAAGTGGGTGATGGTTGAAGATGAGTTAGGGTCCCAAACCTATGGGAAAATGGGCCATGAGGTTCACATTAGCTTCAGCAGCTGCGAAAAGGGGAGTCACAATGAGGCTGTTACAGTTAGGGTCAAGTCAGTGCCACAACGCGGAAAAAACCCCACCCAATACAGGATTTTCCTAGGCATTTACTGGGGAGGTGTAAGCAGTGATGCGCTGCCAAAATCTTAACAACCGGTTCCCTATAAAAAGTTCTGATGTAAGGGACGTGCCCCAGTATGTATTTTTTGTACCAACCGGGTGACCATACGTCCATATTTTCCCGGGAGCAATTTTTAAATTCCTCCCGGACGGAGATTTAAGAGGCTGCAGGAAGTGCGGTAGGGGCTGGCTGCAGGCAGAGGGTACGGGGGTGGCTGGAGGCAGGGGCTGGCTGCGGGCAGGGCGGAGGGTGCGGGGGTGGCTGGAGGCAGGGGCTGGCTGCGGGCAGGGCGGAGGGTGCGGGGGTGGCTGGAGGCAGGGGCTGGCTGCGGGCAGGGCAGGGGGTGCAGCAGGGGCTGGCTGCAGGCAGGGCAGGGGATACGGGGGTGGCTGGAGGCAGGGGTGCTGCAGGCAGGGCAGGGGGTGTGGCAGAGGCTGGCTGCAGGCAGAGGGTGGCGGGGGTGGCTGGAGGCAGGGGCTGCAGGGAGTGGCTGGAGACAGGGGCTGGCTGCGGGCAGGGCAGGGGGTGCGGCAGGGGGTGGCTGCGGGCAGGGCGGGGGGTGCGGCAGGGGCTGGCTGCGGGCAGGGGGTGCAGGGGGTGGCTGGAGACAGGGGGTGCAGGGGGTGGCTGTGGACAGGGTGGTGGGTGCTCACGGGGAGAGCGGCTCGGAGCAGCCCGAGCAGCAGGACGCAGCCCAGGCCCAGCAGAGCAGCCGGGGACCCACCCGGCAGCAGCGGGAGCCCCAGGGCCAGGGGTCGGGGGAGCAGCAGCAGCACCAGGGCTCGTGCCCAGGGCCAGGGGGCAGCCCATGTGGCTCCCGCAGTGCAGCGCCCCCGGTGGCCAGAGGAGGAATTACATCACTTCCCGGCTGGAGCCCATGAAAGCCTCAGCGCCCCCTGCAGGGAAGCGGGTTAACAATCTGTTCTAAAACTGCTCCAAGATGTAACAACCGGTTCGCGCGAACCGGCTCCAGCTCACCACTGGGTGTAAGTTAACAACCTTCTACTGGTGGCAGGCTGGCACAGGGACTGCCTATTCTGGGAAGGGAAGGTGGCAGGATGAGGGTCAGGCAAAATACTTACAGGTGTTGCCAGTGCCGTGCCAGCTAGGCAGAGAAGGAAGAAGATCCAGGCCCGCATCTTTCAATGAAGCCTGGATAAACGGGAGAGAAAAAGAACAAGGGTTAGACATTAGCATTACCGAGTGAAGCTTTATCACCTGCAAAATTCACGGCAGGAGGGCATCTGGGTCACTGATTCCCTGGTCTGGTCTGGAGAGAGCTTGGATGGAAGGTGGAAAAGGCCTTCACAAACTAGGAGTCCAGCTAATAACCATGAACTCATGTCTGCAGTGTTTTTCATCTAAGGATCTCAAAGCACTTTATAATTATGCAATGGCCAATTACATTTTTTTAAATATTCCTGCAAAAAAAAAAAAAGTTGGCTTTTGGGTGCAAACCTGAAATCGAAAACTGTCTTCAATGGGGGGGGGGGGAAATGGTTTTTGAACATTGAAAATTTTATGGGAAAAACATGGTTGCGTTTTTGGTTTCCATTGTTTCCCTTGAAAATTGCAGAAAATTTCCCAGAAAATTGCAATCAGAACGAAAATCTTCAGCAAAAATGTTTATTTGGGGCAAACAGTTGTTTTTCATTGAAAAAGATTAGACCAGCTCTAGGTATAGCATATACAACGTCATACAGCATCATATGTCGTTCCATTCAGAGAAGAGAAACTGGGGAACAAAAGAGAAAGAATAAGTCAGAGTGAGACCGGATGAAAGAGGAAGAACGAGAACACTCCAGGATGAAGCTCTAACCTCTTGTGAACCCTATACAACTTTTCCAGGTGTTTTAGAAGTTTCAAGAAGTCCCAGAATTCTCTAAGTTCTCTCTCTCTCTACAGGTCATTAGGCCTCAAACCTACCCTGAAGATGTTTACCTTCGAGACTGCGGTAGAGCACTTTATTTTAAAAGTCAAGCTAATCAATCCTGACTCCCTGCACGATGCAATGTAGGCAAACCAATGTCCAACCTTTCGCCTGTAAAACATACTGGAGGATCTACAGTCTCTGCATCTGTCTTCTAAGGGGGCTCAGTGGACTTTGTGCGTGTATCTCAGATGAGTTCATGAAGGCTCCCACTTATTTCCCAGTACCGTTGCTCACTCCCAGGGCTTGTCTGTGCAGTGATGTTAGTGCTCAGTGACCTAGGGTGAATTTGAAGCGCACTAACTGCTCTGTACTCCCAGTCTGGGCGCTCTCGCTGCACACTGGCGCTCCCTCAGATGGGTTAGCTCACTACACTTCCAAAGAGCATTAAGCTAATACGCACAAAGACGCTTGTAGTGCACAGTAGGAGTGTCCACACAGGGAGTCAATGTGGAGAAGCTAGTGCACACCAGCTACTGCAGGCTTTTCCCCCCGTATAGACAAGCCCTTAGTCCCCTCAGTGGGCTCCCGAGGCACTTTCTGCTCTCCAGGCACCAGCACAAACTGACTCCCAGAATGAACTGATAGCCAAAAATGCAGGGACTCCAATATCCTGCCTGTGCAAGTCCCCTGCGCTATCAACAGGAGAAGCTGGGCCCAGAGCGGGACTGGAATTCAGCTGCTGAGGACAATGGCAGGGCATTCTCTGCCCTGGACCTGCCTGCATTAGCAGCCAAACCATCTCTTCCCTGTTTGAAAGGACCCTGGTCAAAGGGGCTGGGGCATTGCCCAGATCATTTTCTTTTTGTACACAGGGCCTTGGTGTTTGCCGAGCATGGCTGCTGGTGTGTGAGCGGAGGCAGCTCACCCAGTCCCTGCATTCCCAGAGGGCTGAGATCTTTGTTGCCGCTCTTAACTTTTTATCTCCTGCTGTTGCATTCAGGCCTGCAACCTGCCTGGCCTTCCCCGGCTGAGTAGTGTCCCAGTCCTTAGACAGACAGACTGAGGGAAACCCAGGAGACTGATGCCCTCTGTTGATCCACCGACCGGTAGAGCAGAGACTGCAGCAGTGCAGGCTGCCCACACTGCCCTGCCAATGGGCCTCAAAACTGACTCGGAGAGACTTTGAGAGGACTCTGGGTTGTGTCCCGGGCCGGGGTGGGGGCTTGACACCAGCTTTGCACCCTGCAGAAACTGGGCTGCTCCAGGTACCAGAGTGGTGTAAGTTGGAGCAGCCTGGTCTGCCGATGGGCCTTCATGACGCCCAGAATGTCCATAATGTTCCATGCTATGGCCCTGCCCCCTCTTCCAGTCACTCCTCTGCCCCCAGCCCATTTCGTCACTGGGGCTTGCACTGGGGACAATGCAAGGCTGCCCAAGGCGACCCTATGTAATGCTTGCACTTGGGGAAGTCTCCCCAGGCTGCTTGCAGGCGCTTTGCAGCCCCTGTCCACCGCTGGAACAGAGCACAGGGGCAGGAGGAGGCGGCAGAATCCTTCCCCTTCCCCCTAGGACTGAGAGGGGAGATCAGGGTCTCAGGCCCATTCAGTGCTTGGGTTCTCTGCAGGGCCTGCCAATAGCGGGCCAGTTAGCGCCAGCTGCAGTGAGTCTTGTTTTAAATCCATCCAAAGCGAGAGTGGCAGCTGGGAAAATCAATCAATCCTTGTTTCCCCCCGCTGCTTCCTGTGTGGAGGGATCAAACCCCTCTGAGTGTGGAAAGGAGAGGGTGGAAAGACCTAGGCTGGGTGCTGAATATGCAGGCAGAGGCCTCGTATCTGACGGTGGGATGGAGCAATGGTGTAAGCGGAAGTTCTCGCCGCTGCCTCCCTCTTGGGAAAGCAAAAAAACCCAGCGTTTGTCCCACGCCTTCCAAATCACTTTCCCATCCGCCTGTCTCTGCTGGCAGCTGTCTAGGCTGTGACGCTCTGAAAGAGAGCTCCCCCCTGGTAAGGGGCAGAGAATTACTCAGAATAAAAGTTCCTAAGCTGGTTCTCAGCCCTTGTCTATATTGATGGCCAACATCTCTTCGGCAAATCCGCTAGAACCCCACATTTTCACTGCTGCAACCTAACCCTGCCTGTAACAGGGATGCACTGCACCAGTGCAAATCCCGGCTGAGAGCAGCTTTGCTTGTTTACACTGGGGGGTTGGAATGGTGTGTCTATACCAGTGTTAACTGGAGCTAATCCCCAAGGTAAGTGAGTGGTGAACAAGTCCTGTGTTTTAGGAGGGGCACTCAAGAGTCCTTCTCAATGTCTGTCTGTCTTTAGCAGCTCAAGGATGACGGCTCCTGCATAGCCCCGCCCTGCCAAAAAGCTAACGGCCGAAGACCATCTAAGCAAGGCTGGCTTAACTCAGATAGATTCTATTGCTCTCTTCTTGCCTAAAACAAAGTTGGAGCATCTGCCTTTCATAAGAAAAAGGAGATGGGAGCGCACAGAATTACACCGAGCTGTGCCCAGAAAGGCACTGCCTGCTATGGCTCATTGCTTAGCTAAATGTAGCTGCGTGACTATTTAATTCACCAATTACTCCAGCCAGGATCACTTCCCGATTGCATTGGCCAAAGGAGAATGCCTTATAGATTCCCTATGCACAAAATGATATCTCACCTAGCCACAGAGTGACCTGTTTTCATGCTTTTTAAAATGCAGGCCGTTTTAGCTACAGGTACATTGAAATCTACTTAAAATAGCATGCGGGCCTGTAGCATAAGTGGGAAGACTTGCTGAGAATGTAATATTTCACAATTTACAGACCGTGACATATTTTACACAGGCGTGACAGATGTATAGATATACTCCCCCCGGGATGCGAGAGAGCCGTGGTACCATGGATTTCGGTGGGTCTGCACGGTAGCCAATCTCTATAGAGCAGCCGCTGACATTTCGGTATCAGAGGCTCTTGTGCTGAGAAGCAGGGGGTGGGGGTGAAGGGGAAATCTATTTCCTGCAGTTTGGCTGCTGCTTAGTGCATACAGGGTCCTCCCTCCGCCCCCATCCTCCTGTTCCGTACACCAAGTCCCTTCCTCTCTCCTTTATTTGCTCTGGAGGCTGCTGAAAGCTCTCCTGGTCGCTGCCAAGACCTGAAACTGAGGTCACTAGTTCTTCCCCTTTTGATGGGCGTTTTGGGTGGAAAAGTACAGCCGATTCTGGCTGTTTCCTCCACTGCTGCCATCCCCTGGCTTGTGAGGGCTTCTCTTGTGTCTCTCTTAACAGGGGTTGTTTGGCTTGGAAGTTGCCTTTTGCTCCATTCTGTCCAAGGCATGGAAACTTCACCGTGCTGAGCACAGAGGAAGGGGGAGTTGAATGGGGAGAATGGGCTTGCGTTGAAAACGTGCAGCCCCCCCAACCAACCTGGATTGCATGTAGATCATGTCCCCATCTCTAAACCCGTCCAACATCAGAGGATTGTGCTGAGCCAGGGTCTCTGAATCGGATGCTCACTAGAAGCCAGGAGACGCTCTGAGGTCCCACTGTTGTGTTTGGAGGAAGGGGGGACTTGAATAAACTCTCCAGGCAAACAAGCACTGCATAGATGTCTCGCGCCCAAGGCAGGAAAACAAGTTTATTTAAAAAACAAAATTAAAATAAACTCTCATAAACCCCCAGCCTTCGAGAGGAGCTGCACTGAGACTTTGCACTGAGGACTTTTCAGGGTCTGGAAGACCCGTGCTGCTTAGCAATGCGATGAATGGCCCTTCCTAAATGATGAGTGGGATGGATCACTTGATGATTACCTGTTCTGTTCATTGTCTCTGAAGCACCTGGCACTGGTCACTGTCAGACTGGGCTAGATGGACCTTTGGTCTGACCCAGTCTGGCTGTTCTTATGTGGTAATATAGCCCCTCGGCAATAGCTCCGCCATGCTAGTGCTGTAGCAGAAGGTTTTCCACCATGGTGTGAGTCACAGAGGATACTTTCCCAGTTCTCTACCTACCATGGAGAGGACAGGGGCAGCACAATCTTCTTTGCAGGCTCTCAGGGTATCTATTCATCCCACCACGTCCAATGCATGTTCCTGTCTCCAGTAAGTTCCGCCCTGAGTTTCAGCAGACGGTGACGCTCGGGCAATGCTTGGGGAGCTACAATGGCTTGTTCAGGTTTCCACTGAGTACCTAATGCCTTCCCAATACTACATCTTGCAGGTTGTTGCAATGGACAGAGACTGTGACCAGACGCTGAGGGCAGGTCAAGGTGAGGATGCCTTGAGAGCTCTCATGAGATGAGAGAGGAATTTCTGAAAAAGCCCATGAGATATCCCAGGAGCTCAGTGACCTAGGCTACCATGAGAGACTTGGTACCTCTGCCTGGGAACCCCTGGCTCTGACCCAGCTGTGATTGGAAGTGCCTTGAACCAGCAGAGGAAGAGAGAGCCTCACAGGGCTCAGCATTCACCTCTCTGAAGTATTTGGAATTGCCATTGCTGGGCTCTGCTCTTGCACGTGGCTCTCCTCAGCCCTTAGGACCGGGCATTAGAGGCAAAGGTGAAGGGATGTAGCATAGGGATACTTTGGAGGGGATAAAACAGGGCTGGTGCCGAGATCTAGCACGTCGAAGGCTCCGTTCCCGCCCAGCCCACAAGGAACAAATGAGGAAAATGAAGCTGACCCAGCAGCATCACACATAGGAACAGCCTGGGTCAGACCTATGATCTGTCTAGTCCAGTATCCTCTCTCTGACAGTGTCCCGTACCAGTGTCTGCCTAGCCCAGTATCCTCTTTCTGACAGTGTCCTGTACCACAGCTTCAGGGGAGAACACTGACAACCAGAACCTCTCCTCTCCCCCCAGCATGGCTGCTGAACTCCAGGTGGGTCTGGGAAGAAGATGGGCGCACCTCCTGTGGATTTCAGTGGCTGACCACATACAGTGCTTATCCAGGATCACCAGGCCTCTGATGCTCATGAACGAGGCTGGCTTCCTGGTAGCCGTGGTCATGACTTGCTGAGAGTTGCTTGTCCAGAACAGCTAGCACCGTTCCTACTATGTTTGAATATCACTGAAGTCTGGGTGTAAACAAGCCCGACTCTGTGGCTAATTGACAAGGTGTTGGGGCAGCCAATGCTAAAAATGGCAGGAGCCCCTGGGTTAATTTATCCCCTGAATCTTTTCACAAACCTGCGTTTTGTTGTTACTGTTTATGGTGTTTATTACGGCGGTGAGCCGAGACCGGGGCCACGCTGTGCTGGGCACAGTTCAAACCCAGCACAGCTGAGATTCCAGGAGCCTGATTCTGTGCTCTGCCTCTCAGAAGGTGCAGCCTGGGAGTGGCGGGGGGAGAGAGGGTGGGCACTGAGGGTCAAATGCTGCGTTTGCACCGCCCTTATGCTGGGCTGCTCCTGGATCCAGCCAGGGCTATTCTAATTCACAGCAGCCGCCATGCCTGGCGGCCTATAATCTGCTCTGCAGCTCAGAATAGCCAAGCTCTGGACATGCTCCCACTTTCCATGACACACGTCCTCTCATCATTGGCCACGTCCCTGCCATGCCCTTAGGGGAGCTGCACAGCAGGGCCACTTCCTTTGGCCTTATGCTGCCCCTGTGCTGGGGGGAACTCCCCTGCAGTTCAAATCCCCTGGCAGAAAGGTTGGGGAGAACCAGGGAAGGGGCAGAATCTGCCCCATTGTCTTTCAAATTGTTCACGAATTTACTGCTGCCTTTGTGTCGGGGATCAGAAATGTTTGTCGTTTGCTTGTCTGCCTTTCTCAAGTGGCTATTACTATAATATCTAGCTGCTCTGCATTATAATCCTGCAGCGGCCCTGTGTTGTCTCCCCCCTTGGCCTGGTTTAGTTTTTTCTGTGCTCAGCTGGCCCCATTTGGCCTCTCCAGGATTAGCACCTCCCCTCATCCTCATCTCTAAGGGATCCTGCCGTTCTCCTGACCCTCACCACCCCTCTTTGCTGCTGCCGCTGCTCCCTAGACTTTATTATTCTCCTACATGCTTGAACTTTGCCATCCATCTGCCACAATCCTGACCCCAGGGGGCTGCACATTCCAGATACTTCCCTTTCTTTGTTTAGAGAAAGGCAGTGTGGTCTAGGGGCTAGGACACTAGACTGGGACCCAAGAGACCTGCCTGCTGTTCCTAGCCCTACCGCTGAACTACTGTGTGACCTTGGGCAAGTCACTTCACCAAACTGTGCCTCAATTTTCCCTCCCACCCTATGCTCTGTGGGGCAGACTGTTTTCATTTAGTGTCTGCACAATGCCTAGTAAAATGGGGTCCTTGATCTCAGTTATCATAATATAAAGGATAATACACTTATGTCATTGATAGCGGATCTTTTTTTTATTATGGGGGTTTTATTTTACCAGCAAGAGTTGTGCATAAACCAGGATTTTGCTAGTGAAATATCATCACTGTTAAACCCTGAGTATGACCCCTAGTTCCTACCCTAGGAAACCTTACACTAGTGAGGAACTAGGCCTAGATCCCACTTGTTCATCTAAAAAGACACTCCTATATTCCTCCCTGGGGATGTTACTTTAGGAACATAAGGGCATCAGGACTTGCTCTGCTAAACTCAGGAAATGCTGACTGCTCTGTATCCGCTCAACCAACCTCTAACATAACTCATCAGGACTAGCCATGAGCCTGTCTCCTCACCTTTCTGAAAACACTGAATCTCTCACTGGCTGTTAAACACAGCTGCCACGTTTCACTCCTGAGGTGGCTGCACTTTGCTGGTTGGCAGAGTGATTCCAATAGGTGCAATGCATAAAATCAGGTCATTAAATGTATAAAGCACTTTGGGTCAAATTTACCACTCTCTAACATAAGGCCTAGGCAACACTTGGCTCCCACTTAAACCCTTTCAGAATTCCCATTTGGATAGGAGTCACCACATAAAGATACGACCATCATTAGCTTAGCTCCCTCCTGAACCAATCACCTTTCACCACTGTTTGAAATATATGCATACTGCGAATAAACTTAGAAGAGCACAAGAGTTGAGATGGACAAGGCTTCCATAAGTCAACTTTGTCTTGGTGTGAGGTCACCGAATTCACAGCCAGATGAGACAACTCTTCGGAGGCTGGCCTCTGCCTTGTTGGCGGGTGTGTGTTAGCTCATAGCAGATGCTAGCAGAGAAGTTGTCATGTTCTTTATCATCTGTTCTGTATAAGAGACCCTCTGACTGGAGGCCTCGGACATCTGTAGGCACTGGGCCAGCAAAAGAGGTTTGCTGACGGAAAGGTAGTCTCATGGGCAGGAACTAAAACAAATCCACATATCACTTCAAATTAGGCTCAAAATGGCAACTCCTTTACTGCTTTGAAGCTGCTCACTTTTTTAATTCTACATTATGTTTTAGTTTCGTTGGTTTGTTGCTTTTAAAATAATCAAGAAGCTTTCCCCCCACCCAATTATATCCTGAAATACGGGGTACATTCTACTCTGCATTTATTTTATGTTGTTTTACTGTTTTCGGACAAACTAATTTTGCACTGAGTTCTCTTCAGAAGCAAGTGACTCTGAGGAGACAGAACCCAAATATCTTGCCCCCCTCTGCCTCTCCTGTCTCTGGATGTTCTCCTGGAGGATGAGAAGGAACATCTGGGGCGGGACAGCTGGACAGCCTTACCAGAGGGGAGTCATTTGGAAGCTATGACGTAGTCCATGTGGCAGACGCCCTAGGCCAACGTTACGTAAGTCCCCTAGGATGCCACGTTTAGTTTTGGGTGAGGGGAGGAGAACGGTGCTACACAGCCTATGAGAGGCTTCCCCCTGTGGTCCAGTTCAAGATATGCAGACAGGACAGAAAAGCCCAACCTTCCTCCAGCCTGAATCAGTTCCTCTATGTGATGCACCAGTTTAGTGCTTTGAATAAAATCTCTCAGAGCCTGCCCCTGCTCCATTTACAGTCCAGGGGAGTTTTGCCATGGAGCTCAGTGGTAGCTGGAGTTGGCATGTGATGAGCCTGGAAATGATCGTCTGGCTGGGTTCCTTGACAAAGTATTCTGGGTGTTTTAGAGAGTCTAAAATGATCCTTTGTTGCTTTTCCTTTTGAGCCTAATCAGCAAGACCTGGGGCACCCCCCTCCTCCTGCACTCACATAACACAGAAGAGCCTGAGTGCAGGCTGGGGTTACAAGAACAGCACATTGCCACCTGTGGGCAGCAGTCTGCAGCTGATAGCTCGGGATCTGAGATGATCTCACAGCTCAGATAAAGCTGCTAGGGACTAGGAAAGCTGTTGGTTAATGTATGGCTTGATGGTGCCATTTTTTGCAAACTGGATGATCGATACATTTTAGAAGTAACTGCAGTTCAATTTCATCTGCTGAAACAGCTGAGAAATAGATGAATGTAAAGATCTATATCGCCACTCTCTGCTCGTGGTGTCCTTAAGGAGTCTAGGCAGAACCTATTGCTATTATAGCATAGACTGCTGTTGTGGCTGAGAGCAGAGGGTGTGGTCTAGTGGTTAGAGCAGGGTAAGTTAGTTAGGTGATATGGGTTTCATTTCTGACTCTGCTCCGGATTAGTTTTGTGACTTGGGGCAAAATCACATGTTAACTACTCTCTGCCTCAGTTTCCCCTCTGTGAAATGGTGATAATAATACTCACCTCCCTCTCTCAAGCTCTTGAGGGTCAACATATGAAAGATGCAAGATATCATTGATTGTGTGTTACTAATATTGCCTTAGTATTTATTAGTGATCAAAGGCTCTGCAGCGTCTATAATAAATTGCAAAAAGAAAAGGAGTACTTGTGGCACCTTAGAGACTAACCAATTTATTTGAGCATGAGCTTTCGTGAGCTACAGCTCACTTCATCAGATGCATCAGATGCATCTGATGCATCTGATGAAGTGAGCTGTAGCTCACGAAAGCTCATGCTCAAATAAATTGGTTAGTCTCTAAGGTGCCACAAGTACTCCTTTTCTTTTTGCGAATACAGACTAACACGGCTGTTACTCTGAAACCTATAATAAATTGCAGCTCCTCAGATCAAATAAAAGGGGATGAGGATATCAGTGAAAAAAGGCCAGCATGTAGAAGTACAGCCATATACCAAGCACGTCAAGACACAGGAGGAAAACAACCATTACATAAACATAACGGGAGCACTGTGAACCCACTGCGGTTGCAGAGCCTGAGCCATGCAAACAAGGCTCTTTCTCAATTTGATTTAACAAATCGGTGCTGGGGTAAAACCAGGTTTTAGACTAAGTTGTTTGCTGTAATAAATGTGAAGTTCATGTTGAACAGTCTTTGGTTTGACAGTATTTTTGGTCAGGGTCCCTGTTCAGATTCCGTGCCAGCGAGCCCAGCTGTTTCACGGGGGGCTGTCAGCATTCAGCACCAAATCTCAGGAGAGAAGAAGCAGGAATTTGGGGTTGGATGGAAGCCTGGATGGTTCCCAAGACCTGCAGAAACTCACGTCACCTTACCAGCACACCCACACCTGCACTATACTTAGAGCCAGGTGGAAAGGCGGCAGCCACATCCTTAGATTAAGACTGACAAATGGCTTGTCCATAAACAAAAAATTGTACTGCCATAGGGATACCAGAAGAGTTAAAGCGGTACAAGCCCTCGCGTGTGGCTGCAGGAATACTGGGATAAGGGTGCTTACAAAGGCATAGCTCATTCCTCTTTCCTTACAGGAGTAAGGTATAAGAGTACAAGCACCTTTATCCTGGTGTAACTTTGTCCACACTCGGGGTTGTGCCGACGTAACTAGTTCAGTCGAAAATCGCGCCCCCTTGTGGGAATAGTTAAATTGATCCCAAATCGGTGTAAGCCAGGCCTAGGCTATCAGTCAGGCGGAATTAACACCCACGCGGTTTAGCCCTGGCTCTTAGCTTAAGTGGTAATTGAGCCAATAGTGTCACAGCCACATGGAACAGTGACTTGTTAATTTCTCTTGGAACGCGATTGAAGAGCGGGTTTGAAAGCAGCCCAGGTCAGAGGGGACTTTCCATGGACCTTGGCAGTCGGACTGTCGAGTGCTCTCAGGAGGCTCACAACATCAT
Source organism: Eretmochelys imbricata (assembly GCF_965152235.1). Classification (NCBI taxonomy): domain Eukaryota; kingdom Metazoa; phylum Chordata; order Testudines; family Cheloniidae; genus Eretmochelys; species Eretmochelys imbricata. The sequence continues at coordinate 6,211,828 of NC_135579.1, read as the reverse complement.
GCAGGATGGAGCCCTCTGTGAGCCACCTCTCTGACTTGGTTGCTTCAGGAGGTAGGTGCAATCCGTCTGTCAAGCTCTGAGACTGCTAGGGCTAAATGGATGGGGGTTAGCTTGGGAGAGGTGGAGCCAACTTCAAAGGGAGAAGAGAGGGGTTGTGGTGAATTGAAAATAGTTAGCGCTACATTTCTGTGGGCTGGGTTCCTCCACCCCCTACTCACCGTGAGGAGTACTTTACTCCACTGTTCATTTCTGCGGGACTCCCTGTAGAGCAGGGCGCTACCCAACCCTGAGTCGGGGGGCAGAATTTGGCTCTATCTATTTTCTGATCCATTTCTTGGACTAAGCTACCCGGTATAAGGAACCAAAGTAAAGTTGAATCCTTCCCAGTGAATTACTGCCCTCTGCCTGGGACACAGTCCCCGTGAGGAGGCAGAAAATACTCTCATTCACTTGGGCTGGACTCCTGTCCTCATTCATACCAAATGCAGCATTCCTAGGGTGGAGGTGTCATTCACCTCAGAATAAGGATATTTCAGTGCCTATTGCAAAAATACCCAGGCCCTGTTGCCTCCTTAGGTGTTAGAATGTGACATCTGCTCTGAACCAGCGTACGCACACTTGAGAGGAAAAGCCAGGAGAAGACTAGAAAGGAGGAAGGGGAGAGACGAAGAGACGGCCCATTAAAGCCTTTTGGATGCTGCACAGAGACACCCTTGGACTTTGCAGCTTCTAGACAGGTTGCAAAGGCTCAGCAGAACGTTCCCCCAAGGTCCCTCTGAACATCCCTTCCCCGCCTTCAGCAGCTTGTCTGAGCGATAAAGGCTCTACATCCTGGCTCCAGCAGAGGACCCTGCAAGGGTTTCCATGGGAGCCAGCATTCCAGTGGGGTGAGTCATGTCAGAGGAGAGGTTTTTGCAGGAGGTGGGGCTTGCAAAAAAGTTTGAAAAGTTGGTCCTCCTCTTTCCCCCACTTTCCCCCCTCCCCATCTCCTGCCTCTGCCTATGTGGCAGACAATGCTTTGTTTTAACTGTTTCACAGAACACTGCAGCCATTTATTTCCATTTAAAGCTATTTCTCCCCCCACCCCCCCGTCTCTTCCACCCTTCCAGGAGAACAATCTGTTGCAGTTTCCAGTTTGTTCCTTTAGGTTTGTTTTGGGTTTTTTTCCGGGTGTTTTAACTTGATAAAGACAAAGTACTCAAATTCAAATTCACTGGAAGATCCTGCCCTTCAGTCTGAATGGGAATTTAGCCACCATCCAGCTGAATTTTCTTTTCTTTGCGGTAATGATGTGTCCATGCTTCTGAAACAAAGTTTTTCTTCTGGGTTGTGGGGGAGGCAGTTGGACTGCTAAGGCAGCTGCTGCCTTTAAAGAAAACAAGTGGTTTGTTCTTCTGGACAAACATAAATAACGGAAGTGTCTGATCCTTATTTTTAATGCCTCTCAACTGGGCTTTAAAAAAAAATAAATTCTGTTTTCTCTTCTGCAATCCCTGTCCTTTACAATTTAGCTAGAATTAAACAAAACAATTAGAGGGATAAGAAGAACCTGACATAATTTCAAAAGCTGTTTGGAAGAAAAAGAATGAATAGAATATCTTTCTTTGAAGGAAAAAGAAAAGAAATGAAAAAGAAAAAAGAAGTGAATGTGGTAAAAGGTTCAGGAGAACAAAATCTGCAAAACTTTGTTTTTTCAAAAGCATGGGACACCAAGGTATCAAATGACAGTATGCTGCCCCAGGACTTAATTAATCGGGGCTGATTTATAACTAAATCTGATTCTCAGTGCAGTAAATGTGATGTGCCTGCAAGCTGGTACTTCACCTCTCTCTAAACAAATAAATCAACAGATATCTATTTGTAGCAACCGAAAAACAAAAGAAAGGAACAAGGATAAACTGAACCAGCTCAGAAAAGACTGCAAACTCATATACAGTATTTCTGATCACATAACAGTTAACACTGTTAATCTGCAACTGAAAGGTAATAAGGTTTTCAGCTCTGGAGGAGAAAGAATTCAGTGAGTTTTAGATAGATAGATAGATAGATAGATAGATAGATAGATAGATAGATAGATAGATAGATAGATAAAGCACTGGTTTATCAACAGAACCAAGCATGCCCCCTCTATCTAGGAATAATGGGCAGAACTTTCTGTACAGTTAACAGTTCAGACTCCTGTAATTAGATGCTTTGCAGGAATTGATCAGATTAGCAATAATGAAGTGATGAGAAATAATTGAAATAGAGAAAGGACAGGGAGAAGGGTTTTGTGCCATACCTCGCAGACAGGGCAGTAGAGATGAGAAAACTTCAGGCTCTCTGAAGGTCTGAAGGAATCTGGAGGTTTTAGAACCAGGCAAGAGGAAACCGTTCAGTGCACTGGGCAGGGTTTCGGTCTCCCTCTCTCCTCCTCCTCTATGTTTTCCAAATCTGTCTCTTGCTCTGCTTCACTTTCTCTCGGGTGGGCTGTCCTTACTCCCCCTCTCCTCTGCTTCCTCCCAAAATGTATTCTGAATCCACAGCCTAAATTCAAAGGATAAGACCAGAGCAATCAGAGGAAAATGGGGCTGTTAGAGGATTCCCAGGGATGCCCATTGCCTCATTTTCAGCTGAGCTATTGCCTGCAGTGCTGCAATGAGTTTGCCAGTTCTCTGGGGCAGGCACTGTATCTATGCCTATGTTTATGTAGTGCACAGGACAATGGGGCTCTTATGCCCCTTACAGCCCCTATATTCTACCGCTATATGAATATTAAATATCGTTAGAAAAACATTCCAGTCTGGATCCGTTTGATGGCTTAGTCCATCCTTTGGGATACCTAATGGGATAGAGCATAAGGGTTCTGAGTGCTCGGACGGTGTTGTCTGTTCTTGTGGGCAGTTCTCTGAAAACATCTGCTCCTGTGCAGTGGCAGTCAGACAAGCTAACCATGCTGGGAATTACTAGGAAAGGGATAGAGAATAAGAAAATGTCATAATGCTACGATATAAATCCACGGCACAGCCGCACCTTGAATACTGCGTGCAGTTCTGGTCACCCCATCTCAAAAATGATATCTCAGAATTGGGAAAAGTACAGAGAAGGGCAACAAAAACAACTAGGGAGATGGAACAGCTTCTATGTGAGGAGAGATTAAAGAGTGGGACTGTTCGTTTGGAAAAGAGACAACTGAGAGGGGCTATGATAGAAGTCTATAACTGACTGGTGTGGCGAAAGTCAATAAGGGAGTGTTATTTACCCCTTCACATAACACAGGAACCAGGGGTCACTCCATGACATTAATAGGCAGCAGGTTTAAAACAAACATACTTCACACAACTCAGCGAACCTGTGGATCGTGTTGCCTGGGGATGTTGTGAAGGCCAAAAGTATAACCGGGTTCAAAAAAGAATGAGACAAGTTCATGGGGAATTGGTCCATCAATGGCTATGAGCCAGGATAGTCAGGGACATAGCCCCAGGCTGTGGGTGTCCCTAAATCTCTGACTACTAGAAGCTGGGACTGGAAAACAGGAGATGGATCACATGATAAATGCCCCATTCTGTTCACACTGCCTGAAGCACCTGGCACCGGCCACTGTTGGAAGACAGGGCACTGGGCTAGGTGGACCATTGGTCTGACACAGTATGGCCGTTCTTATTAACTCTGCTGTTATCGATACTACCGAAGGTCTATGGGGTAGGGGAGTGATACCCTTAATCCCAGAGCTCCTGCAGGGTAATCCCTGGCCATCTCATATACTTTGTACCACTAGATAAGTACTTAATATGGAACCGCAGCCCCTAACATGTCAATGTTTGACTTCATCTACATCTTTCTTGGGCACCTCCCATTGGATCAGATGAGCCCATGTTTACTGGACAAACCACACAGGTTTGTATCCTGTAAATTACCGGGCAATTAAATTTTATGGCATCTCCAGGCTCCATTCCATATTTTGACCCTTCAGATTATAACTCAGCAACAGCAGTAACTCACAGGCAAGCGTAAACTGACAAAAGGAGGTGCCTTCGTGTCCAGTATAAAGAGTGGCTTCTCCCTCCCAGTGTCAGACCACTGGCGCTTCCCTTCGTGTGGGCAGACTCCTTAGTTCAACTCCTCTTTCCCCATGCTTTGATCCAGCACTGCTTATGGCAGCCCAGGACAACACAGCCTTATTGGTCAGTTATGTCGCAACATAGGGAGAAAGTAAGGGTCAAGGGGCACTGTCTGCATTGATGTTAGGGTAATGGAGCTGAGTGGAATTGGACTGGTCCCTAACAGTACTATAACCTTATAAGGGCCTTCCTGACAGCTTTAGACCAGAAGTCCAGGCTGGACATATGTACATAAGAACATAAGACTGGCCGTACTGGGTCAGATCAAAGGTCCATCTAGCCTAGGGTGACCAGATGTCCCAATTTTATAGGGACAGTCACGATTTTGGGGGATTTTTCTTATATAGGCTCCTATTACTCCCCACTCCCGTACTGATTTTTTACACTTGCTATCTGGTCACGCTAATCTATCCCAGTATCCTGTTTTCTGACAGTGGCCTATGCCAGGTGCCCCAAAGGGAACGAATAGAACAGAGATCCATTCCCCTTGATGGTGTGTCCTATGTGATGGTGCGTTTACTTTACACGAGCCCTGGGGCTCAGAAGGGGCCAATTAACCTTTACGGTTGCACCTGACTGGGGGCCCCGGGGATTTACAAATATTAATGGCTGATGAAGCCCAGCTGGGAGAGATTATGAAGTGAGGAAGTCTGCAGCAGAAAGAGGCCGCTGGGGGGGAGAGGCTGCAGTCACTGTCTGGGCACAGAGAGGTTGGTAGAAGGAAATCCAGAAGGAGCAAAAGCCCTGGGATCCTAGCCCTGCAGGGAGGGTTTATCCAGATGAGCTGTGGGAAGAAAGCCTGTGGAAGGCAGAGTAGGAAGAAGCCAGGGAAACTGCCGTGCAGGTTCAGGCTGTGCGGGCCTTGGCTGATGATTATAGGGTCCCCAGGCTGGAACCCAGAGTTGCAAGCAGGTCTAGGTTCCCCTGCTAGCCACTGGGGAAGAGGCACAGGATTGGAGAAGGCAGCAACTAGACAGATGGAACAGCAAGATGTCAATGCCACAGAAGGAGAAAACTCTGTAGTGTCCTGGTGGGAGGGCTGGGTCATGAAGCAAGAGCACCCTGAAGCCTGGAGATGAGAGGGGCTGCAGGGCAAGCGAGCAACAGAAAGGGACGCTAGCCCAGATGAGAGCTGATCCCCAGCCACAAGGATATTTCTTTGGGGGAGCCACAGCAGTGAGTGAACCCCATTTCAACATAGTACAGCTCATTTAACACCCCTCAATAATACCAACTGGAATGTGAAGCTCCATATGTTTGTAACACCAAGCCTCCATGCCATGACTCTGAATGGCCCTCCCTCACTTATGGATAACACACACAGCCAGAGAAAGATACAATTACTCTTCAAGGGACCTTTGAGAATCAATATGGCTCATATCATCCGCTCTGGTGGCTAGGGTTGGACTTGGTAGAGGTAGCCCATCAGGTCAATGGGTACTAAGAGGCTTACAATAGACAGTGGGTACCAGGAACCTAATTTGGACAATACAACACAATGGTATGTAGCTTCCTGGTCAATCGTAGTATCAATTTAGTACCTAATAGGGGACTATAGACCAAATTTGGATGGAGTGGACACCGTGACTCAATGGACTCTAGTAGTCCTTTTCTATCTTTGGTGCCCAGGAGTCTGTGATCTTTCATTAGCCTGGCTCAGATATCCTTTCTCGCAGCACTTTGCAACAAATGAAAGGCGCAGATGGGTGAATAAGCATTAAGCGTGCTGGGGGAGGGCAGGGAATGGTGTCACAACAAAGCTTCAGTAACATCTCAAAATCAGAAAGGCAAGAATTCCAGTGTGGCGGAAGGTTTAATATTGGAACCCATCACTGAGGATGGGAGCCCTGGCCTCCAAGGACTTCATTTGAAACAGTGGGGCAATCGGAGAGGGATGAGATTCATCTAGGGGCTCCCCTTGAAGAGGTGGATATTAGGAATGTAGGGCCAGATTTTGAAAGGTATTTAGGTGCCTAAAGATGCAGAGAAGGGCCTAATGGAATTTTCAAAGCTTTGAGGTGTCTAATTCCCATTGAAATCTGCACTAGGCCACGTCTCTGCATCTTTAGACACCTAAGTACCTTTGAGAATCCAGCCCTTTGTGCTGACATGCAGATGTTAGCATCAACCAGCACCACTGGCAGGGCAAACCAGACCGACATTTTAGGGTTTGTGAGGAGGGGATCGTCCAGATATTTACTACGATCCAGGGGGGCCAGCCTAACATGACCAACCACCCCCTCAGAATGTTGAATGTCTTTTGCCTCAGCCATTAATGTGGACAACTCACAAGGGGAGCTGGGAGTGAGATACCATGAGATTTCATGCTGGCTCTAGAAGTCATTTTTTCTGAGCCTGCACTTCATTATCTTTGTCCCTGCAGAGTTGAATCTTCTCTGCACTGGATTGGTCATGCCTCTCAATGAGCGAGCGTTGAAATCATGCAGCTGTTCATACTTGTCCTGTTGAGATAAAAAACATCTGGAAAAAAATTTACTAAAGAAAAAAGAGAAGAAAGAAAGGCACCACCCCCTCTTCGTTCTGACAACGTGGCAACTGCTCAGTGCTCTGTATTCTGGCCTAAAGCTAAAACCTCCTCTAAGGAGAACCAAATGACAGAGGCAGTGAGATAATTATAGTAGAGATTTCTTCATATACGTGGCGGCTAAATGCTGATCATGCACAAAAGCAAAAATCAACTTGCCCTGACTGTGCATTACATCAGAAAACATGACATGGGCTCATGGCTATAATGTCACAATGTTTGCAGTTGGAGTCTTAGCACACATGCCTGTTTCCAGCTGGTCGGGTTTGTCTAATGCAGGAAAGAAGCTCCATCCTCGTGTAAATTGCAGGAGCAGAGTTCAGGATATCCAGCAGATATAATGCTTGACAGGCACATTGCTAGTCCTGGATTTATTTTATTGTATTGGGTGGGTGTGGATTGCCTTGCCCAGGAAGCGAGAAGCTGGCCGAACTGGCTAAACCCTCCAAGCTCACCAGTTTTATGAAGACCCGTGGACAACTCAGAACTAGCAAAGCATTCTTATGGAAATTTCTCAGGGGTATTGTAGGGCTTCCTGAGGCCACAAAATAATATTTTAGATGCTGGAAGGATGTGTCTGGCTCACTGAAGAAAGATTAGATCTTCTATGTGGTAGAAGTTGCATCTTATGAGAAGGTGATCGAACACTCAGAGACCAAGATGGAAGAAATGGATAAAGCTGAGAAGCATTCTTCAATGGCATAAGAAGAAAGGAAGGGATTATATCAATCTTTGGATCTCCTATATCTCTGACAGTGCAACTCATTCTGCTGTGTAATACTCTCTGCTGCTCCAGGCTTGAGCCCCTACAAACAGCATTGTCAATGCATTTCACTTTTAACCTGCAGCATCCCCTGCTATTCCTCTCCTGGGTCCCTACACAGCTGTTTGAATGTACCTCAGTCCTGACTTGCATCACTCCTTGCTGTCATAGCCGCAGCTTCTCCTGATCAGAAACTGTCAATCATTTTGAGAGATTCATGATAGAGCCAAATATTTGCTAGGGACTAAGATGGAAGACTCATCTAAACTCATTTTCACTCATAACCTGAGTCAGGATTTGAACTCAGGCCTCCAAACATGACAGTAACCCACAGCACTATCACACCTCCAGCTCTGTGGCATAACATGGCTCTGTCTTTACATGGATGGTGAGGATAAGTCCTGAGTGTGTGATAACACCACTCACTACTGCTTCACTAGCAATCCAATCAAAGAGGGCTTGGCTACTGACTTCACTTCCCCTACTATCCCTCTTCTATCCAGATACCAGGCTGAAATATACAGCCAGCCCTTGACTTTTCAAGGGTTATGTTATTCTGAAAGATCTCCGTCAGGCTGTGATCCTTCCAGTCTGAGGGGCTGGCTCGGAGCCCTCCGTGAGGCCATACAACACTGGCAATAAATCACCATCTGTAACATGCGAAACAGTCTGTGGTTCGACCACAAATGTTTTTGCCTTGTTGACAGACAATTTCCATTGATCCCCTGTATGCAGAGGAACCCATGAGCAGACTCTTTGCCAATGCAAACTGGTTTATCTCCATAAAGGTCAATGAAGCTGTGCCGACTCACCCAGCTGACAATCGGATCCTTACCATGTACCCTTAGAGGGCTGCCCATAGGTGCTGGAACTAGAGGTGCTGGGGCTGTGGCAGCCACCCCATGGTGTGAAGTGGTTTCCATCATATACAGGATTTACAGTTTGGTTCAGTGGCTTTCAGCACAAATTGTTCCAGCACCTATGGGGCCGTGGGCCTCTCCGTCACAGCCCCATTGCAGTTCTTCAGAGCAGCGGTGATACCTCACAGTCCTGTGCGTGAGGCCATGTGGGAAGGGCCACAGGACTGAGAATAAAAAGGACGGACTCTCCCATTCACAAATCCACCAGTACAAGGAGCGCTTCCTTCCTTCAGCTTTGGAAGAATTTCCCTAGCGACTTAGTTCAAGAGCAAATGGAGTGACTGTCTCACTCGGCAGCCCATGAGTGGGCGGTATATAAGGCAGGGCATATATAAATAAATACAACACTTAGGGACCGCTTTAGGAATGTCATTGGATAGATCAGCCTCTGATTGACATGAGTCTGAACACTAGATGTCTTGCATACACCATGGAACCGTCCCAGAGTAAATCATCACTGCTCAGAATGGTTTATGCTTGTCTGGTGAGGACCCATAATCCTGTACATAAGAAAGAGATCAGAAATAGTAAATGCAGAACAGACAGGACTCTTGCTTATCCCAGGGAATGTTTGCACAGCCCAGGCCTCTTTGCACAGCAAGAGTGTGTCATTAGCTCCTGGCTGCGGGTTGTTTCCCCCTTCGCCTCATTTATAAGAAACTTAGCGGGCTGGGCAAGGAGATTGGCCGGACTTGTGAGAAAGCACACGGCTGCCCAATGCTCACATCACACGATTGCATGTGCTGTCATCATGGGGACGGATGAACCCATGCTAGCCAGTCAGCTGGATGCTCGTATGGCTGGTACAAGGGGAACTGGCACGGCAGCATAATCACAGCAATTAAATTAAGGGGTGGGACAGAGCTACTAATCCACTTAGCCCATCCAGCTACCACTGCAAGATATTTTCTAGTGCTCGGTCCAGTCTAGTGAGAGCCTGAGGGAAACCATTGCTCTGCAAATAGCCTTGGGGCGGCATGCCAAGCATTAGGTTTTAAATTCTAATCAGAACATGGATAGCGAGCGGGGCTGCTGATTAGTTAGAGAGCGATGCAGCAAAATGAGCAGATGTTACTGCAACACCATAGGTTTTCCAGTGGCGTGCCAGGGGCTTGGGAGATGGGAGGGAGGAATCCAACGGTGCATGACTGTGTGGTGAATCATGATCTTTGGAGAGACTTGTTTCTGCTGCTCAGACCCAGCTCCTCATTACTGCGGGATAGTTCACTTTTTCCATGGGGGGAGAGTCACAGCCCACATTCCTCGCTATGCATTCTACCCTGTAGCAGGGCAGATCTCTCATTTCCCCTGTCCTCTCCTCACAGACATGAAACATGGACATGTTTGAATGAGAAGGCTGTCTCGTCTCTCTCTCTCTCTCTCTCAAACACACACACACCTTCTCCACCATCTCCTTCAACTGCACCTCCTCTCCCAGTCGAGAGTTTTGTGGAGCAGCAATTTGGGGGGAAGTTGGACCCATGTCTTCTGGAACACAGCAGATCTCAGAGCGACGCTGGCATAAGACCCCCTCTGCGCCCACATGTTCAGCTCTAACTTCCTCTCGGCTTCATCCAGAGCCGGGTCTCAAATATAGCCAGCCATTAAACTCCTCCCTGCCATTGGGTAGAGACTGAGGTATCAGCCTCCCTTTCCAGGCAGTTATGGACCTAGCTGTCTGCTGACATAACTCCACTGATTTCACTGGAGTCACCCAGCGGGCAGTCAGGCCTGCAGACCTTTCGCAGGTCCTGTTCCTGGTAGGCAAATATACTGTAAACAGAGGCTCCAACCCCTAAACTCTTCTGTGCAGCCTATAGACCAGACGGTGCTGCCCCCTGAGTGCCCACATCATGGCTGTGCGCTGCCCCCTGATTCATCTGCACAGGTTAGACATACTGCAGACTCTTGTGTGGGGTGGGGGGAGCATCTCTGGGAGAATTTTGATAGCCCCCCCACCCCAACTATGCTTCAGGCAGGGAACAGGTGAAATCTTGATTTCTGTCCCTCCCGCCATGTACTGTCTAGTGCAGCTGTGCTGATGCGCCAACAGATATATGCTGAGCCAGGCATAGGGCTGGGGGAGGGCCTATCCCAGCCGAGACAGGAACTGGGAGTCACAGTCTGCTTCCTGGCACGCTCCCAGGGCCGCGCGACCAGCTGCGACCCCTTGCTCAGAGCAAAACCCTGGTCAGACTCTGGGCTAGCACCACTCTCTCCCCTCCATGCCGCTGGCCTTTAAAATGGGTGACGAAGGCTCAGTGTGAGGGACCCAACAAACAGGGCAACGCCTGGGCAGCCCCTTCACCTGGCCCAGATTGGCCTGAGAGCCCTTCCAGGCTCCTCTGTGGACGCACGTACCGTACGGCCAGCATTTGAAAGCTATGACTTGGAGGCGATAAACAGGATACTCATTGAACGCCCTTGACGTGCATTGGACTAGGAGAGGTGTCTGGATGGAGTGGGGATAATGATATCTGCTGTGCCTGGATAAATAGGACCTGCCCTTCTAAAAGGGAGGGTTGATGTACACACCAGGGTGGGGGCCATGCCTCCTCATAACATCCAAACATTGGCCACCCGGCCTCTGCCGGCCAAAGCGGCAGGAATAACAAGTAGGAACAGTTTAAGCTACAGAGTCTCTTGTTCTTGTGCTGGGCAGGCGTGTGCCTGACAGTTAATTGCTTGTCCTAGGGACAGCGGGTGCATGCTGTGACCAATCCTCACGGGTGAAAAATGGCAGGTGGCGCGTGTAATGAGAGGAGATGCCCTGCAGGATGGGGAGAAAGGCGGGCGATATTGAGGTGACGAGAGAGTGGTGTCCAGGAGAAACAATCAAGCCAACGGCTTTGGGACCTTGCAAATTTTGTGTCGGGAAGGGCGAGTCTTTGAAAAGACCAGCCCAGGAGAGAAGGAGCAGTATGTACCCACTCCTGAAAGATGCTGCTCCCAGGTGGTGCTGAGCTCTCAATTCCCATTGAAGTCAATGGAAGCTGAGGTTGCTCAGCACCTTGCAGGACTGGTCCCTATGGGAGACACCACACATGTGTTGTGGCCTCTTGTTGCTTCCCCTTAGGAGTCCAGCTAGTCACAAGAACGGGGCCAAAAGTGCCTGTGTGAGCTTTCCTGCCAGGAGGACAGTGTCCTGAAGTGAGGGATGTAGCTGCTTAGGAAGGAGCTGGTGAAAGAGCAAAGGCCTCCAGACGAAGGCTGTTGGCTGGACCCATGACACCGACCCCCCTTTGATTCACTTAGGTCTCCATGTTGCAGATTCCACAGTGACCTTTACAGCCAAAGGCCAAGATTTGCCAAAGTTTCTGTTGCGCTTGGGTGCCTCCATTTTGGGGGCTACCACTTGAGAGCCCTTAAAGGGGCCAGATTCTCAGAGGGCAGGTGCTCTGCACTTACTGAAGATCAGGCTCTATTTAAGGCCTCTCAGTATGCTCCCCCCAAAAAAACCAACCAAACAAAAACCCACCCACCCACCTCCCAAAAAACCAGCAGCAACCCCAAATTACTCGAGACTTTTGGAAATCTTGGCCTAGGCTTGGAAGTTCTGGTTTCTTGTGGTGCTAATGGAGAAGTTTGCTGCTTTGAACCAGAACAAAACAGAACAGAAAACCTGTGTTGGGGCCTGTGCATTGCTGAAGACAAATGAGACTAGAGGCAGCTGTTCGGAGGATGTTGGGTGCGTGATTTTACATGAAAATGAAACAGAAGCCTGGAAAATATAATAATTCCCTTGTGGTGGCTGGAAGGCGGGACTTTATTGTCCTTTTAATAACACTCAGCTTCAGTGAACGCTTGTTAAATGCTCCCCCCTCTCGCCTCAGCCTGTGAGTAGTTTAGCGACTGGATTGCACTGGGTGTCTCCTGTGTGAATTGTCCCCCACCCTCCCTCCTTCCTGTGTTTGCCAGCTGTACAAAATGGCTGCCCTGCAGCTGGGGACGGTGCATGTCCATATCCTGCCCAAGGGGCGTGGTTCTGCAGACGTGGTTGTGTACGCTGGGAGATACAGTTTAAGGGATCCCAGGAGGCCACGTCCCCACTGGCATCACTCACCGTCAAGCTGTTATGAGTGTGCACGGAAGGGTAACCAGTCTGTGCGTGAGCAGTAACGTTGGCTCATCCCCAGACACAGGCTCTGCAGCATGGTACACAGATTCGGGCGTGTGTGTGTGTGTTTTTACAAGACATACCACAGACACACTGGCAGAGGGTGTTTTTATATCTGTGCATTATGTGAGTAGAATTTGTGTTGCTTATGTTACCGGTTTGGGCAAGTACGTGCTTAACCCTCTCTGTGGCTAAGCAGAATTTCCATCTTTAGGGCTGTCACACCAACATCTTTGGCCAATTAAAAGTGCTGAAAAAAACCTGAGATACACAGAGCAAAACATCCTGCTTCCAAACTCAAATGGCTCCACAAGTGGACAGCAACTGATTGATTTTGGTCAAACAAGCTCAGCATATGTGGCAGGGCCCCACATCCCTGTTTAGAAGAAAGAGACTGAACACATTGTAAACACAGCACAAGCTGATCCCGCGGAATGGTTAAAAAGGACCCCAGGCATCCTTGGAAAGCCATCGGCCCCTGGCTGAGTGTTTCCTCTCAGGCATAAAGCAGTCGGGTTGATGCAGAGAGCTGCTGCGTGCTCATAGCTGCAATCGAATTGCGAATGCTCAGTATCTCTCAGGAACAGACCAAAAACCAATAGAGTAAGCAGGAAAGCCCCGGCGTCCCTGTCCCATGTATCTTCAAGCTCTCTCGGGCTCTTCTCAATACTGTTATGAGCCATTATAAAATCTCTGGCTAGGCCAGTGATTCACGTTGACTTTCTAGTGGGGAGAGAAAAGGGCGAAGAATTTGATGTGCATAAGAGTTCTTGTGCCTTTGGCAATCCATTGTTGTATGCAGTGTAGTTGTAATGGTGTCAGCCCCAGGGTATTAGAAAGACAAGGTGAGATATAATATCTTTTACTGGACCAATTTCTGTTGGTGAGAGAGACAAGCTTGACATTACCTCACCTGCCTTGTCTTCGGCCACCCAGATATTTATGACCATGCATAAATATTTCATTCCATGCATGGAATAATCAACCAAGAGACTACTTGCTTAATCCGAGTGGATTTAATTTGATAAGATTTCTTTGATAGGAAGGCTAAAGAAATCTGAAAGCACAGAAACATGGAAACTTAGTCTGGTTAAAAATATAATAACCCAATAGAATATATTAACACACATGAAATACTTCAGCTCCTTTACTATGGAGACCGCAACATTGGTTTTTAAGTCATTGATGATGCAGAAAGGAACCCATTGAGTACTGGGTTAATGCACCAGCTCTTCGCTACTGCAATGAAATGTGTTTGGGTGGGTCTCAGACTAGCCCCTCCAGCAGCAGTTGTTTGCTCATATGTATCGGCAACCACCAGAGTGTGGCACGATTTGGCAAGACTGGTGCTCTGTCCATGAGATGCTTGGGACGGATAGAACAGGGGCTGTCGCATGCCTCGGGACAGAGGTGCCTCAGCAAAGCTGAATGTGTTTGTGTGGCCAGAACTGAAATAGCAAGGGTGCTGCAGGACTCAGCGGCACTGGTAGAGCTGTGTGAGTGGAAGTTTGCCCCATGACTGTCCATGCCGTGCCTGCCTCTAACTAACTCTGTGATCCTTCAGTTTTAAGATTGCTAAAATTAACCATATTACACACTGAAATTAGTTCTTTGCCACTGGCATTGTCTCTCCTTGAAGCATCACTAAAATTAGGGTGACCAGATGTCCCAATTTTATAGGGACAGTCCCGATTTTGCAGTCTTTTTCTTATATAGGCGCCTATTACCCCCCCACCCCGTCCCAATTTTTCACTGTCTGGTCACCCTACTATAACCCATGACTCACGCCCTCGGCGGAGACCCTCCCTGAACTGATCACAGCTGGAGAAGTGCAGCTGTTTAAATAAAGTGTGTGGGGGGGGAGAAAATCCACTATGAGCCTGGCAAACATTCCGCCTCCATTGATCAGCATGTGAGGTGAAACTGGAGTGAGTCGTTAGCCCAGGTCCCAGGAGCCTGGTGAATTACCAGCAGAAGGAAATGCCCAAAGATCAATAGTAGTGGCTTCCCATTCCCCACCAGGAGTCACTGTCACTGCGTCTTTACCCATCACCATTTGCCAGTCCAATCTGGAAAGAAATCAGATTAGAAGTGGGTCTGAACCAACCCACCTGCATCCAAAGAGCCCAGAGCTTTGGGGAAATTTGGAGCTAACTCCAAACTATGTGGCCTGGGTCCAGATCCCAAGTCACAGGACAAAGACTCCCCCCATGGTGAGCTCTCTTCCTGGCCCTGCAGGGATGGCTGCCCTCGCCCTGAAATTCAGTCTGGCAGCTGTTAATGCCTTGAATACAAGTGCTGACTCTCCGAGCTGTCCGCCCCCTGGCTCCCCACAATAAGGAGCTGCCGGGCCGGAGTTCAGCAGACAGGGGCTGCTTGCAAGTTATTTTTTTGTTTGTTTGTTTAAAATATCGGGTCCAAAGGGAGTTTTAGAAATACGGTTTTGACATTACGCTTTTGTAACAACAGGTTAAAAAGTCTCATCTGTAGAGTGGGAGCCTTCACTAGCCAATCAGAATCATCCGGTCCTAGTGTTTGTTCCTGTTCATTAGCATCAACTCCTCATCAGCTGAAGAATTTTTTTTTCTTGACTTGAGAGGTGGAAAATTTTGGCGGTGGGGGGGGAGAGAAACACGTTGGTGATGTTTCTTCCCCCCCACCCCCCACATCCCCAGTTCCCATAAGGAGCAACCCCTCTGCTGCTTCTCTGGTCCAGCCCAGCCCCAAGAAACCTGCCTCATTCCCTCACTTGTATTAACCTGCCTGCCTGAGCCATGCTCTGAGTGCGAGAGAGAATTTGTAACTGGGATTGGAATCCCAGCTAACTCTGCTGGTGTATCACTGGGGAGAAGGCACATCGCTAAAGAGGTAGGAACATACCAACTCAGCCTCAGAGGCTGGATGGTAGAGTCCTAATCTGCTGGGTTACACCCGTGTAAAACAGATGTAAGATCAGAATCAGGCCCTAGCTCTAAAGCAGGGCAGGTGCTCAAATCTAGGCAGTTTACGACCCTCTTCTAGAGAAGTTTCCCTTTCTCACACACACACAGACCTATCCAGAGACTAACTAGGCATCCTTTCCCCTCCCAAATGAGCTGAGGGTTGGGCAATTGTGTTGGCTTGCTGGGATATGCCACAAGCTACCTGGCCCATGCTACCCTGTTCCAAGTGAACTTTACAGAGAGAAGATCCCAGCCAGCCAGCTCTCTGCAGTGTGTCCATCTTTACTGTGACATTAGTGATCTCAAGTTGCCGCTCCAACTTGTCGCCTTCCAGGGAATTAAAAATTGAGGGGTTTAGTGAAGAATCTGGGAAGGAGTTTGTTTTTCTGCTGGATGGCAAGTCAGAGATTAACCACTTTTCTGCCTTTGCCTGCCCCAAATCTCTCCTAGTTTAATGTAGTTCAATAGAGTTACAAAGCACATCCCCATTTTTCCCCCAGCTCTAGTCTCCCTGTTCCTAGCATTCCAGTCCTGGCACGCATGGGAGAGGGAGAGAGAGATTTCATCTCTCTGCATGTGCCTAGCGATAACTTGCATCTGGAATGAAAGCAGATCCCTATGATCACAGGCTGACGTGTCAGGGGGTTGACTCCCAGCCTCTTTCTGCTCCCAAAGGCAAGTTCTACCCTGCAAACTTTCTGACAACGCGTCAGTGATAACGAGGAGCCAGCTGAGAGATCCCTGCGTGTTCCAGGCTCTGAGTCTCCCGTCCATTCTGCAGGCCATTTTTTTTCTGGCCTTGATTTTTCCATTAATCAGCAGCTCCCAGCCTATTGCCATCCTAGGCCTGGAAAGAAGAGCTGGAGAGGTTTTTTTTGCAATACACGCTAGGGACATGTTTTAAAATCACACACCCAATTCTCCCTAATTCTTTTCCACCCAGAGAAAATAGATGATTCTCTAGTAGGGCCTGCCCATGTTCTCTCTTTCTTCCGGCATCTGTCCTTTTAACACAGTCCATCCATTAACCAATGTGCTTTGTAGCCAGGCAAGAGTTTGCATCTCTGCTGCTGCTGTTTGCTGTCTTCTTTGAATGCACCCCTCTCATGCTATGTAATAAGAGCTTGGTTTTCAGAGGGGCTGAGCGGCACACACTGTTCCCATGGACACTCTGAGCCCCGGTGGATACCTGCCCCAGTGGAGATGCTGACATCTTGTTGTGTAGATGGTGTAGGTCTCAGTGATGGGACAGAGAAGGGAAGCAGCTACAGGGGCAGGAGGAGTTGGCAAGACTTGGTGCTGAAGATTGGAGAAGCCAGACAGGGTGGGAAGGGCCAGGTCCCTAATTTAAGACAGCCATATACAGCAGTGGACAGGTGTCCACTTCTCCATTACCTTGCTGGAGACCAAAGATCCAGTGGGTCACAGAGTCTGAACTGCCGTCTTCTGGCCAGGACTGAGGGCTGTGGGCAGGACGGTGCAGCTTGGGGTGGTGCAATTGATATCACTGAACCTGCCCTGTGCCGAGCTTCACTCTCCAGGATGTTCAGTCTATCACCTCTTACCCTCACTACGCAAACAACCCAAGGCGGGCTGGGTTGCCCCTTCAAAAGCAATTGACCTCCCCCAAGAAAACCCACCCTCGCCTCTGTCAGCTGTGTGTCTGCTTTCCTTAGCTTCTCCCCAGCAGCTGAATTAAGAAACCAAACGGAGAGGAAACCATGAAGTAATAACAGTGGCACTGTGAAAGGAGCCCCAGACTTGTCCAGGACGGGCCTGACACAAGCATTCATCCCACTGAATACGGCCCTGGAAATTAGCTTTTTCCCACTGATCCCCCTTCTTCGTTATCTTTTGGCTGCAGCTCGGAGGGCACAGGTGTTTTAATACCGGACCTGGGGACAACGTAAATAAGGGGAAATTACGTTAATTCCAACATATTTCCAGGAATTTTATCCATAAAAGAGAAACTTCAACCTCGTTTTTCGCTTGTAGAATAAAGCTAGTGTGGTGGAGTTAGGGGCTGTGGGACAATACAATGGCATGGAAGGCCAGCCTAAACCCCACTCACCTGCTTACTAGTCTTTTATCAGGCAGCAACCCAATGAAATGGCGTTAGCCTCTCTCTGTATGTTGGTAACACGGCCCAGCCTTGCAGCTATTGCCAGACACCAGGTAAGAGAGACCACTCCCTGCAGAGCACTGTTTCTCAGCCCCTCGTGTGCTGCCACAGACAAGGCCATTTAAGACTTGGATCCTTTTTAAAAAGGTGCCTGTGTTAATAAGCCCAGCTGCTATTAGTAGCCCAGAGAAGGACTTTGGAAAGCCTATGGGGCTGGATCCTGGTCCAGTCCATGCTAAGGTTCCTTTGTGCCAGTAGAAAGGCTGCCCTAAATTGGCATCTCAAGATGCCCTCAGCATGGGGGATTCCTTGGCTGCCATAAAGCAGGGGGAGCTAGCTCTACACCCCCCAGCTTGGGTGGGTACTGGGGGTAAGAAAGGGCATGATGGTTTTTCTGGATGAGTCTCATCTGAGTTGTTTGAGAATACAGCAGACCCCTCCAGCCAAACATGGGCTGTGTTGAAAAAACACCAGATGAAAGTCTGGGGCCCCCTCTCCCCTGCCCCAACAACATCCCACTTCCTTCATTCCACTGTGGGAAGGAAATCACAGGGCAATAAGCTGCCAAGATCCCTGTAGGCATGAATTTTGACAGTGAGGCCAGAGAGCTGAATGAATGATTATTATCCTGCAAGGAGAGGAAACCGTAGAAAGCTCTTTGGGGAAGGGGGCATCTTTTTGGTCTGCATTTGTACTGCGCCTAGCGCAATAGGTTCCAGGTGCTCCTAGGTGCTACCACAATACCAATGAATAATAGCTGGCTTTGCCTGTTCTGCACTTTCCCAATGGCTAGTGCCCCCCCCCCCCAAGGGATTACAGTGAGAAACACCAGGAAAGGTCCTTAAATCTGCCTGCATCTGTTCCCTGACTGCAGGACAATCTCATTTCCCGACACTCCTGCTACGTGTTTCACTTTCACAAGAGACACAAGTGTAACAAACAGAGAATCCCCCTGAGACTGAAAGACTTGCAAGAACGCTTACAGCTAGTACCTGGCACGAGTCGATCAGGGCTCGTCTACCTAGGCCTGGCTTGACATGAGTCATTGGATGTGGGGGAGAGAGGATTAAGGAGGTAAATGGATCACCAGGGTGGAAACAGACTGTCTGTACTAAAATAAGCATTTTTCTGTCCTAAAATTTTCCACCCTTGGTGCCATAGAGTTCAGCTTCCCCCATAGCAGAAGGGATTAAAAAAATGGTAGTACCTTTCCAAGCTCTGCCTATAAAATAAGCCCCACCTGCTGGAGACGCTGCTCAGGGTAGGTTATGTAGATGTTTAAAATATGATCACACAGGCTCTCTGGGCTTCGGAGGGCTTGCCTTGTGAGGTGAGATGGATGGGGCTGTTCACTCCTCTCAGAGCCAGGCCCTTGTTTCAGGCTCTCTGCAGGCAGACATGACTGCATTGGTTACACTCCCTTCACATTTTCAAGATTTTTTTTGGAGCCATGGCAACTGGAGACTGGCTTGGTTTTTGTAAGTGAAAGGTGAGATCCTGCTGCACAGGATGGCACTTGGGAGAGGTGCTAGTGTGCTCCTGCACCCTATGGTAGCAAGCCTGAGAAAGGAACCTCATTAATGGGGGTAAAGGGCTGGCAGGAAGGCAGGATTTAGGCATATATGCATCTTGCAGGTTTTCGGGGCATTTTAAAAATGATTCACCAAGATCCAAAGAAATTGCTCATCTAGGATCCCAGAACATCAATCCAGCAGTGCCTGATGCTTCAGAGAAAGGTGAAAAGCCCCATCATGTCTCTGGCCAGAAATGCAATGATGCCCATGAGGGGAAAAGGCCTCCGGTTTCCTGTGGCAATCAGCTGATGGCCTGAAACCTGAGATTTCACTGTTCCCATTTTAGCACTTATTAGCCCAAGCTCTTGCTTTTGTTTCAGAGCTGAAAGCCAGCCGGGCTGGAATGCAGGCAGGAGAGGCCCAACTGTGCCCTCCCAAAACAAACAGAAGATAAGAACTGCTCAGCTCAGGGAATTGTTTTCATTCTCCTCTGTCTGGCTCCAGCTAATAGAAAAGTGATTGAGTGGTCACACTTTGCACTCACTTTGCAATCTCTTTGCTTTACTCAGCTCCCGGAAAGGTGGATGTGAAGATCACAGTTTTTCAATATTGGGAAAACCAGGCCCAGAGAGCGTCAGTGACTTACCTAAAGTCACAGATCACGTGAGTGAGAGAGCCGGAAAGAGCACACAGAAATCCTGATTCCCAGCCCAGTGCTCTCACTCTGAGCGAAGCTCCCTTGGATGATTTAAATGCTTCGAAAGGCCTTTTTAGTTAATAATAAAAGTTCTTTTAGAAAATCCTCCCTTTCTCTGGTGTTAGAGAGGAGACCTGCAGAGAAGATTCTGACATGAGATGACCCTGCAGTTACAGACTGGATGCCCCTGTTAGTAAAAAGACAGCTAGCAAAGTTATTTGTATGGTCCCCACTACTGTAGCACTCTTGAATACTGCATCATTGTTAATATATTTATCTCTACAACCCTCCTGAGGGAAGTGGAGCACAGGAGAGAGATTACTCACCGAAGGCTAGCCAGCAAAGCAGCGACAGAGCCAGGAATTAAACCCAGGTCTCCTGAGACCCACTCTACTGTCATATCCACCAGACCACACTGCTGTCTATGGTTCTTGACCTCCATTCCTATAGAGACAGCATTTAATGTATTATTATTATTATTTATTATTATATCAAAGACAAAGTGGGTTCTGCAATTTGTTTGGAGCGAGGCAAGATTTGTGGTCACGCTAATCTCTTGTGGAAGTGAGTTCCACAGGTCAGGACCAGCTACCAAAGGAGCTCTCATTCCTGCATTCATTAGCCTCACCTTTGTTGTTAACAGCACCGTTCCTCCTGTCCTGGTGGTACAAACAGAAGGGGTCTTTTAGGTGAGCCATGCTGGCCCCTTAGATGGTTTTGAGGATTAGCACCATGACCTTGAATTTGACTCCCTGTTCCGTGCAGCGAGCTGAGTGCCAGGGTGAAGAGCTCTGAGTGGTGTGTATCATTTATTAGATGGGCTACCACATTCTGAACCAATCGGCGCTTTTGTCAGTATCCTAAAAATAACCTACTGCCACATAGAAGCCTGGAGATCCCGGATGCCAGGATCACTGTGGGCACGTCTGTATCTGTAGCCTCCTGACCAGCCCTAGGGTGAAGAAGGTCTTTTTAGCAGCCATGGGTAGCTATTTGAGGAACCACT
Source organism: Eretmochelys imbricata (assembly GCF_965152235.1). NCBI lineage: Eukaryota > Metazoa > Chordata > Testudines > Cheloniidae > Eretmochelys > Eretmochelys imbricata. Next base: position 6,191,102 of record NC_135579.1, on the reverse strand, counting down.
AGCAATGATGGGTCCTGAAGGACCCCAGGGCCATGGACCATTCTGATGATCAAAGGCCAGATGCCCTCAGCGGAGGGTGATCTTGGATTGGTGGCAAGTTTTCTAGCAATTTTGCCCCACGTCTCTTTTGGCTAGGTTTGACTTCAGCCATTTGCTCTGCATGCAGGTGCTGATATCTCCCAAACTCTATGGTTTGGAAAAGTCTATTAATATTATCTCATACCCTTTATTCATGCAAAATATGTAAAGGGAAAACAATGCAACACGGCCATATCTAAAAGCAGGGCATATTTATTTATTTCTGGCTATTATCTTGAGGCACCAATCATCTTAGCCGTAACAATAACATACTGTACAGTGTCTCCAAGCTATCTGTATGGAGAACCTTGATAACAAAGACCTCTTTTCACTTAGGGAGGTTGAAATTTACATCTCACTTGGTTCCTGTCATTTTCAAGGCTCTCAGAGCCGCTCCGCACAGCCCAATCCCGAGCAATCTGTGCTGTTATCCTCTGCTCTGCACTAGTCACTGTCTGTGTTAAGGCTGCAGTCAGGTCGCCCAGGTTTTTTAACACATTTCTGACCAAATCAACGGAATGATTCTGACAATAGCTGCACGCTTTGTTAGTGTCGTACGTGATGGATTAAACAAGCGACTCCTGTTTTGATTACTGGGCATTGTTCACCTAATCCCAGCCTGCATGATGTTGACAACAGGCTTTATGGGCCGAACTCTGCCCTAAGAGGCCTGTGGATGGCTAAATGGGACTTCAGTAAGAGCCGCACAAGAGCAGCTGAGCAGGGAATTTAGCCCTGGGATCTAATAGGGAGGGCATAATGTCGGATGCAATAGATTCCTCTTCCTCTCTTCTTCTGCAGGGGAACAAGCTGTATTTTCCATGCATTTGTCAACTCTCTATCTGTTTAAAATATGTGACTGGATCTCGAACTCAGAGATTGTATGGAAGAGATTGTATTGCCCCGGGAATTTTAAACAGCAGGGAAGCTGGATGGTTTTGTTTTAAGCATTGCGTTGCAATATTCCACTTACCGTTGTCTAAACTTTGCCCTTAGCTACCCACCGCAGCTCCACTGACTACTATTAGGATTGCCTGGGTGGAAGGAAGGGCAAAATGTAGCCCTACTTATCCGTAGTGTCAGAGATTGTTCTAAAGCATCTTCCACACATACCGGAAAGTGCTACAGTAATGAGTGCAATGTGTATGCATATAAATGGTAACATAGGAATTGCCAGATGGGCTCAGACTCGCGATCCATTGAGTCCAGCGTCTTGTCTACAAGAAAAAAGAAAAGGAGTACTTGTGGCACCTTAGAGACTAACAAATTTATTTGAGCATGAGCTTTTGTGAGCTACAGCTCACTTCATCGGACGCATTCAGGCAGCTATAAAGGTGCAAGAAACCCTGCTGTAGGTAGCTATGGAACAGGCTATCCATAGAGAAAGTTTCTTCCTAAGTTACATTAGAGACTGTCTTGTGCCCTGAAACATAGCTAGATAGATAGTCCGTCTATGTATTGTATTGGTTGCAGCGGCGAATTTCCTTCCTAGCACAGCAGCAAAAGCTCAGCACGTTCCTTATATCCTGTGAAGCCTCCCAGAGAACTGAACCACCTCTGTGAGTCAGGAAGAGCGGGATGCTTGGCAGAGCGTCCAAGGCTTTCGTGCCATTCATTTCTATTGATCATTCATGAGAGACGTCTCCCAAGCTGCTATCCACTGCCACCCGACATGCCACTTCCTGCGGCAGCTGCCTGGCCGTGAAAGCAGCCACGCTAATCAGCACCTGTGGAGTCAGATTCATTCTCTGTCAGACCAAGGACCAAAGAAGTACGGGGCTTTTACAAACGTATCCCGCCACAAGAGCTACATTTCTGCATCTCATTTTGACTTTGTTTTCTTTCCCTCCCCATCTGCTCTCAGCAAAATGGTTGAATAGCTTCAGTTTCCACAGTGGGAACCCGAAGCCAAGCCCTGAGCTAGACCAGGCCAAATTGCCAGAGAAAAGAGAAGCAAAACAACAGCTCTTCACGGTGCTTCTACATTCCACAGCGGCTGGGAGACGTGATTTCTGCTCTTTATTTTTAACTTGGCCCTGACCACCTTTCCTAAGCCTTTTATAGAGTCATTCTGAAATAAAATATTTGCACACTGGCTTCACTGGTGTGTGTGTTTCCATATTCTGACACCATTAATTAAGCTTGTTTAATAGATGTTCTTTTACTGATTTTAGCATCTGTTTGGGGGTGGGCCTGTAAGAGATGTTTGCGAAGTTGTGTCCTTGTTCCCCTCTTGTGCTACCATTCATAGCACAGAAAGCTGCCTGGAACGGTCAGAAGACAGTGCATTGGCATGGGCATCTTGGTATGCCGGCAATCTCATCTGGGATTCGTGTGAGCATCAGGTGCAGAGAGATAACTGACCAGGTCAGCATGATAAGGACATAAGAACATAAGAATGGCCCTACTGGGTCAGACCAAAGGTCCATCTAGCCCAGTATCCTGTCTTCTGACACTGACCAGTGCCAGGTGTCCCAGAGGGAATGAACAGAACAGGGAATCATCAAGTGATCCATCCCCTGTCGCTCATTCCTAGTTTCTGGCAAACAGAGGCTAGGGACACCATTTCTGCCCCATCCTGGCTAACAGCCATTGATGGACCAATCCTCCATGAATTTGTCTAGTTCTTTTTTGAACGCTGTTATAGTCTTGGCCTTCACAACATCCTCTGGCAAGGAGTTCCACAGGTTGACTGTGCCTTGTGTGAAGAAATACTTCCTTTTATTTGTTTGATGGCAGGTAGAGAATATTCTGAGCCTGGTCCTGTCCTTGGATTGGCTCTTTGTACTCCTCCTTCTCTTAAGCCCTGGGTTCCCCCTTGTAGGAATGGGCGAACCTGAAGGCTGTGAAGTTCAGGTTCAGGTCAGAGAGGCAGCCAAAAGTTTTCCAGCCAGTTTCCCTGTTTGAACCCCTCCACCTGGATCTTCCACCGAGGGAACATGGACGTGTGTTTTGTCATGTTTTGTAGAGCAACCTGGACTGGTGTTTATAAATTATGACAATAGCCAGCAGAGGGAAACACGTGCCTCTGACTGCACATCTGTCCTGGCTGAACACTGCTCCAGTTCCAGAGGCAACTTGCCAGAGTACTGCTATACATGGCAATGCTGAAGCAAAGTGGAGAGGTGGGGGGGTTTGCGTGTTTGCCTGCATGTTGAGCATCACCCACCATGGTTGCTCCGGAGCAGCACTAGGGGGGCGGAGCTGTGAGGACAAACTGGAAGGTGTGAGCCTGCCTGTGTGTCGCACTGAGCATGTTGTTTTATAGCATAAATTTAAAAGTGAAATTTTAATAGGCAAATGCCAGAAAATCCCCTGTCTCAGTTTAATGAATCCCGCATTGTAAAAGGCTGACACTCATTGCCCTTCACACCACGTGCCAGTTGGATTGTTACCAAAGGAAGAAAGCCTGAGATTCCCATAAGCCAAACCATTGCTCCTCTTTCAACAAGATCATTAAGAGTTTACAGTTTGCCCCATGTTTTCACTTCCAGACCTATCAGAAGGACCATTTGTCTGTGTGTCTCCTTCCTTTGCTTTACACAGAGGGCAATGTTATTTTGGAAACTCTCTCATTTCCTGCCTGTTCCACATGATCTAACTGCTCCTTGCCCTACACCAGACCCACAATGTCGCTTGTTAATTACAAAGAGTGGAAAATCCCAGTGTTCCTTAAACGGTTACAGAATAGCCAGTGAGGCTGGCTTTTGCCAATGCACGACTGAGCCCCGCACACATTTCCATCAAACAAAAACAAATTCTTGTTTTAAGACTGAAAGGTAAAAGGTTATCCACCCGCTGACGCCAGGATGATCATAGTGTATCTTTAGACTACGCTTTTGGGGAAGGACAGGTATTGCATGAGCAATCCCGGGAATCCCTAGAGTAGTGGGTTATAAAATACAGTGGTTTGCTGGTAACTGAGACAGCGAGAAAACTAAGTTCCCACAAAGGCTTATTATCTTATCAGAAAGGACGCAAGGCGGCGAGGAAGAGGGTGTCCTTGTGGTTGTTGTGAGGACTGGATGAAATGCTCTGTCCCTTTGATAAGCTTGCAAGGTTGTGGGACCCCGGGAGCTGTCCCATTGTCCTGCAGGGCCAAGGCTCTGCTCGGGGTAGGGGTGTGCAGCGAACCAGGCTTGCGCTTCTCGCTCTGCTCTCACATAAACATTAATCCTGCTGAATTCTTTGGGGATTTTACATGAACATGCTCGGAATGCCACCATGCTGCAGCGTGAGTTAACGGCCACCTGGTACGAGCCGCTCTGTGCTGGGGGGAAGGCCTGCTGGGCAGCACGCCCCCTCTGGGGCAGAAGGGGTTATGGAACAACGAGCCCTCCGAGTTCTGCTCCCTGGAGGCAGGAGGAGAGGGAGGCAGCGAGCAAGCAGTGGGAGGATCTATCCCTTTGCTCCTCCACCGGCGAAGGGCACATATTGCAGCGAAGGGACTGTGAGAGTGGGGGCTGTGCAGCCCCATGCCCCCTCTCAGCCACAGCTAGGCAAAGAACAGGTTACGCCTTGCCTGACTTGCTCGTCACACAGCCCCTTGGCGCAGGCTACACGCGGGGCCAGGGAAAGACCCAGCGCCTGGCAGGATCTGAAGTGCATGGGAAGTGAGCAACGGATGCCTGTCCAGTTCCAACCAGCCAGGAGCACACACCACCATTGGCAGGGTCTGTTCTCGCTGGGCACAAACACCCCACTCCTCTCTCTTGGGCCCTCCAGTGGTGTAGGAGGGGTGACAGCCCTGGGGAGAATGTACTGCCTCTGCCCGCTCTGCGCCTACCCAGGCACGAGAAGACGCCAACCTCCGGTGCCAGCTAAGTTTAACACAGAAAAGCACGTCGCTGTGCAACGCAATCCCACCCACCAAAGGGCTGGGAGGGTTTGTCTCCATAGCAAGCTGCTGTTACCGGCATCTCCACTGGCACAGAGGCTGCTGCTGGAAGCCACCAGGCTGAGCGCAGCAGGAAAGTTATAGAGGCCGTAATGACAGGGTTTTGTTCTCCTTACGAGATAATAGCAGGGGGAAGAGAGCAGGGTCCGAGGATAACCGTCGCCTGCTACCAGACACATCCAGTGGCATTTATCAAACTCCAAAGCAGATAGGGGCCAGGGACGGGCATCAGCCCCGGGACATCGGTTCACTACAGTGAATTTTATGTTAACTGCATGCAGGCACCAATGCTGAGTCCGTCATGCACCCACCGCTCCCAGCCGACGCTGGACCGATAGCGAGAAGTCTGCACCGTCTGGGGGAGTCAAGGAGTTGTTCCCAGCTTCACACACACACAGCAGCTTAACCCCAGTCCAGGCCTTATCTCCTGCCCCAAACAAGCCTACTGGCGTTTAAGGAATAAACCGGCTTCCCCTTGCCTGTGTTTTTAGCAAATGAGAGGCAGGCCTAAGGGGCAGATGTTAATGGCATCTGGGGGGATTGTGAAGTGCTGCAGAAAGCTGGGTAGTCAGAGAGCCCTTTGTATGCAGGGCACCCCAGAGTGCTCTGTAAGACAGGCCAATACTCGGTCTGACACATGTCACAGCCATGTTGTGCTCAGCCACCACTCACCCAGCCCCTCGTCCCTCTGAACCTGTTTTATCCACAGGGGGAGGCTCCCACTTCATTTCCAGTTAACTGGAGGTGCTCTGCACCTGGCTTCCGTGTACGTCTGCAAATGGGGGTCCAAGGAGAGCTCCCAAGGGGCTGCCCATCTCTCCATGGGTGGAGGCTAGGCACATGGGAGCGAGTGAGGATGCTGTACCAAGCTACCAGCCACAGTGGCACATCAGGGTTCACAGAAACTGCCTCAGGTGAGCTCTGGGCAGCACTGAACCTGCCCACTGCCCCACTGGCATGGGGCACCACGCCACCAGCGCCATGGCACAGTCAAGCCCTTGCTGTGCCTTGTGCATTTTGAGATCCACTGCTGTGCCGTCGGTACTGTAGACGGGACCCATAGGTGCATGGCCCTTCTCATGGTGGGCTAGAGCTTAGGGCAAAGTTAGACGCCTCCATCCACACTGACGTTGATGGGAGCGAGGGTGCCAGCATCTCTGGGAAACACCAAGGGGAGAGGAAAACAAAGGAAGAGCTGGGGAGTGGATTCTGTGGCCAGGAGCAAAGACATGAGAGAAAATTCTCTGATTTATAATGGGAACGCCCGTGACTTTCCTCTCCAAAAGCAGCAAGGCCGCAGCGCCTGCTGGTTTGGCAGGGAGGGCTAGCTCCTTAAAGACTGCTGTTTCCACTTAACTACCACCGAGACAGAGCTGGTAGCTGTGCCTCCATGCCACACCGTTCCCTTCACCTTCTTGCCAAGCTAACGCCAGACTTCCCCACCCCCTCATAAAAGAAATAGCCAACGCATGTCCATTATGACTGGCTGAAAAATGAATGCCCAGCTACGCCTGCCATACCTAGGCAGGAAGGAAATCCAAAGCAAAGAACATCGAGTCAATAAATAAAGCTAGTTAACGTAAACCCAACGGTGAGGTGAAGAAACTGGGTGCGTAACGGGCAGGAAATTCCAGAAGGCTAGGTTTCACCCACTCCGTTAACGTGGCTCCAGTGCACATCCTGTGTAGTTCTTAGGAAAGATTCCATAAATACTAGCAGTGTTCGTATTTGATCATAGAATCAATTATAGAATTAGAAGATTAGGGTTGGAAGAGACCTCAGGAGGTCATCTAGTCCAACCCCCTGCTCAAAGCAGGACCACCCCAACCCAATCATCCCAGCCAGGGCTTTGTGAAGCCGGGCCTTAAAAGCCTCAAAGGATGGAGATTCCACCACCTCCCTAAGTAACCCATTCCAGTGCTTCACCACCCTCCTAGTGAAATAATGTTTCCTAATATCCAACCTAGACCTCCACCACTGCAACTTGAGACCATTGCTCCTTGTTCTGTCATCTGCCACCACTGAGAACAGCCGAGCTCCATCCTCTTTGGAACCCCCCTTCAGGTAGTTGAAAGCAGCTATCAAATCCCCCCTCACTCTTCTCTTCTGAAGACTACACAATCCCAGTTCCCTCAGCCTCTCCTCATAAGTCATGTGCTCCAGCCCCCTAATCATTTTTGTTGCCCTCCGCTGGACTCTCGCCAATTTGTCCACATCCTTTTTGTAGTGGGGGGGCGGGGTGAGGGGGGGACGCAACTGAGGAGGAAAGAGGAGGGTGGTTTTTTTTAGTAAATAAAAATACAAGATGTGTGTCATGCAGCCAAGGTAACATTCTGGGTGGAACAGTTGGCTAGACGCTCAGGGTACATCACTGAGACTCACCGCCATCTGGGTGGGTTTTTTCTGTTTGTTTGTTTTTTGCTGTGTAGACATACCCTTGGCAGCAGAGCTGGTGGTGGAAGTTAGGATGGCAAAAGTGGCTTTAACTCATCTCTGCATTTCCCCAATTCTGGGACGGCTCTAAATTACACAGGCTACTCCAGCCCCAAGGAAGTCAGACCAACGCAGCGATTGCCGAGTGCAGGAGTCATCTGGCTGTGCCCACTTCCCCTGGGGAAGTTGCCCCTCATTGTGGGCTGGGAGAAGGGTGGTGCACAGGCAGCCGTGCCAGCACTAAGCCACCTAGAGATTCTCCTCCACTGGGGGAAATCCTCAGCAAGGCAGATCAGCTGGGCTCTGGCTGCTGGAGCGGCACAAAGCAGGAGGAACGGGGCAGGGATCTAGCCCTTTAGCTCTCCTGACATGTAGGTGCTTTATATCATAACTTTAATGTTGCATTAACATTAGTTTTCAGCATTTAGTTCCCATGGTTTTTTAAGAGGAAAAATTGGGCATCCATATCAGAGACATGCTCCTTAACTGAGGGCTTATAGCAGTTTAGCCACAGCTGTGGAATATCTTGGATCTGAGCTAACGTGCGTTAGAGAAAAGCCAGTGTTCTAAACCTCTCTAAACCTGGCGTGGTCACAACTCAACGGACACAAATATGCATGAACGAAAATGTCCATGACTTAAAATTCTAAATGGATTGCTTTCAAACTTGAGTTGATTTTCCTTCCTTGAGGAAGGCTGTAAAACAAGCCAAGTTTGATGTTTCCAGCTTCAGAGAATTGCCAGAGCCAAAAATAAGAACATAAGAATGGCCATACTGGGTCAGACCAAAGGTCCATCTAGCCCAGTATCCTGCCTTCCAACAGTGACCAATGCCAGGTGCCCCAGAGGGAATGAACAGAACAGGTGATCATCAAGTGATCCATCCCCTGTCGCCCATTCCCAGCTTCTGGCAAACAGAGGCTAGGTACACCCTCCCTGCCCATCCTGGCTAATAGCCATTGATGGACCTATCCTCCATGAACTTATCTAGTTTTTTTTTTTTAAAACCCAGTTATAGTCTTGGCCTTCACAACATCCTCTGGCAAAGAGTTCCACAGGTTGACTGTGCACTGTGTGAAGAAATACTTCGTTTGTTTTAAATATCAGAACGCATGGCAGTCTACTATACTCACTCCCCAGCACCAAAGTTCATAGAACTCAAAAGCAGCAGAACTGATTTTACTCAGAACTAGCTTTTGGCTGGAAATGACTGCAAAAATGTCGGCCCAAGAGGAATTTCTTGGCAAATGCCATCAGCCTCTGAAAAGGGGCTCTTCGACTGGAAACTAGGGCTCAGCCTTAACTAGAGGTTCTGTTGCTGGTCAGAGCTATAATAAGGGTTAATTCAGTGATGCTCGCAGAGAAGCTGTACTAAAAGAAATGCCCTTTGCCCCAGGAAGACTCATGGAGATGAATAAAATGGCACATTGTGCTACAGGACCAGCCACAGACACACCATCCATGATCTGTCATAGGCACTGGTGACTTTCTAATGGGTTCGGATGTCAGGAACTCAGCCACAGTGGCTGGAAGATGGTGCACAAGGGAGGTGCTAATTGCCAATGATAATAAATGCAGCTGGGAGGTAGCAGATGCGGGAAGGGGACAGACAGGCAGTGCTGGAACAGGAATCACAAAGGAAATCTCAATTAAACAGCAGGGGGACACTATTGTGGGTTAAGAAGCAATGTGGGCTAGTAAATGGGACACTGGACTAGCAACCAGGAGACCTGGGTTCTGTTCCAGTCTCACCCACTGACTTGCGGTGTTACCTGGAGTATGGGGTCTTGTCTCTAAGCACGTATATGTTCAGCACCGGGTCCTGATCTCAGCTGGGATCACTATGTGCTACTGTAATATAATTGTTCCCTTGGGATGGGGGAAAATGATACTGTTCAAAGGGACTGATTCCACTGTCCAAAGGATCCACTCAGCAAATCTTGTGCTTCTCTCACATTTTGAGGCCCCGCTGCAAAGTCTGACTATAATCAAGGTCCATTGAGGCACCAACTCACGTCACTTATCACTTAATCAGCATTTGAACTCGGCCCTCCAGAGACATTATCTCAAGCCGACTCTGTAGCCAGCACACAGGGCTCAGTGCAAGTTCCCTGGAGAACAAACAGCTTGGAGATCCTCTCCTAAGTAACAAGCAATCTCCTGTTTCTAAGAGCCCTACCTATGCATCAGCCACCTCTCCCGGCTGAAGAAAACACCAGGCACCAGGAACATGTATTTGAAAATAGAAGCGGCTCCTTCGTTTACTGCAAGGCCAGGGAGGGAGAGCGCACCTGAACTCTCCATTTCAAGAGGGGAGTTTTACAAACTATGGTTCAAGTAGATCATGGTCCTTTCCCTCCGAGGGTCCTTCCTCCTCCCAGCCTTCTTCTTTCCAACAGCTGTCAGGGTAACCGGGGTCAAATGAGAGAGGGTGTCAGCAGATGTGTATACAGGCCATCTTCTCACTGAAGCGATCATGTTAGCGTTCCTGCAAAAACAAGGACAGTGAGGAGGGGAATTATACTGGGGTGCCCCCTGCTGGTTAAATCTTAAAGGAAACTCAGCAAGTTGACATCTAGTCAATTTCAAAATAGGAATTAAAGAGTTCCAGGTATTAACTTCCCCCAGGACTCCCCAGCCAGTGCATGTGATTTCACAACTAGTACCCTCATTTTAAAGAAAAAAAATCCTCTCCCTTCTTGCTGTGTGTAATATATGCAGGAAGTAACGGGCTGTATGAAAAGCACGGTGTCAGATGTAAAGCAAACTACCTGAAAATAGAGGAAAACATTTAGGGTCCTCTAATCCTCCAGCAACACTTAGCTAAGAGGTTCGTTGTAACCAGGGTAGACAAAGGATTTTCTAAGAGTGATTTTCAAGGAGCCAGTGCCCATTTAAACAGCAACAAATATAATGTACGTGATCCAAGTCCACTCTCTACCCAGTGCTTTCAATTGTCAGAGTGCTATACCAAAGATAAGGGCCAGATTTTCAGAGGCAAAGGGCACGTGCAGCTCCCATTGACTGCAGTGGGATGGGTCAGTGCTCAGCAATCCTGAAAATTTAACCGTAAGCAAAGAGTCCTCCAGGGTGGATTGATTTAAATCACCAACTGGAAAGCCTCAATTTAAATAATCAAGTTTGATCAACTTTTCCATTTGTCCTTCAGGTGCATTCTCATTGGTTGATATAACCACTAATACATGTTGATTTACAACTAAACAGAGCCTTTACAATAGATTTGGTCCATCTTTTTGTTACCTAGGAGGGTATGCTATAATTACGTACATTTATTTAAGCAATTATATAAGTAAATATTTTCCAATTCTTATTAGTTGTACATTTAGTATGTTAGAAAATAGTGGCTGGGCGGAGTCATAAATATTAAGAATTTGAGGACTTAGCCAATCAGAGCTCAGGTAGGGAGAAGCTATAAAATAATAGTGTGAGAGGGAGACTGAGTCATAGAATCATAGAATATCAGGGTTGGAAGGGACCTCAGGAGGTCATCTAGTCCAACCCCCTGCTCAAAGCAGGACCAATCCCCAACTAAATCATCCCAGCCAGGGCTTTGTTCCCCTGTCACATCTCACATGCTGGCATGGAGAAGGGTGTCTCTCAGAATGAGGGGCCATGTCTAATACTAGGGCAGAAGGGACTTCAGGAGGAGGAGAGAGCCCCTCTCAGCCTCATCCCTCCCCCTGCACACACACAGTTTGATCATCTCGGGGTGAGAAAGGGAAGGAGTCACTCTCTGCTCCCCTGACACCCTGCTGGAGCAGAGTCCAGGGACACGCAACCCCCCGCAAGCTTGCCCTTTGAACGATCACACGTGGCTGCTGAAGAAGCAAACGGTGATGCGACCACAGTGGGGCAACTGGTAGTGCCAAGCTCACATTTGCAAGCTGGCGGAGGGAAGCCGACAGGTTTCCAAATGTAAAGTCTGTGCAAGGCTCCCCCAGGAAACAGCAACCGCTCTTTAACTTCCCTCAGCCCGGCCCTACACGCGCACTGCTGCGGGCGTGTCCACTCAGCATTCAGAGGGGTCAGTCTATAGGCTTCTGGCTGTGCTGGCTGGGAATGCTTCCTCCTCAGATAGAGATCCCATCCCGGATGGGGCCAGGGGCTGGTGCCTTTGGCTCAGGGGAGTTCTTAGTGCCGCTGCCCTGTGGCAAGGAGGGCAGGGGAGTGGGATGTTACGGTGGTTTTAGCTCCCGTGCCACAACTGAGCACAGGCCACACCTTCCAATCTCGACACTGGCAGTGACTCCCCAAGACCCACCTTGTTGGCATCACAGCTCAGCCTGCTGCCCAGCTCTTCACCCTGGAACGTGCCCAAACCCTGCTGCCACTGCACTGTGGGGGCTGCCCTGACCCAGCATCACTTCCTGTGGGACCTTGGGCAGAGCGGGTGAGCTCAGGGTTTCTCCTCAGCGTCTTGCATCCACTAGCTGTGTAAGGAGAGCCCTTTGGCAGCAGACTGACCTTCTTTGGGGTGTGGAGAAAGCCTGACCCTCAGACCCATCGGCTCAGGGGTTATTTCTCCCCCAGGTAGGAGGCGCTCTTCCCGGTTTTCTTCAGCGTGGCCAGCAAGGTGTCGACGCTGTGCTCCGAATTGATGCACACCTTCTTGTTGGGCAGGTCGATCTCAAACTGGACACCTGGGGGAGGTGAAAGGATACCCCGCGTGTGAGAAGAACCGTGCAGCCTCCAACCAGAGGACCCGCCATGGCCACCGCCCCCTGACTCTGCCCCCTCCCTCATGGATGGGTTAGAGCTGATGCACTGAGTATCCCATTAAGAACCAGGTGAGCAGTCTGAAAACATAAACAAGACTTGGGTAGTGTGTGCCCATCCTTGCTCTGATGCAAACTCAGACATCACCCAACCACTGCTCCTGCTCGGACATCTCAGTCCTGCCCCACAGGTACAGCCCCCAGCCATGCAGCTTCTCATGCTGCTAACTCAGCCTTTTGACTTCACTGCAACATCAGGAGAGGGCACAAATACCCCTCTACTGCATTTCTTCAGCACCTTTCCTCCACAGGTCTCAGAGTGCTTTGTGGGGCTCCTTCTCTGCCCATGCCTCCAACCACCAGAAGTCCTCGCCCCCTTGGTTTAAAGGGACAATCCTTAAACGTGCGACTGGCGAGGAAAGTGCTGAGAAGCAGGCGAAGGGTGCAGGGATGCAGGATTGAGCTGAGAGACAGGAATTTCGTTTCCAGCGGCCCCCCCAGAGCAAAGTCCCTCTCTGTCTGCTGGGGTCTGAAAACAGATGCTCAAGGCACACTGTCAACTAGAAAAACTACCCCCAGGATACATGGAGTACATCACACAGAGCGGGCAGTCAAAGGATATTCTGGTGACACAGGTTTTGTGCGCCTCCAGCTGGCACGTCAGCATATTACCACCACCAGGCAAAAACATTGCAGTGACCTATCCGCTCCAGAGCTCGCCTGCCGCCTCCCGCCTGGCCCTTCCCTTCCAAGGGAAGCACTGTCCGTGGCTCCAACGAGAGGCTAAGTAGCAGGGCTGGACTGATCTAGTTCTAGCACTGCCATCCTGCTCGGAAATGGCATTTCCCTGGTCTCTTCCTGAGGCAGCAGGGCCACACAGGGTGAGGGAGGGAGAGGCATCCATGAGAAACCAGAACTGGCATGAGCCACCGGCGCTGGGTGCATTCGCATTCATTCAGAGCGCTCTGAGGTTTCTTTGCCCTGTCAGTTATTGTTCCACCTGCCATGTTGCTAGGGAGCGGCCATCTGGCTATCCGGGAACTCCAGCGCGGCTCTCTTGGTAAATACAGCTCAGCAGACATCAGCGTCAATATTTGATTTTATTTTTGAAGTCTATACTAAATAAAAGTTCAGCTCCAGCAGGCCCACTGGCGTGCCGGGCATTTCCCTGGTGGTCTTAGCTCGTCAGCTGAAGCTTGGGCTGGCCCACTCTCAACCAAGCTGAACAAAGCTGGGCTTTCCATGAGGAGTCGCTCCTCTACTGCGTGGGGAAGGCAGCTGCCAACTTACCCACCCCAGGCTGACTCCACTCCTTTGTAATACAGATGGGGCATGGGGTTTATCGTTTGGAAGAGCTGGTAAAAGCACCTGGATGGAAAAGCGCAGGCTGCTTGATCAGTGGCTGGGAAGGTCAACCTGTTTCTCCGTAGCCACGGCAGTGATTGACTCCCTGTGCTTGGCAGGGCCGCTGTTCTGACGCTGGCAATATCCCTCAGGGGAATCACAACAGCCATCCCTACGGCAGCAGTGCAGAGGAAGGAGTATGCTAGATGCACCAGGGGCATCAGGCCCCTGCTCCTTCTGCTCTCGGGGCCTGGTCCAAAGCCCAGCGGAGTCCGTGGAAAGACAGGGATGTCAGTGGGTTTGGGAGGAGGCACTGAAAGGAGAATAGAAACGGCTGCAGTCTGGTGACTGCAACTTCCTGTAGTCACAAGAGAGCTCCGAGCAACTTCCCTCCCCCCACCTCATCAAAGGTCACAGATTCCAATTAGACATCTTGCCACTGCAGATCAATAATTCGTTACTGACTAATCAGCTGCAGCAGCGGCTCCCACAGGAACAGGGTGGGTGGCTGGCTTTCAAGGAGCGGCTTGACTCCCAGCTCATCTGCAGGGGGAGGGCAAGACCGAGTTTGGAACAGGCAACCCTCCAGCCCCCAATCGCTCCTCTGCGAGCGTGGTTGGGCAACACCATGCTAAGCCGGCCAAAGTCCTTTCTGCTTCCCTCTGCCAGGAGTCTTTCCCCAGGCCTGGGCAGGCAAGTGCCCCGAGAATGGGCTTGAGAGGCCCCATCAGACTACAAAGGAAGAAGGGTCTGGCTGTGAAATAGCCAGAAGGGGTGGGGCAGGGTGGATTTTAAAAAGGAATGGGCAGTTCGTGTTTTAAACGTCGCCCGCATCTTTGCCAAGGCTGCCCAGAGAGGAGCTGCACAAACCCCCTGCAGGGGCTCTGTCCCTCGCTGTCTCTCACAGGTACCGCATTAATGCCACTGCTTCACACCCCTTCTCCTGGCTGCCCGGAAATGCTGCTTTGCCCAGGCAAGTTTCTCTCAGGAGAAGATCACCTGGCAGACTCTTGTCTGTTGCCAGGAATGCAACCGGTCAGTGACAGAAGGGCCCCAACTGGGCCAGAGGTGCCAGCCTGAAGGTGTTCAGGTAGCAGCAAGAGTAGCCTGAATATTCCCTGGAACCAGTCCTGAAATGGTGCCACATGGCGAAGAGCAAACTGAATGCTAGGAACAAAAGCAGGAGCCGGTTTTGCAGAGAGGGGAGCAGGTGAAGGCTGTAAGTGAGGACCCAGTTCTTTAGGGAAATCATTTATAGCATACAGGGTGAAATCCTGGCTCTATTCAAGTCAATGGCAAAACTCTCCTGGGGTTCAGCAGGGCCAGGATTTCATGGCTCTTCATCCAGGTCAGACAATCCACACTTTGCCTTGGCAGGGGCTTATGCTGGCTATGCCACCTGCCAACAGAGCAGCTCCCTGTTTGTGGAGGGCGTTGTCTGGCATGCCAGAGCCTCCCACGCAAATGCCACGGCTGGTCAGTCCAAAGCAATACTCCTCTCCTGGGGGGGTTGCACGGTCTCTTACCAAAGGAGGAGTCAGAATAACGAGGCCTTCCCTCACCCGTGAGGATTGAGAACTACCCCCAGCGATGGGTGACTGCCAGGACACATAGCTTGAGGCGGGGGCCCGTAGGAGTGGGGCACTTGGACTACAGTTTCCATTTCACTGCCATAGGAGCCGTTGGTCCCTTAAGGCTAGTATGGAAACTCCCACATCCGTGAAAGCTGTTTGCTGATCCCTGTGCAATTCTACACCTGGCTCAGAGCAGTGCCACTCACCTCCCAGCTTGTTGAGAACGCGGGTGACCGCGTTGGAGCACCCTTCGCAGGTCATGTCAACAGAAAACTCATGCTTCTGAAATAAGGAAGAGAACGGATTGGAGACAACCAGGAGCCCTTCTTGCTTTGTCAGCAATTATCCCAATACACTGACCCAGGCCCTCTGGAGACCTGGCTTTGAAACCCTCATGATTTGTGGGTTGTGAAACCCTCATGATTTGTGAAACCCTCACAAACACAGCCCCTGCCCCGAGGAACTTACAGTCTAAGTGCAAGACAAACAGAGAACACATGCTACAGACAGCGGGGAGCAGAAGGACCCGTTGAGAACATTGCTCAGCGCGATGACAAGCAGTGGTCTCAATACACCAGCAGCCTGGCCGTCAAGCCTTTTGTAGCCTCTACAGCAAAAGAGAATTTTAAGGGTTGATCTGGAGGAGGAGAACGAGCTAGTTTTGCGGATGTTTGGCTTATCCCAGGCGTGAGGGTCAGGACCCCCCCCAAAGTCAGAAAACCAGGTGCCATTAACCTGCGCTGATGACTCTCTCCCATAGGCCCCCTAGCCCCAGCAGGCCCGAGCGTGCCCCACTGTAGCTACTAGTAACAAGTGATCTGGCTTTCAGGCAAAAGCCCGGCCTACAACGAAGCGGTTCTCCCTGGTCCCTGCTGGGCGCAGCATTCACTGGCGTGAGCTCAGAGAGGGGCTGAGCCCGAACCGCTGACCCAGGGCCCCCCACCCAGGTTTGGGGGACGCCTGGATCCGCCTCTGAACCTTATATCCGGACCAACCCCCCCCCGCTCTCTAGCGGGCCGAATTCGGCAGGCTTCGGGCGAATTCGGATCAGGCCCCTCCCCACCCAGCGGGGCTCAAGGCAGGAAAGGGCCCGATTCGCAGAGGCGTGAGCCCGAGTCGGGCGAGGGGCTGCTCGCCCCGCCAGCAGCCGCTGGCCCCGCCGGGGTCCGTGCCCCAGCAGCCCCGAGCCAGCCAGCGGCTGGCAGCCCGGGCCAGGCGCAGCGAGCGCGGCCGCAGCACCCACCGGCATGGCAGCGGCGCAGGGCGGCCGGTGCCGCTGCTCCTCTCCCGGCTCCGCGCGGACTGAGGCACAGGGCGCCGGTACGTGCCCTGCCCAGCGCCGCCGCAGCCGCCTCCTCCTCCTGCCGGGGGCAGGCTGCTCGCCCAGCCCCTGCGCGCCCCGCTCCGTGCCGCGGGGGGGCGCGGTGCTCGGCCGGCTGCCGGCGCCGGGCGCGCTGCCTGCTGCGGGCGGAGGCGCGTCCCAGACCCGCTCCTGCAGCCGGCCCCAGCCCTGCCTGGCTTCTCCGCCGCCCCGCTCTGCCGGGAGAGGGTTTGCCTCCCCTCCACACCCCCCGCCTTGTAGGATGAATATAATCCCCCGTGGCGCTTTCTCCAGTTCCCCCCCCGTAACCCCACAGGCAGGCTGAGCCCCCTGCACAGGAGCCCAGTGACACTCAGCCATCCCTACTTAACCCCAGACTTGTGGGGGGTGTCTCAGGAGCATCCCCTCCTCCCCCAGCATTTTAGGCTGTGGGCACCGGGGCAGGGAAAGGTGAGAGCTCCTGCCTTCTTGGCTGCCGGCCTGGGGATTGAACTGGGGAACCTCCAGAGCTGAAAGCATGGGCTGGTAGAGCTCCAGAGCCACCCAACGGGGGGCTATAACAGACCCATAGCTTCCGGGGCTGAGCACAGAAGGGGGACTTGTAACACAGAGGAAGAATAGATGGGTCCTGCCCAGGCAGGCCATAAAGAAAATGGAGAGCCCCTGAGCTTTGGAGCCCTGCAGTTGTCCAGATTCACTTAAAGGGAGATGCTGTTATTTATTTATGTTTAAGTGATTGTTACTTTTTGGTTTGGGACAGCTGAGAGTCTTGGGGAAGGCCCTTTACAGGCATGTCACTGTGTTCCCATCACCCTAAGGGGGCCCAATAATTGCTAATGTGCATCCATGCAAAGCATGGACTTGCCAGGAGTACTGGGTGCAAGCCTC
The DNA here is from genome assembly GCF_965152235.1 of Eretmochelys imbricata. Lineage (NCBI taxonomy): Eukaryota > Metazoa > Chordata > Testudines > Cheloniidae > Eretmochelys > Eretmochelys imbricata. Next base: position 6,173,831 of record NC_135579.1, on the reverse strand, counting down.
ACAGGCCAGACTCTGCCAAGCCAAGTTGCGGTGACTTCTGCGTATCTATCCCACAGTCCCTGTTCCTCCGCAGCTCCAGAAGCCGTGGATTCTGGGAGACTTTGCAATGCCACCACGACACCAGAGGGCAGTAGCCAGAAACCCTACGTGGAGGTTAACTGAACAGGGAGGACAAATCAAAAAGTGCAGGGCAAGGACGGAGATCAGAAGTTATTTGCTCCTGAGAGAGAAAAGGTAATTGTGGGAGGACTGGAGTTCTGGGATCAAATTGGTTTAGAGTGAGCTGCCCTGCATTTAGGCCTGCTGAAAGCAAATGTAATCCAAGCTATATTTGGCATGACGCATGTGCACTATTTGGAGCACTTTTGTGGAGGACCCAATGTTTCCTTAGTGTGTCCTAAGGGTATGTCTACACTATACCTAAGGTTAGGGGGGAACCCTGGTAAATTTCTTTAGTGTAAATGAGACCCAAATGTCACCCCACCCACTTCCATTTCTCCTCCCTTTTCTACAGAGCTGTGACTGGGACAGTAAATCAGGGTTTGGACAATTTAGGATGAAGGGTGAATTTTTTTTTTAAATAATGAAAGAGTTTTCACTCCTAATTAGGAAATGGATTAAAGCTGATGTCAACTGTGCCGATACTGAGAATCTGATTGGGTTTGGGGAAAGGAGATTTTCTCCCAGCTGGACAAACTGCTCCATAAGAATTTGTATGTGAGAGAGCAATAGAAATACCTGCTGCAGATTTAAAAGGGGGTTGTGGATGTGGGCGGGAGTGTAAAAGAAAGAAGTTGGTGAAACAATTGGGAAAGTTCTGAATCAATGGTGGATACTTAACAGCTGTTGGGGAATTCCACCATCCTTAGCACAGAGCCACATGCACCCTGGAGCGATAGTCCTCAGCACTGGAATAAAAAGGGTGCTGGTGGCTGGGGGAAGGTCCCACTGGTGGGGAGATAACAGTGAGGATTAGATGCCTAATGGGCTGGAGGGAGCTGGCTTGGCTTGGGTGCATCAGGAAACCACCCTTCAGCCTATGAGTTGTAAGAGGTTATTGAAGTGTATAGGAGCAGGAGAACCTTCCAGCATGGGGTAGAGCATTGAGTGAAAGCCTGGTAGATGCTCTGGTTTTTCTGCTCTAGAATAGGTCAGGTGAAATGACAGATAAAAATCCACCTGGGAACACTATCTCCTAGCCCCTCTGGAATTGCAAGTATCTCCCAAGCGCTGGCTAGTGAGGTGGTGATTCCTGGTTTTGGCCCCCATCCCAAAGCACTGCACTAAACTAATCCTTGGAAGAAATGGAGTGGAAGAAATCTGCTTTGTAAATCTGAGAGTAGGGTGTGATGTAAAGGAGGTGCTGCACGGTGGGACTGAGAGGCATGGGCAGTGGTGTAGATAATCGATGTAGAAAGTGTGACAGATCAGGATTGAGATGCATTGGTAGAGCTGCCTGAGGAGCCCAGGACTGGAATAGAAAGGGATGCGGCAGGTCGGATTAGAAGAAATGTCTGAGTCGTGCATGGGGAGCTGAGGACTGGAATAGCAGGCCTGCTGCAGGTCAGGAATGAAGTGCGCTGGCAGAGTTGTGTGGGACAAGACAGGAAGTGCACTGTGTAGGAGGGAGTTACAGACAGCAACTGACCACTGTATGCCTGGCAAGAGCACCAAGCTTCAGTTGGATAAATAATATGAATGGGGAGCATCTCCTGCAGGCCCTTGGCCAGAGCAAGCTAAATTGCTTCTTAAAGCAGTCATTCTTTGAATCAAGCTTAACAGCAGGTTCCAGTTGCGAGTCATGATGTTCACTCTCCCTGAATTAGCTGGACATGGGCCCGCATCAAGGGAGGCAGGGTGGAAGATGATACCAGCCTTGAGGCCCAGTAGCACAGGGGTCAGGGTGGATCCATTTCACTGCACATGAAAATGTCATCTTGTTTCACTGCTGTAAAAGTAGGTGCTGATGTGATCGTTTTTATAAGAAGAGCGGTTATCCGAGAGACCATGCTGCTGCACTGTGCCTTGTGCCTCTCTCAATCTGTATCACAAGTGTCCCAACTGTGGGGCTGGGAGAGGGGTTATTTTACACGGCTGTCCGTCCGTTGGCTTGTATTAAACTCTGCAAGGGCCTTGCTACTGATTTATGAGCTGGCAGCTTGCAATGTGGTTCAGGATATAAATAGCAAAAAGAAAAAAAGGGAGGGGGGATATTAATGTTGGGGATGGCATAATGCCAGCTGTAAATCTCTGTACAAGAGAAGGGGGGAGGAGGTTTACACAATGGCTTCTTAAAAGACTGCCCGCTAGGGGAACAAGAGGCATTAAGTCCCTGCTATAGGGTCAGACGTTACCCTCGCTTCCACACCACCACTGATTTAGCTGGGTTTGCACAAGATGCAGGTGAAGGGAAATTTTGGCCCTTTGGAAGAAGAGTCAATTCGGTCCAAGCAATTGTCCGCCTCCTGGCCACCACCTTCACACAGACTTGCTGAGATACAGCAAAAACAAACACATGCTTTAGGAAACTGACCTCAAGCACTGATGGCTTTTACTTTGTTAAAGCGGGGATGTGATATGAAAGCTGCTGTTACCTTATGGGGCTCTTTAACCCTTTTAGGTGACTAAAGGCAATGTGACTTGGATTTTATGTGATGGATCAGTACCTGGGCATCTCTTTCCACTTGGAGAGTGATATCTTTAGTGTAGAGAGGTGAAAAGGCAGTGCAAAAAAATGAACCCCAGGCTCATTTTGGTGACTTGTTTCTTATCAAAACTCTAAGAGCAAGTTTTAGGTGGATGGATTTCTCTGTTTATTTTGGTAAGAGACTGTGAAAGAAGAATGCTAATGTACAAACAGGTGAACTAGGCTATTTGTCTTCTCTTCCAGGTGCTCCTGCACTCAACTCCGTTTGAGGTGGGCACAGATCTCCAGTCTGTGCTTTTCTCGCTGTGCATAGCGGGTGATCTTTACTGATCTGATATCCAAGTGGACTTGTCACTTGGGATGTTTGCTGGGAAATTCCCAGGATGGAGTTTTGTGTGTAATTGGAATGGATTTGATTATATTCCTATGCTGAAAATTCTTAAGAGCAGGTCCTTCACTTTCCCAATGGGTTAAGGGAGCAGTGAAGATCACGCACTCCTGCCTCACAAGCTGGCAGGGCTGTAAACTCAGGGAGCCCTGGGTCAGAACCATTTAAAGGATGCAGTATCAGCCCCAAGGCTTCAGTAATGATGGCACTGCTGAACCTTGATACTGCATTACACATTGTGGCAGCCCCAGGGAAATAAATGGGAATGGAGACGGTTTAGTGCTTTGCACAAAGTGGAGCAGCATCAGGAGTCTTCCAGGGAGACTGGAATGGTGGGGAAAAGCACTGAGATACCATGATGATCAGTGCAGCACACATACCTAGATGAAGACAGGTGGCAACACTGGTGTGGGCCACACTGTGGAATGGAGACCAGGCAAGGCCTGGGCCCAGCGGGAGGCTGGCCGTGCAGGGTTCCGGAGGCTGAGGTAGGCAGGTTCAGCGGGTGACTGGGCCGTGCTGGATTTGGAGGCTGAGCAAGGCCGGGGCCCAGCGAGTGACTGGGCCACGTAGGGGTCCGGAGGCTGGATGCAACGGGTTCGGTGGGTGACTGGGCCGTGCAGGGGGCCGGCCGCAGCGGGTTCGGCGGGTGACTGGGCTGTGCTGGGTTCTAGGAGGATCCCTGGCTCTGTAGAGGCCCCCACGGAGCCAAGGGGGCAGGAGCCAGAGGAACTGGGGTCGGGACGAGCAGGCTCTGGCTCTGGATTCACCAAGGGCAAGTCATGCCTGACTAATCTAATTGTCTTCTATGACGAGATAACTGGCTCTGTGGATGAGGGGAAAGCGGTGGATGTGTTGTTCCTTGACTTTAGCAAAGCTTTTGACACGGTCTCCCACAGTATTCTTGCCAGCAAGTTAAAGAAGTATGGGCTGGATGAATGGACTATAAGGTGGATAGAAAGTTGGCTAGATTGTCGGGCTCAACAGGTAGTGATCAATGGCTCCATGTCTAGTTGGCAGCTGGTATCAAGTGGAGTGCTCCAAGGGTCGGTCCTTGGGCCGGTTTTGTTTAATATCTTCATAAATGATCTGGAAGATGGTGTGGATTGAACCCTCAGCAAGTTTGCAGATGACACTAAACTGAGAGGAGAGGTAGATACGCTGGAGGGTAGGGATAGGATACAGAAGGACCTAGACAAATTGGAGGATTGGGCCAAAAGAAATCCGATGAGGTTCAACAAGGACAAGTGCAGAGTCCTGCACTTAGGACGGAAGAATCCCATGCTACAGACTAGGGACCGAATGGCTCGGCAGCAGTTCTGCAGAAAAGGACCCAGGGGTTACAGTGGACAAGAAGCTGGATATGAGTCAACAGTGTGCCCTTGTTGCCAAATGCCTTGAGGCATTTTGGGCTGTATAAGTAGGGGCATTGCCAGCAGATGGAGGGATGTGATCGTTCCCCTCTATTCGACATTGGTGAGGCCTCATCTGGAGTACTGTGTCCAGTTTTGGGCCCCGCACTACAAGAAGGATGTGGAAAAATTGGAGAGAGTCCAGCGAAGGGCAACAAAAATGATTAGGGGTCTGGAACACATGACTTATGAGGAGAGGCTGAGGGAACTGGGATTGTTTAGTCTGCAGAAGAGAAGAGTGAAGGGGGATTTGATAGGTGATTTCAACTACCTGAAAGGGGGTCCCAAAGAGGATGGATCTAGACTGTTCTCAGTGGTGGCAGGTGACAGGACAAGGAGTAATGGTCTCAAGTTGCAGTGGGGGAGGTTTAGGTTGGATATTAGGAAAAACTTTTTCACTGGAGGGTGAATGTGTTACTGGAATGCGTTACCCAGGGAGGTGGTGGAATCTCCTTCCTTAGAGGTTTTTAAGGTCAGGCTTGACAAAGCCCTGGCTGGGATGATTTAGTTGGGGATTGATCCTGCTTTGAGCAGGGAGTTGGACTAGATGACCTCCTGAGGTCCCTTCCAACCCTGATAGTCTATGATTCTATGGGCTGCAGCCGGGGCCCAGGAGGCTGGGGGGGGCCTGGGCCTGGGCCTGGTGCTGCAGGCCGGGAGAGCCGTGGCGGGCTCAGTGGGCTTGCAGCAGCCCGGGACAAGATGGGAAGCAGGCGGCCCTTGCCTCCAGCAGGGGGGGCGCTGTCTACCCGGCTGGGGAAGGGCAGCCCCTTTGTTAGTGGTGCGTTTCCCTTTAAGTGGCTCTAATCTCCGGCCTGTCAGTCACGCCCAGCCATGCTCCCTAATTGGTTATCGCGCTCACTGCCGGAGTGAGTGCCGCCCCGACCGAAAACGGGGTTTACCTTGCTAGATTTCAAGGGCGCCGCTGGACGACGCAACCACACTACTAAGACTTAGTCCCCACCTCCTCCAACTCTCATCTAATAGCGAGAGGTGCGTCGCTTCATTGGCCAGCGGGGGAGTCAGTTGAGCTTTGTCCCACCTCTGTGGCTGAAACGACAACGTCTGTTGGCTGGTACTTACGTCGCTCACTTTAACGTCCGCCTGCCTCAAGGCAGTGGGATAGGGTGGGTTGGCTGCCACTCCACAAGCACCGCCCCTTTTTCGCAGCACTGGCCAAACGGCGCCCGAGGAGGGAAGGGCGGCGCTCAGCGATTGGCTGGCGGGTTGCGGCGGGGTTAGGCTGCGCGCCGGATATATGTAGCCGGCGGGTGAGCACGCCGTTGCGTGAGGTCTTTCTATTTCCTGGCCGGCCTGCCTCCTGCTCCAGTCCCGCTCCGTCCGCAGGTAACGCGGGAGGGGGCCGGCCTCGGCCTCGGCCTCCCCTTCGGGCTGTCGGGAGCGGGGCGGCTTCGAACGGCGTCACGTTCCTCCCGGGACGGTTGCGCCGCCTCCCAGCGTCACAGACGCGCGGGCCGGGCTCGCCCGGGCCAGGCTGAGCCGTGGGGCTCGGGGCCTCTCGGCTGGGCGGGCAACAAATGGGGAGGGGAAGCTGCTGTTCTCTCCCCCAGGCCTGGCAAGGTGCCCCCGTGGGGGAGCTGTAAGTCGCGGGGGGGCGGGGGTGTGTCTGTGGGAAGGGGGGGGCGGCTCGGGGCTGCAAGTCGCTGGGGGGGGGGTCGGGGGGTGTGTCTGTGGCAACGGGGGGGTGGCGGCTCGGGGCTGTAAGTCACCGGGAAGGAGGGGCCGGGGGGGTGGCGGCTCGGGGCTGTAAGTCACCGGGAAGGAGGGGCCGGGGGGGTGGCGGCTCGGGGCTGTAAGTCACCGGGAAGGGGGGGCCGGGGGGGTGGCGGCTCGGGGCTGTAAGTCACCGGGAAGGGGGGGTGGCGGCTCGGGGCTGTAAGTCACCGGGAAGGAGGGGCCGGGGGGGGGGGTGGCGGCTCGGGGCTGTAAGTCACCGGGAAGGGGGGGCCGGGGGGGGGTGGCGGCTCGGGGCTGTAAGTCACCGGGAAGGGGGGGCCGGGGGGGGGGTGGCGGCTCGGGGCTGTAAGTCACCGGGAAGGGGGGGCCGGGGGGGGGGGTGGCGGTGGCGGCTCGGGGCTGTAAGTCACCGGGAAGGGGGGGCCGGGGGGGGGGGGTGGCGGCTCGGGGCTGTAAGTCACCGGGAAGGGGGGGCCGGGGGGGTGGTGGCGGCTCGGGGCTGTAAGTCACTGGCGGGGGGACGGTGGGGTGGCCCGGGGTTCCCGCAGGTTCCTGACCTGCAAGGCTCAGCGGGCCCCATGCACACGCGTTAGAGACGGGGGCTGCCTGTGCTGGACGTGGGGATAGCAAACCTCGAGCAGTTTGGGCTAGAACAGCGAAACCGTTTTACGAAACGGTTCCTCTGATTTGAAAGCCCTTGTATGTTTGGTATCCGGGATGTGAGGAAGAACCTTCCTCTAGCCCCACGGAAAGGAGTGACGCTATAGAAACAAGTGAACGTTGTTGGGATCGTGGAGGATAGTGTTCTCTCTGAAGGCAAACATTTAAAGGGGGGGGGCAGTTCAGAGGAGGGATACAAACGGGAGAGAAGGAAATTTCATTGTGTGAGGCTAGATACAAAGCTGCAAGCTTTGTTCTGTACTTTACATTGCCTGTGTGTTCCATCAACTATGTAAAATGCCCCCATGTAGTAGCTAGGCTGCAGAGTTTCTTCCTGGGTTAAGGTGGCATGGAAAAATATCCACCTGAGAGATAATGCTTAGCATTTATGTAGCCTTAGTCACCTGTAAATCTCTGCATTGTACAAAAGAGGGTAAGTTTCACCCCTCTTTTGCAGATGGGGTAACATTCTCCTCTCTGTGGCATTAAATGATTTATCCAAGGTCACGCAGCAAGACAATGGTGGAGCTGGGATTAAATGCAGAACTGTGTATAGAACAGTGTGTCTGAAGAGCTCCCAGTCACTTGCGAGGCCCCAGACCTACTTGATTGTGAAAGCCCTACCTGTATTACTGTTCATCGCTTTGGATGCCTTCCATAGAGTTAGTTTGCAAGATTGTACTTGGAATTATTGGTACATGGATGTTATCTGTGTGGTGAGACATCCGCATTAAGCATTGTGTCTGTAATGACAGGTTTCAGAGAAGCAGATGTGTTAGTCTGTATCCGATGACGTGAGCTGTAGCTCATGAAAGCTTATGCTCAAATAAATTTGTTAGTCTCTAAGGTGCCACAAGTACTCCTTTTCTTTTTGTGTCTATAATGTATTCCATGTGAAGGAAGTGGCATCTTCCTATTTAGATGTGAGGAGTGTTTGCACCAAACAGCTATGTTTCCAGTCTGCTATTTTTGTCAGGCCTATCCTTTCACAAACTAATGACAGCTTTAGGAAATGTAGAGAGGCAATCAAGTCCTGAACAGTAACCTCCAGTTGGTATAAATAAAATCATTTGGAGTGTATGTTAGGCCATTATGCGCATCTTATCAACCATGTTTCAGCTACTGAGGTTTACTTTCTTCTCTAGAAAATAGCATCTTCTATTCGCTAAATCAGTCACTTTCACTTATTCATGGGCAAAAGAGGTTAAGAAAACATGCCAGGTTCTCAAATAGGATTTCAGGGAAGATGAGAGTAGACTACAACATATTTGCTGACTGACTAGGATTCTCAGATGTTTATGGCAGTGTTATTGGCTGTGGTAGAATGTTCACACTCTTCACATCTTTCCAAAGATACTATGCATTTCTCTGCTGACCTGAAGTAAAATCGAGTCATGACTTGCAGCAAAATGTCTAAAGTGCAGCTGCTTGTTCTACCCAGTTACACCTGAATGTCATATTAAACTGCAAGTTTACTTTAAGTATTTGGATAACTAAAGAGTTCCCTGAAACAGAGTAAAACTATTGTGTGAAGGAGAAATTCATACATTTATGTTCCCAGGTATCAGAAGTGTGATTTAAACGTTAAAATGTGTCCCTCAGATTAATATGCCCTAAGAGCAATTTCTAAATATCTTATATAAGCATGCAAAATATACCTGTTTACTTATTTTCTTGTGTTAGAAGTTAGTTGTTAGAAAGCAGGAGTACATTTCAAAGTTTCTTTTGATTAAATCGGTTATCATAAGGTCTTGGCTTAGTAGGAAGATGGGGAAACCTTCAGTGTCTGATTTGGTGAATTTACATTAATACTTAATGTAACCAACTTGAAAGCTAGAAGATGGAAGCAAGGAAAGGAAAAATACTTGCCACATGTGTTCCTGACATTCCCAAACTCCCTGGCAAAACGTGAATCTTTTGTAGGAGCCCTAATATGGAATGACGTAGCAAAGAATCCTTTGTATGTACCCTTTCATGGTCCTGGGCAGCCACAAAAGCAGCAAAAGTAATAAAGGTACAAACATAGTGTCTTGTCTTATGTCTGTTAGTGACAAGAGGACCTTTTTTTTGTATAATAGTTCACTAGTCTGCAGTTGGCTATTTGTCCATTCTGCTGCAGCCATGGTATCATATTTGATGATGACTGTCAAGGATAGTAATGACACAAATTTGAACTTTTTGTCTGTTTTTAAAATCTACTAAAACTTCCGAAAATATTTTTGAGAAGTCCATTATTTACCTAGGAGCTGTAGTCCTGATATTCTTATCTATTTGTTAAAGTACCAAACCAGGCTAGAAGCTCTCTCAGGGGAAATAACTACACCGAACCCTCGCTAGAACACACGTCTATATTGCACACATTCGCATGTAACGCAGTCATGGATCCCAAATTTAATTGCTTTAATTGGAATTCATTTTAATGTGGTCCCCGCTATAACGCGGAACTGCGCATGGATCCCAAATCTTGTGCTCTAGCGAGAGTCCGGTGTATATTCACTTTAGTCTCAAACTTCCATAAAGGTTGCTAGAAATAATGTGAAGTACTTTAAAGACTCACTGTATTGAGTCTACCTCCTTTAGCTCAGTGTTATCAAACAGCATTCTTAAGGCTGAAATTTAGACCAAAAAATCTTTTCCTATTAACATTTCAGTTCATGCTGCAGAAAAACATCTCCCAGGATGGTTTTAGCACATGTCACCTGTTGAGAATAGTTGAGAACTCCACTGAAAACACATGCTAATTGAGGTTGTTCTTTCCCCTTGCACAGTGTGTATACCAAATTATACACGGAGGAACACTGGTTAAAGAAAGTATAGTTTAAAAAAAACAAACCTGAGGGCTAGTTTCTCAAACTGTAGGACAATTGTTTGGTTTTTGGCCTTTAACCCTAGTGACTTTGAGAGAGAGCTGCTGAAATTGACATATGACAAGCCCTGTTGGATGAGTTAGGAAACACTTGTAAACTAACTGCTGCAGCTTTCCAATGACGTAATCCAAGCCTTTTTCGCTGCGTATTTTTAAGTGACATGGCAGGTGGGAAGTTGAAGAGGAGAAGTCAGAAGGTGGATTAAAATGGAGTGGGTCTCAGATCTTATGACAAGTGATGCTGTCCTGTGCACATACATGTCAGCTACTGAGTTTGTTGCACTTCATCTTTGGTTTCATTTATGTAATGAGACTTTTTTTTCACAAAGTGTGGGGATGTGTACAGTTATTGACATGCATTTTAATCAAGTGACTGGTATTGAAAGTCTTTAGCCTTGGATTAAAATATCAGTCAGAATTGTTTCAGCTAAAGCTGCTGTGTTGGAAATGTCTCCAGCTGCCTTGACTAGGAAAAAAGAGAGGTCGGATATTAAACACAAACTATTAAATGAATGCATCTGATACTACAACAGGGGTTCTCAAGCTCTTTTGAATCATGACCCCCCAACTTTACAAATATTTTTGGAGGCACCCACAATATCCTACACATTTGTAATGATATGTGTAATATTATCCTTTAAAATCACCCTCTAAACTTTGGTCACTATCTTGCATCTTCTGTCATATCCCAGACCACTTCGGTTCCAATTTAATTTATTAGTGCTGTTGTGCTGACTATTAGATGAAGGAAAAAACAGTGTTAAGCACTGTGAAATTACCCAAGGTACAATCTGAACTGATGAACAGCTGTCTCCTCAGTTCTCCAACATGGGGAGCCTTTTACATTGCTTTGCTGTGAGAGCTACCACTCCTGGTTTGCTCACTCACAGACTCTAGCATGTTACTTACAGTTAGAGTCTGAGTGCTATAGCCAGCCACTCATGAATTACACTGGAGAACAACACTAGGAAATTCCAAGTCCCAGACTTTTCCCAGAAGTGTATGTCTTACGCTATCCAGCTCTTTACTGGACAATGCATGCTCATGTAAAGTCGGTCATTTTAATAATAGAAAATGATTTGCACAAATCCAGTAATCCCAAATAGGGTTTCCCAAACATACTGTTTTAAATAAAACAAGTTTAATAATTACAGAAAGATAGATTTTAAGTGACTGCAAGTAAGGAGGCAAAAGAGTCGGAATTGGTTACAAGAAAATAAAAGTAAAATGCAACTAATGCCTAACTTAACAAGCGAAGTGAATTCAAAGCGGGAGGGGGGGCTCACTATGTTTTGCAGATCCTGGCTGAATGTCTTTCAGTCAGAATCCCTCCCCCAGTCCAATGCTGCTTCCTTGTTCCTCAGGTCTTGTCGATGCTGTGGGTAGAGAGAGAAAGGGAGAGAGAATTTGGGGCATCTGCTCTCCCTTTTAGTTCTTTCTCTTCAAGAATCATCCCCAGCTGAGGTCCAGGAGATACCGTCTATGTTGATGAGAGCCCCAATCTGTTTTTGTCAAAATGTAGATTTATTTTTTTCACTCACACCTTCTTTCCTGCCAAAGAACGGCCACTCAACGATGGTCCACCAGACTCCATTTGATACCTGACTGAGGTGTCAGTCACCCCCCTGTCTCCGTGGAACTGGCCCATGACTGCTCTCCAGACCTGGAACATGTCCCAGCAACATCACACAGTAGAATTCTGCAGCACTACACACAATGCTGCCATACACATCCCACCAGGACAACAATGATCACTCTCAAATGATCTCTCACAAGGCACACCCTTCACAAAATGTATCATCTTGTAAAAGGGGTGAATATGGGGTACAGCCTGTCTCACATCCATTTCAAAACTTCTGGAATCCTGTTTTCAAATGACACAAACATTTTTTCATGTCTAAAGTCATGCCAGCATTGACATGAGGACAAGAGCAAGATGGTCAGGATAACCTGCTTTTTTAAAGTGTGCATGTTGCCTAACATACTAAAACCTCTTTTCCATATGCTTGTCCAATACTAATTTTGTCAATATCTCATAGCATTCATACATAACTCTAACATTTGTATTGCTACTTAGTTCCCTCTTAAAGTGAAATCTGAGGGGCTACTTGTGTTAACAATAAAACAGGACTGAAATAAGACCCCGTGTCTATATTTAGAAGAAGCTGCGATGGCCCAATGAATCCAGATGGAAAAATTGTGAACCTAATGATGAATGATTTTTCTTCTCTTCATTGAGCCATTGTAGCTGCTCTTGACTGTCAAAACAACTGGTTATTATGACAATAACATAGCAATAGCCACTGTCACTTTGGTTGGTTGAGGGACATGCAGAAAAGGTAAAAATACTGAAAAAAGCTGACCTATAGGAGTATTGAAGTACTTTAATTAGCGCATGGTACACAGAAAATATTGACTCTCTTAATAAACTGATGCCTCATGCTTCTAGGCTCAAATATCTTGTGAACTGTCAGGACTAGAAACACTAGATCAGGGAGGTCAGACTATGGCCCACATGCTGGATCTGGCCCATCAAGGCTTTCAGTTCGGCCCATGGGATTGTCAGCCCTGTGGCGCAGCAGGGCTCAGGCAGGCTCCTTGGCATCGCTCCGCTCCTGGCACCACGTCCCTTCAGCCCCCTGGGTGGGGTCGGGGGCAAAGGGCTTGGTGCGCTGCCCTTGCCTGCAGGCACCGCCCCCCGCTGCTCCCATTGGCTGGGAATGGGGATCTGTAGCCAGTGGGAGCTTCAGGGGTGGTATGTGCAGGTGAGCGCAGCGTGCGGTTGAGCCACCTGTCCCACCCCCAGGAGCCACTGCTGGACATGCTGGCCACTTCCAGGGTTTAGTGTGGGGCTCGGGCCGGCAGGGGGCCTGCCTTAGCCCCGCGGCCTGCTGCTGGCACCCCGGAGCTGTTTGAGGTAAGCGGTGCTGTGCCAGAACCTGCACCCCAACCCCCTGCCACTCACCTGCACACCGTACCCGCCTCCTGCACCCCAGCCCTACATTCATGGCCCTGCATACAAGTTCCCCACTCAGGTGTGGTCCTCGGGTCAAAAATTTTGCCCACCCCTGCACTAGAGAATCAGTACAAATGGTTTTAGGATCAGTAAACTTCTGCAGGCACTGGTCCAGTACCACAGATCAGAAGTTTCCTATGCCTGCACTAGGACCAGCATTTGTGGGGGGGATTGTGTCCTAGGATTTTACAAAACCTAAGGGTAATTGAAATTTCTATGAATTTTCTGAAGCTCTTTTACTCTTTCTGGGCATTTAGAAGGCAAATAGGGTTGGAGATCTGCTTCCCTGTTGAGTTTACAGGGAGATATGCCAGTAAAAAAACCAGACGTTACCCAGTAGTGTTTGCAACACGTGGTACAACCTTGTGCTAGTAGCAGGAGAACCTGAAAGTGAAACTTCTTAGCCTGTGGTACATCTCATTTTGGACAAAAAATTCTCCTTGAAGAATTTGCCAAAAAAATTAACATTCTGCATACAATATTTTAAAATTCTATATATTTTATATATCAAAATAACACAGAATAATGGGACTCCCGCTGCCAGCCCTGGGCAGGAGTACTGGGGGAAAACATAAAATTCTGCAGGAAACATTAATTCTGTGTAAATTATGCATTACACAGTGGTGCAGGATTCCAGCAGGAGTAAAAAATAAATAAATGGTGAAATAAACCGGGTCTATGAATTTTTTTTTTTTTTGTCTAGAGTGTAGTAAAACCCAAACCACCTTCTATATAGCAAGCACTCAATTTTTAACTCTCATGATGTCCCTTTATTTGACCCCTTGTATCCAGATCTGCTAGGGAAATTTTTAAAACTTATTACCTTCTGGTGAAAATAACACTAAATATATTAGTCCTTTTTTGAGATTGGTTCTTTTGTTCACCTGCTGACTGACTATTCTTGTTGACTCCAGCAATATAGGGAAGAGTCTGTTTAGCATAGTAAACTAGCTTCCAACCTATTGTATATTTCTCTGAAAAAATGAACACTATGTAGGTTAGTCCTTGTTGTTTCACTGAACTATTGTAACCTCTAATACCACTAGTATCTCCAGCAGCACTGTATAGCAATGTGGTATTTGGGCCAGGGTATGAAAAACTTACTAGATGCCTATTAGGCAGAGCCCATTATGAAATGTCATGAGGAAGCTCAGTCAGTGGGGTCCAAGGGCAACATCTTAGTGATATCTTGAGCCCTGCTATCCTCCGCTGCTGATAATGGGAGAAAGTTGGGATTTCTACCAGGTTGCTCTCTCTGAGCCCTACTTGTGTGGGACTGTGTCTTTAATATCTGCCTTTAGCTAGTACGGGTGGTGATAGAGTGAAAGCTGCACCCTCCCATGCTCCTAGCTGCAGGTGGCGGGGGTGGGGGCGTGGATTTTTTTGGTCTGTTTAATTTCTTTCCTGCTAAGAGCTTCTCGGCTTCTCTGAGGGGAGCAGGTCTCCACTACTCTACCTTATCCTTCATATTCTGGGGTTTCTTCTCTTATGAACATCCTCCTATGCTTGCCTCTATAGCATGAAATTAACATTCTTGAGCCACTACTAATCTCGGATTCTAAATAGCAGCAATGAAAAGCACTGGTTAGTTTAGCTCTTGCTGCTTGTCAAAACTGCGAACAGCAGCACAGACACTGGGTTTTGTTTACAAACTGGCAGACAGTGCTGCATCTGTTTACTCTGGGTTCGCATTTGGAAAGTTTATTAGCAACAATGATGACTAGAAAGTGTAACTTCTGTAGAATACAAGTCATTTAGGAAGTTTGGCTTATTTATTCATATTGTATAGAGGCTTGTCTGGGAAGGTTTCCCCTCTGCCATTGGCAAGCGGTGAAGTAGATCTCTTCCTCTCTCCTCCCGCCCCCCCCCCCCCCCCCAAAGTATTGGTCAGGGCAGTGCTAACTTTAAACTTAATTTTGAGCTGTTTTGCATGTGTTTTACATGTGAACTTTTTAGCATGTGTCATTGAGCAAAAAAGTTGCATCCCTATAAAAAAGATTTCTGTGTGGTACAAAGCATATTTTTCAAGGACCCTTTTTAAAATTTAGATTTTTTTTCCTGTCATGTTGGTTTGGCTATATTATTTCAACCAGGAAATAAGCCTCTGGTTCAGACCCCTGCCCCCCAGCTGCTAGTGTGTGTCTGTGTCTGTCTGTCTGTCTGTCTCTCTCTATAGAATGTGTTTTTCATCAGATTTTCAATGCTCTCTACAAAGGAGGTAAGTTGTTATCCCCATTTTACAGATGGGGAAACAGGAGAAGAGAAGTGATTTGCTCAGGATCATCTAGCAATCGGTGTCAAAGCCTGGAATAGAACTCAAATCTCCTGAATCCCAGTCGATCGCTCTGTCCACTAGACTCTGCTGCCACCCTTCTATAAGTTACGTGGCTTTCCTTCTACAGCAGTGACTAGAGTTTATGGCAGACCTAGTGTATGGCTGGCTAAAATGTGTGAGTGCGCTGGTGATCCAGGTTAACTTTTTATTAGACACAGCTACATTTTGAGTTAAAATGTCCTTTAGTAATCCACTTAATTGTATTAATATACACTGTACACTTTTTTTAATTACTCTATGCTTGGTTGACTGAGGTTCACCTGCTGCTGTTTTTCAGTGGGCAGTCACTTATGGGTTGCATTAGTAGTATTTCATAGGAGAAAGTAATGTAACAGTTAAAATACCGATCACTCTAACTCATTACAAATCCCATTATTCATGGATAAAAGACCTTGCGTCAGACATTCCATCACTTAGCTTTGTGCACCTACTTCCAAAGAGATGAGGTTTTTGATATCTTTAGATACAATAGAGCAGTTTGTGCCCATTCAGCTGCTGTAGTTCATCGGCTTTACTGTAAACTATCTATGCTTGGAAGGCCAGCTTGTAAGATTTTCTCACAGGCAGACCATACAATCAAAGTACAAAACAGTGCTAGTGTCTATAAACAGGTAACTTCCTATAATGCTCTCTGCTTTCCATCTGTCTTTATATAAAGGCTTTCTTTTTCATTTAGGGTTCTTGGCTTTTGAAATTTAATGCCTAAATGGTATTCACCTTTTTTTAAAGGCACTCTTTATCTTTGCGAGTACAGTAGAACCTCACCAGAGTTACAAATGGACCAGGCAACCACACATCTCATTTGGAACCAGAAGTACACATTCGGGCAGTATCAGAGACCAAAACCAAATACAGCACTGTGTTAAACGTGAACTACTAAAACAAAAAAAGTGAAAGCAGAATTTTTCTTCGTAAGTAAAGTTTCAAAGCTGTATTAAGTCAGTGTTCAGTTGTAAACTTTTGAAAGAACCAGCATAACCTTTTGTTTAGAGTTATGAACATTTCAGAGTTACAAACAACCTCCATTCTCAAGGTGTTTGTGACTCTGAGGTTCTACTGTAGTTATTCCCCAACTCATGGGAGACAAACTTTGACATTAATTGCCCATGTTACTGATTCTAACTAATGCTTCAAGATTTCTGTACCTGAAGCTCACTGGGTGCTGGCCCCTACCAGTGCTTGCAGTCTTGCAGACTGGTTTGTCAACAAAATCTGTTCTTTTAATAGCCTCTTTCCCCGGGTAGTTGAGGGTGAGTTTAGTGGCCTTCCCATTCTTTCTGATCTCTGGTAGCTCAATATTTGTTACCTTTTTCGTGTTTAAATATGCATTTCCTTGAAAAGTTCACATTACTTATTCTACTTTAGAACAAGCTGGTCTAATGATATGCTTTACCAGCTAGGAGACCAGTGCTCTAGATTTCACTTAGAGATGCAAGTTTATTCTGCTTGTACCATGTTGTCTATCTGATCTGTAGTGTTTGTAACACTATAGTTTTCCACAGGTACCTACTTGCTGCTTTCCCCCACTCATTTGAGCAAACAAAGCCGAATGGATCCATCCAAAAGATATTTGAAGCAGAAGCTAACAGAATGGAATATTTATGCTATAATTAATAATTTATTAATAATTTCATTCGTCCCATTGTGGACTCATGTTGGACTGTGATTCTAGTGTAGGCTATTCTACAAATCACTGTTTATACTGAGCCATTCTCACACAAGCAGGTCATTCTCACCTGTTACTAAGCAACCTGGAAAAATCTGAAAATGGCACTTCATTACTGCAATTGTGATTACTAATGACTATATCTTAAATATCCAGTGTCCTTTTGGATTCAGTATTTATCAAGTATGGAATAGGATATACAACTTCTATAAATCTCTGTTACTGTGCAGGTTTTTATAAGCAATTCTTCAGCTTTCAAAAGGTAGCAATTGATAGAGGTTAAGGAACTACTCGGCTACCAACACAGTCAAGAGCTAGGGTATATAGTAAGTATAGTCAAACCCTGAAGTTTGCAAAAATCCTCATAGAGAACCTAGTGAGTGCATGGTGCCAGAATGTCCCTTCTATAACTAGATAAGGCTATGGAGGTGAAAAAACTAAAAATGTGTTGTATTTTCTCAAGGCTATTGTGGGTGTCACTTAAGTGGTGTGACAGTGCCATGAGAATCCTTGCGCACACTTACCTCATGGTTACGAAGGCTTGGGACAGCTTTCCTCACAATTCTGTAAATTTACAGTAAGTCATAAAAAGCGGACTGATGTAACGGAGATATCAGAGGAGTCTTTATTTTTACATATGGTAACATTAGAAGATTGGGAATCAAAGATTGCTGCAGGATTATTCACTTCATTATGCTGCGAAATCTTCCCATCAAAAGAAACTAATGCTTTGAAGTGATTTAATAGTTTGGTAGATACTTTCTCTTCGGTTGAAATGTTGGCAAAAAGACGACGTGATGAGTTAGGTGGAAGATAAAGGTAAAGGGGTGTGAAGGTAGGCTATTTGGAAAACCTGTAGCCTGGTCCTAGTGTTTCTAGAAACCATTTCTTCCTCTCTGTTTTGATTTCAGCTGTGTAAAGCATCCTTCTGGTAGCACACTTGGTAGTACTAAACACAACAGCAGTCTCCTCAAAAGGGATGTCTGGAATCCTTTTGATTTAAAATGTCAGTTGAACCTACCCCTCTGGGATCATTATGACAGATTAAATGTCTTTTGTGATCACTAGCTGGGCTCGCTGTGAACCTGAACTCTGCATACAGAGCACAGGAGATAAGGATATCTGGAGGAAATGTGACACAACTAGGACTCTTGTTGAATTTTATAACTTCAGTCTTGGGTTATTGAAAGTCACAGGTCAGTTTATTTTGATTATATAGTAATTTGGTGAATGTTTTAGAAAATGCTAATCAATTTTGGCTCAAACTAAGATGAAAGACCACCTATCTGTCACAGTCCAAATATGGTAATGTGGTGTTGTGACTCTAAATCTTAAATTTGTAATTTAATGCACTGTTTGCATAAATCAATTTTTAATTTCTATAACTGTACTTTGGAAACTCAGTGACTAGCACAGATTTTCTGCAAAGTTGTAGCATTATAACAGATAGTGGGAATTCCACCAACCAAGTGAAGACCAGTTTAGCTGAGGTATTTTGTCTAAATTTAATCTCTTGCTTTAATAAATGGCTAGGATTTAAACTTTGGTAGCAGTATACAGAATGTACATAACCTGTTGGTTTTATATTGAGTAGCACTGTGTTACTCTACTCCAAAGTGGTGGTCCGTGGACCAGTGCCGGTCCACGAGCCATCGGCTGCTGGTCGGCATGCACATTGAGGGGGGAAAAAAAATGCCAGTCCCCCACATCAGATAGCTTGAGAAGCACTGAAGTAATCTAATAAATTATTCCTTACACTTGGGAGTAAGGTGAATGAATGTTAGGAAATAATTCGGTCTCCAGCTCTTCTCTTATGACCCTCTCCCTCATCACCACTGCCAAAAAGATGGGTTTTTGATAACTCGGATACTACTGTGGTGTGGACAGTATAAAATACACTTTTACATTATCCTGTTCCTTGAACATAGGTTAATGGTAGCAATATATTCCTGAGTGTTGTGGAGCAAATATTCTTTCTGGAGAGATGAGGTTTATATTGTTCAGTTTGTTGGCTGGAGAACATGAGCAGATGGTTGCTGGTAGAAAAGCAGCAGGTGCAAAAGGAGTAAAAACAGATTGCTGTCCACTGATTAGGTCCTGTTGGTTTTTCACTTTTTTAAAAAAGTCTGCTTAATAAGGGTTGGACTCCCTTTTATTGCTCCTTGCATGGTACAAGTCAGCAGTAAATATGAAAAAAGAAAAGGAGTCCTTGTGGCACCTTAGAGACTAACCAATTTATTTGAGCATGAGCTTTCGTGAGCTACAGCAAGTCTATATCAGAACTAAGTAGCAAGTATTGAATTAGAATTGCCCTTTGCTAATTTAGTGTGGTATTTGTATGATAAAATCCATCTTTGATTAGCCGAGGTAGAAATCTGTCTTCAGTATAGTAGTGGCCCAGTTTAATACAGCAGCATGCAAAGTAATGTGAATCCTAGTGGCTGAATGTAGATAGGAAACATTAATCTATGAAAGGAAAAAGATACAAATCAAAGGGGGAAGGATTCTGATAAAATGTTCATGTTTTTTGTACAGTATATTCTGTTGGATTTGGGATTGTGTCAAATTCTATGGAGAATTCTGTGGTAGTAGGTCATGAAGGCTCTGTGAAACAAAAGTGTACCAAATTGGACTTCCATTCTGAAAGCAATAGAAAATGGTTAGCTTTGTGTGTCTGATTCAGCTTCCTCTGAAGAGAGTGAAAAGTCTCCTATTGAGTCACTGGGAGTTAGATCAGGCCCTATATGTGGGTATTCACAAATATTTTGTGTGCTACAAAAACCAAGCTTATAGGACAAACAAGCAAGTATTATGTCCTCTACTAACCTGGAATCCAGCTCATTTTCAAATGTAAACAATGAGATGGGCATGAAAAAAATCTATCATTCTTGAGTTTGTTACAGCATCACTGTGATCTGTGCAGTAACTAAATGTTGCCTCTTTTCTTAAAGTGGGTATTGGATAGGACTCTACTCTTATTTTTCATCATTTGTAGTTCCACCAATTTAATGCATCCCCCCCCTTTCTTTAATAGTTTGAGGTTATTTGCAGTGTCACCCAATGAAATTAAGTACCCAATTAAATTAATAGTGGATGGGGAGCTGGATCTATACATATGATTCACATTTGGAAGGCTTTTTGCATAACCATCATGGTGAGAAACTTTTTTGTTTGTTTGTTTAATGAACGCTGAGTCTACAGAATTGGAGTATGTCCTGTGGGCCAGATATGTGTAACTTCCTGGGTCTGTGGGGACTTACAGAACTCTTGAGATTTATATCAAAAGGCTGAAAGCTATTCAGTTAACTTTGAGAGAACCTGATTTAGTTTTAGTTCTTGTTTAACACCATTACCTGTAGGACCTTGAAGAAAGGATGTGTGATTTTGTTTTATTTCCAAGAGTTGAAACACCAGCCTTTTCAATGAAAGGAACAGGAGCTCACAAATATGTATCCTCTGGGGCATGTCAAATCTGATCTTCCGGGATTTGGCATTCCTGATATTGCTAAAACACAAGCACGTTTCTTAAGTCACATATTAGACCTCTTTATATACATCTAGGGGTGGGGGAAGAGAGCACAAATCTTCTTTTAATCCCTTGTAGGTCATCTTTAAATAGCCCTTCACAACTTAACCCTGCTTTACCTAGCTGATCTAGTAACAGTGTTGAGCCATGCTCCTCCTTCAGTCTGTAAAAGTTTCCAGCCTTTGCCCATCAGTAAGGCTGTTACTTTATAAACACTTCTGCAGTCTCTCCCATGCCACTGCCTATGTAGGCAAAACTCCTGATACAATCTGTTCAGCCATTCTCTTATCCTCTGATTACTTAAGATTCATCTCAGATGTGTCTACAAAATCCTCACTGCAGGTCATGGTTAGGCATAGCTGTTTCCCCACTTGCCTTTTCTGACTTCCCTCATGCTTGTTCAATCCTTGTCATTTTTCACCCTTCTCCACTCCAATTTAAACAACTGAATGTGTAACTTGCAAAGCTGTATCAAGCGTCAGCATATTAGTTTGCTTGTATGTTGTATCCCTGTCCCCTAACCTTTGTCTGTTTTGTGTCTTTTTGACTGTCTTGCAGGGCAGGGATTGTCTCCTACGTTTTCATAGTACCCAGCCCAGTAGCATCTTCGTCACAACTGAGTTTTTGGGTGCTACCATAATACTTAAATGTATTATTCATAAGTCCTGCCAAATAGAGAATAAACCTCATCTGCATGGTTTGGTTACTGTAGAGAAGGAGGCATCTTGTGGGCTATCAGATGTACAAAACTGAAATGTATAAAGAATCTGATAAGGTAGACTTAGGAATTTTGTGATATTCAGGACTTCCCTGTGTTTCTTTTTGGAGTTTGAAATTACTGCTTGTGTATCTGCTACATCCTCCACTGGCCATAATTTCCTTTGCATGCCTATTGAAACCATCAATATTTGTCTCTTACTAAATTGTTCTGGTGTTATCTTCGTTACAGACCATTAGACTGCCACATGTTGTAAGCTTGATGGGGCTTCTTGCCTATAATTTGGACAAAAACACTCTTCTGTGGCGGCATAGGGCCAGATCCTCAGGTATGCTGGAACAGACATAGTGCGTCTGGGCAGGGGACATCAGTAATTTTTTTTCACTCCTGAATCCTGAAGGTAATTTTGGGGCAGTTCTGACTCAAAGTTGCACTGGGCTTCTGGATGTCCCTGTATGCAGGGCGGGAGGGAAGAAAAGTTCAGGAGCAGGTGTCAGAGCCAGCTACCTTAGCTTGGTTTCCCTGGATATTCTACGTATGGGGAGTACCCAGCTGGCTTTCCATCCCCATTGCATTGCCAGAGCAGAGCTGAGGCTTTGGCTCAGGATGAGATGGCATACAATTAAAGGCAAAAGCAATACTCTATATATGTAAATGTAAAAAACTCTGTAGGCTTGGATTAGATTTCGATTGTTGTTTGTGAGAGTCAAGCGACTTCTGTTCAGGACTGTTCATTAGAATTCTGTCTCTCGAGACCATCTCTTGCTGTTTCTCTTTTTGATCTCTCCTCCCACCTCCTTCACTGGCTCTTTATAGAAGACTGAGTCTTGTGCAAAACTTACCCTTGACTAATATCAGGGCATCTTGATAACAACTTGTCCTACTGAGAATGGGACCATTATGATCCCGTAATGGTCAAATTTTGTATGTCTGTGTTTGTACTTTTCTTCATCTGTGAATGACTTGTTTCCTTGCGTGTAGCTTTTATAAAACATGTGACTCAAGCAGTTTTTAGGATGCACTTGAAGTAACATGTCCTTAAAGTCAAACACTGAAGCTATTGACTTTCTCTTTCAGGATATTTCTGATTAATTGGTTTGTGATGAACTCCAATTGGTTCACTTTAAAATAACAAAACTAAGGGTATGTCCACACTGCCCATGTTACAGTCACGCTCTCCCAGTGATAAAAAATAACCACCCCAAACAAGAGGTGGCAGCTGTATTGCCAGGAGTGTGGCTCCCGGCAATAAAGCGCTGTCTGTACTGGAGCTTTTCAGTGCTTAAACTTTTGTTGCTCAGCAGGGTGTTTTTTCACCCCTGTGAGTGACTAAAGTTTTAGTGCTAAAAGTGGCAGTGTAGACGCAGCCTAAGGTTGAGATGTCGTGCTGTACTTCTTCAGAGGTGCGGCACAAAAGATGTAGCCCGGGTAAGAGAGGGCAAAGTTGGCTGTGTACCATGGGCTACCTCTGGGCTGGTGTAGCCTCCAGAATAAGTTAAAGCCGGTCCAGAGGCTGTTCTGACTTAGGGCAGCCTAGCCTGACCACTTACAGGCTGCTATGCATCATAGAATATTCAGAAAGGATATTCTCTCTCTCTGTATACCTCCATGCTGGCATTATACCAGAGGGCAGAGTAGGGCTGCCTTTGTTGGTTCTATGCTGTCTTTTGTGCTGGAGAAATTCCCCAGGAGGTTATTATGGCCCCTTCAAGCTGTTGGAGACAAGATTCCAGCCCTGAAGCTATTTTTAGTAGCACAAATTTAAAAGAATGAAACCAATCTAAAATTCACTGTTGACCTACTTGGTTGTGAGGCTCAAGTTGAGTGATGGGTGTGGGGGCTGCAGGTATGTCACATTTCTAAAACCCTGGTTGGCAGCAGGGAGAAGGGATTAGGGTGTCGAACATTGGGGGGGAATGTGTCTTTCATATGTCTTTTGGGTAATATCTGCTCGGTTTACTACAAACTTTTGCTAGTTTTTTATTACTGCCAGCACTGCAGAGCTAGTATAGTGGCAGGAGAGCCACTCGTCATGTATTCTGCCTTACATCAACAACAAAACTGTCAACCAAGCACTGATCCAAGTATCCATCTCTGTAATGGTGATGTATGAAGCAACAATCGCCCAGCTTGAACTCTGGTACTGGTAGCAAAAAAAACTCTGGCATTGATTTATAATCTGCACCAATTTTATGTGAATAATTGAGGGGAAGCACATAGGGACCATGAGTTCTTAGATTCCTTTTTTAGACTGACCTAGACATTAAGATTTAGAATGTTTTGTGAATCTCTCAGCAGCAAAAATTTTCTTTTTATGATTCTTGATCCAGCAGGATTAAATAAAAGGTAAATAGACTGTCTGTGTCCGAGGCTGGGTACGCTGTAACTCATTTGACTTATCTGTTGGATTTAGCTGACACATGATCAGCTAAGTGGGGGAAGATAGGTGGGAAGGAAGGAGTTTGCTTTTGTTAGGCTACATTAATACAGTCCAGTATGCCTGTTAAATTTGAGATTGTTTAGAACTGCATTAGAGTCCTGTATGAGTTTTGTGCTGTTGGAAAAGATGGGTTGGACTGACCTTTTTAAAAATGGTCTTAATACAGTAGCATAGGCTTCACTTTAGAGTGTCATGGGTATGTTTTGTTTCTGAATTCTTCCTGTGAAGTCAGGTGAGGTAAATAGAGCTTGAATCTGCTGTGAATGACTTAACCCCTTAGGTTCTTCAAGAGGATTTCCTTACTTGTATGCTTGCTACCAGGATTTGTGGATGAAACGGGACAAAAATCCAGTTGTTCAAATGGAGTTCCCATTGTCGTTTCCCCCCAGTAAAAAAAAAAAAAGTTGATAGTACAGCCTTATCAATTAAGTGGGTAACATTATTGTGTTCAAGCTCATTGTAGCTGGCCGTGTGTGCTTTTCATTGTAACTCTATACTTTCATCTTCTCTCCTGTTTCAGTGTGTACAACAAAATAGTCAGCTACATTTTCATGGAGCTTTTGTTCTTCAGTTTTCAGTTGACCAAAGAAATGGTGATGGAGAAGCCAAGTCCCCTGCTGGTCGGGCGGGAATTTGTAAGGCAGTATTATACTCTGCTGAATCAAGCACCAGACTACCTGCACAGGTAACGTTCCTGAACATTTCTCTTTGTTTTTCTTTGCATGTATTTAACAATATTTTTATGTTATAAACTGTAACAAACCTATGCCCTCCTTTTTGGCTTGCCAGATGCAAGATATGAATACTTTTTTTTTTAATGTATTAACTTGTGCTGGGTGGACACTAATCTTACAGTAAATTAATTCACTCCCAGCTGCGACCAAATAGAACAAAAATAAAAGTAAAGGTTACAGCAGACAATTTTTTATCTGTCTAAGGTATTTCTAATGGTCAGTACTTATATTTTGAGAACTGCTCTGTTTGCTGTTAGCCTGAAGCTTCTTTACTCATTCAGCTCTCATTTGTAAGACTTACTATCATAACAAGGTTGGTTAAAAATCGATCCTTTTTTTAAAAAAAATTTAAATTAAATCTGAAATTTATGGCATCCTATTTTAAGGCCTAAACTTAATTTAAAATAAAATAATTTTAAAATAAAATAAATAAATAAATCGTTTAAAATAATTTTTCAAAGGTACATTATATCCTTGAGCTGCTCCAAAAGTGTAAGGAATTAAAGTGTTCTGAAATTTTAAATTGTATGCAGAATCAGAGGAAAAACATCTCTACTTTTGAGATCAACTCAAGCTTTATAACTCACAATGTCACATGCTGCATTAAGTATCCATATTTTCAGTCTTTACAATGAAATGAATGCTGGTATTTACATTTAGGAAAATGTCTACTTCTGATTTCTGTTGTGCAGAAAAGTTTTTTGTCTTGATTACTTTGGGTTTCAGGTTAGCTAACAGGTACAGAGAGAATATTTTCATTTGGACTAGTTCATTCAAGATAAAGCCTGGCCTTTTGAATTTTGTACACTTTTAACTGAACTCCAATTTCCATCCTAGTGCAGCTTGATGCATGCTCAGGGAAATCATTATGTAGTAAATAAGAAATGCATCATTCATCAGTTTCTAACATAAAGTAAAAATTAAGAATCTGAATTAATGTATGTTATAGTATATCTATTCACATTTACTTAAGCAATTATATTGCTTATCATCCTGGATATTCCTAGATTATAAAGCCAGAAGAGTCTGCTGTGTGATCATCTAGTTTGACCTCCTGCATAACACCTGTCCTAGAATTTTCCTGAATTAGTTCCTGTTTGAACTAGAGCATATCTTTTAGACAAACATCCCATCTAGATAATTACCAGTAATGGGGAATCCACCACAATCTTTGGTAAATTGTTCGAGTAGCTAATTACCCTTACTGTTAAAAATCTGTGCTTTATTTCTTGTCTGAATGTGTCTAGCTTTACTCTCCAGCCCTTGGATCTTTTTACACCTTTGTGTGCTAAATTGAAGAGCCTATCAATCACATTTTTGTTTCTCATGTAGTTAGTTATAAACTGTGATAGTCACCCCGTAACCTTCTTTTTGTTAGCAAAAAGACACATGAAGTGTAAACGCCAAGTATAATGGGTATATTAGATTGGAAATCAACATGTTTTAATGGTTACACCAATCAGTGAAAATTAACCTCTCTTTAGGAAAAGAAGAGCAAATGCTAAATATGGTTAAATTCAATTATTTAAATTAGGGTTTCCTGCTTGCTGACTTAAATAGGTGCACCCTGATGATAAATATATCATTCACTGAGAGACATACGTTTGCTTAGGGTTATACTTTGCAACACTAGATAAGCTAAGAACACCTACAATCCTGAAACCCCTCTTCATGTATAAATGTCACCAGGTATTGGGTGAAGATGCTTTAAAATTGTTCACAAGTGTGCAGAATAGCTAACCCACGCATTTAGCCCAGACACCGTTTACTGCATGTGCTCTGTTTTTTATTCTAATCTAATCTGTACCTGGTGCTGGCAAAATTCTCTGCTCTGTAATACTACTGCTATTTTAGCAAATGGTAGAAGAAGCTGTAAAATGGAAGCTTCACCTGTAGTTTGCACATTAGTATCTTTTTAAGTCTCTAGGTTAATGAAATATCATTCTGATGATAATTTTTAACCAGAACTTGACTAAATATTGCCAGATGGCACCTGCTAGCCAAAGGACTAGGTTGATATGGCAGATGAGCTTTGGGCTTGTGGGAGAGAAGCACACCAAGATCCTACAAAGCCTAGCACCAATCCCAGCTGCTAGGAAAGGGTGATAAGATTCTTATCAGCGAACTGTGGTGGACCATACTGGTGGCTCTGTCTATTGGGCAGAGGAAAGAACTCTTCTTTCACTCCCCAAATCATAGAACCTCCTGATGGCTGTAATGGTGGAGGGGGGTGTTTCCCGCTACTGTAGCTGTTTTTGGGAGGTCTTCCCTGAATACTTCAGTGCCTGCCTGTGCTGCTGTTAATAGTTTTCCAAAACAGCAGCAACAGAGACATATTCGCATGGGCCCTGTCAGTTTCACGGCTGT
The DNA here is from genome assembly GCF_965152235.1 of Eretmochelys imbricata. NCBI lineage: Eukaryota > Metazoa > Chordata > Testudines > Cheloniidae > Eretmochelys > Eretmochelys imbricata. Next base: position 6,147,358 of record NC_135579.1, on the reverse strand, counting down.
CCATGGGGTTCTGAATAGCAGGAGTTAAACTAACCAACGTCTTGTTCATTATTCTAGGCAGCAGCGTGAAGCTGTGAGGCTTGCGGCTGTCTCATAAGACTGCATTGCATGGGCTCACACTTAGGAGGTTTATTTTGCAATTACCAGTGTTAAGAACTCTTTAAAAAAGCTGAATTTCTACAGAAATTGATAGATGGCTTGACAATCCCTTCAGTTAAGTGAAGGACATACAAGTGTCTAGGAAGTATTACTCGTATTTCTCAGAAATAGCCTTGGCAAACTGTACAAAGAGAACGACAGGCAAAGTTTATTTGTAGTGTGAATGTATTTTGTGGCACCGATTCCACTTAGCAGCACTTTGAATGGGAAGTGTCAAGGTACTTTCGATTGAAACAGGACTCTTTTTGTGGGGGGTTCTCTCCCCCCCCCCCCCCCCGCGATCTCTTACAGATGACACTATTCTGTCTGTAAATCGCTGCATTCTCACTCTTGTGATGTTGTTCCTGCATACTAGGTTGCTAACTTCAGAAGGAAAATTAAAAATTAAAGATGAGCTGTGGTGCTTGTCAAAATTAAAATAAATCGCTCTAGTGGATACATTTAGTATGTATAAAATGGAAGTTTCATTTTGCAAAGGATTTCAAGATACCAATCCCCCCCCCAAAAAAAAAATCTGAAGAAATTGTTCTGGGTTGATTAAAACATTGTTTGATTTTTGACTTCTTTTAAAAATTTGTGTATGATATAAACATTTCAAAACAATGTTGTTTGAAAACAAAAAAATCAAAATGTTTCATTCTGAACATATTGAAATGGGTGTTGTCAGAACTTTTTTCTTCCAAAACAAAGTTCTGGCAAAATCATTTCACAAAGGATTTCAATTTTAATGGAACTGCATATTCCAGCAGAATATGGTTCTGTTAAAGTTTCTCCAACCAGCTCAAGTACTCACTAGGCTGTGGTTGAGATTCAGTATGCAAATGTGTTTAAATACCTTTTAAAAAAAAAAAAAAGTCTTTGTAGGCTTTCTACAGTCATCTGGTTTCCTTTAGGGTCAGCGGAGCTCTACTTGGGTAAATAGTGGTACTGGGGCTGGGATGGCTTGTTTGGTTTTTTTGTTTAAGATAATTCTGTTTCCTCTTAAGAATGTAATAAAACCAATATAGTGTAGTTATGATCAGGAAAGGTCTGTAAAATTGGCAGTCAACAGAACCAAGTTCCACCTACAGATTCTTTGCTGAAAATGTCTAAGCCAGAAAGAATTCAACTTGACTTTTATATACTAAGGTGAGTTTACACGGTTAGCAGTTAATTGACGCAAAAAAATTTGCTCAGCTAAAACTCTTGATCTAGAAATCACTGAAGCAATAAACATGAACACTGCTGTTTCTAGAGGCCACTTTCCAGAGTACAGTTGCATGTCAAAACTGGTGTCTTGAGTCTCTACCAGTGGTTTGAGTATCTTCGATGACTCCATTGGGAAGATGAAAGATTCCAGAGTACTGTCTTCCTAAAACCTATTAGGAGAACCTGGAATTGGCCAGGTGACTTCAGACACCCCTCAAATTCTTTTAAAAGAGCAGAAAACTTGATGGCCTGTTCAGTGAGAGTATTAACTTCTGACAACAGAAGAATTTTGGTTTTGAAGAACGAATACTTGCAAATAGGAATTTGGATTTGCATGCAGTGAAATTTTGGACTGAGCAATCTTGACCATGTGCTGTTACTAAGCCTAGGTTCAAATATAGTATTTTTATAGTAAAATACTGTCTTCTGAAGACCAGTAATATGATTCGACTTTTAATACAGCAAGGCTTAATGTATAAATTCCCTCTTTTACAGGTTTTATGGAAAGAATTCTTCCTACGTCCATGGTGGCTTGGATTCCAATGGAAAACCAGCTGATGCCGTCTATGGGCAATCTGTAAGCTTTTGTAAAACTGAGTGAAATACTTTTGCAGGGAATTAAATAGTTACAATTAGATTTTTTTTCTGATCTAAGGTCTTCTGGCTTGTTTAGTGTTTCAAGCAGATCCATCTATTAGATACGGAGCATATGTGTGTTCATGCTCTCTGGGGTGTTCGTAGTTTTACTTGGTGCAATGTGAACATCTTGGACAAACCTACTCTGGGACTTGAGAATTAATTTGCAGTAATTTGCCATCCTTTTGTGCTTGATGGGCAAACTTGTCACATGTTTCGAAAACTATCGACAGCTATGAAATTTGGAGATGAATATTAAATACTGATAGGAACACCACATTAGAGCTGAGTGCCCTGGGCTATGCTGTCGCAGTGGTGAAGCATTTAATGGTATTCAAGCAGCGATATCTTCTGCAAATTAACGCAAACTCCAAGTGTCCTCTTTGACTCTTGTCTCAACTCAGAAGAAAAAGCACATGGCATGATTGCCTGGGTTTTTTTGTTTGTCTGTCTGGGTGCTGCCTTGATGTGAGTTCATTTTATGATCAAATTTGCAAGTGGCACCAAAATTGGAGAGGGAGGGGGAAAAAAGCCAAACAGCAGACTGACCTAGAGAGATTAAAACAGTGAAGGCTGAAGGTATTGAGGAAAGTTTAAATATAAAGAACTACACCAAGGGGGAGTGGCTTTTGGTCTATGCTCTGTAGGGCTTTGAGGGCAACCCTAGACTGCAAACCTCACCCTGAACTTGATATTCTCTATACCCACCAATCTGCACTATAGAAGTCTTTCTGATAAACTGAATTAACTTAGAAAATGGGTAACTGATTCTTCTCTGCCTTTTGCAGGACATCCACAAGAAGGTGCTGTCTCTGAACTTTAAGGACTGCCACACAAAGATCCGTCATGTGGATGCCCATGCTACTCTTAATGATGGTGTTGTAGTCCAGGTGATGGGAGAACTCTCCAATAACATGCAGCCAGTGCGCAGGTTCATGCAGACGTTTGTACTTGCCCCTGAGGTATGCTTTATTGTACTTTAAACGTGGGGTAGTACTGACCTGAAAATAGCTGCAGCTATTCAGCTCCACACTGGAATCTTAGGGTTCCAGTTGGAAAGTGTTTCTCGCACAAGAGCCCAGCAGTGGTGTGCTGCAAATGCTTTAAGAAGTTACATTACTTGAATTTGTTTATGCTAACATGGAACAGTATCAGGAGGGGATGTAACATTTTGAGTTGTGCCTAATAAGTATCATTAAAATGTTGCTTAGGTAGGTATTCTCAAAACATTGCTGATCCCCACTTAACAGTTGTATCTTGCAGCTGATACCTCAAACATCTAGTGTTGGAGAACAATGCTCTCCAACATTTGAAGACTTGCATTCCAAGCTTTCTGATACTATAAAGTATTGACTTCTTGCTGCAGTTGCTTTCAAAATAGCAGTTTTCAAAATCATGTGACAGTTGAAAGTGGGAGTGAAGAAAGAGAGATGGTAATTGAGTGACATTATTTTTAACTTCGCAATTTCCAATTTACGTTTTGGAAGCTGTAGCTCCTAGTCTTTTTTTCAACTTTGGTAGTTCATAACAAATTGTTCTGTTCCCTGAGTCTTGATTAACGCATGGAAAGAGAGGTCCATGATGAGCGTTATTGCAGCCCAGCCATCTTATTTACAAGTACCTTGCTAGCTTGAGGACATGCTTTTGCTTCTGCATTCTAGAAGCTGTATAGTTGAGGGTAGCTCCTAATCTCCATGTCTCCAGCCTTTCCTAACTGGACTTAGTTTGACCTAAAATCCTGCTTTTGTGTTTGTGATCTATTACACTTTTTATATTTGACATGCGTCAAATACTACTTCTTAAATACAGCCCCATTAGGGAAACTATTACTATGCAGCATCTGAGCATATTAATAAATTCTCTAATGCTTACATAGGCAATATGACACTAGACCTATCCATGAAGTCAGGATGTTTTCAGGTATTTCATTTAGATTACTCATCAGTCTCTTGGTATTCATAAAGAGCTGGCTGTTCTGTATTTGATCACCCTTTCTTCTCTGAAGTCCAGTCACAGACACATGAGCTATGGTGTGCTATCAAGATACAGATAGATTACCAAGTGCTAACTACTTTTATAAAGTGGAATGAACTTCTGACCCTTTTCTATTTGAAATAAAACTCAGTTGTGTCTTAAAAGTAGAAAATAACATGGACAAGGTGCAGCAAAATAGTTGGTATATACATGTCTATTATTATACACTTACTTATCCTCATGGTAGTGAAGGTGGCCCTATCTTCTTCAGACACCCCAGCCGGTCCTAGGTTAGGTTTGCTTTCCCTAAACAACTGCCTGCCCCTCTTGAACTAACTTTCCTCTAAGCTGTGCGGCAGCAGGGAGAGGCACCTCTCCCATGGCCCCCAGCCCCAGAACTTCCACGGCCGGGGAGAGGCAGCTCTTTTCCCCCTCCAGCCCCAGAGCTGCCGCGGCTGGGGAGAGGTGGCCGCCTCCCTTCCAGCCCCAGGGCAGCCTGCACCTCAAACCCCTCATCCTTGACACCCATCCCAGAGCACGCACTCCCAGCCAGAGCCCTCATGTCCCTACACCCCAAGCCTCTGCTTGAGCCCCCTCCGCACCCTGAACCCCTCAGCCCTACCCCCGCCACACATCACCTCCATATTGGTGCACATAATAAAATTAATTCCTCACATGCATGGGAAAAATTAGAGGGAACATTGCTTTTGAGTCCCCTTTTAAACTTCCATAGTCTTTGACTTTGATTTCCAGGCTTTTTACATCCTAGAATTGTCTCTTAATGCCCCAGTGTGTTTATCATCAGGTGTCCTATCTTGAGCCATTCTGTTTCCTTCCTGCTTGTTTTCCTTCTATATTACCACAGTAAATATTCCAATTTACCAGGTAAACCAACAGTATTCATGAAGTATTGTAGAGCAGCTCCAAGCCCATAAGTCTGTTTGTAATTGTGATCTGTTGTTCTCAAGTTGGCCTCCAAAAAACTTTCTCAAATCCACAGCTAGATGCAGTTGCTAGCCTTTTGTTTGGCTTTAATTTGGCCTTATTGATCCTGTCAGCCATAACGAAGCAAGGTATAGCTGTTTGTTTGGACTGAATAGCATTTTTCCTTTCTGCTTCAGGAATCATTTAAAAAGCTGTACAGTGTCTCATTGCTTTCTGCTGAGTTTTATGGGTTATGTCATAGTCCTCTCTGTTGCCTACAGGTGTGTGCTTGCTATTATGGTAGAATGGCTTTTATGATTGCAACAGTATTTCCATTTTGACAGGCGTGTCAAACCTTTATTTTTAAAAATAATTATATGTATGTCAAAGCAAATATGAACCTAGTACTTGAATTTTCCATATTGGAGATGAGTTTATAGGTTTTTCCTCATAGAATAGGAAATAGTTGCCAATCGCTGTGGCCCAGATCCCTAGGTTTGGCCAAACTGCTTAGTGCAGTACATGGAATGGGGGGTAAAAAGTGGTACAAAGCAACTTCTCCACTCCCTTGATCCTCTGCTTGACTGGAGGCCAAACCAGTCCTATCCTAGCTTAGGACAGCCTCAACTACAAATTTGCTTTAAGTTGCATCACCTAGTGTGGTGATTCTTTGGAGTGCAGCACATGCTAGTATTCTCCCCTCATGGCCTGCCCAAGAATGTCCCTTTTGCTTGGGGGCTGAGTGTAGAAGCAACTTGGCTGCTTTTGTGCCACCCAGAGGTTCCCTCTGTTGGGCAGTTGCTACTTCTGCACTGCCAGAGTGTCACAGGAGGGGCAGAACTGTGACCAGGATCTTTCACTGTGGCTGTAAACTCTTCATAATCATGTAATGTTTTGCTCTGGGACTGAATATAACGGAACCAACTTCTTATTCCTGCTTGCCTCTAGGGTTCTGTTGCAAATAAGTTTTATGTCCATAACGACATCTTCCGCTACCAAGATGAGGTTTTTGGTGATTCAGACACTGAGCCTCCAGAGGGTAAGTAAGTACCAGGAGCCTGGAGAATTCTACTGGTGGCAGCTTTTGTGGCATTAGTGGGCATAGTAAGCAACTCTCAATTCTCAGGCTAGAGGAGATTCTTCTGTTACGAGAGGCATATTTGCAGTAAATTCAAATTGTCTCCTGTGTTGTTTTTTTTTTCCCCTTGTCCCTTTTCTACTGCTGGTACTTCAGCATGGGCTGTTGGAATACAGCTACTGCAGTTGCTGTCACAGTCCTCCTTCCTACAGTGATATTCAAATAAAAATTCCCCAAAAATATATGTATTTATGAAAGAATCCTTTGTTGAGCTTGGACAGTGTGATGGGTGTGACTTGAGTTCTCCTTCTTCCCTAACCCACTCTAGAATCTGAGGAGGAGGTGGAGGAACCTGAGGAAAGACAGCAGACCCCTGAGACGGTTGATGATCCCGGTGCGTACTACGAGCAGTCTGTCAGGTAAAAAGACTATACTTTTACTATGGGGAAGTCAAACCTTGAGCGTTGTGATCTCTTTAAGGACCAGGTCTGGAGTCAGATGTGAAGAGAAGTCAGGAATGAACATGTTTTATCTCTAGAAGTTGGGCTTCTGCTGCAGAAGCTGTAGCATCAACATTGTTAAATGATACACTGTTAGCTGTGAGGCTGAGACTGACATTCTACAGAATAACCTGTAACTCACGTCCCCCGGAAGTATATGCCTATTTAAGTGAATTTTGCTATGCCCTAGTACTTTGCATTGTATTTTGCATACCTGGGTTATAAGCATGCCTTCAGTATGGTTCTTTATCCAAATTGAAAAGCAAGATTGTTCCCATTCATGATGTTTTTCTATAGCAATGACTTGGAGGAACAGCTGGAGGAGCCAGTAGTGGAACCAGAACCTGAGCCTGAACCAGAGCCTGAACCGGAGCCAGAACCGGAAGTGCAGGAAGAAAAATCTGATCCAGTATTGGAGGAAACTGTTCCTGAGGAGACGGTGGAAAAGAGTCCTTCTCCAGTCCCTGCAGACCCTGCTCCTGTGGTGCAAGAGGATTCCAGGGTAATGAAATGAGTGACTTTCACTGTATTGTTTAATCAATAGAATCATAGAATATCAGGGTTGGAAGGGACCTCAGGAGGTCATCTAGTCCAACCCCCTGCTTTGAGCAGGACCAATCCCCAATTAAATCATCCCAGCCAGGGCTTTGTCAAGCCTGACCTTAAAAACTTCTAAGGAAGGAGATTCTACCACCTCCCTAGGTAACGCATTCCAGTGTTTCACCACCCTCCTAGTGAAAAAGTTTTTCCTAATATCCAACCTAAACCTCCCCCACTGCAACTTGAGACCATTACTCCTTGTCCTGTCCTCTTCTACCACTGAGAATAGTCTAGAACCATCCTCTCTGGAACCACCTCTCAGGTAGTTGAAAGCAGTGGTAGTTGAAAGCATATGTTCATCATCTTTTTTTTTTTTTTTTTCTTCCTCTTCCTTATGTATAACACACCAAAATCTTTTTACTCTGGCAAGATGGGGGTAGCTGGATGAGAGGTATCCAAATTCTTTTGCATATGACTTTTCTCTCCTGCTCCTGAATTGTCCTTTTCACCTCAAATTGAGGTTCTCCACAGAAAAACAATGGGTCAATTAGCTGGTTGCTGGTATCTCAATAGGAGGACACATTATCAAGGCCCTCTGTTTTGTACCTGTTCAGTTTGCTCCAGAAACTGGCTTGAATTTTTCCTTGACTTTTTTTTTTTCCCAATAAATTGAATGCTTATGGTGAGGCTTGGAAGAATTATGTTTTTATTGGTTGTTAATAATCGAAATTTAGGCAAAGTAAGAAAAATACTGCTTGAGAACTTACTAGAATTTGATTTCAGCATCATTACTTTTGTGTTTTGACATGTGATATTGTGTGTTAACGGTTATTAAGCTTGAACTCTTTGAATCTCAACGTCTACTGTCATTAAATAAGCGTCTTCCCCTCATAATTTCCCACAACTGGGAACATTTAATTGGGTACAAGGAATCTTAAAATGCACTTTGTGCATTTGGGAAAATTTAATAAGCATCGATAGGCACTAAATTTTTGTTTTTGTTTTGAAGTCAAACTCTGCCCAGCCAACTTACGGCTGTGAAGGCATCTTTCCAAATATGATTTAGGGTGTAACCCCTGCAGTGATGAGTCTAACAATAGCCCCAGTTCTGTGCTGCATCCCTGCCTATTTATGCAGTGTTCAGGGGTTAGAAACAGCTTGATTCCCCCATTGTAGCAGGGGAGGGGGATCCATGGGTGCCACAAGTCTAGTATAGTAGCCCTAGGAATGAGACCGTGTGTGGCTCTAATGCTCTGCACTCTGTTTTTCTGAGTTGGGATGGTTCATAGGTAGCTGTGGGGAAATGGCTGAGGGCTGGATCCAGAACTCAGAAGGCTCAAAGGTGTCTTTAAAGCTGTTACCACCACCTCAACTGTCACTCCTGAGAGGCACAGTTCAGGGTCTGGGCCTCTTGTTAGAAGTAGAACTGCAGGCCTTGAGTTACTTAGTAACACTGTTCATTCCTTTAGACATTTTCGTGGGCGTCTGTAACCAGCAAGAATCTCCCACCCAGTGGAGCTGTTCCAGTATTGGGAATACCACCTCATGTTGTGAAAGTACCAGCCTCACAAGTAGGAATACTGCACGAATCACAGAATACTTGGGGACCTGGGTGAAAATATGCAGTAGAAATTCCCTGCTTATAGCATGGATTTTAGGATTCTTCATGGGGTTTTGCAATTGTTAGGGGTTTTGTAAATAACCATTTAAACAAAAATCACATTTGTAACCCTTGTAGCTGAAAAGAAAACCTTCATCAATATGGACCAAATGTGCTCACAGTGTGTATTGAGTGTGTCTGCCTTGAAAAACATACGCAAAAATCTAGTGAGGGCAGTTCCACAGAGCTTGGGCAAACTTGCCAAGTTAGAGGTACTAAAATCTTTCAGCCATGATTAGGCAAGATACATTTCATCTCCCTTTCCAACATTATGTAGCACCAGGGTACATTTTATTGAATGAGGGATAACTATTAAAAGTCTAGCACTATACAATAAAAACAGAACAGCATTTCATTTTGAAGTTACAAGTATAACTTGAGCTGAAATGCATTCTGTTGCCACTGATAAAAAGAACTGCTAATCTTTTGCAAATTGGAAATTATCTCAGTATAATCGAAAATTTGATAGTAAGCTCTGAAAAATGAACTTTGCTACTAGCCTTGCCTGTTTTTACTTATCACTTATTGCTTGTTCATTTCTGCAGCCCCGTCCTGAATCCAAGCCTGAATCCCAGACTCCACCACAGAGGCCTCAGAGGGATCAGAGGGTGAGGGAGCAGCGAACAAGCATCCCACCACAAAGAGGGCCTAGACCAAGTAAGAAAAGCTAGAAGAGCATAAGTACTTCACTTTTTTTCCCATTTCTATCTCCTTTTAATTGCCTAAGGAGCCATGAAGCACTCAATGTACGATGTGCTGATTAGTGTTGTTTTTTTCAGTTCTTAATGATAGATATTCTAAGTCACTTCTGCTGCTGTTTGATGTTTTAGCTGATCTGGACCTGAACCTCTGTTTTAGAAATGAACTTTCACAAATATAAAAAAGTTTGTAGTATTTAGATGGGTTTTTTTTGTTTTTAGGTTTGCTCATCAATGTGAGTTTCTAATGCATGGCTGTTGTGAAAATTGTTGAATTCCACTAGAACTTGAGACTGAATCTTATTGTTTGCCAGTTACTCTGATGATTAGGACTGTTCAGGTATTATGCATGCTGTTTGGCGTTAAGCAAGTTTGTTTGTTTTAAGTTCGTGAAGGTGAGCAGGGTGACATGGAAACGAGACGGATTGTTAGGTACCCAGACAGTCATCAGCTATTTGTTGGAAACCTTCCTCATGATGTGGATAAAACTGAACTGAAGGACTTCTTCCAAAGTAAGTTGCTGACTTTGCTTTGTTCACCACAAAGTTTTGGGGCTGCAACCATAAGCACATGTCTGTTTCTGCAGAACATTCTAATGTGTGACCAAAGAACTTGGCTCCTCTCTTGCAGATTATGGGAACGTTGTGGAACTCCGCATCAACAGTGGTGGGAAGCTCCCTAACTTTGGGTTTGTGGTATTTGATGATCCTGAACCGGTTCAGAAGATCCTTAGCAATAGGGTAAGGTGGCGGTGTTTGGACCAGCGGAGATTTGATTCTGCAAAGTAACGTTTTTGAATCCGTTCCTCTCTGTTAATGGTGGGCAATGTCTGTCTGTCCCTTAAGAAGAAGGGATGTTCTTTTAGCCCCTCTCTTCTTCCTCTGCTCCCAGTTTACGTCCATAAATGAACCACTCTGAATAAGTGTGATTTACGTGTTCACACTGTTTGGAAATTAACACATGCAGTTGGCCAAATTTAATGCTGAAGCAAACTAGTATTTTACAAACCTAAACAGTTAACTAGTAAGCATTAGTCTTACTGTTTAACCAAACCTAACTGTTAGCCCCCGGACCCTGCTGGCTGCCTGCCCGCCCAAGGCCCTGCCAGCTGCCCGCTCCAGGAGCAGTTCCTCTCCCTTTAATCAGTTAACCATTTAAATGACATAATTTTAATAGTTTAAACCATTAACTTTTAAAATGGATGTTTACATCCCTAAAGCAAACCAAAAGAGAGAGAAAACTGCCATGGAGAAAACAGAGCCCAAATAAAGAAGCGTTGAAAAAGTGGGGGGAACCATGTTTTGTGTTTGCTTTGAAGAAGGAATTTACATCCTAAACAGGCTGGGTGCAGAGTCACCTGCTCTCAGCCTGACCACAGCCACTATGAATGTAAAAGGTTATAGCTAGTGACCCCATGGAGATTGTTGTGTATGTGGTAGATCTAAACACTTTGCACCCACGGACATCTGCGCCTGTACAGCCAGCCGTTAGAGAGTTCGCAGTAGTCGGGCACTTCTCTTCCTCCCTCACCCCTTTGGTGTGACCCCATACTTACAGGCTTTTGGAGAGGAGTGGCCAGTCCTTGGCCCTTTCTGTATTATATCTGTTTATATCATTTTGTGCTCTTTTCCTGCAAGTCTCAAATCTGCAGGCTCTAAGGAACGTTTGTGTCAGACTTAAAGTATAATTAACTGTGATGCTCTCCTTCTTGATAATGTAAGACAGTAGTGGGGCTTTATGTGTATATTTAACCCACAGCTGAACAGTTCAAATATCTTTTACTTCTAATAATTCAGAACCCTTATTTTCATCTGTAATTTAACTTTAGTTATCTGTATTGATCTTCTCCAACGATCATGCACAGTATGCTGGACACAAGCACGTTTCCTTTAATTCTAGACTGGTTCTTGCAACAATACTATCTGTTACATTACAAATACTGCGTATTGGAATTTAAAGATTACTAGTAATCTTTATCAACCCAGAGAGCTAAACCTGCTTGCTAGCAGTTCCTGTGAAAGGGAGGCCCTGCCAGTGGAGTCTAGGGGCAAAGTGACAGAGAGATACTTAAACCCTATTCCCATACCTGGTTGTTGGGAAGGGTGTTGGTACCCCTCATGCCAGGGTGTTGGCTCGGGAGCTCCGTGAGAACTGATCATCAAGTGGGAATCTTAGCTGAAAAGCTTTCTGCTTGTCACTGACGAGGAATTTTTCAAGCCGCCTTTATATATTACAGCATCCAGAATAACTCATGGTATCTAATGAGGTATAATTGATATATGTATGAAGGAACCTTCACTCTTGAATTTCTTAGCTTTTTGTAGACTTAATTCCTCAGCCTTATGTGGCAGTAGCTTATTTACATACTATGCTAACGGGGCGTGTGTTCTGATTGGCCTCTTCTCTCCTTCAGTGAAATTTGCCAACTCAAGGTTTGTCTACACAGCGAGTTGCTGCCTGGCAGGCCAGGCAGCGAATCTGCAGCGCGCTGTGCCCTAACTCACCATGTGGACACTGCTGCAGCCCACTGAACGTCCCAGAGCGTGGCTGTGTGTACTATGGTAGTTCTCTTGCTGCCATATAGACAAGCCCTCAGTAACTCATCATCACAGCAATACAAAATGCTGCTATATTGAAAGTGAAGGATTTCACCAGAATGCATGGAGGGTGCAGTATGGGCCTCTGAGCTGCTTCAAATCAGAAGAAAAGTCAACCGGAACACTGTAGCAGTGATCTTAATGATTTTTTCATTGTATTAAAGTGTGTCAGTGAAACAAGCTCATCTTATCTAACCACTTGCCAGGAAAGGTGGAGCATGTAAAGTGTTCAACTGCCTGAGAAGTCACAGTTGATCCATCCTTCCAATTGTTTGAACAGTCACACACCTCTTCCCCCCCCCCCCCCCCCCCCGAGCCTTCTCCTGCCACCCCAAAAATGTGTGGCTGAGTACACAACTGAGATAGTGGTGTTTTTTTTTGTTTTTTTTTTAACCTGTAAATAGGTAGCTGCCATGAGCTTTATTTCCTTCTTTCTTGTCTTGCTCCTGTTCCTAATACTAATCCCATTGAAGGGAACAGCATAAATTTACCCAGGTGAAAGGCTTTGTTGGAGAGTTACAGCTGCATTGTTAATGCTGGTAAATCTCTTTTCTTTCTCTTGCAGCCCATCATGTTCAGGGGGGAGGTGCGTTTGAACGTGGAGGAGAAGAAAACACGAGCTGCCAGGGAGGGTGACCGCAGAGACAACAGACCACGTGGACCTGGAGGCACTCGGGGAGGGCTGGGGGGTGGGATTCGAGGGCCTCCACGTGGAGGCATGTCTCAGAAACCAGGATTTGGAGCTGGAAGGGGCGTCGGGCAACGTCAGTGAATGCATCAAGGATGTTGGCATGGTGGCACAAACCCTTGTTCCTGCAGATTTGTGAATTTCAGCCTTGGGTATCTTGGAATGTGGCCCTAGCCTGTTATAGACTGCTACGTTTGATACTATTTTGGCCCCTTTTTGTTTGTTGTTATGGTTTTGTGATTTTTTTTTTTCCTAGTCCTTGTCCCAGATTCCAGCTTTGTGGAACAATATTTTAGGAAAAGTGGATTTTAAAAAGAAAAGAACTGAAGTTCCTTGCTCACTGCAAACTTAACGGACTGGATATATTTTTTTTTTTTTTGTATCAGTGGTCTTTCCTAAAGGAATGTGTGGTTGGTTTTTTTTGTTTTTGTTTTTTCCCTCTCTATACTGAAATTGTGTGCGTTTCAGTCAGTGGAATAATCTTTCACCTGCATGTGTTCAAGAGCCTGTAGGAAAACCTAGCACTTGGCAAGCATTTCAAGGCAGGAGAAACTATTGTTTGTCCCTTGAGGGTCATGTGCACATCCTCTGGTCTGGCCATGTTGCCACTTGGAAAATTGACATTCACTCTTCTCTCTCTGGCGCTGTAAAGTGGAATAAAGGGTATCCATAGAATCTTTTTTCTTTTGATACATGATCACGAAAAGGAATTCTAACTACTGTTTTACCACTTACAAATTTTGGATTGTGGGATAGGTTTTAAATGTCTAGAACTTGACTCTTAAAACATTTTTCCTGAACTTGTGAAATTTTTTATTGAAATAGGGAGTTTTTTTCCATGTTTTAGTTTGTATTTGTAAAAAAAGAAAAAAGAAAAAAAAGCAAAAAAAAGCAAAATTGTTGTGCCTTCTATTTATCTCTCATTCCAGTCTTGGCAAATTGTTAAAAAAATAAAAAAAAGTCTAGATTTGCTTTATCAAGTGGAGTATGTTGGAATTCTTGTGGAGGGGTGAGTTTCCCCTCCATTCCTCCCATCACTATCTTTGTCGAAGATAACGACAAAAGGTGCTTTGGAAACTGAAGCAACCTCTGCTGTGGCAGTAGGTAGAGATGTCTAATATTATAAAGCACGTTGATGGTTGGCTGAATGTTTGCTTTATCCAGCTGACTGAAAAGTTACGTGATTTTTGTAACAACTCGCATTGTGACTAGAAAACTGTGGTTGTGGATATCTTTATTGTTGAAATGTAAATGACCTTTTTAGGATCGTGTACGCTTACTCTGTTCCTTATTATGGGGGGGCTGCTTTTGCAGTTTGGGCATTAGTTTAGAAACTCCCCTCTCCCAGAGGTGAAACTACCTAGATCAGATGCAGCCTCTGACAATTATGCTAGAGGTGTACTGATTGCTTATCAATTGCTGGTATATACTCCTGGTATTGAATAAGTATCTTTTTCATTCTCGGATTCAACTAAAATTGAAAATAAAAGGCAAGACTGTGTGTACAATTTTTATTACAGCAGTCTTAAAGGATTCTGGGGAACAGCTCGCTATTTTAGTAATTAACTTTCATTGTATAGAAAAACATCTGGAAGAAAATTGCAATCTTGCTTCCAGTTTAATACCAGAAGCCACTGCGGTCCGCTTAGAGCGGTGGCTCAATGCACCACCACCTTACATTGATATGAAGTGACTGGATGGTACATCAAGCTCTCATGCCCCCTGCAGTATCTGCATCACAGTGGGCACCCCGGAGAGCTTATTAGTAATTGTCTTTCATGTGAACCAGGATTCAGTGTGTCTAAGTTCTGGGTTTTTTAATGCAGGATCTGTGCAGATGTGATGTAATGGCATATACATATCTCGTGGCCTCTGACACATTCTGCTTTACAAACTAGAACAGAGCTGTCTGGCCAGGGGGAGGTCACTGTAAACCATACCAGAAAAAGTTACTTGTGAGAATTGGTGTAGTTTAAACAGTCCAGACCTCACTAAAGTCATCGGAAGCTTTTGTCAGAGACTTCAATATTTGTTTAAAAACTGTTGTTCAACCCACCTCTCCTCAAACATTTTACGGACTGACTTGACTTTTTTCACCTGCTCCCAAAAGTATAGAGGCACGTCCTGGCACTTGAGTGGAGCTAACTGTAATGGCTATCCTGGCAGTGTGCCACCTTAGTGCACGGACATAAAGGAAATGTACAGTTCCCTCTTGCGGTAATAACTGGTAGCGTCTATTCTAAATGCTTTTCCCAACTTCAGATCAGGAAAACATAGTTTCTACCATTGCCAAGGGGTTAAGTGCAAGTCCTTTTCTGAAGTCTTCCCACTGGTGTTCTTTCTTTGCTTTTCATACCTACAGCTCCATAATGATGGGTACGTATAATATACTGCGGAGGGGAAGGAGAATGTCCTCTGCTGAGGAGAAATCAGACTCTAGCAACAGATACTGCACTTCAGATTATCAAAGCTTCAGTAAATAGCACCTTTGCCTTGCACATGCCAAAACTGTGAACACCTCTCCACTCGTTAAAGGAGTACTTCCTCAAAGGGATTTTGTCATGGTTTTTGACTCAAAATATAATTTCGGGAAGGCAGTGGAGAAGACTTGCAAAGCCTAAGTGATTTTGTGTTTGCTCTCTCTGTTTAGACAGCCAGTCTTCTGTGGTGTGAACCACGTCATTGTTATAGTGCCAGAAGAACACCAGGAGGCAAAACTGATCAGATATTTGTCATAGTCTAAGGTGAATGAAATGCCGAAATTAAGTCTTGCGTCTTTTTCATGTGTTTTTGTTATTGGAGAAGTGTTACTTCTTCTTAAAAAGAAGTTTATGCCGACAGCATCTCAAACTCTATGAATTCATGATTAAGGCTACAGTTTTCACAGGGAGGTCACGATGTTCACAGTAACAATCAGAATGAAGTCTGTGATGAGCCCACCTTGCACCCAAGGTGGCTTCTGTCCCATGGGTGTGGGTCCGGCTCCTCCCTGTGAGTGTTGCGACCTGGTACGCGTTGCAGTGTCACCCAGTTTGGGCGTGTCTGCTCCTCTGTTCATCTGTGGCAGGGTGAAGGTGCCAAACCTGAGTGGCACTGTGACTGCATATGTCTGCTCCCAATGCCTTTCTGGTAGAGAGGAAGTACTTGTTCCAAGTGAACAGGCCCCTTTGTTTAGTAAGGTGGCAGCAGGCCTTCATAAGCCCTGCTCTGAAGGATTCCTGAGGTTCCAGACTTCTACAAAAATGAAGTGGGGTGTTAAACAGCCTTCCTTTCTCTAGGTTAGAGGTAACAAATGCATAGTCACTTTCCCAGGGAGCAGGCATTTGTGTAGAATTAACGCTAGTGCCAAGAATATAAACGTACCTATTTTGCCTTCTACCTGCTGGTCTAGCCCATATGCATTTATCCCTGTACTATCAAGTCCCCATTGTAAGGAATGGAGGGCATGTCCCCATGCTTCAGTTCTAATCTCTGTACATAAATGTACCTGAATCAGAGCTTTCTAGAAGTATCAGGAGGGGAACAGTAAATCCCCCAAGAATAAAGGTTTTTGGTCAACTCTAAACTCTCTCTTCAGTCAAATGTCTTAGTCTTTTGTAATTTTTTTTCTCCTCAGCTGAAGGGGAAACATAATACGTTTTTTTTTTAAACTAGCAAGCTATGCTCTGAGTTCGACTTTGAGTTCTAACTGAAGAGGGATGGAACTGATGACTAGCTAAAGTAGGGGTTTTCAAACTGGGGGTCAGGACCCCTCAGGGGGTTGGGAGGTTATTACATGGGGGGTTGCAAGCTGTCATCCTCCACCCCAAATCCTGCTTTGTATCCAGCATTTATAATGGTGTTAAATATATAAAAAAGTGTGTTTAATTTATAATGGGGGGGTCACACTTGGAGGTTTGCTGTGTGAAAGGGGTCACCAGTACAAAAGTTCGAGAACTACTGGGCTAAACGGTGTTTCTATAAATGATTCTGCTGTTATGAACCTTAGTCTGCAACTGTGCTAAGGCCCTCTCTAGTATGCAGCCCCTGTTTTCAGCGGACAAGCATAGCCAAGAGGCTTAACCACCTCTCGTATGCCAACAATTTTTGTTGGTCCCTTGAGTGATAAGATGGATTTCAGTGCATGAAACGCTGTCCCTGATTCTCCTCCTGAGGTTGGCTGTGCTGCGTCTGCTTGTAGAAGGTGCAGTGCCTTGAATGAATAGCGTGGTTGTCCTGAAGAGAAGCAGCTGGAGCTATAAAATCACAACATGTGTCTGGCTGACATTTGTCTTGGCTTAGAAAAAGTTACTACCTGTCTCTGCGCCTTGTAGCATGAGCCTCCAGAGAGTAAAGAGCCAGCCGTCCCTGTCATGCTTCTTGCTGCCAATGTTCATTTGCGGGGGGGGGGACAACTGCAGCATTGAACTGGAAAAAAATAGCTGATCCTGAATATTCCTCACTTACCTCCTCCCCTTCCTGGAAAGGGTTTCTCTGTCAGGATGGCTAGTCATGGAAAACTTACAGTGTCTGGGCATTCTATTTCCTCCACATGTCTCAAAGAGAGCCAGAAAATTTCAAGTTAAAGATTTGGTGTTTTGTAGCTTCATGTAGCTCTCCCTACATGCTGGTGCCCATGGCTGAAAATACTAGCAACTTGCCTAATCACTTCCTGTTAAAGCATTTCCAGCTTCTGCCTGTCCTTGTTTCATTTTCCAGCAATACCTTTCTCAGCCTGCCTGGTAACTGAAAAACTACCGCCTTAGGACTTCTGGGAAACTTACTTGAATGTTCTCTGGTTAAGGCCAGCTACATAATAATTGGATTTCATAGTGAACTTCTTGACATGCCTAATCAGAAATACATTTTACTAAGTGGCATGTTTCTTTAATGTAAATAAGCTTTAAAACGGGGGGTGAGGCTGAAAATGGCCTGCATTGGGGAAGCAACAGTGCATTGTAGAAGCTGGCCATGGCCCTCTTTTTCACAGTTATTTCCAGTCTTGGTTAAGCATGTACCATGTACTGCCTGATGAATAGCAATTCAATCCTTAGTTGCCTTATCAAGCATTAAAGAGAAATATTTTGTGTCCCTCCTGTCTTGTTTCTCTCTGTCTCCAGTTTGAGGAAATTGCTTGAATCAGGCCTTTTAAAAAGCCTTAGGTGCTGCATGGATCGCTTCATCCAATGCAATGTACAAGCAGTGTAATGCAACAGTTCTCAGAAGGGTAGCTAAAAAGCGATTTCCCCCTCCTCTCCCCCGGCAAGTCGGTGGACTATAGCGTCCATGCAGAAACACAGTTCCCTAGAACAAGAAGGTAACATACTGCAGTGCCAAGAGCCATACTTCAACTCCCATGAGAACTTAGAGAGTTGAGCAATACGAAAGAAATAATGTATTTCCTAGTAAATCATCTCTAAAGTATTGTTTTCAGGGTCCAGCCTATTCTAAAGGCAAGAAAAATGTGCCCAACCTGCCTTCTGGACACCAGTTGACGATGGTTGCGAAAGCAAAGCCATTTTGACACTTAACAGTACAGGGCATACTCACCTGTGTTCAACAGTGTAAAAAGTTACTCCTTTTAGTAGGTGCCCTAATAACACCTCATCCTAAATCCTGCTAGAGTCGGTTTGTGTGGTGTAAAACAGAGAGATTCATAGATATTAAGGTCAGAAGAGACCATTATGATCATCTAGTCTGACCTCCTGCACAATGCAGGCTACAGAATCTCACCCACCCACTCCTGCGAAAGACCTCTCACCTATGTCTGTGCTATTGAAGTCCTCAAATCGTGGTTTAAAGACTTAAGGAGCAGAGAATCCTCCAGCAAGTGACCTGTGCCCCATGCTACGGAGGAAGGCGAAAAACCTCCAGGGCCTCTTCCCTTTTCCTCCCTGACCCAAATATGGCAATCAGCTAAACCCTGAGCATATGGGCAAGATTCACCAGCCAGATACTACAGAAAATTCTTCCCTGGGTAACTCCGATCCCACCCCATCTACCATCCCATCACAAACTATTCCTGAACTGCTACAGCCCTACTAATGTCCAAAGCAGCAAACAAGGTTTGGGGATCTGGATAGTTTGGTTCTATCTGTACTGCAAGGGCAAACACTAGGCTTACCATTGTTGTTAGGAACTGCAGTGTAGATGAGGGCTCAAAGGGAAGCAGTATGAGAAGATTTCCCTCGCACGCACTTTCAAACCTAGAGTACACAATAAAATGATCCTACTTCTTAAATGTCCATGAAATACTAAAGGAGCGCAGCATTTCGCAGCTATTAGCACTGGCTTTAAAATGACATCTCGGGTACTAAAAATCCACCGAAAGCAAATTTCAGAAAACTTTTATTTTGTTTGTTTTTAATTGGAATCGGCATGAATGTATGGTTCAATAAATATATATATTTTTATATACACTTACAACAGAAATCTTACAGTCCATCTTCAAACGGCTGGAATAGAACTTTTTTTAAATTTTGTTTTTACAAGCCAAAAAAGTAATCTGCCATTGCTCATGTGCTCATGCAAATTGTACTTGTATAAGTTATAGGTTTGTTTTATCATGACGTAAAAATGTTACTCTTAAGGAAGCGGTTGCTTTGCACTCTGTGCCCCTTATAGCAAAACACGTCCTTAAATGGAGCAATAAGGCCAGACCAATTGTATCAATATAGACAAATACATACATTTCACATAGAAAAGACAGGGAGGTCACTTTTTTTTTCTTTTTTTTTTTTTAAGAGGGGCAGGGGAGAAGAGAAACGTATGCAAGCATGTTTTTTTCTGTCTAGACCAGTTTTCACTTCTTGGAAAACGCAGCCCCTTTCAGTGAGAGTCAATACCTCTTACGGTATTTCTGTATTTCTCTAGTCCTGGTTTTGTTCTTGATGACAGCGGCATGAAAACTAGTTTCTGCTCCTGCTTGTTTCCTTCCTGACTTCCCACTTTGGGGTATTTGATTGCCACAGAGCCAGTGATCGTGCTACACCTGAGAGAACGGTTTCAGTGGAGGAAGGAGCTACAGGTGCATGGCGTTGCTAAGTTCTGTTGCAGCAGGATGTTCAAGAGCAAACCTGAACTTCCTTTCTAGCACTAAGGAGAGTAGTTGGTGGCTGCCCGATTTTCTCTTCCTGCTTACCAGAGGTTGGGAGAGAGACCATTCTTCCTCTAGCCTGCCCAAAATCTCTTGCAAGAGGCTGATGGTATTTTCCCACCCACATTGCTTCAGCTTTTCAAGATCTCTCGCTTTGCCTTGGTCTTGCTGCCTTTCAAACCCATGTGCAAAGTTACATTTTCCCCAATGGCTCGGTTAGTTCATGAAATAGGTGGAGAGTTCTGGCCAGCGTGGGAGCTGTCAGTAATGTCATAACCAGGCCCAGGAACTGCCCGCAGTCTGTCTCTGTTTTTCACATCTGAATTCAGTTTCACAGTAGGAATGAGATGCTCCGGGCTGTGCATTTCAGGGTAATCCGTGTACCTCTCAGGTGGATAAAGCTACTTACCCTTCAGCTTTGTGCCTTATGCCAACGTTTACGATCTGCTCCAAATTCCCAGAATGGGCCTGCCTCTCATGCCTGACTGCGTAAGCAGCAGAGAATGCAGTGTTAATGTACGAGACTGCCAGAGGCTACAGTGAGCAGCAGTCCTTCACTGCAGATAGAACTTAGGTGATGGCTCATCCCTACTACATCCCTGCCATTCAAGTGCTTACTGAGCACCATAATTCTGAGGACACTTCCAAACCTGACAGGCCCCCAAATTAACCTGCCTTCAGTTCAACCACAGGGGAACTGAGCTTTACTGTGCGAGGATTTGGATAGTGTAGATATCCTGCTGGGTCTCAATGGGAGAAAGCCAGGAGACAGTCATGTCTTCCAATTGTCCCAACAACTTCAAGGGCCTGGGTCAGTGTTGGCGGTTTTTAAAAGCAAGACAGACCCGCTAGGGCCGAGGGCCATGAATGTTTCAGTAGGAAGTGACCATTTGTTTCAAACAATTTTTCGAATGTAGGGTAATTTAGGAGCTTGTCAACCTGGATGGTGTCCTCATTAAGCCCCACATTGTGTCCTGCTAACCACCTATGTCATCCCTGTATCTGAACAGTGCAACCTCTTCAGATTCAAACCCAGACAATTAACTGGGAATCTCGGGAGCCAAAAAAGGAAATAATGCAGACCTGCATGTCTACAAAGGAGGGCACTAAATTTCAAAGTCCTTCTTTTGTGGTTTCTCTATCAAAAGCTGAGAATGGGCGATCACTTGATGATTACCTGCTCTGTTCATTCCCTCTAGGGTACCTGGCACTGGCCACTGTCAGAAGACAGGACACGGGGCTAGATGGATCTTTGGTCTGACCCAGTATGGCCGTTCTTATGTTCTTAAAAGTCCTCCTTTAAGGCAATAGGCCAAACTCAGCTCTGGTTTAAACAGGTCATGCACACTTAAACCAGGGTAGCATTTGGCTCATTGGGAGTTAAGGAGCCAGGGACTAGGGAGTAAAGAGCTATTCCAGAGCTGGAAAGGCCTCCTTTACTCAGTTCCTTGCTGAGGCCAATTTCATGAGTCATGGCTACATTAACAATGATTCAGGAATGAGAAGTCTGGGGGGAAATTTGTTTTCAGCCCCACCTAGCTGGCTCATCTGGGGCTGGTGCCTAAAGTCTGAGATCTGCTTTCACTCAGGCTGGTAACTCACCCACTTTGCAGTAAGATTGCAGGCTAAGCCACTCAAGGGCTGAAAGTCCTCCAGTGTCTTCCCACATTTCTCCCCATGTGCACAGGACAGCTAAGTTCTCCCACAATTCACTGAGCAAGATTTAGTTGGGGATTGGTCCTGCTCTGGGCAGGGGGTTGGACTAGATGGCCTCCAGAGGTCCCTTCCAACTCTGTTGTTCTGTGATTCTAACCCTAGAAAGGCTCATTTTACTGCAGCCCAAACAATCGTGGGCTGGGTCCCTAGAAGTCCTAGCGATGCAGGTGAGTGCAGCACCAGTGTGGGCCCCATGACTGGAGTATGGCTTTGCAGTGCAGTTGCTCATAACCAGGCTAAGATAACTCGGGTGCTCTGCAGTGAAGACATACTTTTATGGCTTTCTGTATGTACAGAAGATGCACTGATTTAGTTTAATCCTGGTTTATATCAGTTTAGCTCACTTCACCATGCATGTCAACAAAACCTTAGTGACAACTAGGTTTTTATACTGGCGTAACCCATTAAACATCCTATCAAAGAGCAGAGTTCTTTGCCAGCTATAGTGTAATGTAATGGATAAGCCCCCATGCATGGGCAGAAGGTGACTAGCAAATAAAAGACAGGAGAATGGTGTGGGGGAAGACACAGACTGCATATAAACAAGTGTATCAGGTTCTCATGACAGTTTTCCAGATACACTGCAAGTCAATTGCAATGATTCACGCGGGAGGTGTCAAGAAACCATAATGAAACTTCACTGAAACCACAGAAAGACCCCCACCAAAACCACGATGCTCCAGAGTAAGGGCCAAAGTTTTGTCTTTAACTTACCCTATGGTGCCTGAGCAATGTACCATTACGTCCCCCCAGCTCCAGAAACAACTCTAGCCTAAAATCTTCCTTAACTAAAAGCGACTGGAGTTTAAATACCTAGATACAACACGCTGAGTTGAGAGGGGGGATTCAATGTGAAGTTAGATTGTCAGCCTTAACATCCTAGAGTCTATTCATGGTCCAAATCCTTCATTTACATATTTTCAGAGCCTCATGTAGCACATATCTCCTTTCACCTCATGTTAACAGATGACCCTCAGAGCTATTTGATCCCTGTTCACAACCCACAGACTCCACATAGATGATAGTTGTCATGTCCCGACCCATAGGCAATGAGTGTGGAGGTAAGAAACAAGCGTAGGAGAAATGCATCAGCACTATTTCTAGTCATGGCAAAAGCCCACACCCTAAGAGTTGTTTGGTGGTTTTCTGAGTATATGGAAAGGACCAAGTCAAGACCACAGATCAATGTCCTGCCAAATTTCATTAAAATGTAAATAAAAAAAAGTCCCTCTTGAAATCTGAAGATGCGAACGTGAGTGCATGTGTATAAAATATACAGTGGAGCACATACACTGAGAGTGTAGCTCAAAATGAAAAGGCAAATTTTCAGCCCGAAGTGGCTTTTTCAGGGTTGTGTTATAAATCCCCTGGCGCAGGTTTTACAATGGAAATGCCAGCAGACCCTGACCTCTCAGGAAATGAATAGGCACCATCCTGTCCTTCCCCACCACAGTTGTTGGTAGGATTTAGAGCCCAGCTGGACTAGGTCCGGAGGGAATCGTGCTCTTGGTAGCCGGCATCTCCCTAGCAGGAGGCGAGCAGACAGCACCAGGAAGTTTTACAGACCGCGGGCAAAATTCAGCCCTGGCGTATTCATTATTTGTTAAGTGCCAAGAAGGTGGTTAGGTAATCCCTGCCCAAAGGAGCTAGCAATAACCTCCTGCCTATCAAGTTACGCCTGGACTGAGTTTGACCCGAGGAACATTATACCAGCACTCTAACTGCTGCCGCTACTGTGCAATGTTATACCTAGGACATCTCCCCTCCTCATCTCCACCACCTTATGGACTAGACCCACTTAAGTAACCACCTAAACACCATAAACGCCGGGGCAGAATAGGACTAGTAAATTGCAGACGGGAGCGTTGTGGCCCAGGATCCCAATGCAGTCTGCCCCTAGAACCCTGGAGGTAAAGTACATGATGACCAGGTTCGATCCTCAGACTGGCAGAAGCCTGGACATATGAATGATATAAAACAGAGTAGCATATACAAGCTACTGCCTGCACCCTGCCTGTTAATCAGAACATGACATTTCCACCTTTTGATCGGTCAGTGGCCAGTTCGAGTGCTTTAAATGCCCATGGAAGACAAATAACAGAACATGGAATGAAGAAGAGTCTCTCCGGTTTATCAGTTGTTAATGCATTCCCCCTTCTCATCATCTATTAGGATGCTTACAGTTGTGTTACACCTCCTCGTCACCAGGGGAAAGGGCAACTCCCTACCCTAACGGCTGCAATCCTCTCTCTCTCTATGGCATTCAGATTTATTCCCCTGATGGATCCACATTACAATAGCCAACAGTTGGCATCAAAATGGAGTTATTTCCACATTGGTACAATGTTGTAATGAAGGTACAGGGGTGAGAGCAGGGAGTTCTTGAAAATAACCAAGTTTCCAGGTCTCGTCCTTTTAACTTACGCTTGTAGTATCAGCAAATAATAAATACTAATAATAATTAAACCAAACTATCAGGCCCTCATTCCAAACCCAAAGACAATCCTTGCCCTGAAATCAAATTTTAATTGCAGGGCAAACAGTGTATGGAAGAAAAAGCCCAGATTTATGTTGTGTCTTCACGGCAGCAAAAGATGGGGTTTTACCTTGAGCTAGCTACACTGATGTAAAACCCTAGGGGTGATAAGGCACAGGTCATTTTTAACCTTGATGTAGCTAGTTGAGGTCAACACTATACTTCCCACTGGGGCTTTGTCTTGACTAGATACATTGAGATAAAAACTCAAATGCTTTGTCGCTAGTTAGATTTTACTGCCAGAAAGCCAACTCAATGTGAAAACATACCATGCTTTGCAGTGAAGACAAAACCCTAGTGGAAAATCAAACCTCAGCACCTTGTTCCAGAAGTCACAATTCAAACTGAAAGAGTGTGTGTGTGCTGGGGGTGGGGGAGGAAAGGATGTTCCAAAGAGAGTGGTAACAAATCTTCGTGCCCAATCAAAGAAAGGAAGTGGTTCATTAAATCTAAAATGGAATTGCTGGGACATTCCTAGCTAATGAAGATGCCTGACTTGGTTAGATTTGCCCCACAGGATGGAGTGCCTATCAGATCCAGTAGTGACGTTACAATACCTTTCATCAAAACGCATGTGTCTTTGGGATTGTACTGTACACATGACATTAGTTGCTTAACCATGTTTCTTGCTCAGATGAGCTGATGACTAGTTTGGGATAGAAGAGAAAGTTCCCAGTAAGGAATTGATTTTTTTATGTCCTGGAGAGTGGTGAGGAGGGATCACGTGAAAGACTCGGAAGGCCATATTCTATTCTCTACTATCAGAGTTCATGATGAGTGAGAAGGGGTGACATCAAGGGACCTCTGTCCTTTTGTGTCATCTTCTTCTTGATCTTGCAAAGTCCTGGGTGCTCTCAACTCTCCGTGAGGTGAGGGCACTCATAACTTTGCAGGAGGAGCACTTCCCTCCGGCAGGATTGGGACATTTGTTTGCTCTGTAAAACATGATGACCGTGGAGGCACACAGTAATATTCTGCGTGTGTGTGAAGGGGTGCTTGGACACAGAAGTGTCTCCTCCAGCCCAGCACACTCTTAAACTGAAGCCAACATAGCAACAAAAATTCAGGAAGAAAAGTTTAGCCAACAAATTAGAGGGAAAGTGTTCCTCAGTCTTGCACCAGGCTCCAGCAATCCTGTTTATTTAGATGCCCCTTGGCAGGTATTCTGTAGGTGAAACACGATGGTGGTATCAACCAATGGCTCATGATCAGTCAGTGTGAAACAATAGAAGGGACAAGGCTACGTTCAGCCACACGCTGAAGGCAATGGGGTCACACCAGGGATAAGCTGGGCCCTACCTGTCTCACAGCGGGCAAGGTTCCACCTGAGCTGGAATTTGATACTGGGCTTTGATTTAACATGACACAGGGTCACTTCTGAACCTCCACAACTCACTGGCTCTCCAGCATTGGAGCACAAACCATGGTGAGTTCAGTCGCTCTAGTGGGGGAAGGAGCTCTCCTCACCATACTCCCATGTCCCACAAGTCATTCCTAGATAGGCTTTTTGCGAGCAGTGCTTCCTTTATAGCTATACCTGATACAGGCTAACTTTACGCACCGCAGGGCTACCTGCTTGTAGGAGCTTTTTACCCAGCATGCCTTTCTGGGGCTGGCCTTTTAAATTGGGCAGAATCCAGCAGCTGCAGGCCTAATGGGATCATTTTCACATAGTGCTTTTGCTAGCTACTGCTCTTCTAGATGCTGGTAAGTCCCCTTTAGCTGCTACTATTTTTCCCCTTTCTTATTCTTGCCCCTTCTCCCAGGGCCCTTGCTTTTCGTGCCACTTAAAGAGTGAGAAATATCAGCAGGAGAAAAGAAATTCATCTGCACATTCACTGATGCAAAGGTATTTTCTAACTGGGAGAGGAGCCATCCTCCGAGAGCTCTGCCAGGGGAGGTGGGTGAACTGGTTTGTCTCTGCTGGAGGGTAGGGGAATGGAGAAGATTGCTGGGCATTTGCACATTGGCAAAGTGGAGTGATACCCTGGCAGTGGGATCTTCCTTGTGGGGTTGGAACGGCCTTAATTGAGACTGCTGTGCAAAGATATTATGCTAGTGTGTGTGCATCTTTCTTCCAGGTGAGGCACTCAGGCCAAGCTACAGTGTGACCCTGCAGGGTTAGTGAGGGCACATCCCGAGACAGTGGCAGCTGGAGGTCAAACATTTAGGTGGGACTCAGTCACTCTCCTTAACTTCCACAATGCTCCTTAATGAAAAGGGACTGCACCCCTTCTGCCCTGCCCGGACACTGATCCTCCAGCTGGAAGAGCTGTTTCCTTAAATTGATAGCTCTGGATGGCTCATGCTGGGGAAAGAAGGCATCTTATATTCTCTCATGTTCCTGTGCTGGGCAATGCCCCAGCTGCCTCTGTTGTGGGGCGACTGTCTTCTGAAGTGAGCTGATGGGTCTATGCGGTGTTGAATTACTTGATAGCTGGCCAGTCAGTGGGTTGGCTGGTAGAGGAATCTGAGACTGGATCGTATACTGATGCCCTGGGCTCCTAGGAGCTGGGAGGGCCCTTATGAGACATTGTGCAGGGTTTGGGTCCTCATGAAAGGGGTCATCTCAGAGGGCTCTGTCTGCAGCCATTCACCTCTGGCAAGGACAGCAGTGGGGGTGGGTTCGGGTGAGAGAGAGAAAGATCTGTTTTGCTAGTGAGAGATTGGACCTGACCCTTTGTGCATCCAGGGTCTGAGGCAGGTGTGGGAGAAAGGGAGGGATGATTCCTAAAAGGTAACCGTGAGTTTGAGTGTAGCCCACGGCACAAACAGCGATTGAGCAGGGGAGGGGGGATCCTGTGCTGATGATCTCTCTTTTCTCCACTGACTGTCTTGTTTAATTGCATTCTAAAATGTAAAGCTTGAGCTCTGTGATTTACAGACACACACTAAAACAGTTCTGTGAGAAGAGAGAAGGGCCAATAAAAGCCATGCCATGAAAAGGGCACTCTGAAAAAAAAGGCCATTATTCTCTGAATATGAACTAAGCAAGTGCTTTTCATTCCCACATTAGTTATCTAAGGCTGGTTTGAAGCTGTTTAATGGGATTCTGCAGAATATAATTTCCATCAGAGGTTGTTTTTTTTTCTTACAAGCAATGTAATTTGGGTTTTGTTTTTTTTTGGCTTTGCTTTGTCTTTATGCTGACTTTGGGATCTAGCGTTCTACTTCAAATCGGAGGGAGGGTGAGGGAAATAGAACATGGAAAAATTGTAGCAGTGAAACAGAGGAACCAAAGTCACTTTGCAGACCCCCAGGAATAAGTAACAGCCTTCAGGTATAGATTAGTTTGAGAAAATGAGATGCATAACCCTAAGCAATGAAGGTGGTACTGATCATCAGTGGGAGAAAGGGGAGGGAAAGAGAGATGGCTAGTGGCCCTGGCTGGTATCAGAGGAAACCTTAATGATCCTAAAATTATTGCATGCTAATTTCCTCTTTGGTGCTAATCTTAATGCCCTCAAGAATGATCAAGTACCTTAATTGTCTCTTTAACTAATGAAGTGCCTCTATTAAAAAAAAAAAAGGTAGAAATTGATTCAGAAAGAGGAGCAGCGTTAGAGCTTCTTTCCACCAGCAAGCACAGCTTGGAAAGCTCCCTCGTGGGAATAAGAGACTGCTAAATGCTTCCTGTACGGGATGAGAGCCGAATCCTTCTCCCATTCAGCTGCGTGGGTGTTTTGCAATGGACTGAAATGGGACCAGGACGGTGAAATAATAATTGTGAAATGCATGGAAACTTTACCACCAACTTTAAGAACCCGCAGGGTCCCTGGGACTGTAAATAAGACAGAATGACCATGCTAATTTGAACCACCCTGGCTCTGCCTTGAAATTGACAAGGCTCAAGCAGCACCCTGTGGAGGGAAAAAATGTTTGAAACGTAAATCACTTATTTCCTGTTGGCAGAAGAACTTTCAAAGTTCTCAGTGGTCTCAGGCTTCAATCCTGCAGGGAGCTGAACATGCTGGCCCCGGTTCAGCAAAGCTTTCAAACACATGCTTAACTTAAAGCACATGAGTGCTTCCCTCGAGATCAGTGGATTTGCTCACAGGCTTAAAGTTCAGCATGTGGCCTTTGCTGGATCTGAGGTCAGAATGCTCAGCACCTTGCAGGATCAAGCACTTTTACAGAATTACTTAGCACCTTAAGATACAGCTCAACTCTCGCCGATTTCCATGACCGCAGGATTAAGACCCAAAACGGACTCTGACTGTGAATTACAACCTAAAAAACATGAGTAAAGACAAATGAAAATCTATATTACTACCACTGTCTATATTACAATTATTTTTGCCCTTCAATGGTCATATTTACATGTGAGAACATTAATTCCTGATCATGTGATTATACCATTTCAGCCACATGTCGGGAAGAAACAATGGGAGACAAGGGGTGCCTTCATGATTTGGCAGTCTAAGTCCCATTTTCAAAAGAGATTTAGATGCCTAAGTCTCGTTTGAAAAATGTACCTACAGGTCACTATTTGTTTTTCTTGCCATTACATAATATTATGATTTGCACTTAAAAAAACACCTGCTGAGCCCAATTTCCATAAAAGGTTACCTGCTACAGTAATGATATAGTTCACTTATGGCAGGGACCGACAGCGCAAATGGGAAACCTGTGGGTTATTGCTAATAAATATTGTTGCTGGCAATAATAAAGCTGTGTACTTTGGAGAGCTGGCAGTTTCTTTTAGTATATACAGGGTAAATACAGTATGTAGAAACACCCTGTGAAACCTTCCATAATTGTCAGTGGTTCGGTACTGCAAGGATGAGTACTGTAGAAAAAACTAAGGGCTTTTCTATATGTGGAACATGACCAGCAGAACTGTATTCAGTGGTAAGATTACACTGCTGTATTTCTGCCAGTCAGTTTCCCATGTAGATAGACAAGCCCTTAGTCTGAGATATCACATAAATATTAACTGGCTATGTAAGGAAATGACAAGAGACCTGATTGTGTTTACACTGAATGGCAAAACTTTGACTTTAGCATCACAGTAATTGGGTCCAGAATTTAGTCACCCATCTCTCCCAGTTTGGCCCCTACAAGGTGCTCCATCTGAGTGGATCGATATGGCCCCATGGAGCCCTGCTGAAGTCAGTGGGGCTCCATGCAGGTGCAGCCATCTGCCTGGATTCAGGATGTTTCAGGATCAGGACGTATGTCTCCTATTCTCTTCCGACATCCCAAACGAGACAGGACTGGAGATGACAGATGAACATGAGCTGAAAATTTGGCCATGGTTCAGATCTGGATCTGAACTTCCCCAAAGTTTCAGGGTTGTTTGAGCTCAGTGCCCCTTTCTAAGCTGGATCAGAATCCAGTTAATCAGAAACATGTTTTCCTGGCTCTTGTCAGACCCGAGTCCCCCGCCCCACCCCACATCATGCCCTGTACATGGGATGAATTGAAAAAAGCAAAGTAGGATGTAACAAAGTTATAACAAAAGATGTCACAAACTAGGCTCCAGATTCCCTAGTATTGCATACTGAGACGTGTGGTTTGTTAATCATCTAATGGCCACTACTCATAACAGCTAAGCTGTCACAGTGGTTCAGGAGAAAGAAATCTGCAGATGGGAACTCTCCCTAGGGGGCAACAGCTGACCCCTCCTGTAGTTCCCTTGAAGTCAGTGGAGTTGCAACTGAGATGAATTTAGCCCAAACTAGGAGTGTGAATCAGAATTTGGAAAGGGAAGGGAAAAATCATTATTTAATGGTCAGGATCCAAAATGTTAGTGCCAAGGATGGATCCAGAATCCATTTCACATGACCAAAGACAGACAAATGCAAAGGGAACACGTGGGGGTATGGGGTGTGTTAGCTGCAGAGTCTGCCCTGGTGTCAGACAGGTAGGAAATTCCCTCAGTCTCCTCATTCACTTCAGGTCATGACAAGCTGTTGAGAGCGATTCCCCAGCACACAGCTGGCACAACAGGCCATTCATGCCGCAGAGGGTTCAATAATTCAACAAGCAAACTCAAGCCAGCAGCAGTCTCGGTCCCCAGCCAAGACTCAGTCATCTTCAGATTAAACATCGGCTCTGCCCGACTGCTTTGTATTCCAGTGACTTCTCCCTTCCTGGGAACGCTCTGTTACCCGGCGACAGAAGAACAAAATCCTCAATCTACAAGATTTATGCTGCCTGAGTGGAGGGAGGGGGCTGGTATTTCACTCCCTGTCCCCACCCCAGCCGTGATAACGAGCCCCTGAAGCTAAGCGGTACCTCTTGCCAAGACTTTAGAAAATACTGCATTTTACCCTATTCTGTGCAACAGACCCACTTTTTTTTTTTTTTTTGCCTTTTTTTCTTCTATTTTTAAATAAAGTGCATTTAGTGCTGGTGAAAGGTGCTGGCCTGGCAGCCCTGCAGACTGATGTCTGTCCACAGAACCGGTAGCACCTGGGCAGCCATGGGCAAGCTTTCCCCATCCTCGTCCCTCCCTTTCCCACAGTGCATCTGGCCTGTGCTAGAGCGGCCTTCAGTCTCCACCCTTGGCCTCTCTGCTCTAAGGCTGGCCGCTGTGACACGGGCTTTTGGACTGGGAGCTGCACTTAGCCCACCAAACCCTTTCACCGCTCTCCCATCAGATGGCTGGTTGTGACTGACCTGGGTCAGATCCGAGTTGGTGTCCGAGGCGAGAGGCTCTCTATTCCGTCCCTGGTCCAGTAGACCTGTATAAAAGGGCTGGAGTTTTGCTTTGCTTTGCCTTGTATCACATGTAGAGATGCAACTCCTGAAATCGAACGCCTGCCTCCTACATGGATAGAAATGGATCAGTCCTGCCCCAGGCCAGTTGTTTCCAGCTGCTGAAAGGCAAATCCTGAGCAGGGGGGTTGAAAACCTCCCGAGGCGCCTCTGATCTGGCTCCCTTAGTTCAGCATCCCGGTCTCTACACAGCAATCAAGCCCCAGCCTGGGTGCTTCAGTGCCAACTGATTGTCTCTTTTTTCCCGTTCGCTGCTTCTCTTATCACCTGACACACTAAAGTGCGCAACAATAAATAAATAAAATGCAGCCATGGCAGCTCGGCAGCCTGGCTACTGGATCGAAGATGGCCCCAAAGACAGGGATAGGACAGCAACTCGGCTCATCTGCACTGCTCCTGAGCCTGTCTTTGAGATGCCAGCAACAGAGCTGTATAAAATGCCCCATCCCTACCCCGAACACTGACATTACGCTTGCATCACAAGCTTGTCTGAAGGGCAGCCCCCCTGCCTATTTGCCAGCGTTTCCGTCCCCTCTTTGGATGCCTGGCTCCTGGAAACCCCTTTCCCACCCCATGTAAACATTAATGGCCTTCCCTTCTCCTCATCTGCTTGGCTTCCTTGGGCTCCCCCCGGGGACCAGATCCTCCCGCCAAACAACAGAGGGAAAAGAAGGCTCGTTCCTCTTTCCCTGGACTCAGAGCTGAACGCAGCACTCGAAAGTTACAAAAGCATAGTTGGGCCCTCGACCCAGTTTCGATACTGTTACTGCTATGCAATGGCAGAAAATAATGATTGCCCTCTCTGTACAGCTACCGCCCCCCCCCCCCACCCTGCACCAGTACAAATCGATTTCTCTTATTTCTCTATCTACTTCCCTTCCTCACTGCGAGGCGCGCAGCATTAGAATGCCGGGATTTTTTTTTTAAAGCTCTATCGAAACACAATTGCTCTCTGTTTTTTCCCATTCACCCTCCACCCCCGCCCCCCAAACAAATGTGGCATAAAAGGGTTGAAACACAAACGCTGTTTTAAAACAATTTTGTTACTTGTGCTAAGGGCAATTGCTGCCTCTTGAGATTGTCATTCTTTTGTTTTGCTGAAAAGGACAGCACATACTCGCACTTTCTAATGCCCTCGTGTTTTCAGATTTCTCGTTGGGCCAGCCTCTAAAGGGGATGGGGACTATATTTGCTTTAACTAAGAGAGACAAAATATTTGATTTTCAAATCCTTGGCCAAAAGAATGACACACAGCCTCTTCCTTAAAGTTCCCCCAATCCATCCCAACTTGAAAACACAGACACCAAACCTAGGGAAGCATAAATGACTCTCTTGTGTGTATGTGTGGGTTTTTTGTTTTTTTTTGCGTGCTTGGCTGGAAACTTGTATGGCCTTTATATAGCAAAAGTCAGATTTAAGCATAATTGTAATATCTTCTGCACATGGAATCATGAATCATTCCAGTGGCTTTAGAATTTAAGCTGTTAATAGGCTAAAAAAAGGATTTTTTTTTGCATTATAATTAAGCATGAATATATATTTAATATATTACACTGCTTGGACTGCTGCTGTAGCAATCCGAACCTTCCTATGCTGTAAAACACCTAGCCCCCTGCAATCCCCCAATTCAAGTTTTGGAAAACTTTCTTCCCCAGCCCCTGGTAATCCTCAGTTTGTATATTTAAAAGTCCCTCCCCTCCCCCCGTTTATTTTAAAGTAGATATTGCCACATTCTTAAATTCATGCATCGCTGCATTGCTATTGCACATGTGTATAGAGGATTGCTTTCTCCCCTCTCATCCTGTTTGGCTCTCCTCTCTGGGCGGCCCTGCTCACTGGTTGTGCACGTCCTCCCTGCGGACGATCTTGTAGATAATCCAGTAGAAAATGTTGAAGATGAGAAAAGCCATGGGGAAGCCGATGCGCGAGATCTTGTCAATCTTCTTGGCTCGCTGGATGAACAGCTTGCGCATCTCGTCGGGAGACCTGCAGGCGGCCGGGGCTGTGTTGGCCGTGTTGTTGTTGTTGGCTCCTTTGACCGAGATGCCGTCCTTTGCTTGCAGGCAGGCAGGGCCCATCCCATAGGCAGAGAAGTTGAACCTACCTTCTCCGGCTTCGTCCTCCTGAAACAGATTCATCATAGGGCTCTACTTAAAATAAGATGGAGACAATGCACCCTTGCTATAAGGCTCTCCACTGATGGCCTTCAGCTCCATTGGTGGACACAGCTCCCTTGATGTATTGGACAAACCCTTTGTCTTAGGAGATCAGCCTTATAGAGGGGTGCTATCTGTATTATGCACAGATGCAAATCAGGGGATCCAGCTGGAGTTGGAAAGTGGGATTGACTTATCTTTCCTTATGGTTAGTCATTGGGGTTTTTGTGTGTTTTTCCCCCACACATCCCCTGTTTTGCTTCTGCCTCCCTCCCCTCATACCTTCTTTTTTAGCTTGCCCAGAAGGAGCGGGCTCCATGTAACTCATATAGTAAAAGCCGCAACATGAGAATTCCTATGGAGTTACATGGACTTGGCAGTGTAAAGGGCCGTCCATGAAAAGATCTCTGCAGGTGTTCTGGAATGAGCAATGAGCCCACCTTCCGTTTCTTTATCTGTTCCTGTAAGTCTCATCGTGGCCCTGATTCCCCTCTTTCTTGGGAAATATGTCAACCTGGTTTCATCTCCTCCCCATTTAAGGAATAGTCATCCCACTTGAAATTCAGTAGTGCACCGATGTTTAGTGCTAGGCGACTGGCTCGCTCAAGAGTCTGCTGTACAATCCAATGACTAAACAACAATACTGTGTCCTTATGTGTCAGTCCTTTTATCTGCATCGCAAAGTGCTTTACAAAGGAAGGTGTTGGCCCTATTTCCCAAATGGGGAAACTGAGACGTGCAGTGACTTGCCTAGGGTAATACGGCAAATCAGTTGCTGAGTCAGGAATAGAAATCCAGGTCTCTTGACTCCTGGTTCTGTGTACTATCCACTAGACCATGTTACTAATGAACTGTAATGATGCTCAAAATCCAACAGGCAGCTGGCAAGTCCATGTAACCTCTGCCCTAAATCTCTGAAGAAATGCAGCTTCTCCCAGTAGTGCTTTAGAGGGGCTTAATCTATAAAAATGCATTGATGTGGCACCAGCCAATTCCAGTTCCTCCCTGATCTTTCTAAAAATGTCCCCCATTCCTGC
The DNA here is from genome assembly GCF_965152235.1 of Eretmochelys imbricata. NCBI lineage: Eukaryota > Metazoa > Chordata > Testudines > Cheloniidae > Eretmochelys > Eretmochelys imbricata. The sequence goes on along the minus strand of NC_135579.1, from coordinate 6,113,473 downwards.
CCCATCAGTCCTCCTTTGCAGAGTGTCTTTTATGGATGGCCCCTACCTTGGGCATGTAGCTGCACGGCATGGGGGAATTACACACTCACAGCTGGGTAACCACACAGTGGAGCCAAGAGCACGTCAGCACATCTGAGCAAAAAATGAAATAAAGCCTTGCTTTTATTTTTTAGACAAGCTTAGCAAGCTGGCGAGCTGCTTGACTTACTGACACGATGTACCTACTCCCCATCCCTTGCTGGGTTCCTTCTGTAGGCCCTCACCCGCATCCCCTCCTCTCTTCCTGGGGTGTGGGGGTGTGTGAAGTCTATTTATAATGCTCCCATTGCTATAGTATCTGAATGCCTAGTTATTACCCCCATTTTACAGATGGGGAACTGAGACCCACAATAGCTTGCCCAAAGCTGGGAATTCAACCCATCTCCACCAAGTCCCAGGCTAGCACTCTAACCACTGGCCCATCCTTCCTCTTTTGTCTCAGGGCTGTGTTCTCTGCAGCAACATTCCCTTCCTTGATACTCCACTTCATGCCATCCCAGTGGGCCCCTCTCCATCATTGTACTGCTCTCTGAAGTGGTACTAGGTATCTCCTATAGGCCCCGAAGCTCCTGAATGTCCAGCGCTGAGAGAAGAGGAGAAACCTCCTCGGTACCATGCACATTGTTCCCAGACAGAAGTAATCAGAGATGAAGGAAACTTTCCCAATGCCTGCCCCCTGATGTCGATTCAAAGGAGCCTGCACCCACATGGCTCTGTGCTGGGGTCAGGAAGATCAGCAGGTGACAAGGCATCTAGAATCAGAGAAATGTCACGCTGGAGATAGCATCTAGTCCAGCCTCTGGCACTGAGGCAGGATCAAGTAAACCTAGAGCATCCCTGACAGGTGTTTCTCCAACCAATGATGGGGATTCCACAACCTCCCTTGGATGCCTGCTTTAATTCTAAGTTTTTCCTCGTGTCTAACCCATATCTCCCTTGCTGCAGATTAAGACCTGGTCAGTTGATGCTGAAATCCATGGGAGTTAGGGTTGCCAATCCTCCAGGATTGTCCTGGAGTATCCAGGAATGAAAGATTAATCTTTAGTGAAAGATTGTCATGTGATGAATCCTCCAGGAGTATGTCCAACCAAAATTGGCAACTTTCGTGGGAGTGAACAGGCCTGCGCAATGCAGGCCTAAGAATGCAGGTTTTCAGGGCCAAATCCTTTTGTTTCCAAAGGGGTAAACTTCTTCCTGAAGTCAATGGGAGTAACAAGGGACTGAATAAGGATCGACCTTAATGCGAATCAGCTCAGGTATGCTGAGGCCAAATGCTCTGTTCTAAATCAGCCTTTGATTTCAGTTGAGAGGGTTTGCTTCAGTGCTGGGAGTTTTGCCAGTGTAAAGACCGTAGGCCAAATTCTCCTCTCACTTACCCTGGAGTAAATCAGGAGGAGCCCCACTGGAGTTGGGGGAGGTACACTAGTGTGATGGTGGGCAGGATCTGAACTGGGTGTTGAGTCAGAACATCAGGCTCTGGCTCATGGTCATTTATATCAAAGCCTAGAGGCCCCAGCTAATATCAGGGCCGTATTACGCTAGGTGCTGTATGTACACCTTGTGAGATACTCCTCCCTCAGCTCAAGCATCCTTCATGTTTGCTTTGGGAAGTTATGTTGATACTTTTGAAGACAGGGATTCCTGAATCATGGTAGTACCTCTGCTTGTCCCTGTCTGTCCCTCCATCAGGCGGGGGAGAGATGGAGGGAGGAAGTGAAGACCTGAGCCAACATAACACACAAGCCAGGAATGAGTGAATCTGGGAGACAGTGAGCGGCAGAAACCCGCCTCAGGCTGAGCTCGTTGCAGGGATAACCCTTCATGAAACCCATCCCGACTCTCTGTAGAGCCCATTAAAATCTCTGTGTGCCACCCCTTGGGCATTTCTGTGCCTGCGTAACATTGGCCTTAATTAGAAACAAGAGAAAAGGAAGTTGATAGTTCATAGAATTACTATTTCTACCATTTTAGTACCAAAATAATAAAATAAAAATCCAATTTGTTTGCTAGGCAGATTTAGATTATGGAGAAACTGGGAAACATGGTTTTTCAGCCAGCAAGTGGATTTTGCTATTTTAATCTACGTGGTAGAGGACGCCTCAGCAATTAGCATTGCGTAGAAACCGGCGTGACTGGTTTCTGAAGTGTGGGGGCCACTTTTAACCTCCACATGACCTGATGCCTCTCTCAAGTCAGGGAGCTTCTCTGTTCTTCTTTGCGGCAGATAGGCAACTACTTCCTGCTGTTGCCAGCAGGTGGCAGGGAACCAAAGCAAGAAAGCCGGGGCTGCCAGTTAGCACCTCGAGGGACGTGCTCCAAGTGCAGGCGAGGCAGATGTCAAGTACCTGATGACCCACAGGTGCAGGCCTACACCTACAGCATCTCAATGAAGACTGAAGTGGAAATCTCAATACAACTAGCATGCAGTACAAACACTGTGACTGATTTTCAGAGGTGCTGAGAACCCAGACCCCTCCTCTAATAATCAGGTCCACAGTGCAAGACACATCTCCGTCTTAACTTTGGAGTTCGGACTCCATCGCCATTACAGGTGTGTCAGGCAGGTACAAACACACACGCAGATCAAACAATTGTGAATAATATTCATTGCAAATGTACCCCTTTTTGTTCTTTATGAATCATTCACGGGCCAGTCTTGATTTTTTGCGAATTTATTCTTCATTGGTGAGCGCCATGTCTCCAGGGCCAAATCAGCCAATCGTGCCTTTTTAATGAACTAAAATGACTTTAACTGAATGAGGATGGGCAACAGCAAGAATAAAACCCACAAAGGGACCAAGTGGGCATTATCCTGTTCAGTCTCCAGCCAGCTCCAAGTGGAAATGATGAACAGGTCAATAGTGCTCTGTGAGACCAGAATGTTCTAGACCTTGAAGGGGCAGTAACCATGCATGCTCATCACAGCTTTTAAAGCTGCATACACCATGGTACGTAGTTGCCAAAGGGGGCTTGGACAGTCAGTCTGTGGCAGTGGTCCCCAAACTTTTCAAGGTCATGCCCCCCCTTACCCCTGTCTGCCTCCTATCCCCCTAGAGCTGAGAGCAGGGACAGGGGTTAGGGGCCAAGGCTGAGGCCACAGCTGGGGGTGGTTCTGGGTCCGGGGATGGAGTCGCGGGCTGGGCTGGGACCAGGGCCAGGTGCAGAGCTGGGCCATAGTCGGGGGCTGAGGCTCGGGGTGGGGCTGGAGCAGAGCTGGGAGTGCAGTGGGGGCTGGTTGGCGCTCCCTTCCCATCCCCATGGGGGTTGGCCTGGGCCCTGTTGCGCCCCCCCCCAAACATTCCTCCATGTCCACCTAGTGGGGTGTACCCCGCAGTTTGGGGACCTCTGGTCTATGGGGTGTTCACAAGTTGTTGCCTTTGGCTGTTTGCTGTTCATTATTTGTGGTGTGTATCTGGTCATATGATATTGCATCTGCTCCCTGATTGGCCATCTCTCTCTCTCTCTCTCTCTCTCACACACACACACATATACACACACGCATGCATGGTGGGAACGCATGAATTTCACAAAGTGCATCCCTATATAAATTGTGAAATTGCAAATAGTAATGGAATGAAAATGTCCCTCTTACACTGATTGAGCCAACTTCTCTCTCTGCTGCTGGCCTTGATTGACACCTGCGGAAATGCACAGCCCAGTGCTTCCCCCCGTTAGAAATGCGCCTCCATCCCATTTGCACGTGCTCTTTGCGTAGTGGGGGGCTCAACAACGCGATCGGCACGCAGATATGCTTTTTTGCAGGTACAAAACAATTGACTCGGCTTTTTTCCTGACTGAACGTCATGGCTGAAAACGTGGCCCATTTAATCACTAAATGCATATTTTATGGGTTAGTTATTCGACCCTTTGTGAGGTCAATTGTACCTTCTAGTTCCCATGGAAGGACTCCAACATGCAAGGTATAGGGGGGTATAAGTCTGCAAGTAGCTTTACGGGCGAGTTGAGTCTCTCACACTCGTGCATGCTGGGGAGAGGGTGTTACGAATGTAGGGGTACAACAGGGGTGAAGGTAACTTAAAGGGCGGCCAGGCTCCTGGGCAAGGGGGGGAGGGGCAGGGCCTTGGGCAGAAGGGGCTGCTGCCGGGATCCCCGGGCCCTTTTAAATCACTGGGCCCCGGGCAGCTGCCCCTTTTGCCCCTCCCTGCCCCCGTCAGCGGCCCTGCCGGTATGGTGCTTAAAGTGCTCCCGTGGCAGGGCTTTAGCGTTGGCTGTGTACCGGCCTGTACCAGCGGCCACTTTCTTGCCCGTACCAGCTTACTTTCACCTCTGGGTTTTAAATGAAATCCGGAAAGAATTTTTTTGTGGGCAAGTGCCATTGCAGATAGGGAAGTCTAGCCAAGTTATGTCGGCCGCTAAGTAAAATGAAAATCAAAATGAACAGAATATAGCCGGTGTGTCTAGATTCACCTATGACAATACATCACTGAAGCACCTTGGTCACATGATATGAAGGGGAGGCAAGGGGGCTAGCAAGTTTTGACCTGAACAGCCAATCTGATCGCTCCTTTAGTGTTGCCCATTTTAATACATTATTTCATTCAGTGTGATATGTCAGTGCTTAGAAGAGAGACATCAGAAGATTCCAGGGCACTGGGATAGAGCCATCAGGTTCTCCAGAGCTGTACAATGTGCTTGGAATACACGCAATCAACCGCAAGTTTTGATGAGTGTGCAATCCCCGCTTACTGGGCGTGTTTTTATGTTTGTGCTTTGTTCCAATTAAAGTTGCTGTGAGATTATGCAGGGATTGTAACAGCAGCCTTGCGTTTGGTTGAATACCTCTGGCAAACAGATCTTTTGAAACATTCTAACTAGAGTTTTTATTATTAGTTTGTCAACAGTACGGCAGCGCGAGCTGCATGCAGCAGCGTGGCTCAGTAGAAAGGGATGCTTGAATCTGGACTAGGGGATAAAAGCACAGTGAGGCACCCGGGCTGGATGGCTGCAGCTCAGACTGGTTTAAGCAGGCAGTTCTCACTCCCTCAGAACCAGAATGTGCTAGTTTTCTCTCCATGATGTGGCCTGATCGTGCACAACGGAAGTTAATGGGAGCTTTGCTGTTGGTTTCCATGGCCCATAGAGCACTTGTCTTTGTGCATGTATATGGCATTCTTCATCCAGAGATCTGAAAATGCTTTACAAAAGTGAGCAACCATTATCACCCATTTTGCAGATGGGGAAACTGAAGCACAGGGTGAGAAGTTGGTTGTCTAGATGTTACAGAGTTGTGAACAGAACCCAGGTCTCCTGGCATCTTATCCACTAGATCATGCTGCCTCCTGAGAGTGTGACAATTTCTCTGGCATGTGAGGAACCATTGTGCAGCTAGAAGTCCAGTTGCTCTGTGGTTTGACCTATTTTTCTAGCCTTCTGGGGTGATTCTTCGTAACAAATTAACTCTTGCTATAGGCCAGTGATTTAGGGAGGGTGCTGAAAATCTGCTGCTTCTGCGTTCATTGTCCTAGTTAATGGGGTTTGCAGCACTGGTGTGGCCCTGTCGGTCCCAGGATATGGAGAGACAAGGTGGGTGAGGTCACATCTTTTATTGGACCGTCTGCTGGTGGGAGACAAGCTGGGCAGAGCCAGACCCGAGGAAGAGCTCTGTGTAGCTCAAAAGCTTGCCCCTCTCCCCGACAGGCGTGGGTCCAATGAAAGCTCTGACCTCGCCCGCCTTGTCTCTCTAGTTAATTGAGGCACTTTTACAAGGGGCCTCTTAGTCCTCTGCCGAGCTCTGTGTTGAAGTTGTGGCACCGCATTACATTCAGGCCACTGCTCTTTGGAGCCCCCTACAGGACAGTGCCTGGCCCAGTGTAACTGGATGGTTCCTAAATTCTTGTCTATGTCTTTTAAATGTTTACAGTTCTTGGGAGAGTCCCATGGCACTTCATCTAATAGGCTGTCTTCCTCTGCTGTAAGGGACGGGCCAGCAGGAGAGGGGGGTGTAAGACAACCTCCTGGAGAGGAGAGACTGGGAGAGGCGTGGTTCAGCCAAGTGCTAAATCTTCCGGTCTATGCATAGCAAGCCCCCTGGGCTAAAGCCGGGGATCCCCGAGGTAGGCCGGCACTCCCAGTCTGAAGCAGTGGTCAGCACCACTAGGAAGTCGGGCTGATAAAGGTGAAAACAAATAAATCCCATGCTTTAGAGGGTCAGATCCCTGGTCTCCACTCCCTTCCACTTTGCACAATGGGAAAACCCTAAGGGGCAGCTGGAATTCCCCTTGTAGAGGAGAATCCCTGGTGATGTCATCCTGGCAGAGCCAGCTGCATGCTATGCTGTCCTACTCCCTGCCTCAAGCTGCACAGTGAGTGCTGAGCGGGTGGGTGCAGAGAATGCTGCATTCTGCAGATCCTGAGCTGGCTGAGTGGCCCCTAGGAAACTTGTTCCAGGCAAAACAAATTAAAGCAGCCCTGAGCCAAATCATCCCCCAGCACTGGGGAGGTGGAAGGCGGTAGAAAGGCAGCCTTTCCTAGTAGGTATGAAGCTGTTCAAAATCCCAGCTGGTTATAGGCTAGGGATTAGTGCATGTGCAATGTCATTGCAGTAATGCAGTGACAAACCCTTAGTAAGCCACTATACACCAACCCTTAGAGCAGTCCTGGGGCACAGAGACAGCTGCCCCTCCCAGAAGGTTCATATGGAAAATGGAAGGTGAACACTGTTGTGCGAAATGCTGGCGATGATGCGTGGAACTGGGGTGAAGGTAAAGTGCCCGGATTTATTCCCTGAATGAGATGGTGCACCAATGGCAGAATGGCCTGTAATCAAGGCAGGATCTTCTCCAGAAATAATTACGCACTTCCTCTCTAGGACCTTAATACCTACTGTTGAGTTGTTCTCTTTCAAGAGAGGCCGGGCACCTGCCATGTAGGAGATGACTTTCATCTGCTTATGAAGCTCAACTTCTTTAGTATCTATTCATCTCTGCATTTGGAGCCAGCCTGAGACAGCTATTTATATTCCTCTGCCTCTAATTGTATCTACTATTATATTTCTCTCTCTAGTTCATTCTGTGGCTTAGCATCTCTGCTGTGGGCACATTCCGAAGGGTTCCAAAGCTACCGGCATACAGACTGTAGATTTCTACCCAACACAGACATGCTCTGATTGATTTCAGTCATGGGGAACGTGCATGGAGCTTGGCTAAGGACATTTTAAGGGTTTTTTTTTTAAAGACTATTTTAGAGAGGAACATCACAGTAAATCCGAGCAGCAGATGCTTCTGAACGTCGCGATATTCGGCAAGGTGGCAGAAACAACAAATGTGTCACTTACCTCCATGCTATGGTAAGCTGCCTCACTAAGTTATGCCATTCCATGATAGACCCGCTCCCACCACCCCCCAACCATCAAAACAAGCTGCACTTCCAAATCCGTCCCTTTGGAAGTCACTCTTGGGAGAACTGTCTTTTTGGACATAAATCCCTGAACAGGCATAGTAAACAAAATAAAGGAGTTTGGTACACCCCAGAAGCAAGCTGGATATTGGAGGAGAAACCAGAATCAGCAGAGCTGGCCATATAGCTCTGATACTTGCCCCTCTGTATCTCCCTGTATGTAAAGAACTTCACTGAGCGCCACTTGCTAGATCCAGCTGGCCATTGAGTGACCCTCTAAGGTTCTAGAGGGTGGGGACTCCTTGGGTCCAGCTGTGCTCTGCATGACTTGTGTATTACCTTGTGGTGCCTCCTCTTCCTTCTGAATCTGAGCAGCTCTTTGTGCTGCCGGGACACAAAGTTGACAGCGGCATACTCCAGGAGAGCTGAGAACACGAACAGCAAGCACACAGCCATCCAGATGTCTATGGCCTTAACGTAGGACACCTGTGGGTTAGAGAGGGGGACTGAGAGACCTTGTTCCAGCACCTGCCTTTCTTCTCGCTAGTCCCCCAAGCTCTTTGGAAAGTGACAATGAAACAATTGAGGCAGCCATGATATGCTCAGCAAGAGCTCACGGGCATTAAAACCTGTCTTACCGAGCAAGGGAATGTTGTCCAGGACCCGATGTTAATCCTGAAAAATAGTAGCACATACAGAATAGGAAGAAACCCAAGTTTCAGTTGTTCTTTATGTCCACAGAAGGTAGGACAAAAAGTAAAGGGCTTAATCTTCGGCAAGGGAAATTTAGGTTTGATACAAGATAAAACTTTCTAACTATACAGGTGGTTAGGCTCTGGAATGGGTTTCCAAGGGAAGTTGTGGCATCCCCATCATTGGAGGTTTTTGCGAACAGGTTGGACAAACACCTGTCAGGGATGGTCTAGGTTTACTTGGTCCTGCCTCAGCACAGGGGGCCAGACCTGATGACCTCTTAGGTCACTTCCAGCCCTACATTCCTGTGATTGTATCTTAGTGGGCCAGATTCAGTATTAATATTGAATGTCAGAGATACACTGAGTATATGAACTAATATAATATGCATGTTAAGAATTTGTAGGCACTTAGGGCATGGCCTGAGAGTGCTGTTCTCTGGCGTAGAATGATGCCTCCTAGGGGGCAGTTACTCCTAGTGTAACTTAGCGCAGCTCAGCTTTAACTTGCGTTGAGGCTGGACTGGCCACTGGCGGCCCACAAATTTGGGAGCATACAAAGGTAATGGAAAGCCCATGTGCAAGTTTGTTGACTGGAATTCTGGACATATTTGAAGATCTGGCCCTAACTGTTCAATACATTGGTATGAAGGAATTTCTTCCAAGTGTCAGGGGTGCTTTGTACCTTGGGCAATGATGCTCGGGAACCTGAGCTCTGGGTGGTCATAGTGAGCACGGTGGTGATGCCCAGGCCAACACGGGCAGGTGCAGCATCCATGTTGATCCAGAAGGAGATCCAAGACAGGATGACTATCAGAAGGCTGGGGATGTACATCTGAATCAGGTAGTAGCCCATCTGTCGCTCCAGGTGGAAACGTGCTTCTATGCAGGTGAACTTGCCTGAGAATGACAGAAGTTAAATTAGAGGGTTATTGGTAGGAGGCATGATAATCTCATGGCATCCAACCTCAGCAAACAATGGCTGCCTGCAATTTCCACTCCCTGGCTAAGAAACGGTTCTTGCTGGGCAAAGGGGGCATGTGGTAGGGGATGGCTGAGTATCCCTAGGGCTAGCACATGCATTAATAACATCAGCATAACAACACCATGCGTCTCCCTCTGACATGTTTTTTTAACTAAACAATAGTGAGTCTGTGCTAGTGAAAGGTGCCAGATTAACAGCCCTGTAGACTGAAGTTCCCCATTGAGTTCTAGAATAGAAGAGATGAGCTTGGTGAGAGGGTCCAAATTAAATACCCCAGCAGATGCAGAGACCTCTGATGAGCACAAGAAGGAGACATAGGTTTTGGGTCTGTTAGCTTCTTGCTGGCAATACATTTGTGTGAAGATTATATCTTCAGCAAGCCTTTAGACAGGTTGTTCTCCAGGATATATTTGTTAGATAAATGCGGCTAGCATGCAACAGATGATGTGTGGCAAATATACAGGGCCAAATTCTTACTGCAAGGAGCTTAGCGAGTAAAGGTAAATGGCACTGAGGATGGGAGACTGCGGTTTATGCCCTGTTACTGACCTGTGTTGTAATGCTTGGTGCAGTATCGTAAATCTTTTTCTTCCTTCAGGATAAACTGAGGCAAGGTTAATCCATCAGCAACCTGCACAGCTCCTTTCTCTTGCCATTCAAATATCAGATCATTCATTGTGTAGCCAACTGTTGAGAGTAGGGAACAAATAGGACACATGAGCAAGAAACCAAACTGTGTCGAAGACAGGTGCTCACAGGGATGGTGTTGTGGGGAAGGGAGTCCTGCACAGATGCCGGGAGTTAGACCGGATCACCCATGATAGGATGGGTTTCATGGCTCTCCACTGGTTCGCACAACAAGTTTGCTGAGGCATACCTGGTGATAAAAGCTTATATATATGGTATAGGTGGGCAGTGATGGTTATAGTGGTGAACTTTATGGGTCACAGTGGATTCCTGTCCAATAAATCAGATATTCTGCTGGCTTGGGCTATTCTTTTATCTTAACTTAGCTGAGCCTTTCAGCCCCAGGCTCTTCCTCTGCATTAAGTTGATCATTGGATTTCTTTCCTTTTAGTTAAGGAAGCAGGTGGGGGTTCCTGTAGGTGCCAGCATGCATCGTAAAGGGGGAAAAAGGCCCCACTTGCAGCTTGGAGAACCTTCACCTTTCTCCTTCAAAGCAGGAGGCCAATGCAAATGTAGATAAATTAGAGCTCCCCTTTTAGGAGTTCAGCAATTGCTTGAACCTGGCTCAAGCTAAGAGATGTCAGGTAGTTTCCTGGAAAACTGAGAGCTGCTCCCTGAGTGAGTGCTAGTGGCAGGAAGGAAAACCATACTGGCAAAACTAACAAACAAGATTGCAGGGATCACAGGGACAGACAGGCTTATGTCAGCATGTCTGGGCTCTTGGGGGGACCGATGCAAGGAGCGGAGGGATGTGGACCTCTACTTTGGCTTCTGATCCCTGATTTAAGAGCCCTCCCCTCCCCAGCTCTGAATGCCCTTTGCCTTTGACAGGGGCTTTATTCCTCCAACACAGGCTCAAGAAATAGTTGTTGGTAGAAACTAGTGCTAGGCAGGGCGGTGTGGGTGCTGGCAGGGAAAGGAGTGTGAGCAGAGGATCGTGCACATGCCAGGCGGTAGGTCCTGGTTTTATCCCCCTTTGTCTTTCTTAATCAGAGAACCAGCTGAGAGTTGAAGCGGGGCAGAGGAAAGATGGTGGTTATCTTTCGAGGGGAAACCCCTCAGGACTCACAGCTCTCTAACTGCATGATGCACGTCTGCACGTCCATGGGGAAATTCTTCAGATCCATGGGACAAGCCAGCGTTAGTGTAATCCTGGGGCGAGAAGACAGACAGGGGAATTCCAGACGCATTCTGAACACTGACAAGTAGTTACATTACATCTGAACTATTTAGGTGTCCACTAGTGTATAGATAGGCTAGTCAGCTACCTGTGCAGTGTCACACCTACCTGGCTGGAGGCATTGCCTGGATTATTTGCATCTTCCTTGAATGTAGTTTCAAGTGTGACATCGCAGCGTGCCAGAAATACCGAGCAGCGGGGCCTGTGATTTAATCCCCAGCTGCCTTTTACAGGTGGAGGGTTGTGATAACAACACTTCTTGGATTGTGTAGCGCAGAAGAGTCCCACACCAAACTGTCTTGCTGCTTCGATCTTTATTTCATGCCTCAGGCTCATAACAATCTGTACCCATCTGATATCCTGGATCCACCAAGTAGGGTATTTCTAAAGGATAGCACCGGTTGGAAAATTTCAAACAAAACATTTTCCGGTTGGAAAATGGGGCTTTGTCCAAATTGAAATTTGCTTGGGGGCAGGGGGGAAATGATAGATTTCAACAAAATTTTCTGTTGGAAAAATTGAAACAAAAATATTTTGGGTTAGGTCAGTTCAATCTCTGTCTGCCTGAGCCGCTGCAGTGCCTCGTGGGAGTTGTAGTTCCAGGTCCCTTGTGACCCATTGTCTCCTCTAGCTGATGCCTCCTGGTCAGACTCCATGTCCCATGATGCACCACCGTACCTCTCTGCATTAGGTTCCATGCTCATAAGAATGGCCAGACTGGGTCAGACCAAAGGTCCATCTAGCCGAGTATCCTGTCTTCTGGCAGTGGCCAATGCCAGGTGCCCCAGAGGGAATGAACAGAACAGGGAATCATAAAGTGATCCATCCCTGTCACCCATTCCCAGCTTCTGGCAAACAGAGGCTAGGGACACTTCAGAGCATGGTTTTACATCCCTGCCCATCCTGGCTAATAGCTATTGATGGACCTATCCTTTATGAATTTATCTAATTCTTTTTTTGAACCCTGTTATAGTCTTCACAACATTCTCTGGCAAAGAGTTCTACAGGTTGACTGTGCGTTGTGTAAAGAAATACTTCCTTTTGTTTGTTTGAAACCTGCTGCCTATTAAAACATCCTTCTGGCTGAGAAGGCCTGGATGAACCAATTGCAGACCTCTCCATTGTTCCTTAATCAGCCAGTCGGGCTCCTGTGGAGCACTGTGACAGGGTGTCAGAGCAATGCCTGGTTCCCAGTCAATACAGGGCTGACTCTGGTTCAGATGGCCCTTGCTGTATGAGTGTCTGTTTGGAAGGCAGAGGGGAGTGAGAAGATACCTTTGAGAAAGTTGGCCTCCACACCCAGGAGTTGTCAGACTGAGCTGATTGGGGATTAGCTGATTTACATTCAGGTTGTGGTCACATATTTTCCCTTTTGTTGGTAAAGAGAAACCAGGGGTAACAACTTTGCTTGGATATTGCTGGTATTTCTTCTGCTGAGTCATCCTACCATCTTACAGAGTAACTCCAGCACTGCAGTGACTCAGCACTCCACCTTTGGACCCTCCCAGCCCCAGCCAGAGAGGGACCATCCTGAGGACTCAAACATGTGTCTCTTGCCCATCAGCGCACAACACTAACTACTAGGTCACCTGGTACCCTTAGCTGCTGGCTGTTTTATAACATGCACATTGTCAGTGGAGAACAGTTTCAAACAGCGATGTGATTTAAAAAGGCGGGGCAGGCATCAGGTCTCCAAACTCTGCCGACACGTTTGGCAGTTTTGATTACTGCTTTGGCTTGCTGTCTGCTATCTGCACTGAAACCACCTCCCATTTCTGATGGTGGCTATCTGCATTTCAGCACTGCCTGTTTATTTTCCATTCCAGAGCACCACGCTGCCACTGGAAACATGAGATAGCACAATGGGATGCAACTGCCGCCTGCCTTTGGGGATTGTAATGTGAGGTTTGAGTGACCTGGAGTTCACAATGTAACACAAATCCACACTACGAAGAAGGCAAAATGTCTTTGGGACGTCTTTTTGGCTCCTTTCCCCCCTAGCATTTTTAATAAAACTGCTTGTTCTTAAATTTATTGCTTTAAAACACCAGGGAGAGTGGGGAAATGGATGTTTTCCAAAGGCGAATTAATGCAAGTAGTACAGTTCCACAGGCGTGTTCTGGATCCCTATGGCAAATGAGTGACCCTGAGGAGTAATGCTGGGAAACGGCTGTGAGGTTCTGGGGTAGGAAAATACCCCCCTGTTCGCCCTCCCAGCTCTCCTGAGTGAAAACCACGCAGGAGAATGGAATAAAGAGGTTAGGAAACCAGGTGATCCCCAAAGCAATGTGAGTTTGTGGGGTTTCAGTGTAAACTCTTAACTCGCACTGGGTTTCTTGCTGTGGTGCCCAAAGTTGGGTCAATTACCTGGGCCAGGTTTGGAGCAAAATCTGGGTAGATTGATGGTTCTGGGAATCCAAATCATGCAAATTTGCAATATCACTTGGTTTCAATGCAGTGGCAGAAGAAAATAGTCCTATTTACCAAGGGTTTATTTATACCAGGAGTTTGCCTTAATTCAGCAATCAGTGGTCAGCTGCAAAGGTAGCAAAGCCCTAGCAGAGACAAGGAATAGAGGGCTGGGTATTGTAGGTTTTGTTCATGTAACACTCCCATTGACCTCAGGGGAAATAGCATATATTTGAAGGCTGCAGGATCTGGTTCTTATTTAATTTAAATCTAGGAAAAGTGAAATGCTTGAATTGGGGAAGAAAGGGATTATCTAGAAACCCCCTTTACCTGGCTTTCCCATCCCAGCCCATCCCCTCCTCTGTCCCAAAGTGCAGCTCTAGCCATAGGTCGGGATCACATAGCAGAATCCCCTCCTATCCTCTGCTCACTTCAGTTCGAGTACTGAGTAAGTGAGTGGCTTTCATCCACCTCCCTTGTGTTAATGTGATTTTCTTCTCCACCCCAAATGCAACCTTGTTTCAGGAAGCACTAATCCCAGCTACAGCCCCTTCGATGTAGACCCGGGGGACCGGCCATCTGCGATTGTGGAGGGACCATACTGTAACAAACAGAAGTGCTTTCTTTGCCTGCCACTCAGACTGCCCTGCACATGATATGCTTTCCCCATCCATTTCAAACACAGCGCCCGTATCGGAGCTTCCAAACTCTCTATGTATCATATCTCGGTAGGAACTGGGTATATTTAAAACAGAAACACTTAGCGTTATTAGGAGTTCTTCCTGCCTGACTGTCTTTCTTTTTATGGCTGCAAGGAGTATTGTTATGTGGTAATCTTAATTGTCAGCATGCCTAGAGCTTTTGGATAGGTATCTAACTACATAAATCTAAAGAAAAATGATTTTATTCATATGCTTTTTTTAAAGGGACCGTATTAATATGGCTAGGCCTTGAAGCTGATGTGTTCTGATAGTTTGCCCTATGTAGTTACATTCACCTTAAGAACTGCATTCATCTGTTAGTTTTAAGATGAATACTGCTTCAGCAAGCCTATGGGAGCAGTTCTCCTGTGCTGGGGTGGACAGTTTATGTGCTGACTTGTTCATGGGTCACTGGAACGTTCTTTTTTAAGTGTACAAGGCCTGCTCTTCAGAAACGGACACCTACATTATACGTGCTCATGCAAAGTGCCAGACTTGCAGACTGGGGAGTTGTGCACTTAGACGTCTATGTGCGCATGTAAATGCAGGATTCGTGGGCTCGGGTTAGGGGGGTACTTTTTGAAAACTGGGCTGATAGCAGTTGGAGCTATAGAAAGGATGGAACTATTTAAAAAAAACCCCCAAACTCTGGATAGTGCAGTCCTTAAGATAGAATCCACATAATGAGACAAATGTCATGTTAGCTTAACATTATGATAGAACAATCTTGACAATACCCCTTTAAGTTTTTCATGGCACGCGGTACGTGTATATAAGCATTTAGACGTATGTCCATGTAACATACATTAGTGTGTATATATCTATGAGTGTAGATAAAATTGGACCAGTTTTGAGTATATTAGGTTACCTCCTTTGGCGTGTAGACACACAATTGGTTTGCACACAGATATATGAAATGGGTGTGACTTCCAGAAGGTTAGTGAACAGAGCTTCATTCAAAAAGGGCAGAACTCTGACCACCAAGGGAGATGTTAGTGTTTGTAGGAGCAGGGAATGCAGAAGAGAACAGTTTTATTCTCTGTGTCTGCACAAATCCTTGGCAATTACTTCAGTGTGGCCTCTTAATTTCCTCTTTTCTTCAGACCTGGATAGCTGGGGTTTCTGAGGTTTCTCTGATATTCAAAACCATTTTGATTTGTAACAAATCTGTGGCCGTTTAGGAAAGTCGCTACTGGTGACCATGGCCACTTGGCTTGTAGGAGCAGTGAGGACTGAACCATCCATCTACTCCAAAAAGCACATCTCTTAGCCTAATGGAGAATCTCCTTGTTCTGTTAGGGATGGAAGGCCTATGACACACAGTTGAGAAGTTCTTATGTTCTCCAGTAGAAGGCCCATCCTATCCATTTTGTTAGCGTCATGTGATTGTAAATTGAAACTTGTGTACAAGACCTGAGCTAGAGAGTGAAACACCAGTATTTGCTGCTGCGTCCTTACCATCGCAGGGCTGCCATCTTGGATTTTACCTCAGAATTGTGAGGATGGAATCAAGTCAGTTTGCTGGGATTTGAACCCAGGGAGTTCAGTGGTTTGAAGGTCAACCCCTAATGCTCTGTTTATTTACCAGCTTCTCAACTCAGCCTCAAGCATGCTTAGGTCCTTAGTCCCACCAGCCCCTGCCCCCTCTCCCTCCCGCCCCCACCCCCAACCATTCTCTTTAGCCATCTCACCTGATACTGTAGAGGACGTTGCCATTTCTGGAAATGCGCAAAAGTTTGTTGTCTGTGGTGATCTCATGGAAATGGGCCCCCTTCTCGTTGGCAAAGAACAAGTCAGGCTTCCAGATGGAGTCCAACATGGAGGGGTCCAAATCCAGGGAGTCATCGGGGTACTCGTTGTAAGCCAGCCGCGGGTCGTTCCACTGCTGCCGCAAGAAGATGTTCACCCTGTAGTCCTGCAGTGAGGGTACAAGAGTTACAGCGGGCACAAAGTTAATGGTGCCCAAAAGACACTAGAAGTGGCCAGAAACTGCTAAGTGCAGAAGAAAGGGACACTGAAGCCAGCTGGGTTGAAACAAGCAAACAAACAATGTCTTCGCCGTGACTAGGATCACACTCTTACTCTGTGACATTCCCTACTGGCATTATTTCTCAAGGAATAACTTGTATTTTTGGCTCTGTAGCCAAGAGACACATTGATGGGCAAACAGCTGCTCTGGTCCACGACACCTGCTCTGTTGCAGTGATCTCCAAATCCATAGCATGTCAGGATTCAGCCTCACCAGAGCTATAGGGCAGTGGTTTTCAACCATTTTTTCATTTGCGGACCCCTAAAAAATTTCAAATGGAGGTGCGGATCCCTTTGGAAATCTTAGACATAGTCTGTGGACTCCCAGGGGCCCGTGGACCACAGATTGAAAACCACTGGTATTGTGCATTTAGCTTGGAGAGAAAAATTCCATTCAAGTGTCTGAACCTTTTACACTCACAAAGTCTCCAGGGCTGCTAAAATATTGTTCATTTACTGAGTGTGTTGAGGGCTGGAATTATATTTGCAAGATGCACCTTGTGGAGGATTAAGGGGAGGGCACAGAAAGCAAGTGTATTCAGTATTCCACCTGCTTGTTATTTGTAGGCATGCTACCTCCTTGCAGAGAGGGAATTCACCAGGACCCCGCGTTTCTCCCCTTTTTACTTTGTCATCACCATCCTCAAAGCCTCCTGGCTCCATGCCAACCCTTTCTTTGACCAGAGTTTACCACCATCCTTAGCATTGATAGTGAATGGAGGAAAGGATCACTTAAGAACACAAGGTGCCCACCCCTGCAATGTCTGTAGGGCTGAGACTCTATCTGTAGTCCCCCTTTTACATACGTTCTCTGTAGATATTATCCATTTTATTATGAATCAACATGGGTCTATCAAATTATTTGTGTTTAGGCCACACTAATCATGACCAGAACCCCACTGCACAGACACATGGTAAGAGACAGCTCTTCAGGGTAGGGAAGTTCAATCGAAATAGGCAAGATGGGCAAAGGAAATAGCACTGAGACAGAGTGAGATGAGTGACTTGCCCAAGATCCCAGAGGAAATCTGTGTGACAGAGCTAGGAATTGAACTCTCATCTTCTCAGGCCCAGACTAATTCCTTAACCATAAGGCTACCCTTCCTCTCGATGCTACGGCTCTTTAATTGTGGAGGGCAGATAGGTCTCCACACCCAGGGCTCCAGGATTTGGGCCACGCAGGGCGAAAACCTGCCACTCTTTCTGACTAGGATGATGGTGGTGACACAGGGCTGTCTGCAGCATGGCAGCAATTGGCAATGGGATCACAGAGGCTGCAAATTCCATCTCCGAAAGGACATTTAAAAGAGAAAAAAGCACAACCAAGATGTTAGTGAGAGCGAACGAGCACTAAAGGGGATGATCCATATTCCATGTTCATAAACATTAAAACTCTGTCACCAGACAGTCTCAGCCGATCTTCCTCCACACCTTTTGCTCTGAGACTTTCTCCTGTGAGGTGGGTGGAGGGGCAGCATGGGGGACGATGTCATTTGAGACCCCTCTCTAGCTCCTAAGCTAATACATTTGGTTCTCCTCTCCAACCATAACACATAACGAATGATATCCATTTTATAGGCTTGGTCTGTGGTTTCGTGTCCCACTAGCAATATCATTTGTCTCATAACCTCACGTCTTACAGCTATCCTGGGTTCTCCGGACCAAACTGGTTGTTGATCTCTAGCTCACATTCATGACCTGTTCTCCTGGACAATAATGGGGTAACATTCGTTCTCTGTGTCTGACCCAATGGCTTCCCAAGGCCATCTGTCCTTTTGCATTCCCGTTCCCTGCCTTTTGCATGAGAAAGGAAGCAGATTAAAGTGAGCGAGAGAGAACCGATTTTCAGGTGGGCGATAAAGGCTCCAAGTACCTTGGCAGACAGTGCCCGAGGAGTGACATGTCATAAACCAATTTCACTGCCCCTGGCCAAACTAATTGTTAGCATCAGGGTCATGGTTTTGTTTAGTGCCTTTCTTCCTTGAAGTAGCCTGAAGCATTTTACAAAACTGGGAGTCAGACACTGGCAATGAAGTGACTGTGTGCGCACCAGCCATTGTGGGCTCATCAGTGTTTAATACACAACTTGAACATTTGCACCAATTGGTTTGTTTTTCTTCTCCTGAAAGGCAGTGTTTGCCAGGACTGTGGGGTTATTCCATGAGTCTGCCATCTGTTCTTTAAAACCCACCTGTAGAACACAAGGATCCTCCATTAAAGATTGCATCTCTGACAATGCAACAGCCCAACTTGCAGTGTTGGGCCTAAAACGGAGTACTGATCAGAAATCTGAACAGATATAGTCACTTGTCCCAGAGATATGAATGCTACCAAATGAGCCAACTCAGCATGAGGGACCAGCTGCTATTATTGTGTAAACATGACTTGCAGTCTGATTACCCTGGGGCAAGATTAGAAGATGACACAGTGGGTGTGTCCTATAGTTTTGATTAGGGCAGTCAATTACCAAAGCTCTTCTAGAAATCAGTTTTAAGACTCTGCCCCATATACACCCTTTGTGCATAGAAACTACTAATGGCCTTGTAATTTTGCCAACAGCACACAGGCCAATGTCTTGATTAAGTTAAAGGGAATAGATTTCTGAATGTGAATAAAATTCTATTCTTTCCCCTTCTTCTGAGAGCCAGGATGTCACCTTTACAAGTTCTGATGGGTCTTTCTCACTTAATTATCCATCTCCGTCTTCCCAAGAGAATGTGTCTCTAGAAAAATGGCGAATAGCTGTGGCCAGCTAATAATGAGGGGCCTTGTGCAGAACTAACTTTGTAAATCTGACAGAAGGAAAGAGAGACAGAGAGGAAAAGGAGAAGTGGATAGCCCTGAATTCATTGCACACAGCAGTAACTTGAACAAGTTGCATACATTGATTCCCCCCCTTTCTGTTTGTAAAGACCAGTGGTGGTTGCAGACAGGGAAAATCAATGTAATTGGTCTAATAGGCAGAAAGCAAAAGGCTGTTTTGCTTATTCAGCTGCAAACCAGCAGAACGCTAGCAGGTCAGCTCCATCTTGGCGTCTATTTCATGTACAACATGAATCAAATCCATGTTTGGAAGGAACTTCAGCAGCAGCTGCCCAGAGTGTGCTCAGCCTTGTGGAAAATGAACCAAACCCCACAACAAGGGCTTGTGTTACTCAGAGTTCATGCTACCGGGCTAAATTCATAGCTGCAGCTCCAAAAGTCGCCAGGAAGAAAGGAAACGGAGCCAAGAATGGCTTCAGACTAACTGTCCAACGGATGCTACAGGAGGAGGCTGGATTGAAGGATCTGCTATTCCCCAGATGACTGGTGAGGTGGTTTTATAGGCAAACTTGACCATGAGCCAAATGAAAATGAATTTCTTTTTATGGAACATAGTCTGGATATGACAGGACTTGGCAGTGTGATGGAGAAGCCTCACCAGAGAACAAAAAATTCCATGATGCCCTAGTTCTATTCTATATAGGTTCTTATTCCACACTCATCACTGTCCTCCTTGTAGTGCATTAAGTGACATGACTGACATCTGTTTCCCATCACTTCTCTCTGGGTGCACCCATCCAGGAAAGACTCAGACCATTTCAGCTCCTTGCTGTGGGTCCGGGCCACCTCTCTCATATGAGAGAGCAGTATCTCAGCAGTGCTGAATGTGGCAGAGAGGTCCAGGAGGATGAGAATGGATGTCTGCCCCTCTATCTATTGACAGCAGGAGATCATCGATCAGTGCCACTAAAGCTGTTGCCTTCCCATGTCCTCGCCTGAATCCAGATTATATTGAGTCAAGGTACTGGTTTAAATTAGATAAACTTTTAGTGGGTCTTTGGCTAGCTTTTCTCTGAGCTTGCTCAGGAATGGGAGGCTTGACACTGGCTGGAACTGACGTATCTAGGGTGGGAAATAACCAACAGCAACCAGTTAGCTTCCTGCAAGGGAGTTGGCTAAAGCTTCCAAGCAATGACTGTGTGTCTGCAGCTTCAAATAGCCTTATTTAAACATGACGGTCTGGATTCTGCCCTCAATTAAACCTGTGCAGTGACTGGCTCTACTGGCTTTTCTGGGTCCCTGCTGGTGTTTTGGTTCCGTGACTGAGGAGGAGGCCCAACTGGGGCTCATTAAACTGATTAGCCCTGCTGACAGGTATCAGTGGAGGGAGAGGAAAGGAGTGGCCAGCATGGAAGAAGGCTGGACTCAACTCAGGGAGACGTGTTGCTGTCCTGCTTGGACTGGAATGGGCTCCTGGCACCACTAGGCAGGGGTTACAGCACTCCCCAAAGGCAGTGCGTTACCCACTTCTCTCTTACTAGGTAGTGCGCCTGAGGAGGGTTTCTTTTTAATGCTGCACATTCATTATAGGCGCCAAAATTCAGTCCAAGGAAGTCATGAAGGCCAGTGGCAAAGGAATGCTCAATGAGGCTTATAAAATTATGGATACTAGAAAGGAATAGAAACCAGATAAAGTTGCCAAGTTCAGGCTACACCTGGATATTTGGGCATGTTTAAGCCAAAATATTAGACACCAGCTTGTAAAGTTAATGATCTTTGCACAAGAGTGCACCTGGTTATAGTGTCTCACACCCACCTCCTTACTGCTAAATGGAAGGACACTTTTCCAGAGCTTAGAGTATAAGCCTGGGAGTTCAGGACTTTCTATCCCAAGACTGGACGAGAGAGAGACAGAGCCACATCTCAGAATAGTCAATAGCCCAGGGGTTTGGGCCTTCACCTGTAATGTAGGTGACCTAGGTTCAGATTCCTGCTCTGCAAGGTGAGTGCCGTAAGCAGCAGTCTGTAAAGTCACACTCTCTCTGGCCCAGTGGATATTTATACATAGTGGAACAGCTCCTACAGGGGAGGGAGGGAGGGAGAGCGTGTGCGCGTATGTGACTGGCTTTATTGCCCAGTTGTGAGCACGCTCACCAAGGATTCCGAGGTTCAAGTCCCAGCTCTGAATCTGGCACAGCTAAGTCTCCTACATCCCAGGTGAGCACTCTATTGTGTCTCTAACTCAAGAAAGCTTTTAGATGAAAATTTCATATGGAAGCTGGTCCATCGCCAGCCACAAACCACTTTGGTTTTGACGAAACAGCATTTTTCAGTGAAAACATTTTGTTGATTTTTTTTTTTTTCCACCAGCTCTACTCTCTAGCCAGATCTGCCACTAGTTTGCTGCGTGAGTGTGGACAAATCTCTATTTGTACTTCCCCAACTGTAACATGGCTAAATAGTACCTTCCTCCCAGAGCTAATCTGAGATTTAATATTTGCAAAGAGCATGGGGATCTTCAGGTGAATGACCCCATCTGCTATATGCACAATCAGCTGGATGCATCACTCCAATGTGTATGTAACACAGTAACGGAATACCTTTGGTCTCTTTCTTTAAATATCTGTGCTGTGTCAATATTATTTACTGCCACTTGTTACATCAAATAGAATCATAGAAGTGTAGGATTGGAAGGGTCCTCAATAGGTTATCCAAGACTAAATAATAACTCGACTATTCCCGACATGGGGTTTGTCTAACCTGTTCTTTAAAACCTCCAATGACGGAGATTCCCCAGGGAGCAACAGCAGTTCATGCCGCATGATACAATAAAATACTGTAGCCCCGGGCACCCCCAAAAGGTGCCAAGACCAGTGAGACTCCTGCACTGCATCAAGCATTTCCTGCAGAAGCGGAAGAAAAAATAAAAAGCCAGGCTGGCTTGTATTATTTGGATCTCATAAAAGAGAGTCCCGCGGTGACACATCTATCTGACTTCAAGTGCAATGGGACCGATTAGAGTGAAGTCATCTAAAGAAACCCACAAATCTGCTTCACTCTACGAGACCAAGCTGCCTATACTTGGAATACAGTGTTGTTATAGCTTTGTCGGTCCCAACATATTAGAGAGACAGGCTTTTGGGCTTACATGGTGCTCCTCCCACACCTGAAGCAGAGCTCTGTGTAAGCTCGAAAGCTTGTCTCTCTCACCAACAGAAGTTGGTCCAGTAAAAGATATCACCTCCCCCACCTTGTCTCTCTATAATTGGAATGGCATTTTCCACTGAAGCAGCTCAGGGCTTTCATTATAATTTGACCATGAAGAGAGTGTTACTGTATCTAAATTCACCAGGTTCTAGACCATTGACCCTGGATCCCTTTCCTGTGAATTTCAAAAAATGTGACCCCCAATTAAAACTATTCCCCATTCCCACCATTGTGACATTGCTCTCCATCAACCACCCCAGCACCCCTACTGTAAGCTCTTGTGGTTTCATCTATGGCTGTAAAATAATGCAGTGCTTTCTTTTTCAATATATGTAAGAGAAGGGCAGCCTGACATGGCCTAACGGGCACCCGATCCCTATGTCCTGTGGGCATGGCCAAATCTGTGGCTGCAGTGGAACAGGTAGGAGAGGAAAAAGGATGGAGAGGAGGCGAAGAATGTCTGGAGTACACAAAAGGCATGAGAAAGGCATGTTACAAAGTGTAGCTCTGAACAGTCTCGTTCTGTGGCAATGCGGGGTAGAGGGGAAGTGGTGGAGCTTGTGGATTCAGAACTAGGTAGACCCACAGACTATTCCCAAAGCAAAGTGTATGTGTGGGAGCCTCAGGAGTGGCCCTGCAAAGATTCCTCCCTGGTTACTCAGGCTGTGAGCTAGGGGCAGGATGTATACCTTATGTGTCCTACTCAAAAGAGGCTCTTCCTAACCTTGGCTTTTACATTAGTAAATATTTTTTTTCTAGTAAAATTGGAGGTGCAAATCAGTATGATATCTTGTTGTAAAGAAACTGTAAATACAGAGCTGAAGAGATATTACTGATATGAAAAAATAACCTAAACTCCTGGTGTAAAATGCAGAGGCGTATTTGAAAGATCTCACTGCACCCTGGTAATTCACTGAGCTAGTAACTCCAAACGATTACATTCGCTGTGCAAAATATTCACAGCAAAACTGGGGAGCCCTCCGCATTGGTGGTTTTTGCATTTGTTTATGATTTTCGGACAAATAAAATGATTTACTGAAAAAACCAACCTTTTGAGAGTTCACCATTCCCCTCTCTGGTTAGTGAGAAATGATCCTATTTTCAAATGAACCCCTCAGCATTTTTGACATTTTGAATTTCAAAATTAGAAATCTTGGTTTGGGAAGGACTAATATTTTGCGATTTTTGAATGTCCACATGTTTTGAGTAAAAAGTTCCAGTTCTGGACATATTTTGAAAAATAAAAATGTTGCATGGACGAAGTTGAAATTGGGGAAAAAAAAAAAAAGAGAGAGAGAAATGTCACAAAATGCTCTTCACTGGTTTTTCGCTGCCCTGCTTGTTCCATGTGCAACTGAGCCTCGTTCTGTCTGCAGATACTCATAACTCCTGTTGACAGGAGGCTGTGGATCTGACCTCAGATCACAGGCTGTGGATCTGAGGTCAGAACACGGCCCCTGGGTCAGTAATTTCTCCTGCTGTTTCATCAACAGGGTATGCTGGATTGAGGCTGGTGAAGTTGTAGTGGCTTGTTTAAACCCATTTACAGAAATGATTCATTATCTGATTGGATAGTTCTTGTACAGATGACTCCAAACAACTATATTACAGTTGGATGGTTGCAGCCTCCAGGTTCCTGTGCCCTTATTAGATACTTGCTTAGTGGATATCGCAGTTGGCTATAAGGTTATGGTTAGTTTGCCCTTTTCAAATGGGATGAATACGGAGTGCAATTCCTTTAAACAGCTGAAAAATATATATATGGAAAGGGCGCTGCGGAGAATCAGAATCCCAAATGTCAGAGCATGATCTTTCCCTTTAAACTCTCATTTCTAACTCGTTACGAAACTCGGCCCACTCAGCTGGGAGACTCAGTTCATGAGGAGTTTGGTTTCTATTTCCGTTTTGAATGAGATATTTGCTGTTGTGTTTAGATTCCTCAGTCCGCAAATGCTGCAACATTCAGTAATAAAAATGAGCTGGAGGAAAGGCGCATCTCCTCGCTTGTTAACTGGAATTCTGTTGCAGTGTTTCCGGACAGAAGGGGGCCATCTAGACCCATCCGCCCTTCTGTCTGCCTCTTGTACCCTCTAATGTTTTTCTGCTCGAAGTGCTTGTTTTATTCTCTGTTGAATATGTTCCCAATTGCTGCTTCTCTTATCCTGGGGCTGGATTAAGAGCAGGGTTGACGGAGCTGTGATACAAACATCAAGCTGCAAGAGGACCCAACCTCTCACACGATAAGTGTCCCATCAATCACAGGGTATTGTGTATGGATACTTTTCATGGGGTTCCGGTTCTGCAAGGTGCTGAGAGCCCTAATCTACTACTGACTTTGAAGGATCATGCCCTTAATCTGGCTCTGCCTCTGGGAGCCATTCTACACATTAATTTCCCTCTACGCTTTCTCCTAACCTCCCTGAACATTTCAGCCCTGCACTTTTGCTTTTCTTGTTCTTTGAGCCCCCATTAGAGAGTTCACAGAAGGTTGATTGCTGTTCAAATGGTCTGCACCTTTATTACCTTCCTTCTTGCCACTCACTTTTCTAATCAATGGAAACCTGAGTTTCACAACTTCTTCATGTAGCCAAACCCTGCCCCTATATCTTCTTTTCCTTGTTGCCCTTTTCCATACTTCTCTGATTCTTCTCCTCTGCTATGGTGCCCTCAGCCCCTGAACTGGTGATCTCATTAGCGGTATGCATGTTGACAATAATGATCCCCACTGATTTGTGCACTATGGAGCTTGTTGCTAGAGTCTTTAAATGTCAACAGTAATGGCTTATGCGTGAACGAAAAGTCCCAAAACATATTTTAAAGATCTCTCTAATTAAATGAATTGATACATCTCTGTGATTATGCTCCCCTGGGTACCAGTGATGTGGTTACTTCTTACAGCGTGCTAGAGTGATCCAGCCATCCAGGAGACTTTAGCTGTAGCGTCTCTTGAACGTTGAGGTCTCTTGTTTTGTTTGGCCAGTGATTCTGCAATGTTACTATAACCAGTCCTGTTTGGGTCAGCAGTGGGATTCGAACCTCTGACCTTCAGGGCTAAAAGCTCCAGCCTCCACTGCTCCAGCAAAAGAATCAAGTCCCGGAGCTGGAGTCAGGGCTGGTCAACTCATTTACTTTGAAAAATGGGGTTGAGTCAAAAATTGAATTTTTTTTTTCATGAAAAAAGTTTACCGATTATTTTTGGTTTTTGAAAAAAATTTAAAAATGAAAAATGTTGAATTTTTTTAAAAAATATTTTGTTTCAACACAGTGGAGGGAATTCTTTTCTCGTTTATTTAATTTTTCCCATTGGAAAAGTCATGTTTTTTTTAAAGCTAATAATTGATACTTTCTCTCAATTTTGAACCCCCCCCGACACCTTTGCCCAACTCCACACTTTTCAAGTGTGAAAAAAAGGGAGTAAAAAGAAATGAGAAAAAAGGGGGGAACAATTTTTGTTTTCTTTCCAAAATGTTTGTTTTAAATTCTCTGTTTCTGCTGGAGGGAAAAAGTGAAAAACTTTGAATGAAATTAAAGTGATTTTCTTTTGCAATTTTTCAGGGAATTTCCCCCCTTGCCCCCCACCAGCTCTAGCGGTAGCGGACTCCAGCCTCCATGTGGACCAGCCTCTGGATTGGTGACAAAGAGCCACCCTTTCCTCATGTCACTTACACTGTCACCATAGAAGGGTGCTGGGATCTGAGCTGCAGGTCTGGCAAAACCCGTCCCTCATTCATGTGGCAGCTACCTTAGACTCACCCAGTCACAAGCAGGTCTCTATAGTTGTTTTGAGTAGAGCTGCTTGGAGAAATTTTGGCGGAACCATACTCTGTTGGAATACACAGTTCTGTCAAAACTGAAATGCTTCACGTAATTGGGTCGATTTTGCCTGAATTTAGTTTCAGAAGAAAATTAGTCGAGGGGGAGGAATGTTCAGATTGCATCAAAATGTCTCGTTTCAACATTTTCAAAACAAAACATTCTGATTTTGCGTCTGGAAGCTACTTTCCATTTCAAAGGGTTTTTTTTTTGTTGTGATGAATTATATTGCACAAAGTACAAAAGCTGAAATCAAAACATTTTGGTCGGTTTGAAATGAAACACTTTAGCTGACCACAAGCAAGTTTTTGACTGGCATTTTCCCGTGCGGAGAACTGTGAAATTGTCTGGCTTTGTACTGATTCAGAATAAGCCGCATTTTGAAATCTCAGAATCCTCTGTGAAATGGAACGTCTGTCCGCACAGCCCGAGTTTGGAGACAATGCCATTCATGCAATCCAGCTAATCGGCTACATTTAAAAAAACAGCTGTAGGGGTGGGGGCCAGCTTATTAGCAGGGCGATGGGGAGTTCTAACAGCTGCTCTCTGGTGCTACACTTCTGTTTTTTGATGCCTGAATGGGAAGAATCAGCATCTGTTGCCTTGAGTTCTCAGAGGCACTCAGACCTACGCTTTCCAAGTGGTAGTGGGGATTTTTTCTTCAGAGGAATGGGTTCCAAAATGGTGGATCCCGCAGAACAGAGCAGATCCCCACAGTGTGTTCATGAGCTCTGCATTGTATTTCTCTTTGTTGGGCTAGGCTTAAGACACACTTGTTTTATTGCATATCCAGTTCACCAGGATGCCTCGGGATTGTTTCAATGGATCGTGAAATGCCTTGGGGAGCAATATATAACAGGTAGGGTTTGGGAGCAGGCTGTACTGCATGATATCTTTCTGTATATTGCACAGGGAGGTCTACTGGGGGCTTGCCCCATCTCCCCTGCCATTCACTGGGATGGCTCCACTGAATTTTATGGAGACAGGGTCCACATCATGATTTGCTTATTGCACATCACTCCCAATGAAGTTATCCAATAAAATAACACGTTAGTAATAGTTCTGTTCTCCAACTGATGAACAAATAGAAATTTCTAGGTATTTGTAATTTATTCTACAATTGAATCTGCAAACAAATGTGGTGAGTTTAGGCACACAACAATATAATGTGTGCTTTTAGGATTTCAGATGTTATTGACAAGTGCTGCCCTCCAGCTAAGGATTTTATTTCCTTAAGAATTTAGACCAAATATAATCAATACCAACTTGTGCCTATTAATAGGACTAAATGTACATTGCATTAGAAAGAATAGTAGGCTACAAATTCTGCTGTACTGTAACTAAGCATAGATAGCGTCTGATTCTCCTCTAATTTCTGGTGTAAACCTAGAGTAACTCCACTGAAGTCAATTAAAGTTTCACCAATGTAAAATGCTGTCTGTAAGACCTATAAAATCCTGTTCTCAATGCACAGGACAATTGGAGTTGGGGAGTTTTACATACTTCAATCAACATCCTTCTTTAGAGAGAGACTTACAAAAAGAGTAATTGAACATCATATTTCTGAATTATCTTTAATTAATACAGAGGGATGGCATTGTACCTCCAGAGCTTTGGTTTGCTGTTCACTGATTATGTCACAACTGATCTTTAATTGCTCCATCTGAAGACTATTATCTCTTTTCCTCATGATTGTCTCCTTCTAGCTTCTTACAAATTGGATCCAGCTTTTAGCAATGTTCATTAATTTCCCCTGAAGATGGTCTGAGCTTGCAAAACCTTGCAAATGTTCATTCTGATTAAATGCATTTTAAGCTTTTTGTGCGGACACTTGCTCCAAAGAAAATCCAGATGTGAAAACCCTCTCCCATTCTGGGGAATTTGAAGTTTGGTTCAGATTGGATCTGGATTGAGCTGCTGCCCCGTAACTCTACAATCGGCTAATTCAAAATCCCGGATCTAAATGCTCTTGAATTTTTGGAAATCTTGGGTGCATCTCTGAACTATGTGGCTTGGTCAAGCCTTTTGCAGGGGGTACTAGAAACAATTTTTTCTTGTTTCCTTACTTCTATGTACCCTTCTGAGAACTTCAGCCTTTTACTGTTGTCTATTCAAATGCCTGTATTTATGTGCAGATGCATACAGATAGTACAAGATCTTCGTCTTTGAACAAGAAAGTCTTGTACGCTACAGCCTTTAATTTAATCGCCCTTCAAATGCAATCCAGGAACAGAGGCGCAATCATCTCCTTTAGCAGAATAAGAGCAGTGAACACCCCATGCACTGGAAGTAGAACGTGGCCAAACAAGTTGAACAGCCATATTTAATTTTACTTACCATAGTCGTTTCTGCAATAGAACCAAAGCTGTTGATGAAAATGTTGCAGCTGACGTTTACTGGAGGGCCTGCACAACAAATTAAGAGCTGATCAGTAATCCACCATATGATCACTGGCAAGCATACTTCCACACCGCAGTGCTAAATCCTATTGGCGTGGAAGTTTAGCTTTCTATATGGTGCTATAACCTCTACACTGCCCTGCGGCTGTCTGAAAATCTACGTGGGTCATACGTATATCCCCTGGGTCATATTCCACACTTTTCCATGTTCTGTAGGGCCAAATCCTGGGGTCCTTCTTTGTATTTTATTCAGTCAATACTTGGGAAAACGCAGCTTGATGCTGGCTGGAATTTGCCTGAGTAAAGATCTAGTATGCTGGTTTTAAACAATAAAGCTCTAAATGGATGAGACTGTGAGGGACAGTCTTATGGAACTCTGTGGGGGGGGGGCAGGGGGTCGCCACAAGCTGCCCCTGCCTGCAAGCACCACCCCCGCAGTTCCCATTGGCTGGGAACTGTGGCCAGTGGGAACTGCGGGGGGGGGGTGCTTGCAGCGTGCAGAGCCCCCTGTGTCCCCCTGTGCTGCTGACTGGGAGATGCTCGAGGTAAGAACTGCCCAAGGGAGCCCGCACCCTTCACCCCCCTCAAGCACCGCAACCCTAGCCTGGAGCCCCCTCCTGAACCCAAACTCCCTCCCAGAACCCGCAACTCCTGTCCCAGCCCTGAGCCCACTCCTGAAGCCAGCACTCCAAACCCCTTCCCACACCCCTACCTCCTGCCCCAGCCCTGAGCCTCCTCCCAAACCCAAACTCCCTCCCAGAGCCTGCACCCCTCACCTCCCCTGTACCCCAACCGCCTGCCCCAGGCTCAGCCTGGAGCCCCCTTCCGCACTCCAAACCCCTTGGCCCCATCCCAGAGCCCTCACCCCCTCCCGCAACCCAACCCCCTGCCCCATCCTGGTGAAAGTGAGTGAAGGTGGGGGAGAGTGAGTGACCAAGGGAGGGGGGATGGAGTGAGCAGGGCGGGGCCTCAGATAAGGGGCAGGGCCTCGGAAGGGGTGGGGCAGGGGCAGGGCAAGGATGTTTGGGTTTGTGTGATTAGACAGCTGGCAACCCTAAGTTGCGGGCATGTCCAGGTCTTGTTGGCATGCATCATCCAGTTCTGTACCCCCTCCCATAATACACTGAGGTGGGGGGGAAATCCCTTCCTGACCCTCCTGCTGGTTGGCCCGAGGCAACTCTGAAGCATGAACTTTTAGTAACATAAGACAAACTGGAAGTGAGCCCAGGGCTGTTGCGCCCTGCCCCCCACCATTGCAAACAACCCTATCATTGGAGCAGGAGTCGCAGGTACTTTTCTGTGCCCTGACAGCACTCCCTGCGTAAGTCATTCACAGACATCTAACGTGTGCTTTTCTGGTTTCTTTAAACCGGGCTTATTTTCAGTCTCCACTGTAACTGCTTCATGTGGGGCAGTCTTTGGGGGGCGGGGGGGGGGGGGGAAGAAAATGGCATATGGTGGTTGTGGGGTTTTTTTTAAAATCCCGATTGGCTACCAGGATGATGCATCAGCATTGCAGATGTTGTCCAATGGCTTATACTTGATGATAAGGAGGGGAGACGTGAAGCATCAGAGGTCACAGCTGCGATCTAACGGCCGCTAACAGATGAAATGCTCCTTTTTGGCCCAATGATTTTAACAAGGGACTTGTGGTCTGTAATCAATGTAAACTCCCTGCTGTGTAGAAATTAATGGACTTTCCTGATTGCAGAGCCTGTTGTTTTCTGTCCTGTCCCCTTTTAAAGCTTTGTACCTGTTACTGAGCAAGGCCACTTTGCAGAGACACCTCCACCTCACTTTGCATAGGTACTGTGCAGCATCATTAGGAGTTTCTTTGTAACAATTCCCAGAAATCCAAATGGTTGTCTTCTTGGCAGCTTCCAGACAGCTCTCTGCCAACTCAGCAGCAGCTCTCAATCTGCACAGTTCCCTCTCCAGACTAGTTAATGCAGGTACAGACTCGAACATCACATGCAAACAAGTATCCTTTCCCTGTTACCAGCCCCTCTTAACCAGTTGAAACAGCTGGCATCCCAGTGTTTGAAGGAGCCCATGTGAAATGGCCCTGGAGATAATCGACCCTTTAGTGGTTGGGTGAACTCACTATGCAAAGCACATGTCTAGTATATTCCCCTTGCCATTTGTTGGCACTCAATTTACTTCTTCTGTAATGCTCTGATTGGGTTGGGAAGTGAGTGACTGGTTTCCCAGAATCAACCTCAAGGGCATCTGTAAAAGAACAAAGTGTGTGTGTGTGTGTGTAACTGCTGTTAAAACACCAGGCTCAAAAGTGTAGGTGATGACATTAGCAAATAATCCATAATAT
This sequence comes from Eretmochelys imbricata, assembly GCF_965152235.1. NCBI lineage: Eukaryota > Metazoa > Chordata > Testudines > Cheloniidae > Eretmochelys > Eretmochelys imbricata. The sequence goes on along the minus strand of NC_135579.1, from coordinate 6,082,888 downwards.
CTTGTGTGTGCATGGAGCGTTTCATCCCAAAGGGGGCTGCATGTGAAATGCTAAACTGACATGATAAACGACTGTATGGGCAACATTCTCCTCTGATGTACATGAAGGGTTTCTGCTCTGCTCTTCGACTCTCGCCAGTCCACGTGGAGCTCCTTCACCGACACGTATGTGTGGCCGAATGTCAAGCAACATCTACCCTCCGGATCTGAGAGAAAATTTTTGCTTTCGATGGGTTTGATTTTCAGAGGTGCTCAGCACCTGCAGCTCCAATTGAAGCGAATGAGAACTATGAGTACTCAGCACCTCTGACAACCAAGCCCTATATGGATCTCTTCACTCAGCACTAAAATGCAGCCACCTCTGGGGTGGAACACAGCTGTATAGGAGTGCAGGCCTGGAACAGCAGGGAAAGGTACTGCAGTTCATGACCGAGGTAAGGCTGTGCGGGAAAGGAGGCGACAGATGGATGGAAAGGGGGCGATGTGGGGAAAAGGGTGCAATGGATCTAACTAGCACTGTCAGACTCTAACCTTCCAGGGCTGGAGCACCCATGGAGAAAATTAGTGGGTGCTCTGCACTCACTGGCATCCAAGCTCTCCCTGCCCCACCTCCTCCTCCCCCACCCAAGTGCGTCGTGTCCCCACTCCTCCACCTACCTCCCAGTGCTTCCTGCCCAGCCACTGCCAAACAGCTGTTTGGCGACGTGCTGGGAGGGAGAGGGAGGAGCGGGAACTTGGCGTGCTCAGGGGAGGAGGCAGGGAAGAGGTGAGGCTGGGGCAGGGATTTGGGGAAGGAGTTGGAATAGGGGCAGGGAGGGGGCGGAGTTGGGGTTTGGACTGTGTTCCTGTTGTCCAATAAACCTTCTGTTTTAGTGGCTGGCTGAGAGTCTCAGTGAATCCCAGGAAGAGGGGTGCAGGGGGTGAGGCCTCGTGGAAGAAGTGGAGTGTGGGCAGGGCCAGGGGCAGAGGGGGGTCGAGCACCCCCCAGCAGGAGCAGAAGTCGGTGCCTATGTTCCCGGGTACTAACTTTCTTCCCCCAAATTCAAACAAAACTCAGATGCTACTTCCTATTCTCAAGATGGAAGTGTGACTTCAAGGAGACGTCCAAACTTTATGTGGCTCTTCCATAATCTTCCCCCTTTTTTAATCTTAACCTCCCCAACAATCGATCCGGCTAAGTCTTGGTATTATTTTCCATCGAAACCATTAAAATGCCTTCATGAGTTACTGCCAGTTAATTTAAATGACGTGCTCAGAGAGCTACAACCCAAAGCTCTGCAAAGCTGCGGCTGTGACTTCCATATGAATTGGATACTGATTTATGTGAGGGAGACTAAGCTAGTAAACTGCCCCCATGGGGAAGGTGTAGTTCATTGAAATAAATCTGAAATTAAATTATCCTGAATAAAATTACAATACAGCAGCCTTCAGCAGAAGGATAATGTATATATTGCATTAAATATTAAAGTTTAATTTCTTTTGTGTGTGCACCATGGTGGTAAGATGTTCCAGTGATGCATTTTTTAACCCTCTGTTGCTTCACTGGAAGATGTTGCATTTCGCTGGTCACCCCAGCGATGTTCTTAATGTGAGCATCTGAATGTGAAAACCTGGGACAGAACCTAGTGCTTGCAACTGGACTGCAGGAATTGTTGCAATGACTAATTGCTTGTAGGAGTTTTGCATTATCATAGACCAGTTATTCCTGGAGAGAAGAAAAGACCTGATGGTAAGGGACAAAAATAAGCAACAGAAATTAGAATCTAACCACAGACAGTGGCTTTGCAATTGCGGGTCCTCGTTTGTCTCGGGGAACAGTCAAGGAGAAAGCACCTGGAAAGGAGAGTTTAGAAATGAACAATAGCCACTGTAAGAGCTGCATGGGGAGCTATTCAGGAATATTTATTGGGATGAGCGAATAATGGATTTTTTTGGTTTGGGGGCCAAACTGAAAAATCTTTGGCTCCATGGAAACAGAAACTGAATTTTGAAAATTTTTTCAAATTTTTTATTTTGAGTCAAAGGAAATATTTTGGTCAGCCCAAAACAAAGGGTTTTGTGTATTATTTTTTACGTGAAATGACTTTTTTTAAATTACATTTTGTGGCTTTCTTTTTCCCCTTTTTATGTCCATTTTTCTGGTGATTTAAAAACCCCCACATTTTGAAAAATAATGCCTTTTAAAATGAAAAGCTAACTATCTGCTGAGATGTTTCCCCATCTCTAAGAATGCCTTACTCCGACTTAGTTTACAAATGGACTAAGCTATTTCATAAGTAACTCTTATTTCTGAATGAGAGCATCCACGCAGAGAGTTAAGTAGGAATAACTATTCTGCTTTAAATTCAAACACCCTATCTTAATCTGAATGAACTTTCATGTGTAGATAAGCCCTTAGAAGAGATGTTTAGAAAAAAAATCTAACAAATCCCATAATTTATGGACCAATTCACCATTTCCCAGAACCTTGGGGAGTACTTGCACGGGTGCAAAGTCGGTGTAAAATGCTACAATTTGGAATCGGTGGCATTTTGCTCTGGTATAAATGACTACACAATGCCCAGGGCAGTGGTGAAGTGGGCCCCTTAGTATCTAACACTGTTTCTCTTTAAGTCTATGAGCAAAGTTCCCATTGGCTTCAATGAGGGCAGGAAAGTGACCCTTCCTGAGCTTATGAAAATGTAGCCGGTAGATTGGAAACAGAGAGTCAGCTGAGTGGCTTTGTTTTTATCATACAGGAGGCTCGGGTCCCAGGCTGTCATCCACTGGGCTGGTGGCATCCATCTGTCTAGCCATTTATCCCACGTTCCCCACCTTTGTATCTGAGCACCTGACTTGAGAGGCAGCTCAGCTGAATTATTCTTGGCCCCTTGTAATGAAGATTTGCGGAACCTGCTGCTGGGAGACCGCTCTGATCCTCAATCCTATTCTTTACTTTATTACCTGGGTGTCGTTCTTACAAGGCTCATTCCGGGGAAGAGAGGGATTATTTATTGTCTGCTGAGCATCAGTAGTGTGCATGGTGCTGCATGCAACGAAGAGGAGACAAAATCCTACTATCAAGGAACATAACTGAATAGCAATGGCAGTGCCCATTTCCTGAACCTCTCAGACTGAGGCAGGGTCCGTGGGATTCACGCCCTGCAGTCAGTGAGGGCTCCAACACAGCAGGGAGGAGAAGTTGCTACAGTACAGGGCAGTTTGCTTTTGAATAGCTACTTATGTTGCCGCAGGACGCACAGAAGATATCATTCCCCTAGGTCATGATGTCCCCTCACAACCTCTCAAGTCACGTCACAAATTGGCTTGAGGGAAGCAGCAGCTGCAAATTCATAGGGACCATTGTGATCATCTAGTCTGATCTCCTTTGTGACACCGGCTATAGACCTTTCCCAAAATAATCCCTAGAGCGGAGAGTTTAGAAAAACATCCAATCTTGATTTAAAAATTGTCAGTGGTGGAGAATCCACCAGGACCCTTGGTAAATTGTTTCAATGGTTAATTACTCTCATTGTTAAAACTTTACATCTTATTTCCAGTCTGAATTTGTCTAGCTTCAACTTTCAGCCATTGGATCATGCCATACCTTTCTTTGCTAGATTGAAGAGCCTGTTATTACATATTTGTTCCCCATGTAGATAATTACAGATTGTAATCAAGTCACCCCTTATCCTTCTCTTTGTTAAGCTAAATTAATAGAATATCAGGATTGGAAGGGACCTCAAGAGGTCATCTAGTCTAACCCCCTGCTCAAAGCAGGACCAATCCCCAATTTTTGCCCCACATCCCTAAATGACCCCCTCAAAGATTGAGCTCACAACCCTGGGTTTAGCAGGCCAATGCTCAAACCACTGAGCACTATCCCTCCTCTCAAGTCTATCACTATCAGACATGTTTTCTGATCTTTTAATCATTCTCGTTGCTCTTCTCTGAACCCTCTCCAATTTATCAACATCCTTCTTGAATTGTGGACACCAGAACTGGACACAGGATTCCAGCATTTGCACCAGTGCCCAATAAAGAGGTGAAATAACCTCTCTATTCCTACTTCAGATTCCCCTGTTAATGCACGCAAGGATTGCATTAACTCTTTTGGTCATCTCATCACACAGGGAGCTCATGTTCAGCTGATTATCCACCAAGACCCCAAAATGCTTTATAGAGTCCCTACTTCCCAGGATAGAGTCCCTCACTTTGTAAGTATAGCCGACATTCTTTGTTCCTAGATGTATACATTTACATTTAGCTGTATTAAAATGCATATTGTTCTCTTGTGCCCCGTTCACCAAGCGAGACAGATCACTCTGAATCAGTGACGTTTCCTCTTCATCATTTACAACTCCCCCAATTTTTCTGCCATCTTCAGACTTCATCAGTGATGATTTTATGTTTTCTTTCGCATCATTGATAAAAATGTTAAATAGCACAGGGCCAAGAACTGATCCCTGCGGGACCCCTCTGGAAATACAACCACTCAATGATGATTCCCTGTTTACAGTTACATTTTCAGACCTGTCAGATAGCTAGTTTTTAATCCATTTAACATGTGCCAGGTTAATTTTATGTTGTTCTAATTTTTTAATCAAAATTTCTTGTGGTACCAAGTCAAATGCCTTACAGAAGTCTAAATGTATTATGTCAACACTATCACCTTTATCAACCAAACTTGTAATCTCATTAAAAAAAAAAGATATCCCATTAGTTTGACAGGATCTATTTTCCATAAACCCATGCGATTTGCATTAATTGTATTACCCTTCTTTAATTCTTTATTTATTGAGTCCCATATGAGCTGCTCCATTACCTTGCCCAGAATTGACGTTAGGTTGACAGACTATAATTACCCCTGTTTACTCTTTTAAAAAATTGGCACAATATTAACTTTCTTCCAGTCTTCTGGAACTTCCCCAGTGCTCCAAGACTTGTTGAAAATCTATATTAACCGTCTAGCCTGCTCCTCAGTTAGCTTTTTAAAAAATCTTAGATGTAAGTTGTGTGGACCAGCTAATTTAAAAAATATTTAATTTTAATAGCTTCTGTTTAACAACCTCCAGAGATATTAAGTGGAATGGAAAGAATGTTATCACCATGTGATAAGACTATATTATCTGTTTTTGTCCCCAAATACAGAACAGAAATACTTACCGAACGCTTCTGCCTTTTCTGCATTATTACTGGTAATTTTAACATTTCCATAGGAATGGACCAATACCATTGTTAGGATTCTTTTTGTTCCTGATACATTTAAAAAAAACTCCTTATTGTCCTTAACTCTGCTGGCCATAGACTTCTCCATGTGTCCCTTGGCTTCCCCTATCAATTTTCTCCAATTCCTATTTCTGATTTATATTCATGACTATCAACTTCCCCTTTCTTCCATTTGTTATCTATTATTTTTTATAGCTGCCTTCAGTTCCCTTCTAAGCCAAGCTGTTTTTTTAAATCAGTACGGCCTTCTTCCTCAGTTGTGGCTTTCTGGGCATCTAATAAAGTGTTCTTAAATGATTCCCAGTTATCATTCTTTTTTTTTTTCTGATTAAATTCTTCCTCCCAGCTCATTTGACTCATAATTGGCTTTGTGAAATCGGTCCTGTTAAAGTATATGTATAAGTATATAATGCATATACATTACTGGTCTGGACTTTATTCTGCTTGCACATTATAAATGTGATCAAGTCATGTTCGCTTGTGCCTAAGTTGCCATTTATTTTTAGTTCTATGATCAGTTCCTCTTTATCGGTTAGGACAAAGCCTAATGAAGTCTTCCCTTGTGTTGGCTGCAACACTTTTTGAGAGCGCAACTCAACTGGCATCTGGGGAACCAATCCAAAAAGGTTTGATGGGACAGGGTTCACTATAACACTGGTCCACTCTATAAGGTGAGGAAACAAGATCTTTCCTGTTTAACAGTTAGGGCCTGATTCTTATTTACATTAAGGTCTTTTTACACTCTTTGCACAGTGTACATTGCATTTACACTTACACTGCCAGTGTAAATGGGCCCTTGTCTAAGTGAGAATCAGGCCCTTCATCTACTCCTGCTGCTGCTTCTCCACTTGAAATCACACCGCTCTGCCAGTGCCATGACGGTGCATTTCCACGGCGATAATCCTACAGCCAGAGCAGTGGGATTGCAGGTGAGGTGTCAGAGACTGGAACCAATGAAATCTTAAGCTGCAAAGAACCTGTTTGTGTCTGAATATCCCCAATAACAAAGAAGGACGGGAATAAATGAAATAAACCAACCACACAGGGGGGATGTGATATTAAATCAAATGCAACAACACGCCTGTGTGATTACTTCTGCCTCTCAGAGGGACTCTCCTGTCCTGCGTTTACCAGCTCTAAACCTCCGTGCTTATCACAAGCAGTAGGTGGCGCTCCTCCCTGTGGTTCAGTACTGGGCTAATAGCTGAGGATAGACTGGTGGCTTATGAGGCTGGGGCGGCTACCTTGCTGGTGCCATCTTTTAGATAAACCGAGTGACCAAGGTCCTGACCCCTCTGATCCTTTGGGAAGTCCGTGACGCCGTTCACAGAAGTGTGTGTCTACTTCACAGTTCCTCTATAATACCGTGCCTCCCCCCCCTTCCTGCCAGCCCCACACTGCACATAGGGAGCTATGGCCACCCCTGTGATAAAGAGTGGGATCCTATGATCCATCTATATTTTCCTGCAGCTCACTTCTCTGCCCACTAGCCCATCAGCCCTGGGATTTAGTCTAATTTGCCAAGCCCCTCTGCATCTTCAAATAGCTCCCTTTAAAAAATCATCCTGCCACACAAAGCTTTTCTTATTTCCCTCAATGTGGTATTACCCGTTCCTCACCATAACAATAAAAAACCTCGCACCAGGACAGGAGGGATGCAGTCTTGCATCACGGATGGCTTTTCTCTTCATAAAAACATCATGACTTTAATGGCTGCAATCTTGTATCCTACAGAGCTAGAAACAGGACTTTATCCCCTTGGAAAGGGAGATTCCCAGCTTCCCAATGGGCCCAGCTGTCACTCCTAGCCCTGGAAAACCCCACGGTCTATTGGGCTTACAAGCTGCAACACTGAAGTTGTTTTTAGAGGTATTTAAGGCTCCTCTGAGCCTTGTTCAGACAGACTGTCTGAGTATGTCTACACTGCAAAAAACACCTGTAGCAGCCTCGGTCTGGCAGACCTTGCGCTGTGGGGCTAAAACTCATAGTGTAGACATTCTTGTTCCGGCTAGAGCCCTGGCTCTGAGACCTGCCCTCCTTGCTGGGTTTCGGCGCCTAGGTTCCATACCAAGCCTGAACATCAACACGCTATTGTTAGCTCTGTAGTGTGAGCCCCATGAGCCTGAGTCAGTCGACCCAAGCTCTGAGATTTATGGCCGTGGGGTGTTTTTGTAGCGTACTCATACCCTCTGTAACCAAGGCACCTGGCTTTCCAAGAAGTGGGATGTGAAAAATAATCCCACTGATTTTTTTTAAACTCTAAAATAATAATTCTGTAACATGGGGCAGGTATGACATATATGATGCTTGACACGCATGATGGGGAAGCGTGGGCTAAAGGCTTCTGTCAGGACAACCCATGTAACTCTCTTATGGCTTCACCACTTTTGAAATAACTTAATCATTTCATACCCATTCACCGTATGTATTCCAACACCATGGTTTATAGCCCTTTCTATAAAGAGACCCTGTTTCCATTCCTGGACCCTCTGCTCCCATTTAGCTGGCATCTAGACAGGCCCCCTTTCTTGTTTAGTAATATGGGGATGGGTAGCTTGGTTATGACTCCATGATCTAGGGTAGTTATATTTTGCCCACCTAGCTCTCCTCTGTAGTTTCAATAGGGTGTAATTTTCATCTTCGTGCTCTACCTTTACCTGGTGTTCAGTGTTGCTGAGTGTACTGCTGAAAAGCCATTACATTCCACTCCAGGGGTAACAACACATCAGTTGGAAATGAACTGATTCCTTGACATACAGTGCTATGACAAGTTAGTAAATGGCTTTTGGGGGTCCCGAAGGATGGAAGATGTACCTAGGAAGTATTTGTAGTTCATTTTCAACTAGGAAGACAGTCATGGGGTTGCATGTAAACTTTGTCCTGAAACAAACAAAATGAAATAGCTGGGTTGTGCCTACCTTTAAAATTTGGTCTGATTCTGGCATCGTATCCTGAGGTTCTGCCCATCAACTTATCCAGGAAATCCGAGGGGGACATGGGTTTGGAAGTAGACCGTGCTGCTGCTTCGGCTTCTTTGGAAGCTGCCAGGCTGAGTGATTGGAAAGAAAGGAAAGGTTTAGTTTGTAGCATTTATAGAGACTGTTTACCTTGTTGTGCGGGGCTGGGGCTCTGTAGGCAGAGCAGTCAGTGCCTCATTCCCACTGCAAGATAGGCCAGATATCTCTGTGGATTCTTAATGAGGCTGGTCTCTGCTAATTTGTTTGCCAAGCCCAAACATCTCTGAATATAAAATCCCAAGTACCGGAGAGATGACGAATGAACAAAATCCTTTTGCTAATGTAGGTACAGCCCCTTGGCATCTGACTAAATCCGAAGTGTGAACTCCAGCACCGAATCTCAGTGGGAAAACAAACTCGGAGATTAGCCTAGTTTTATTACAGGCCGCCATATTACCATGTAATTACATAGCAAATAGCACAGGAGCACGTACGGTGCTCTGACATTCTCTGGGGAGAACTGAGCTGCACGACTCTCGTTGGCTTTAATAGGTGTCACATGGCTTCATAGTTCATGAAGAACTCTGGGTTGGTAGGGGAAGGGACTGTGTTTTCTTCCACACTTTCTGGCTAATGCAGATGAAGTTCTCTGCAATGCAGGGATCTGAGTTGGAGACAGCCCCATGGTCTTTCACTGCCAGGCTAGCAGGGGCCTGGACCATGGCAGAGTCTAACACTGGAATAATACTCCTAGCAAGAAAGGACTTTGAGGGTGAGGAAGGCAAGGACCACAGTCTTATTGGAATTTAAGAGGTGTGCAGGTCTTGAAGGCTTAAGTGGCGTTAACTGGTTCATAGGTCTTGGGTGAGGCCACTTATGGACAACTTGGTGACTTCCTAGGATGGAATAAGTGAAGTCAGCAGTTGTCCCATAAAGGGTGAAATTCAACCCCAAGAAGAGGCCTAGCCCAAGGCATATGCACCAGTTAACTCCATTTAAACCTTCAAGAGCTGTATACCACTGAAATCCTACTGAAGTTCTCAGGATAGGGCTTAAGTGGTAGTTAGCCCTTGTTGCTGCCATCCACGCAAGGACGAATTTCACCTAGAGGGAATAAACCTTAGAATCTACACTTTCAAGTTTGCAATAGGATTTAGTTTCCAAGATAGAAATGAGCTAATATTTCATCCTAGATGCTGCCGTAATGTGCCCTGTATTCCTGTGCACAGTATATCCTGGAGTTCTGTATTTTGACATTAGGGGTTGTCTGTTTTCAAGGCAGTGGGGAGGGAATGTGGTACGCCAGGCTGGTCCTGATGCGGGGAGAGCTGCATGTTCATCAGAGAATCCTGCTTTCCAAAGGAGGACACAGGTTGGGACTCTGAGAGTAATGAATGAAATTTACCCCCATACAGAGGGCCTGCACCACACAAATGTGCCCCTTAAATGCCCTAAGTAGAGCTCAGTGGGTGTCTGGGTCTTGTGCCGACCCTCTGCGCAGGGCTGAATATGACCCCTCAGTAAGCTAAATGTGGCAGTAAGGCACCTCCTACTGGATTATTAGTGAAAGGGGCACGCTGATGGGAGGCAGTTGTCATTGGTCCCGTGAAGGGAAAGGACTGTGGTAGTCGTTGTGTCCTGTGCAAATCTAACTGTTTTCCAGGGTCAGGATGTAGACAGGGGTTGGTAGTTACTGTTATTTTTTATTTTATGATATATTTATAGAGGGGGCATGATTTTTCTCTAAGCTCAGGGGGACTCCTCAACATTTACTCAAACTGAGTGAGGGTAATTCACCAATGGAACAATTGACCAAGGGTCATGGTGGGTTCTCCATCACAGGCAATTTTAAAATCAAGTTGGGATGTTTTTCTGAAAGGGCTGCTCTAGTTCAAACAGAATTAATTCGGGGATGTCCTAGGGCCTGTGTCCTGCAGGAGGTCACGCTAGATGATCACAATGCTCCCTCCTGGCCCTCGACTCTATGAAGTACTAGATTGGGCTCTTAATCTGATGTTTGAACGCCCCTTGGAATGGTGCCTAGAAGTCTCTGTGAACATCAAGTCTCCCATTTCTTTCTGCTCGGTAGTTGACGTTACCAGACGCTAATATTAATGGTAAGTTGGCTGCCATCTTGGTTGATACACTGGGGATTAGACCTGGGACCTCCAGAGCTAAAAGTACGAGTATCTGCAGCCTGAGCTAATGAGCCAGTTCTGTGTCGGCGGGCTGTCACAGATGCAAATCCTTTGAGGGCTGGGCATGGTGGGGCGGCACCAAGATGGGTGGCACTGGCCAGTGGGTTAAATGGTTACAGCACAAACCATCTTTGGACTGATATCTCCAAAACCAACACTTCTAGACTGGCATGGTGTGAGGTTAATTTACTATCATTACCCAGCAAAAAAACTGAGCTTTACTAGCATCTAAAACAACATGATATATATACTGATGGGTCAGAGGTCACTGGTGATTTAAGGTGCATATAATATGCCTGTGTATAAGGGAAGATTGCATTGCATTGACTCACATCTCTAATGGCTGGCAAATAATTAAGAGCGGGGTTTCAGTTTCTAGGCCCTTAACCTTCATGAACACAAAGTTTGATCTCCAGAAGATTATAAATGGAATAATTTTCTGCAAATTGCTATGGCTGGGTAAATTTGTTTTTGTTCTATTTCAGCAGTAAAAATGTTGGTAGGCCGACGGGGGAGAGAATTTATGACCAGAAGTGATCTGGAATATGAAATTAGGAGGTTGTTTTTCTAATCTCTGCCTTCACAGCCTCTATGCTTTAATTATCTCTCAGTCTAAATCTAACCTGAGCTAATCTGCACATACACATTTTACAATAGAGTATATCTAGTTTTTATACATTTCTGACTAAATTGTCTGACCCTGATTCCCATGTCTGATCTATCAAATTGCCCCACCCCAAACCAAGGTTTCAGAGGAGATTGGACAACAGGATAGGTTGCTTTACATTTTTTTTTAATCCTTGATTTGCAAACTCAGTAGAAAAAGTGTGTATGGAGGGGGTGATCAATTCTGGACTATACATCTGCATTCAAAAAGAGCCTCTCCATGGAAATTAGTCTGGAGAAAAAATTTCAATTAAGCAGCAAATGGCTCAGTAACCAAAGAATCCTGCCATTTCAGCACAGAGGTGCCAGCTAGTGCAATAAACTGATTTCTTCTCATTAACTATGGGCTTTGGGGAGACTACAGGGAGAAAAATGCAATACAAATCTAATAGGGTTTTTTTAGGTATAAAAAGATTATTAAAAAAACCCTTCTAGTTCCATTGGAATTTACTTTAAAAATGAGATGACAGAGCGGAGAGATTGAACATACAGGAAAACTGATAGCTAATAAAGCAGTCTTGGTTGTGTATATGTACAGAAGGAGGCTTTAATCTATTGCAAATGAATGAGTACACTAGCTTTTAATGGCTGCAGTTATTCAGATCCCTTTAAGCCACAAATGAAACAAGTTGTCTGGCCTCAGAGCACATGCAAAAATATCTTTTCTAATATGGTTGCTGCAATCATTCACGTGCAAAATCTAACAATAGTTTGCCTAATCTAATAATAATACTGAGAAATAATTGAATTTAGCTAGATACTTTTATGGCTCCGATGCAAACATTAGTTCCCACAGCAGCTCTGTGAAGGAAGGGTATGTGAAAATGGACATGTTATGGCTGAGACAGGGTGGGAGAGGTGATATCTTTTATTGGACCAGCTTCTGTTGGTGAAAGAGACAAGCTTTTGAGCCTTCCAGAGGTCTTCTTTAATTCTTTCACCAACAGATATTACCTGTATTTGGAAACAATATCATGGCTGGTATTTCAAAGGGAATTTAAGGGAGTTAGGCTCATTGAATTTCAATGGGATTTGGATATCTAGCTTCATTAGGCTCCTTTAAATCCCCCCACACTCTCAGGATAAGGAAACTCAAGCAGAGAGAACTTTAATGATTCGACTAAGATCAAAGAGTGAGTCACTGTCAGAGATGTGAAGAGAACCCAGAAACCTAATTCTCAGTCCCTTGCTCTAACCACTAGGAAATGGTCTTTCGAGTTTAAAACGTGTCAAAACTGACCACTTTGCATAAAATTTAAAATATACACCATGGCCTAATCGATTTGAAACGCATTTACAGATCCATGTCAGGAAACGAAATGATTTGCTTCTGCATGAGAGTGAGGCATTAGGGTGAAAGTGATGAAAAATGGACACAGCATTCTTCCGCACTGTAGCCAGTGATGGTGCATTGTGGTGAGGAGGCTCAAGAGAGAAGTCTAGATAAGATCTCAGGGCTGGGCCCAGACAGCAGAGGATAAATCGTGCTTGGCATCCAGCTGCCCGAACAGTAAAGAAAACGGTGTGACTTAGCGTGTAGCTAGTTGAGTCTGGAGCAATTGGGTGGGTGGAGGCAGGTGCTGCTAAATGAGAGAGCTTCTACACAGCTGAACACGCATTCCGATAGTGGACATGAAAATGGAGAGAAAGTGTAGGTGGCAAGCTGCTGTAAATTGGGATAGCGCCATTGACTTCAGTTGAGGTGCCAGCCCTGTATTTTTAAAGCTTGCTAGACCTGGAAGGCAGGCGGGAGAGAGAGAGCCCTTTAACTGTTTGCCTGCCCTCTGGAGCTTTAGTGTGCATCCCAAAAAGTAGCTTCTGTCTCTCTGTTTGGACACGTCAGAATTGCCAGTGGCATTTTGGGCAGGCTGTTAGGCACCTGAGAAAACCTCATCGCCCCTCTGTTTTGCTGCTTGTAATATTTAGGAGGTTAAAGAGCACTTGATTGGGCTACTATGTGTTGCCACGTAACCAGTGGGCTGGTGTGTGCTCCAGGACAGCTGCTTCATATCGGGTTGCTATGGGCAAACGTTGCATTGGGGGTTCAGATAAGACAAGCCCCTGCAAGTTTGGTGGTTTCCTGAACTCTGCCTGAGCCTCTTGCGGCTGGAGATGGCTTGAGAAGAGGCTTTCTTGTGCGATATCTGGGATTTCCGCCTTCCATTTGGGCTTGGAAATGCCACCCTAAGTGACCCTTTTATGGTTTGTTTCAGAACCTCTGCTTAGACAGCACTGCGTCCTCCAGATACAAGTAAGGGAAAATCGTCCAGTTACTCTAAAGTTATTGAAGATAAAAAAAAAAAAAAAAGTGAACTTCAGGGCTGTTGTTGGGTTACCCAAACCAGCTCAGCTTCCCCCTCGTAAACAGAACCATGGCACTGCTTCAGTTTCATCAGCACCATAACACAGAGCCTATTAATATTATTTATTTGTACTACATTAATGCCCGGAGGCCCTACCGACGTTGTGCTAGGTGCTTCAGTACACCTAGTGAGACTGGCATTGTCCCAGACAGTTTACAATCCAAACAGACAAAGGATCTAAGAGAAATCATACAGAATGCAGTGTCTATAATCACAGTTCGGCCTGCAGGAAGATGGAAGCCTGCTGTGTTTTAGTACTGGCCCAGGGACAAGAGGACAAAGGAATGCTCCTTTTATTTACACGGCTGCAATCCCAGGTGAATCTGGCCCAGAGCTGCTGTTAAACAATCCTAACAACAAAAAGGGGGCACATCAAAGGGTCAGTGAACCAGCGTTATCATTTGTGAGATTAAATGCTAGTGCACAGGGAAGACGCAGGCTCTGAGCTTTACGAGTTCCAATCAGCAGAACACATCTGAAGGTGAACATTACTGGAAGATGAACTGGGCTGGCTGGGAATTCGAGGTGTCCCATTTCCTAAAATGGACTACCCAGGCTTTCTGAGGCTTCAGTTTTCGGAACCCTTTGGCATAGGCTGGCATCTGGCGGCTGTGTTACTTGATTGTTTTCTTTTGCTAACAAACAGAGGGAAGATTCTTATAACAAGGTATCTGAGTTCGGAAGCGGCTCTCTCCCAAAGTCTAGACATGTCCCCAGTCCAGCTGCTTTCTGTCCTTTTCATTTATTTGGCCACAATGACATATTTTGATGCTTGTTTGTGGTTGTGGCTGGGGCTGTCCCCCTGATTAAATCCGACATCCCAGAATCTCCAGCTATGGTGGAATGCTTGTGCAGAGAACTATCAGTTCTCCCCCCACAAAGAGGAAAAGCCTAGGAATGGGATCAGCACCCCGCTCCTCTTCGCCCATTAAATAGCAGGAAGGTAATTGTTAATTCTTAATACCCAGAGCAACAATAATAGTTGGCAGCAGCTGCACAAACTAGTGCAAAGCAAGTGTTTGTGGAGGGAAATGCACAGCGAAAGTAGTACATGTTAGACAAATGGGGCCAGGACCCTCCTCTGGTGTAAATCAGCATGGCTCCATTAACTGCACTAGAGCAACCTTTGATTTACACCAGCTAGAACTTGGCCCCAAGGTATCTGGACAATTCAGACACGTAGTACAATGTGCATCTAATATGTGCTACAGGATCATTTCCCACAGGTCAGGGCTGCGTGGGAACAATGTCTTGGATTTTGTTAAACAAGAAACAGCCATGCAGGGCGGGGGGTGTGTGTGTGTGTGAGTGGGAATGTGTGTGAGAGAGACACACACTTGGGGTTGCTTTTGACTGACGCAACTCACATTCCTCTTTTCCGTTAGTCTGTGTTTATAGCAGAGAGAGGCAGAAGACCAGGTCCCCAGGACTGGCCATTTGGTGACCTGCACACAGCTTAGGGGAGGGTGTTAGGCCAGGCCTGAGAAGTAGCATAATGCAGCAGCCTAGCAGCTGAGGGACAATGGAGCAGAAGGTCCCTCCAGTCATCCCTGTGCCCCAGGGTCTCTGAGAGGGGAAGTGCTGCAGAGCTGTACCAGCTCTATCCTACTGGAGGATAGCGAGCCACTCAAGCTGACTTCGAGTCTATGTGCCTCTGGAGCAGCGCAAACCAGACACAGTGGGGGCAAGGTTTTGGCTCTTAATATTTATTTGCAATAAAATCTGCACGACGAAGCAAATCTTTCCCCTCCTACTTGCATGGACGCAAGAGATCTGGGATGCGGGAAAACCAGCGTGGGCCTGCTGGTGACTGGCAGTGAGAGTTAGGCCCCTAAGGCAGTATGACACAGCGTGAGCATAAACACGGGGTGCAGCGATATAACTAGGCCTGTAAGAACTAGATTTTTATCGGCAAATGTCAATTTCACCCCCACGTGCACAAGTGCATGAAAAAATATTTTCATCAGCGATCATCGAAATTTACGGAGAGGCAAAGTCAGAAAAATGCTGCTTCGGAACTTATTAGAGTTCGATTTGAGGAGATTTGCCCTGAGTGTTTTGACATGGGATGCTGACAGTTTGTGTTTTGCCGGTTATAAAAGCTGTAATGGTTTGAATCTCAGTGTTGACTTTCATGACATAATTGTTGCCCAATGCCGCCGGAATTGTGAACATTTAAAACGGAGACAAATAGAAAAAAAAATAAGACTTTAAAAAAACATAAACATTATCTGTCAAAATTACATAAACATAAAAATCAAATTCTGCCAAGCTTAGCTACGATGAACAGTGAAAGGCAAGTTACCCTCAGAGTCTTTATTTCTATTTAATATGAATATTCTGTGCTGTGTGTATTCCTCCTAGGGCAAATTCCTGCTTTCAGTCACACATGGTCAACCTCAGTGCTGCAATGCCTGAGTATTAACTGAGAGCAGAATTTGGCCAATTATCTGTAAATGAGAAGAGGACTAGAATTCCTATATAAAACACCCAACTAAGGCTGTAACCCATTTTAAAGTGAGGAAGACAGGAGGGTTCAAAGGATGGGGAAGTCCTTAGAGAAATCAGGATGATAATACTGCTTTCATGGCACTACTCAGAAGACATCACACACTGTCCTGGTGTGAAAGCATAGCTTATAGATGGATTTCCCTGGAACTCGGCCTTAATTAATGTGTAATTTTTTTAAAAAAGTGCGATTTCAGCCCAAGCTAATTGAACGTACAACGGTGGGATGTTTAGTCCCACGGGCAATTTATTTTTCTGCTTGCTGCAATCCAGAGTTGTCCGGCTGCTAATTTTCTGAAGCCCCAGAGAACTAAGACTGAGTTTGTTGTTACCCTCTCTGCCTTGCTGCATTGTAGCCTATTTCAGAGGTGTGTGGTGGGGAGGAGGGAATCTTTGTACTTCCTGATTCTGCTTTTGACCAGGAGACTGGGAAACGGACAGAGATGCTAAACTCATTTCATGCAGGCCGGTGAATAATTATGGAAAGAACTTTCGGGCACCACGAACCTCAGTTGGATTTCAACCCATGACGCAGAGATGCAAGATTTTTAGCCCACTATTAAGCCCTTGAGTCATCTACTAGCACCTCTTGCAATATTCTCTGTGCAGCGAGTTATAAACAGTTAAAAAACAAATCTGTATTTGGTGTTGTGTTATGTGTGATAAATAACGTATGAGCCCATTAGCCAGGAGGACCTAGGCTGTGTTTCCCAGTGGGTGTCTGAACCCTAGAGCAGACATACCCAATTAACTGAGCTACTCGCTCCCGGTCCCATGACTAGGTCTGCCATGCGTGTGTGTCCTTCACGTTACAGTACAGGAGCCTGATCCATAGACAGCAGCTCTCCCCAGTGTGCCAGTCCCGAGCTGAATGAGTGAGTGCCGAGCTAAGCATCTAGCTTTAGGTTTCTCTCATGTAGCTTTCACAACAGAAGCAACAAGTCCATTTGAGGGGATTTCACTGTGCACCCAGACTGCGCTTTTGCCGCTGACGGCAATGCCAGGCTGGCTCCCCTTTGATTGGCTCACAAGCCATGACAGCTACGCTGGGCCGCTGCACTGTCCTGTAGTTAATGTGGAACCGAACAGGAATTACACTGTAGGTCTGAGCTAAATGATACACTGTCACTGGAAGTTTAGTGTGCCAGACTCCTGTCACATACTGTGCCATACATGTTTGCCTGAAGCCCCTACCACATCCAGAACCTGGAGAGCAGTCGTTTAAATGTGGCAGGTTGAATTTATTTCCCTGCTGGCCAAATAGGGTTTCAAATCACTCAGGCAAGTGAGATGTTCTATCGTGGCAGATTAATCAGGTATATTTTTCTTGGCTAGCATCTCTGGGCTGGACAAGGAAGCCACCAGTGCCTTTTGGAGTGTCAGCCCGGGGATGGTTCCTCAAGATCAGCCTGAGTTTGCCTTCGTAGTCCAAACACATACACACGAAGCATCAGTGAAACAGTTTAGACAGACCTCCCCATCTCATCTTCACACAGGCTCCTTTAACTGTCAGCTATTTTCTTTCTTTCCATCATTGCTGATTATCATCATACTTGTGGCTTAAAAGCTTCCTCCTGTCTAATCAGCCTGTTCTGCCGACCAGATTTATATACAAATGTCACAACAACAGAGCGATGTATCTAAGACTTTACACTCTATGTACTGCTCTGTTCTGGGGCGGAGTGGGGAGAAGTCCACTTGGATTTCCCCATTTCCTCCATGTTATTCCCCCTCCAGCACTCTTAAAAGCCCCATGTCACAGTGACCCTCCCTGGGACCCTAGGAAGACTGGGCAAGGAAGCCATCAATGCTTTTAGGAGCATCAGCCAGTGGATAGTTACTCAAGATTGGCTTGAGTTTGTCTCCAAAGTCCCGGGGGACCAAACTCTGACTTCCACATGGCAGCGCATGGTGTCCCGAACATACTGCTGGCCAGGGCAAACACAGCGAGCGCTGATGTCATGAGGGCCCCTCGGAGGGATTCAAGGCAGGGGAGCCGGCAGTTTCTGAAGGAGGAGGCTTCTGTTTGCACGCTGCTGTCTTGATGGAGAAAAGAAGCACAGGAAATGGCAGGGTGGCTTCCTGAGTGTGCAGGCTGGTTTTTTATTTACTCAGATGTGTGAGGGCCCTTCAAGGGTCGCTAGGCTCATTCTTGGACCACTGTAAGACAAGAAACACTGACCCCTGTTAAGTGACAGGGCTATTAACCTTTATAGCCCGGAGCTGGGTCAGGAAATAAACACAGGCTCTTACCAGCACTCCTGGGTGTCACACCCTTATTAAACTGGACCCTTACAGGAGGTGTAAATATAAACAGAGCATTGGCATCCATTAGTGACAGAAATACACCCTAGGGGCCTGATATTAGCTATAGAGATTAGGACTACGAGTGGCCAACTGCCACTAAAGTGGCACCTGGACTCAAACAACAGGAATGGGCTGCATAAAAGAGGCTGGATTCAGCCTCGCCGCGGGCCCTTCCGTCAGCCACCATTTTGTGCTCCCTGCCTGCCTGCCCCTTCCACGCAAAGAGGGCATTAGATTATTTCTAGACCAGGCGAGTTTGCCACCTCGGCCCCGGCATGGCACTTTTCAGGGACCTCGGCTTCTGATTAGGAAGTTGAATCCAGCAGGCTGGCACCCCCTTCGCCTCAAGATAAAGAACAGTCAGCCAAGAGCTGCTAACAATCTCCCTGGAGCCCTTCTGAGCCGGTTTGCACGGCCAGTTCCCTTCCCTTTCACCACTGCTTGCCTTCTGCCTGCTTCCCCCTTGTCTTTCTCGCTGGTCCCATCCTTTCTGCTGCCAATCTCAGACCTGACGCCTCCTTGAAATATGTGGTCTCCTCTCCCACTTCTTCCTTCCCAGCTGCTCCCCATCCCTTATCCATCCCCCTCCCCTTGCCCTCCGGCAGTCTGGTCACATTTCCTCCCATCCCTACCGTCTCAACCCTCTCTCCCCAGTTAATTTCTCATCTTCTTCCCTCATGTCTGCTGCGACTGCACTCCTCCTCCTCAGGAGCCAGAAAGAGGGAGGCCTAGAGTCTGAAAGAGGAAGAGGGATCCTAATTGTTGCGTCAGGTCATCCCTTATTTTTGCAGCACGTCAGCACTGGGTCCTGTGGCAAACCGTCAGACAGACAGTGGCTTGGAACGCTTGGAAAAACCCTCCACAAGCGGAGGTATTTATTAGATTAAATACTGAAATGAAGAGCACACTCTGTATTTATATGTAATTCAATGAAAAAGAGCCACACTCGTTTTCTGAATGTTTGTCTCTGCAAATTGCATTGCAGGAATTGGGGACTCTGATGCTGAATTCTTGGGCAGGTGTGCCTCAGAGTACACAGAGCTCTGAGTATCTCTCTCTCGCTTCATGCACAGTGTCATATAATGCTTCACCGGTGATTGTAGCCCATGCAATGCAGTTAACAGGTGGTGGTTACAATATATCCTGCCGGTAGCAGCTGTGGAGGTGATGGGGTAAGGGAATGGACTTGCAAAGCCAAGTTTCAAGGAGCATCTGAATTTAGTATTTTCATTAAAGAGCTGGGTAAGAATCACAGGCATTGGTCTTGAGATAGGATGGGAAGACAATCAGGTACAGAAAGGCAAGGAGGATGTTGCTGGCATGAGGACTGCAAAAGAGGACACATTAGATGCTGCCAGGGGTTCTGCATGCATCTCTTAGTCATGCAAAAAAATTTCACCTGTGAAATAATTTCATCTTTGTCCTAAGATGCTGTGCAGTATTGCTATGAGCTGTATAAGCAGTTTCTGTGTTTCACCCCAGAAGTGGCTGCATTGCAATAGTGGCAGAGTTTTAAAATCACGTTAGGATTCTTTAAGATGCAAGGGGATATATAAATGTAAATTATTACTACATACTTGCATGGGTGTATAACAAGGATGGAGAAAGTTTTCCACTTGGCACCAGTAAATTAACTCTCCAGGGAATGTTAATATCCACTGGGAAACCAAAGACCCTCTAGAAAAGGTAGAGAAAATCATTTTCAGGCTGCAGCATGCAGGTGTCTACGTCCTTCAATAGCATATCCCTGCAGCCACATCTCTTACTTCTTCCTGCAAAGGGCCTCATCCAGACCTGTAAAGTATCCCAATAAAACTAACTGAAAACCAAGCAGAGCCACCAGTGGCTGGAACAATCTCTACAGAGCAACTTGAGAGCGGGTCCAGGTGGCCAGAGCAGCAGAAAAAGCAACCCTGGAGCAAAAAAGAAATCCCTGGGCTATATACAACTTCAAAACAAAAGGCACAAAGAAAGGGGATGACAGATTGTATGGGACAGGTCCTCTGTTGCTATCACAATCTTCACTCTCGTGATTAATGACATTGTCCAAGCTGCTTTATATTTACCATTTTAATTCAGTGTTGCCTGTTATAGTTTTTCTCTCACTAATGAACACGCATTGTCACAGTGCAGAAACAATGCAACCTTCTGGGGGAGAAAGGGGTCCCAGACACACCATAATAAACCAGGAGCTACCTCTCTGTTCCTAATGATGTGTATTACAGAGATATATCTTTTTAACTGTTGCCCTTGAATTGATATTGGTATTATTTTCACTTTAATTTGGGTTTTTCTCCCTATTTGAGACTCACTTAAATTACGGTTGTGAAGCTACAAACTCTCATTACAGCCTGTCTGATGACATTCAGACTTCTCCATGGTAAGTTTGTCAGGACAGGGATAAAGGTCTTTGTGTCTTGTGCAGCACCGGAAACACTCTTGTTGACTTTCAATAGGATTTGCAATTCTAATTTGCATCTCTTAAAAATCCCTCTCTTAAAAAAATAATGAAGAATAATAATTCAGAACTTCATACAATATTGTTTTTAATTGGCCGTGAATTAGGAAACAAATCCAATAAATCCATGTGTGTGTATACACACACAGAGAGATTTTAAAAATGTTTATGATCACTTCTTCATATAGCAAAGCCTTTAAAATCAATGGGACTATTCACATGCTTAAAGTTAGGTATGTGCTTAAACATCTTGCTCAGACAGGGCTACGGTGAATACATTTCAGCATGTACATAAGCCTTTGCAAGACCAGGGCCTCAGACTCTAGGTAAGTATTGTTTCATCGTTTATATGTGCTTTCTGGGCTTGGAATCTGTGAACCTATTTATCTCACAACTAGGAAATTTGGGGCCTTTCCTTTGACTTTGGATCCAGCCCTTCATTTCTAACAGCTCTCAAATACTCATCTGAACATAAGAACATAAGAATGGCCATCCTGGGTCAGACCAAAGGTCCATCTAGTCCAGTATCCTGTCTTCCAACAGTGGCCAGTGCCAGGTGCCCCAGAGGGAATTAACAGAACAGGGAATCAAGTGATCCATCCCGTGTCGCTTATTCCCAGCTTCTGGCAAACAGAGGCTAGGGACACCATTCCTGCCCATCCTGGCTAATAGCCATCGATGGACCTATCCTCCATGAATTTACCTAGTTATTTTTTGAACCCTGTTATAGTCTTGGCCTTCACAACATCTTCTGGCAAGGAGTTCCACAGGTTGACTGTGCCTTGTGTGAAGAAATACTTCCTTTTATTTGTTTTAAACCTGCTGCCTATTAATTTCATTTGGTGACCCCTAGTTCTTATGTTATGAGAAGGAGTAAACAACACTTCCTTATCTACTTTCTCTACACCAGTCATGATTTTATAGACCTCTATCATATCCCCCCTTAGTTGTCTCTTTTCCAAGCTGAAAAGTCCCAGTTTTATTAATCTCTCCTCATACGGAAGCCGTTCCATACCCCTAATCATTTTTGTTGCCCTTTTCTGAACCTTTTCCAATTCCAATATATCTTTTTTGAGATGGGGCAACCACATCTGCACACAGTATTCAAGATGTGAGCATACCATGGATTTATAGAGAGGCAACATGATATTTTCTGTCCTATTATCTATCCCTTTCTTAATTATTCCCAGTATTCTGTTTGCCTTTTTGACTGCCGCTGCACATTGAGTGAATATTTTCAGAGAACTACCCACAATGACTCCAAGACCTCCACATTATAGATGTATGGTTGGGATTATGCTTTCCAATGTGCATTACTTTGCATTTATCAACATTAAATTTCCTCTGCCATTTTGTTGCTATCCTGCCTGTGTTCCTACAGTTCTAGAATCACTTGCATTTACAACAGAACAGCATATGTAGAGAGTTCACTACAGATGCTTTTTAAAAATAAAACCACTTTCAGTTTAGGAATAGTTAACATTTCTTAAGACTGGGTAACACTACTACTGTTTCTGTTTGTGATGAATCATAGATTAAATAGAGTTCCTTTTCATTAATAGAAATCTAACATCCACCACAAAGAGCCTTTTATTCTGTGAAATTACACCACAAATATTGTGAAAGGCACCCCAATACCAGACAAAGTCCATTGCTTATCTGTGAAATTACGCAGTCACTACTGTAACATTGGAACTCCACTTGAAAATTATATTGTATTGAGGTAAAATGAATTTACTGAGAAATAAATTGAATTCTATCAAAAAATAATCCTAACCATTTAGGGCCCTTTGGGCTCATGGAGAGCCCAGGTGAATTAAAGCAGGGTTGGAAAGCTAGATGAGAGAGAATACCTTGCTCTGAAAAGGGGAACTGAAGGTAAATGTTTCCTCTGCAGTTTCTGACTCCTGGTGTAATTAACCAGTTTATTCATGATCTCTAACAAAATGTAACTTTGTAAATGAATGGTGAGGCTTTGTGACACAACTGTGAGAGCTCTCCACCCTGTTTCCCTATGCACCCTCCAACTTAGATCTGTGCAGTTTCCTGACAAAATCATGTTTTCATTCCTGCCAGCACTGCAGGGCCAATGCTGCTGTGGAAGAACAAGCTGTGTTCGACTCAGCTGCACACTTTGACAGTGCAATTGCCGGCTAATTTCTGATCCCAGAATCTTAATGGCAGGGGGCAATGGATGGAGCAAAAAGCATGGGAATGGCTTTGATTTTTGGATGGCAGGCAGAGCTTGTGAGGATGATGGCTGTGGCTCGGGGTGGGGGAAGGCCTTGTGTCGATTCCTAAACTGAATCGATCTGATCTAGGAGTCACTGAAAGGGAGACTATGGGTTTGCTTTACTGGAGTAAATCAAAAGGAATTGCAGTGAGCTTGGCAGAGATGCCCTAGTATAGAAGTGGTGGCATTGACTGGAGAATTGAGCCGTGTGTATAGCCGCCAGAAGATGTCATTTACAGTCCTTTCAAGTGCTTCAAAGTAGACTTTATATGGCAGGAAAGGAACCTCATAGCGGGAATTTGACGTGTGTTCCCCACTCCTCCTGCCTCTGCCACAGTCATAAGTGTCTCCCATGGGTACCTCTTTGTCTTTTATACATCTCGCACACTTTTTTTTCTACGTGTTAGGCCTGATCTTGTGAGGAACCGATCACCCTGTCAGAGCTGCGGGATGCAGTCAGCTGCCTTTCTCTCTTTATTGTCCCCAAGGTGGTTCTACTTTCCCCACCGCGATGGCGTCTGAAGAGTTGTGGGTGCTCGGCACTTTGCAGGGGTTTGCTCCGTACCGTCTCACTCAAGACCACAGCCAGAAAAACAAAAGAGCAAGGGTGGCTGGGAGGCGATGGAGGGAATTTTCTAGCTATGCTGTGCTTCACTGTTGAAATGGGCCAATGTTTTAGGCGTCCAGACTGCCATTGATTTTTGCTCCAGTCCTGCTCGGTATTTTCGGATCTGCATTGTTAATGAGGACAAGGACCGTGGGCCATTGTCTAGGGAGAAAAAATGTCTTTGATTTTGGTGTATCTCGGGTTGCTGCTGCCAGCTTGAGTCTGAAGGCAACGTGTGCAGTGATTGATTGCACTGTAAGCACCACTGTTCCACACATGTCATTCTTCGTCTTGGCAACCCCTAGGTTATTCTTCCCCCCTGCCCGCAATGAGGCACTGATAAATACAGCAGAGCCCACTGTAGGCTGTCCGATGAGGCATTTTATTTATGGGCTTTCCTTTTTCTAGCGGGCAACGAGCCAGAGAGGAATTGGAGGGGGGAGGAGGAAAAAAGGTGCAAGAATATGGGAGGGTTTCTTGTTTTGTTGCTTTTGCTTTTAAATCAAAATTCCATGTTGGTAAATTAAGGTTTCTCAGGCTTTTCGCAATTGGAATTGGCTGTGATCGAGATGTATTTATACGACGCCGGCTATGCCTACGGACCAGCCAGATGTGGTGCAGTAAATCGGCAGCTTACCGTGGCGCAATATATGGAATGAATAATTGTCTGCATCATGGGCTGTGCTCCATACGTATAGCTGAAGAGTGCGTCTATTTAGATCTGCCTCTATTCTCTGCAGGAGATTTCTGTGTGTGCTTTGTAAAACAGGCTGCTTCACAGAATCGGTGTGTCAGTCCATTGAAGCATCAGGAGCATTTCAGAATGTGTGTATGTGTAATCTGTAGCACGCGGGAGCAGAACATCAGCTTGTGTAAATCAGCATAGCTCCACTGAAGTCAACAGAGCTAGGCCAATTTGCACCAGCCGAGGAGCTGGTCCATGAGCTCTAAGAATTTAATACTGGTGTAAATCTCTGTCGTGAAAATGACCTTTCTCCCCCGGCGGTATATAGACACCAGTGTATTTTTTAAGGTGTCAATTGTTAGGGGAAATGCACCCCTGAGCTCAGCAATGCAACATTTTACTGTGCAAGGTTTGATTAAATGGATGCTTTTCTTTCTCTCTCTTTGAAGACAAGTATAGCAGGCATGGGAGGCTAGCTCATAGACAATATGGTGACGGGATCTCTGCAAACATGATAGATAGCGATTTCTGTCGCATATAGCAGGACGCAGCTGGCCATTTCTCTCTAGTAGAATCGCCTCTTCCGAAGCCCCTAGCTTTTTGCTAAACCACCATGGAATGATGGTATTAGCAGCTTTTTATAAAACTAATTTCCCCAAATCACTTGAGGTGGGTCATTACAGTCACAGCTGGTGAGTGAAGTCATTGTGGGGAGGGGAGAGTGGCTTAGAAAAATAATATATATATATATATATATATATATATATATATATATATATATATATATATAAAGAAAAGCCATGCATGATTAGATATGGGGAGAACACATGTAACCTTAATATCTAAGGGGAAGAATAGAAATGATTATGCCTACACCCACAGCCAAAGGCTCTCAGTCAGTGGAGAGGATGTAAGTCAAACTGTCTAAGGTAACAATAGGTTTCAGAGTAGCAGCCGTGTTAGTCTGTATTCGCAAAAAGAAAAGGAGGACTTGTGGCACCTTAGAGACTAGCACATTTATTTGAGTATAACCTTTCGTGAGCTACAGCTCACTTCATCGAATGTATCTGATGAAGTGAGCTGTAGCTCACGAAAGCTTATGCTCAAATAAATTTGTTAGTCTTTAAGGTGAAACAAGTACTCCTTTTCTCTTTAAGGTAACAATAGTAAATTAAAAGGGTTACTACTGCAAAGAATGAAAAAAAGTGATTTAATGTGCCTTCCTGCAGTCTATGAGAGCTGATGCAAACAAAACAGAGAAAAATCAAAGCTCCTTAGTGACCTAGCTATCCTTTTAATATCGGTCACATGGGGTTTTTAAAGTAAGTTGAAAAATTTCCATGAATGAATAACTGAGATCTGGTGTATGAACTTGCTCTGACATGGTCTGATACGGCTACAGGATGATTTTTGTAAGTATTTAAATAACAGTTATATTAATTAGAAGGTTTGGTATTATGCTCTCAAGTGATTATTAACAATGGAGTTTGCAGAGCCTTGTTAACCTGCACTCCGGGTAGAAATGAGATCAGACTTCTCAGCTGATTTTACATCTCAGATTAATGACCATCAGTCAGCGTTAGGATGATAAAGTAATTTCAGTCCAGTCATTGACTAACATCGAGTTCAGATGCTGAGAACATTCATTTTATTCGACCAAATTCACCCTGTGAGAGTCTGGCAATATGAATTTCATGAGGCAACCCAGGAGTATGGGAACGGCAGCATGCTGCTTCTTACAAGTGCTTCCATTCTGGAGTTGAATAGCTTTGTGGCTCAAGTAACAAACCCCTTAGTCTCCAGGATGGTTGTTCAAATCCCATATGCTTTTAAAAATGAATTGGAGGGCTGTTCTCCTCTTACCTCTCAGTTGCAATGTTAACTCAAATGCAAGGCCTTCTCCGATACAGACCCCTTTTCTCCCGGGGCGTGGAATTGGGAACATCCTGGACACTGACTCAGATGTTGACCTTGAAGAAGGTCTTGTTTTCAGCTAATCCCTGGGACCACAAAAGATTTTACCTGCTCATCATATGTAAGGGTCAGATTCTGCCATCTGGACTCTCAGTGAGTGTTGCCTTATTCTGCAGGTAGCCCTGTTGAAGCATCTGAACTTAGTGATGCACCGATACAGTTGAACGGCTTGCAAAATGAGGAGAATAAGGGTGGCAAAAACCGGCTGTTAGTAACTAAACAGTGGACTGTGACCATACTTTAGAAACAAGGCTCTTTTTGGTGGGGACGGGCAGGGGGTGGTGGCTTTTCTGCAGCATTCTTTTCAAGTGGCACAGTTACATTTTCCCTCTCCCCCATTTAGACTCTTAAGAAAACATGGTTTCTGTTTGGACACCTATCGATCCTTTGGATTTTGTCTGCTTTATAATGGGGTTTCCTTTGGATTTCACCACTAATCAAGGAGATAACCAGTAACCCACACAGTTGCCATCCTAGGAAGTGATGCCGGTGATTAGCAGAGAGGCATCAGGATGCAGCCTGTTACATATTATAAAGCATTCTGTGTATTTTTAAAATGACCTTTTCTTTCCCCCCATCAAAATGAATATTACAAATCTAATTCAAAAAATCTCTATCAGACAACAAGCAAAAGTGCCTAACGCTTCTAGCAGGGGTGATTCCAAATCGGTCTGTTCTAGTGGAATGATTTGTAAAGGTTTCTTTGGAGAAGCTGTCCACCTCATCACACTTTTAAGCTCTGAAAATGTAACCCTTTTAATGGTCTTTAATGGAGCTATTGTAGGTCCTAGACTGAGTAAGTTAAAGAACCTCTTTAGAACCAGTTATTTTAAGGTTTTACTAAATATTCTTCTTCGGTGATAAAACAAATAATCTCAGAACACAGGCACAACAGGTCTTGATGCAAAATTTTCAGTATGTTGTTTTCTTTAGTGTGTGGAAATTGCTCCTTAACTTAAAGAAACAGCAGCTCGTCTGTTCAGGCTATGACTCGAGAAGCCTTGTTTCGTGCCCTGCTCACAGATTTCACTGCAATGCTATCCAGCACTGCAGAGGTGTGGTGGAAGTTTGGATGTATACCCCCCTCCGCTGTATTTTCATGAAACAGAAGTGAGTGTCTCAAAGTGCATATTGCTGTTAAAGTCCATAGAGCCAGAGCTGGAAGACAAATTTGGGTGCCTTGGTCTCTGCGAGGTTAAAGGGGATTTCATATTCAATATGGCAACTTCTCATTGTGTACAAATACATTATTTAAAGACATTTTGGATACTTTGAGATGAGTAGGAGATGCAGGTAGGAAAATATTGGATAAAGCAGTCCAACAGGGTTTTCACACGAGCAGTAATTTTCAGCATGCAGATTACTCAGAACCCTAATCTAATATCATTCCTGCTAGCCCAAAGCACTCTCTGTTCAGGCAGGGCCTGAATCTGATTTTGTATACACTGGTATAATTCTGTTGACTTCACTGGAATTACTCCTGATTTACAGCAGTATAAGTGGGATAAGACTTGGGCCCATGTTATTTTAGTGGATCATTTCAAAGCAATGTCCATCTCAGTAAAAATATATTCCAGGTTACCCTTATTTTCTACCCCATCCCAATGTAGACTAGGTGCATGAACACTCTCTGTTGACATCTAGAGTGATCTTTCTGCATCACTAGGTTTAGTGCAGTGGTACAATAGGCAGGAAATACAGGCAAGACCATTACGGGTCAAATATAGCCTCTAAATTTGGAAATATAGCCTCTAAATTCGGGTTTTGCACGATGTAATTTGCAGGATGTGCGCATGCAATTTAGACAGTTTGACTCCTAGACACATGATTTTAATATGTCTGCATAAAGGTAGGCACAGATTAGAGGGTGTATCTGAAAACGTGGCCCTATCCATTATCAACTCAAGAAATATTATTGCCCCTTATGGAGGCCAGTTTAGAGAAATGTTAGAAAACAAACCCAACAATTTGTCTGATACAAACACCACTCCGTTCCGTCTTCCCTCGAGACTCTGGAATTGTCTGAGTCACAGTAACGTGACTGCAGTCTGGGAAAGCAGGTAGAAACATAAAACACCTTCTTCCATTAAAAAAAACCTCCAGATCAAGCTGCTTATGGCAAATCTTACTAAAACACCCCAACTATAACGGAAACAAATATTATATTGGCAATAGCTTAATGTTTGCAATCAGACACCAGATGTTCTTTTCCCCCACAGGATTTTTTGGTAAGGCTGGCAGAGGCCTTATGGCTAAACAGTAGATCTAATTTTATTTTCTGTATCTGCTGTGTTCATTCCACCCCCCCCCATCTGTCTTTATTGTTTTTTTCTTTATTATTATTTTGCAATTGACATGCTGACACATTACAGATCCTCTTTCCACAATATTTTTGACAGAGTGACGATAAAGGTGGGCACACCATATAATTCAATGTCATGCATTCTTTTGGTTTGGATTTTTGGATTACCCAATTGGTTTTTGTTGGCTTACACTATGCATGACTTCTGCGTGGGTATTTGGCATATTAACTTTGTAAATGGTGGTTAATGGAAGTTATCTTATTACATCTATTAATCTTAAATTATCTTATTACAGATGAAACAGCAACACTATTCCTGCCTTGAAGGGCTGGGGGATTTTAGCCTGTAATAAATAAAGTGTGTGTGTGTGTGGGAAAGATATGCAGAACCTACTCTGTACAGGAATTGTTGATTTGCTTCTTATTTGGAAAATAATTGCAGGCGACAGTTTAGTTTCAATTCAAATAACTTCTGTTGTTAAGGATAATTGTCAGGCATATTTTAAAATATTTTATATTACACCTAATACTAAAGTACTCTTTTTGTATGAGTGACACAGGTACAATTATGTATGTAATACCCAGCATTATATATTAATATATATTAACATAGGAGCCTGGTTTTCAGAGGTACTGCATACCCAGAAGTCCAGTTGTAGTCAACAGGATCTGCAGATGTTCAGTGCCTCTGAATATAAATCCCCCCCCCAACCCAAACACACACCCTGTGTGATACATATCAAACATAGAGTGTGCAGAATTTGTTTTAGAACAAGATAGGTGAGAGGTAAAATGGGTATACACAAATATGTCTCTTCTGAACCTCAGTCAGATTAGGAGAAACTGTCATTGTCTGTGATATTAGGACCACACCAAACTTTGGTTTAGGTGTTTTCTTCTGTTCTTGCCATCTCTAGGGTTCTTCTTCTTCTTCTCCTTCTCTTTCTTCTTCTTCTTCCAGAAAAGGGTAGCTAGCATTCCAGAAAGTTTAGGGCAAAGTGGGAAGAGGTGTTTATATTTAAGTAATCTTGTCTTTCATCTTTCTGTTCAATGTTGCCTACTGCTGGCAAAATGAAGGATTTAATTTGCATACAAATGTTACCTATTTGCCCACCTCCACCATGCTTTGCAGTGCCCCCACATGGGAGTTGAAGAGAGACATTTTAAAGTACCGAAGGTTGGGTTGTTTTTGAGTCCCTGAGAAGTTGTTTCCAAAGTCCTTCTTCCTTGATCTACGTTCTAAATACCCCATTATGAAGCACTCTGAGCTTATGCTGGAAAATTGCTGTCCATTTTCTGCATAGTATTAGCACGTGAACTGTGGTTTCTTATCAGGGGTTCCTTATCTTTAATTCTGATTGTGGAGGAATTGGAAAAGGTTTCAAGTTTTATGTTTGGGAAGACCTTGGCATTCGTAGGGAAAAGCCAGTTAGCAAAATCTGGTAGATAATAATTGTTCCACTACTATTGTGAAAAAAACATAATTAACAATGACCCTGGCAATATACATTATACCTGTAGAGAATACTATTCACTGTCCCTTATTAAAATACAAGACTGGGCATTAGTATGTT
This sequence comes from Eretmochelys imbricata, assembly GCF_965152235.1. Lineage (NCBI taxonomy): Eukaryota > Metazoa > Chordata > Testudines > Cheloniidae > Eretmochelys > Eretmochelys imbricata. The sequence goes on along the minus strand of NC_135579.1, from coordinate 6,052,849 downwards.
TAAAACACACAGAGGTTACCACACCAGAGCCATGCAATTTCAATGACGTGTAAGATTGATGAGCCCTGCAGGTCATAAAAGAAGAATGATTTTCCAAATGCATGTAGGTGACATCTATCATTACCATCAGAGCCGATTGCATTATTCATTCAGATACAGCAGTGCTGTTATGTGCCAATATTGCTCTTGACGTGTTTAATAAAAGCATTCATAGGAGAGGTGAAACAGAGTCCCTTCAGAGAGTTAGAGTGCCCATTTTCTCCTATCTTATTCTTTAAACAAGATATAGCTTCAAAATAGTGCTGATCAAAATCAAGATTTAAAGGGCATCGTATGGCAAAATGATCTCATTAATCGCTTGTCCCCCCTAATTTTAGGATTTTTTTTAAAAAAGTGGTCTGTAGAAAGTTTAGGAAAAGAAATGATTTTACTCCTGTGTGTCCAGGCGGCGTATCAATTACAGGCTGAAAACCAGGAGGCTGATTATTCCATGAGCAGCAAGAGGATTGTTTCTAAAGATACCGTGATAACTGGACACGGAAACAGATCCCACTCAAGCCCGCAATTTTAAGAAGAAAATGAACTATTTCGTCGTGCAAGTTCAGATGCACCATTCTCAGCCACCACTAGTTGTCACTCTCCTACCAGTCTGAGGACCTGGGGTTTTCAGCACTGCGGTTAGAGAGAGCGAGAGAGGGAAATGCAGTGCTAATTAAACGGAGTAACTCCTAAAGCTACCTAAAGTCTCTAGCCTTGGAATGTTAAATAGTCAGACCCAGGGAACAATCAGAAAGGAAAAGGGAGGGGGGCGGGCAAGTGATGGCTGGAGAATCTCAAGCCCAGGTATTAACCCCAAGGAAACATCAGCACATCCATCCATGCAAACTCCGACGCACGCAGCCTAGCCCAGTGGGCAGCAGAAAACAGCCTACCTGAAGAATACTAGAGTTTCCCAAACGTAGACTCCAAGCGCATTGACGTTAAACATTGTTTCCGATCTGGTGATTTGTAGTCCACGAGTTTAAAAATAAAACAAAATAAAATCAGCCAATGGATAAATTTCCACTTAAAAAAATAACAGCGACGGCGGTAGTAAAAACCAAGCCCCAAACCAGGCGGAATAAAGTGCTGGAACTTCCTACTTTGTCATTTTCAGACAACCCTCCTCTGAGAGAGTTGCGGCGGGGATCAGGAGGAAAACGCTGAATCGGAGGCTGTGAGTTCAGGACCCTGGACAGAGACCCCCCCCGGTGGCAGCACCTTGGAGAGAGACTTGGTGTTTAAACTCCGCCGCGGATCTGTTTTCCACCCCCCCACACTGCAGTGTGGTTTGGTTGGACGAGCAGATTCCTGCACAGAAATCTCCTTTCCCTTCAGTGGGATCCCAGTCCTGGCATCGAGTTGCTGGAAGAGGCAAGGTGCAACCAGAGTATATTTGCCATGGGGGAAGGGGGATGGGGGGGAAAAAACCTAAAAAACCCCAACCCCCCCCACCAGCCCAGCGCTTTGACTCTCCTCTGCGAGCCGGGGTGTCTTCTCCAGTTAAATCCAAGGGAATTTGTCAGTGCTGGGCATTTGCTGGATTGTCCCGGAAATCTTGCTCTCCTCCTCGAGCGTTTGGCTGCTGTTGATTCCTGCTTTCTGGGCTATTCCCCCCCGGAGGAAGTTGTTAGTGCTGGGGGGAAGGTGTCCCATTGCTTGGGGCTCAAGTGGAGAGGAAGCCGAGGGCAAGTTTCATGGGTCTGGGACTCCCCTGGGGATCAGAAAGAAAGAAAAGTACCTCAGTGGCCTCTTAATCCATTGCATTGCCCTCCTTGCCCGGATGGAGCTCGCCAGATCTTGGGACTTTCTTGCTGCATTAATTTACTAAACAAAACAAACCCAAAAATGGGGGAAGGAGGGGGGGGGCAGCATCCTAAGCCCTTCCCACGGGCTGCACTCATTGGTCAGTGTGCTGGAAAAGCCACTCCGGGATGTGGTTGGATAAAACGCGAGTTGGTCGGCAGAGGATGTTAACCTTTAAAGCGCTGGCCCGGGTTTTCTTTCCTTGGTTTTCTTTTAAATGTATTGTGTTTTACCCCCAAAGCGCTGGCTTTTGAAGAAGCCTCTGAAACCCTCCTTCCGTGTCACACGCCTGGGCGTAGCGGCTCTTTGAGAGGGAGCCGCTTTCCCCCCCTACCCCTCCCGCGGTTTGACCAGAGGGTTGGCAAGCCGCAGAGCCCGCGACCCCCAGGCAGACAGGTAAGGAGCCCGGGGCCGATTCAAACCGCAGCGCGACGGCTCGAACCCGCCTCGGCGCCGGGCACTGCCGCGGGGTTGGTTCTGCAGGAGGGTTTTCTTCGCCCCGCAGCCAGGGCGGAGATCAGCAGAGCCTGGGTCTGCTTGCTGCTCTGAGCGAAATTTACAACTCGATGGAGTGAATAGGAACCCCCCCCCCCCCGAATGAAACCGGTTAGCGGCTGGCTAAGTGTAACCAGATTTGGCCGCAGGCTCTGCCTTGTTTCCCCTCTCCTCTGCTGCGGACAGCGGCAAAGACAGAGCCAATTTCTGACCCCTCGGTCAGGGTTTCTTAGAGCGGAGGCTTTGGAGTGGCTTTGCCCCGCTGGTGCCCGCAGGAATGAGGAGGAGAGATTCTGTTTATCTGGCCGTCGCGCCTTCTTTCCAGTCTCGGAAATAATCAAGCCTCTCTTTCTCCGTGGGGAAGATCCCTTTGTAGGGCTGTCTCTTAGGGGGCATCATTTCTAAAGCAACCTCCACTGCAAGCTTTCAGTCCTTGTGCTCGGAAAAGTAATGTCCTTCTTTAGACAAGCCCAGGGGCAAAATATCCCCTTGCTCCTGCCATTCAAAAAATAGTGAAATCTGGTGGGGATTCCAGGGGGGAAGTAGGTTAGTCAGATTTACTCTAGCTATTGGGTTTCTGTAGCTGGCCTTGATTAATAACCTGCTCTGATCTGAACTGTCAGTGGCTCCTGGGGGTGTAACTATGTGCAAGAGCATCATGCATGCTGCTTGCTGACTCATGAATATACATTTACCCCTATTATCCTTCTGGGATGGGTTAGCCAGTGTCATGAAGCAAACTTTCCTCTTTTGTCCCCGAGTAATCTGAAAGCACTAGGGTGGAGTTCCAGGCAGGGAGTGTTAAATAGATCGCCAGTTAAAGTTGAATCATATTTATGCTGGCTTTTGGTGACTGCAAAGGAACAATAGCAGAGAGGGACAGGGTGGCTTTTGATTTGTGGGCCAGATCCAAGGACCAGCAAACCCCATTGGATCTGATTCCCCAGTAGGACTGAGTATCTCTTGGGATTTCTCTCAATATCCATAGATTCACAGAGGTCCCTTCTAGCCTCATAATCTATGCTCATCTAGTCTGACCTCCTGCATAATGCAGGCCCTGGCACGTCACTGAATTAATTCCCCTTTGAACTTTTAGAAAAAAAATCCAATCGTGATTTAAAATTTAAGATCAAGTTCAAGCAGCAAATCAGTGCTAGAGCTGGGAGTTGAATCAGGGGGACAAATTCAGCAGTGCTGTCTGAGTGGTGTAAATTACACCCCTGTTCATTAACAAGGCCCTTGGCAACCCAGAAAGGGAGGGCATTCACCCCATCAGAGTGCTGGTGGCAGGTATCTCCACTGTCCTGGCCTCAGGTGTTCCGCGTCGGGTGGGTGAGTAGGGAAGATGGCTTTTGTTTAGACTCCTTAGGAGCCCTGCTGGTGAAGGTTGTTGAGGGGTTGCTCTGGATCAGTGTTTTTCTTGCTTGCCCCTTAACTAGCCAGAGCCACCCACTTTTTGAACTGTTTTATCTTCCCGCAGTGCCCTTGGGAGATTTCTGCCTCTTTATATCAGTGAAACCTTCTCCATCCTCCACTCTCCACTCGAAGGCTCTCCACTTCAGGGCCCTCTGCCAGAGTTTTCTCCAGTATAAGCTAGTAGTAACCGTGGGTGAATTTGGCCCCAGGTTTCATGGCTTCCAGTCCTGTGCTTTAACCCAGATGCATCCCCAGCAATTCTGAAAATAGCTCCAGGGGAAAAGGGAAGTGGCCATAATGCAATTATCCAAATGTTTTTTGGACACTGTGTTTTGTTTTTGTTTTGCTCTCCCTGAAGGCGAGGGCAGTGAGACTGGAAACCTTCTTCAGTTTTATGTAAGGAAACATGGTTGGGAGAAAATCTAATCCTGACTCCAAGCCAGTTCTTCGAACATTAGAGTAAGTAACCTTTGCTGTCAGAATTCCTTTCCCCAGGTTTGTCCTTTGTTACTCTTCAAAATGTGTTTAGAATTATATCCCATTTCTGTGTGATCCATTTGGAGAGGGTCAGTTGTCCTAGTTTTCTAGTAGATTCAGTTGCTCAAAATGCTTTTGAACGATATTTTTTAAAAAATCTGTCATTGATGACACATGCATGAAAACCCAGGGAAGTTGCAGGGGGCAAGAAATATACACAAGAACATTAAAAAAAGTCACAATGGTCCATCTAGCTCAGTATTCTGTCTTCTGACAGTGGCCAGTGCCAGATGCTTCAGAGGGAATGAACAGAACAGGGCAATTTCAAGTGATTCATCCCTGACTTCCAATCCCAGCTTCTGGTAGCTGAAGGTTTAGGGACACCCAGCTTCTGGTAGCTGAAGGTTTAGGTTACCTCCCTAACCATCTTGGCTAGTGGCACTTGATGGATCTATTCTCCATGAACGTATCTGATTCTTTTTTTGAACCCAGTTATACTTTTGGCCTTCACAACATCCCCTGGCAATGAGTTCCACAGGTTGACTGTGCATTGTGTGAAGAAGTACTTCCATATGTTTGTTTTAAATATGCTAAAACTGAGGAATTCACATCAAAGGCAAGGGAAACAACATATATAGGGCAGATTTCTTAACTTTGCGGTGGTATGGAAAACTGATGCTGGGTAAAATTCACTCCCATGCATGGGGGAAATACAAGACCTCTAGCACCACTTTGGCCCATAAGAGACATAAGTGGTGCCTACGCTTTGTGCTTTGGCTATTTGTAGGGAGGATCTTTTTACTCTTTGGAATAAAACTAAAAATGATTTTGGATGAAGGGATTGCTATTTAATAACACTTTACACTTATCTAGGACCTTTCATGGAAGGATTTCAAAGAGCTTTACCAACTCCTCTGAGCTAAGTACTATTATCGCCATATTACTGATGAGAAAAATGGAAGGCAAAGTGATTTGTCCAAGATCACAGAATGCATCAGAGAAAGAGATAGGAATAAAACCTGGAAGCCCCTGCTTGAGCGGGTTCTCAGTCCCCTGCTCAGCCAGGAACCCTCCCTTCCTACAGAATAACAGCGAGGTAAAAAGTGCATTGAAGAAAAAGACAGAGCTGAGAAGAGGAGTGCAACAAAAACCTTAGGAAACCTGACATCTGAGGACAGGTTAAAATGGGCATGGTTAGTCTTGAGAAAAGAAGACTGAAGGGGGACCTGGTAATAGCCTTCAAACACTATAGAAAGGATGTGGAGAAATTGGAAAGAGTCCAGTGGAGGGCAACAAAAATGATTAGGGGGCTGGAACACATGACTTATGAGGAGAGGCTGAGGGAACTGGGATTGTTTAGTCTGCAGAAGAGAAGAATGAAGGGGGATTTGATAGCTGCTTTCAACTACCTGAAAGGGGGTTCCAAAGAGGATGGAGCTCAGCTGTTCTCAGTGGTAGCAGATGACAGAACGAGGAGTAATGGTCTCAAGTTGCAGTGGAGGACGTTTAGGTTGGATATTAGGAAAAACTTTTTCACTAGGAGGGTGGTGAAGCACTGGAATGGGTTACCTAGGGAGATGGTGGAATCTCCTTCCTTAGAGGTTTTTAAGGTCAGGCTTGACAAAGCCCTGGCTGGGATGATTTTGTTGGGGATTGATCCTGCTTTGAGCAGGGGGTTAGACTAGATGACCTCCTGAGGTCCCTTCCAACCCTGATATTTTATGATTCTATAATGGCTGTTATAAAGAGGATGGTGATCAGTTGTTCTCCATGCTCACTGCAGGCAGGACAAGAAGGAATGAGCTTAATCTCCAGCAAGGAAGACGTAGGTTAGATATTAGGAAAAGCTAACTGGTACTGAATTAGGCTTCCTAGGGAGGTGTTGGAATCCCCCTCACTGGAGGTTTTTTAGAACAGGTTGGACAAACACCTGTCAAGGATGGTCTAGGTTTACTTGGTCCTGTCTCAGTGCGGGGGGCTGGACTTGATGACCTCTCAAGGTTCCTTACAGCCTGATATTTCGATGATTCTATAGGAGGAGCGAGTGGGATTGGGGCGGGGTGGGGGGGAGAAATCAGGAGAAAAATGAAAAGGCAAGCGGTTATAATGAGGGAATAGAGACAAAGTGAGAAGATGAAGAAGTAAGAAGAAAGGGAGCGGAGGGCAGGACAGCAGTAAATGATTATACAGTACCAAGTCTCCTCTGTGACACAATTACAGTGTGAAGCCACCTCTCATGATGACATTTAGAGGAGGGAGAGAGGAGTGCTAGGTACCTAGATAGTGATTTGCCAGGCTTCAGTGATTCTTTGTAAAGAGAGATGGATAGTGGGAGTGTCAGTTAAGGGTTGGTGTGGCCAACCTGGTTGTTATGAAGAATTCTGATTAATTTCAGAGTAACAGCTGTGTTAGTCTGTATTCGCAAAAATAAAAGGAGTACTTGTGGCACCTTAGAAACTAACCAATTTATTTGAGCATAAGCTTTCATGAGCTACAGCTCACTTCATCTGATGCATACTGTGGAAACTGCAGAAGACATTATATACACAGAGACCATGAAACAATACCTCCTCCCACCCCACTATCCTGCTGGTAATAGCTTATCTAAAGTGATCACTCTCCTTACAATGTGTATGATAATCAAGTTGGGCCATTTCCAGCACATTTCTGGTGAGAAAACCTGGATTTGTGCTGGAAATGGCCCACCTTGATTATCACGCACATTGTAGGGAGAGTGGTCACTTTGGATAAGCTATTACCAGCAGGAGAGTGAGTTTGTGTGTGTGGTTTTTCGAAAAGGGGTGTGTGTGTGTGAGAGAACCTGGATTTGTGCTGGAAATGGCCCACCTTGATTATCATACACATTGTAAAGAGAGTGGTCACTTTGGATGGGCTATTACCAGCAGGAGAGTGAGTTTGTGTGTGTGTGTGTGGGGGGGGGGGGGCGGAGGGTGAGAAAACCTGGATTTGTGCTGGAAATGGCCCAACTTGATTATCATACACATTGTAAGGAGAGTGATCACTTTAGATAAGCTATTACCAGCAGGAGAGTGGGGTGGGAGGAGGTATTGTTTCATGGTCTCTGTGTATATAATGTCTTCTGCAGTTTCCACAGTATGCATCCGATGAAGTGAGCTGTAGCTCACGAAAGCTTATGCTCAAATAAATTGGTTATTCTCTAAGGTGCCACAAGTACTCCTTTTCATTCTGATTAGTGTGAGGGTATATGAAGGCTAGCCTGAGGGCACCTCTGTGTCTGAGATCACTCCTGGCTTTCTCACAATATTAGGATGGCTTCCTTGGTTTGCAAAAGGTATTTGTTACTGTGGTAAGCCACCTACTAGCTCATGGAGGAGGAGGTATTTGGTGGCCTAGCAGGGGCAAAAATGTATGGAGTTTGGGCAGGATTTGCAGATTTGGTAGTTTAAGGATGAACAGAAGAGGAGAAAATATGAACACGGTTGGAAGAGCTACAGTACCGTGTAGTGTAGGCTGGTAGGACTACATTTCCTTCTTCAGTTTCCTTTTACAGCTGAGGCTGTATTTGATTTTCCTTTGTTTCTTTTTACAATTATAATAGCTAATACTTTTCTTGCGTGTCCCCTCCCTCCTGAAAACACCCATGCTCGTTTCCACATTAACTATCTCAGTCATGCAGAACTAAGGGCCTGAGGCAAAGCCCATTGGGATAGTTCTAGGAAAGAAAGTCTGGATAGGGCACTGGATTGTGACTCAAGAGAGCTGGGTTCAGATACTGACTCAGTCCGATGTGAACTTGGGAATGTCACCTAATCGATCTTCTGCTTCCATTCTGCATCTGTAAAATGGGGATAATACTTCTGTACCTCTCTGGGATATTGTAAGGACAAAATCTCTTCTGTAGATATTCTTATATTGCTATCACTGGTGTAGTACCTTCCAGTAGTGCATTAAACTATGAGTAACATCTGTCACATGGTTGTTCTCTCTTCCTCTCTCCATGGGGAGAAATATTTGGAATGGATTTGTTTTGGATCTTTGAAATCATATATATATTTATATTAGGGCTGTCAATTAATTGCAGTTAACCCATGCGATTAACTCAAAAAATTAATCGCGATTAAAAAAGTTGTGATTAATAGCACTGTTAAACTATAGAATACCAATTGAAATTTATTAAATATTTTTGGAAGTTTTTCTACATTTTCAAATATATTGATTTCTATTACAACAGAGACTACAAAGTGTACGGTGCTCACTTTATATTATTTTTGATGACAAATATTTGAGCTGCAAAAAGATAAAAGAAATAGTATTTTTCAATTCACCTCAAACAAGTACTGCAGTGCAATCTCTTTATTGTGAAAGTGCAATGTTAAAATGTAGAATTTCTTTGTTATATAACTGCACGCAAAAACAAAACAATGTAAAGCTTTAGAGCCTACAAGTCCACTCAGTCCTACTTCTTGTTCAGCCAATCGCTCAGACAAACAAGTTTGTTTACATTTACGGGACATAATGTTGCCCGCTTCTTATTTATGTCACCAGAAAGTGTGTTCATATGGCACTCTTATAGCTGTTGTTTCAAGGTATTTGCGTGCCATATATGCTAAACATTCATATAACCCTTCATGCTTTGGCCACCATTGCAGAGGACATGCTTCTATGCTGATGACGCTCGTTAAAAAAATAATATGTTAATTAAATTTGTGACTGAACTCATTGGAGGAGAATTATATGTCTCCTGCTCTGTTTTACCCGCATTTTGCCATATATTTCATGTTATAGCAGTCTCGGATGATGACCCAGCACATGTTCATTTTAAGAACACTTTCACTGCAGATTTGACAAAACGCAAAGAAGGTACCACTGTGAGATTTCTAAAAATAGCTACAGCACTCGACCCAAGGTTTAAGAATCTCAAGTGCCTTCCAAAATCTGAGAGGGACGAGGTGTGGAACATGCTTTCAGAAGTTTTAAAAGAGCAGCACGCCGATGTGAAAACCACAGAACCCGAATCGCCAAAAAAGAAAATCAACCTTCGGCTGGTGGCATTTGAATCAGACGATGAAAATGAACATGCGTTGGACTGCACTGCTTTGGATTGTTATTGAGCAGAACCCCCATCAGCATGGACGTATGTTCTCTGGAATGGTGGTTGAAGCATGAAGGGACATATGAATCTTTAGCACATCTGGCATGTAAATATCTTGTGACGCCAGCTACATACGAACACCTGTTCTCACTTTCAGGTGACATTGTAAACAAGAAGTGGGCAGCATTATCTCCTGCAAATGTAAACAAACTTGTTTGTCTGAGCGATTGGCTGAACAAGAAGTAGGACTGAGTGGACTTGTAGGCGCTAGAGTTTTACATTCTTTTATTTTTGAATATAGTTATTTTTTGTATATAATTTTATATTTGTAAGTTCAACTTTCACGATAAAAAGATTGCACTACAGTACTTAGTATTTTTCAATTAATCTAATACTTTTCTTTTGTTTTTTACAGTGCAAATATTTTAATCAAAAATAAAAATAGTGAGCACTGTACACTTTGTATTCTGTGTTATAATTTAAATAAACATATTTGAAAATGTAGAAACATTCAAAAATATTTCAATGGTATTCTATTATTGTTTAACAGCAGGATTAATTGCGAGTAATTTTTTTAATCATGCAATTAATGGAGATTAATTTTTTTGATTGCTTGACAGCTCTAATATCTATATACCTCAACATTGTCATACGTGAGCACCTTACAACCATTAATGAATTGCAGTGTTGTTGTCAATGTGTTGGTCCCCAGGTATGAGAGAGACAAGATAGGAAAGGTAATATCTTCTATTCGACCAACTTCTATTGGTGGAAGGGGACAAGCTTTTGAGCCTCACCCACCTTGTCTCAATAACTAATGAGAAAAATAAATACACATGTTGCTACTCTGTTTCTGTTAGAGAAGGTGTCCCTGATTTGTTCCCCTTGGAGTAGAAGGCTGCGAGGTTTGTGATGGTCCTTAGTGCTTGGGGAGCTCCTTCCACAGTCTTGGGTCAGCCCCTAAGAAAGCTCTGTCTCATGAAGGGTTATGAGATGCTCTGATTCGACAATGATGAAGGCCAGGTAGTACCTAGATCAGTGTGAGTCTTTCCTTTGATTTTAATGAGCTTTGGGTCAGTCCCTACATCTTTCCCAAAGAGACGAAGTAACAGAACATGCAATAATAAAGCCAGAACATGTACATAGTATAGCCTTTCTGCTGTTTGTTGATTTGGACCATGAAATGGGGGTATAAATGGGACTGGTCAGAAATTTTCCATCAAAGTAATTTTTGATAAAAAATTGAGTTGTTGACAAGAGTGTTTTGCAGAAAGTGCCTGTTTTCCTAGAAAAATGGAGTTTTTTTGGTCAGAAAAATCATATTCTGTTTTGTTTTTGATGAAACCATCCACCCACCCAACCAACAGCAAATTCAATTGTATTTAACTTTGCCATGGGGGTGGGGGAAGCCCATTTTCCAACCACTTCCTTCTGTGCTTCTGTCATGGCTATGGTGGTACTGAAATGCATGTTATTGAATCATTGAGAGATGAGTACTTGGGAGGAGAATGTCCTTGGAAAGGATTAAATTCAGAAAGTCATGACAAAAGAACCTTCCAGAAGAACCTATCAAACTCAGACCCAGCATAATCATTAACGGGGTCTGCAAGAGCAAGCAGACCCCCTTGTTTGGATGGAGCATCAGACAAGCACTGGACTAAACTGTGCTCAGTATTGAGAACAGAAGGGACCATGTGGTGTGGGGCAGGGTGATATGGGATTGGTCTGGGGGATTTTCAAGCCAGTAGACTGGAGAGAGATTTCTGGCAACAGGTGCCGGACCCACTAGAATGCCAACTTGAAATTCTTGCAAGTGGAATTACCTGTGTGCAACTTTTCTGTTGTTTTTGCTAACTCCCATTCAAGGTGAATGGGACTTGTGTACGTATTGTGAGTGACGTATACTAGGAGGAAGATCCTGGGTCTCTGTGTCATTTACTTCATTCCTTGGGAGGAATGGACCAAACGTAGTGTCTGTCTGTGGATGGGGCTCAGGTATCGCAATGATGGGCATGGTATAAGGTCCACAGTAGAATAGAATCAGACTACTGCTTTCAACTGATCAGCCACCAGGCAATATCTAGAGCCTAACATTGAGGAGCCCGTATATGTTTTAAACTTCATAACCCACAGCAAGATGTGACTGGCACATGAACAACTAGTCATTGGCACACCGAGCCAAATTCTCTGCAGTGCCATTGATTGTGTCAATGGTCTTGAGGTCATTGGGTTGGCAAGGAGGGAGCCTGTGAATTGTGTTCTGTGAGGCAGGGCCATGTGTCAAGTTAGCCTCAGATACTTCAGCAATCTCGTGGCTTTCCCCTCTTTGCCAGCACCTCTGAATTTGTTTCTTCTCCTGTTCCATTACTAATGATGACAATGCCAACTTTCCTGACACCAGTGATTGTTCACTACTTAATCATGATGGTCAGCGTATCTGACATTTAGTGGCATTTCTCTTCACTTTCCCTTTAGTATTCAATTTGGGCAACTAACCTTTTGTTTTTTAAGTGGGCACCAGTGTCAGAGTTCAAGGCAACTTCCCCCCTATTCCCTCTCCATGGTCCAGCCAGGGGACCCACTGTCAGGCTTCCGGCTCCCCAACTGTCACCTCTCTTGGGTGGAGACACCTGTCTCTTTCCCTACTGACAGGGGTTTTCCAGGCTGTGCAATTCCCTGCCTGCATTGTGAGTCCCCTAGCAGGCTGCAGAGGCTATAAGCAGTGTAATTACCCCCAGTTATAAGGTACCACACAGCTTTTCCTAAGCAAGCACATTTATTCTTAAGGTGAAAGCGAAAACGTATTAAAAACAATTCTAAGAACCTAAACTTATGCTAATAAGCTTACCAGAGATCACCCCAGATCTAAAGGGGAGCTGGTTCCAATACTTCAAACCCCACCAACTGGTTTTTCTGTGGTTGCATGTTCCTAACCACCTTGACTCAAAACAAGAACACCCAGGGATCTGTGAGTGGCTCCTTTATATAATTTGGGCCTCCGATCTTATCCTCATGTAACAGGTGATCAGAGGACAAAGGACCCCTACTCGGGGTGAAGCTTCAAAAGGCCAAGTTCTTGCATAACCATCAGGGGTATATTTGCATACACCTCCCCCTAGAGATTTCCTTGGAAACCCATCCAACTTTGTTTGTCCCATAAGTTTCTTCTTGTCTGGCACATTGTTTCAAACTGGTCATGTCTCCCAAGTTACAGACAAGTCTGAAGTAATGCATAATCTCTGCATTTTTAATACAATGGACTCCAAAGCTACTTGAACTCAATTCAGTCAGATTTGTCAAAGATATTGCAGAAAATGGCCGTATTTGTCATGACCACTGCTTATTCCCCACCTGATGTCATAATACTCTATGACATCACACTTAACTGCTCTGCTAATGATTGCTGTAATAAGCAGAGGTTAGTGACTTAAATAATTTGGTGGCTATTACCTAATTCCTGGGGCTGCTCCTACCTTTCCTTTCTGCAGACAATGGTGTAAGAGAGATCATCTCACCTGCTCACCTTCTCTCCCAATCCCTAACGATGTGCTTTTCACAGTGCCACTAAAAGGGGCAACACAAAGGGCTGGGTTGTATGGGAGATCCACAGACCACATTTTAGAACCACTGACTAGGGACTTGGGTTGAAGTTCCCACTAAATATGCTGTTGCATTTTAGCAATGCCTCATTTCCTCTACCAGACAATATGCTTTCCCTATGGCAAAGTCAAGAACACAGGAAGAGGACATTTTATTCATATCTCTTCTCATTCAGCAAATCCAGAAGCCTGCAGGGTCGCTCTCAGCATAGGTATTTTAATTACGCCATGTAACTTTAAAAAGGAATTTATCCACAAACCAGAATACAGGCCTCATTACTGCAGTACTTCTATAAAAGCTAGAAGTACTGGTTTGGGGCTTAATCGTGCCCTAAACAATTTAATGAATGAATGAACAAATGAGTACAGGATAGTGTGGATCTGCATCATTGCAGCAGGAGCATTGGGAGGGCTGATGCTTTATTATGAGCATTATTACTTATTACAACAACAAAAAACACTATGTTAGAAGTCAAGTAAAATCAAGCATTCGTATTAGGAAATGCCAGAATTAAGGTTGCCCGTGCAACCTTAATTCAGCCCCCATATGTGTGTGCAGTATCATGGTCTTTAATTATATGATCACATACTATTTTTTCCACAGGTCCCTCATTCAGTGCATAGGCTAGACTTGCTATGGGGACTGTCAAGGTTCCTTCCCCACTCTGAACTCTCAGGTACAGATGTGGGGACCTGCATGAAAACTTCCTAAGCTTACTTTTACCAGCTTAGGTTAAAACTTCCCCAAGGTACAAACTATTTTACCCTTTGCCCTTGGACTTCCACTGCCACCACCAAACATTTATCTGGGTTTATTTATTAGGAAAGCGTTGCTTGGAAACATCTTTCCCCGCAAAATCCTCCCAACCCTTGCACCCCACTTCCTGGTAAAAATCCTCACCAATTTGCATAGGTGACCACAGACCCAAACCCTCGGATCTTCAGAACAACGAAAAAGCATTCAGTTTCTGAAAAGTAGGATTTTAATAGAAGTAAAAAGTAAAAAAAGAATCACCTCTGTAAAATCAGGATGGTAAATACAGGGTAATTAGGTTCAAAACAGAGAATCCCTCTAGGCAAAACCTTAAGTTACAAAAAGACGCACAGACAGGAATATCCATTCTATTCAGCACAGCTTAATTTCTCAGCCATTTAAAGAAATCATAATCTAACACATACCTAGCTAGATTATTTACTAAATTCTAAGACTCCATTCCTGATCTGTCCCCGGCAAAAGCATCAAACAGACAGACCCAGACCCTTTGTTTTTCTCCCTCCTCCCAGCTTTTGAAAGTATCTTGTCTCCTCATTGGTCATTTTGGTCAGGTGCCAGCGAGGTTATCTTAGCTTCTTAACCCTTTACAGGTGAAAGGATTTTTCCTCTGTCCAGGAGGGATTTTAAAGGTGTTTACCCTTCCCTTTATATTTATGACAGGGACAATTCAGGGTTGCCTGGTGAAGTAGACTGTTATCTGTAGGATCCCTGCTTCATTTGTTGCAGTAGTTGGACGGTATGTAGAGAAGATTCACCATAAGGTTCAAAGAAAAGGTCACCAGAATAGACTGATATGGGCAAAACAATGTATTTTTCCATTTTTTTCCAGCTTCCAGTATTTTTCCAGCTTCATTCTTGGAAATGGCTGAATAATTTTGGCTTACATTAAAAAAAAAAAAAATTCAGCCAGAGGCAAACAGCTGGCATGGAAAATTTCAGCCCAAGTGGTTAAAGTTTGGCAAAGTTATGAGCAACTGAAAACAGGTTCTTATAATGTGAGATGTCAGGTATGCTTAATAATGGGCAATAATGCTGCCAGCCGTGTCTATAATCCCACAGGAGCACTTAGAAATCCCAAACGAGAGTGGGGCTGTATTGTGCTAGATGGTGTACAAGCTCATAGCAAGACTCAGTCCCTGTCTCAAAGAGCTTGTGCTCTAACTAGAGCAGAGTGGCAAAGGAAGGATTATTATTCACATGGGGAAATGAGACACAGGTCAATTCAGCGATTTTCCCAACCTCACACAAGGAGTCTGTGGCACAGACAGGACTTGAATACTGATCTTCTGTGTCTTAGGTTAGTAACTTAATCTCAAGAGCTCCTGTGGTGGAGAGAATGTACCAGCTTTGCACCTGCATTGTAATGCAATAGAGACTGTGGATTCCGTTCCTGCTCTCTGCTCAGAACAGCGCTTAAATAACAGTCGCTGATGGGGAGTTGGGGAAACAAGCATATGAGGAAGTGATTAAGGGGATGCTTGTCACATGAATTTGTAGGGCCATGAAGTGTTTTAAAATAATTTTATTTAGTCTGTCCTCCCTGTCCCCACCTACACTGAGGCCCTGAGCTTTATGTTTCAAAAGGCCCAGTAGTTTGGTGTGTCCAGCGAGGCTGGATCCTCTTGCAAAGCCTCTCCTGGCCCGGGAGACCTGTTGATTCTCCAGCTGAGTGAGCAGAAATGAATCCTGTTTGAAATAACATCAAGGGAAGAGATCATAGTCACAGGATAAGGGTCTCCTGGCACTGCAGGAAGGCTTAGGCATTCACATTTAATGTAAATATCATTGATCTTGTGACTAGTATCCCATTGCAATGACTTTATTGGTGTCGCACCCAAGGGCTGGTGAAGACATAATCATTGCACCGGATGGATGGATGGAGGAGCAGGGGTGTCAGTTGCTTGCTGTGTAGCATTCTAAATAGCTAAGAGAATGGGCTAACTGGGTTAAATTCATGCCTCTTGTAAATGAAGAAAGCTCCTATTGGCTCCAGTCGGAGTGGTGCCCACTTACTCCATTGCTGAAATCCCCCTCCCTTCACCGCCCCGTGTAGCAGGCAATCAGAGAGCAGGTTATGCATAAACCTACTGCTTCTGAAAATCACATGCCCTGGCTTTTTATGAAGAAACTGGTTTGCAACTTTTTTTTTTAAGGAAAGCAAAACTTCAAACTTATTGTTGAGTAATAGTCAGCCACCGGCTTAGCAGTCTGATCCAGAACAGCTCCCATTTGGAGAAATTAAAGGAGGATCAGAATGAGTCACATTAAGCTTTTGGCTTTGATCGTCTTCTTAACCAATAACCCTGCCATGCTTGTGTGTGTGTGGTTTTTTTTAATCCTTCCAAACAAGTGTAAGGAGGGATGGATCCTGATGTTTCCAAGAAAAGAGCAGCTGCTAACCCGCCGCATCTGACCCCTCCCTGTTGCTGCCCTGGCCTGGGGGAGAATGGAGCATGACCCCTTCCCTGACATACTGACCAACGACCAGCCCCCTGCCCCTCCTGCAGAATTTACCAAGGCCCTGTGCCCCCACTGCAACCTCACACTTCAAATCTCTCTCCCACATGCCCTGTCACTGACCCCACCCCTCCTGCATTCCCACTGGTGGAAGCAGAAGCAAAGCAAAGGTCAGCTACATTACTCAGAATCTTGTGCATCTGCCATGCATGGGAATCAGTCTTACTCACTGACTCAGAGAGCGGTTGATGTCCATGTGTGGTTAGCACATATTCTGGGTAATATAGTTTCTATGCAGGAGATGACCTTATTAAATCGGGAGTCGGGAGTTTTTTGTTTGCCAGTGAGAGTCCCCCTTGACATGCTAAAGGATTTGGTCAGTCTGATCCTAGGATTGCATTTGCCTTTTTTGCCACCGCATCCCATTGGTGGCTCACAGTCATCCTGTGATCGAATAACGCACCCAGGTCTTTCTCCTCTGTCACTTGCAGCTGATGAGCCCCCAGCTGGTACCAGAAATTCTTATGATTCTATACTAAGTGCATGATCTTGCACTTTGAACTATTGAATTTCATCCCAGTAGTTCTTCTGACTGTGGGGTTAGACTGCTCAGGACGTTGTGAAATAGCATCTCAAATTATTGAGTCAGAGTTGGCAGTAAAAGAAACCAATGTTATGATTTTAGAGAGGGACATGGGGCCTGATCTTGACTCTGCTTATACCAGTGAAACTCCATTGAGTTCCGGGATTACTCCAGATTTGTGCTGGTATGAGTGAGAGGAAAGTCAGCCCAGGGTTTATTTATAATTCCAACCTAATCTTAGTTTTGTAGCCTGGTGTCTACTGAACTGTTTGTGCTTTTTGCCTGTTTTCTTACTGCTATTCTCTCAAGCCTGGTTTAATTGCAGCTTTTCTTGCTTTTGTGGGTATAACCTTTTACCAGTGTCACATGCTGCAAATACTAGACAAATACAGACCTCCAGGCTTAAACTTTCATCAAGAGGGTTAAAAAACCCCCATGAAAATTGCAATGATGTTCTCCCCCCATCACCCATCTTCCCCTCCCCCCTAAATTTAGAAATGTTAAAATCCAAAAGATTCTGGCCAGCTTTCAAATTAGTCCACAAATGGGGAAAATCTTGTGCAAAAATTTCTTTTAAAATTATCCTGGTCTCCTCTCAAATTTCCATTTTCTATTGGCCCAGCAGTCCACCCTTGTGCTTTCAGTTGCAGTGTCAGAGTCAGTCCTCTCTTAATGAGCTGGCAGTTGTACTTTACCAGATGTTTTACCCTCTTAAATATTTTGTCAGCTCTTTCACTATTTGCTCCTGGATGCAGGACTAGTAGGTTATTTCATGAATATCATATCCCCCCTGGGTGAAATTCACCACTGCATGGAGAGCCAGCATAAATTCTATGTGTGTGAATCTGCATCATGAAATTCCAGTTGAATTCCTTTCAATGTCCTGTCCTTTTCCCACATAGTCACATCCTTTATTCTTCTTCATTTTTATACTCACACAGAGTGTCTCGGAGCACCTTAATTCCCTTCCACATTTTCTTTACCTCCATGAATTTCCTTCTCATTCTGTTATTCTAAAGAACACTGACATACTTCCTCTAGTCTCTGTGAGTAAAATTAGTTTTCCAAGTTCCTGGAATCCATAAATTCATTTTATTTTGATAGTTGGTCCCCAAATTCTCCTCATGATATGGGAAACCTCAAGACACTAGTGGCTAAATGCAAGATCACCCTGTGTAATTTTCTAAAGCCTTCAATCACAGCTGTAGCATGATTCTATTTTTAATATATTTTTCATCTAGATTTTATACCCGATAGGGCCACTTCCAAGTTTTCCCCCCCAAATTAAAATCCTGAAATTAAATTAATGTAAAAAAGGAAACAATCCTCTAAGTTTAAAGTAAAACCCACATACAGAGAGAAACCCCCCCAAAATGAATGATAGGATTTTCAAAGGACAAGTGAAAAGAAAAGGAGGACTTGTGGCACCTTAGAGACTAACAAATTTATTTGAGCATAAGCTTTCGTGAGCTACAGCTCACTTCATCGGGTGCATTCAGTGGAAAATAGAGTGGGGAGATTTATATACACAGAGAACATGAAACAATGGGTGTTACCATACATACTGTAAGGAGAGTGATCAGGTAAGGTGAGCTGTTATCAACGGGGGGGGCGGGGGGGGGCACTTTTGTCTTGTTAATCAAGGAGGGCCATTTCCAGCAGTTGGCAAGAATGTCTGAGGAACATAGCTCACCTTACCTGATCAACATAAAGAACTTTATATGTGATTATATCCTGCAAAATTGGGGGGAGGGGAAGTGGAGCATATAGGCCTATGAAAGGTTGAGCGGGGGGGACCAAGTCTGGGGGGTAACTGTCCCCATTGCTCCGTAGTTAATGACACCTCTGTGTAAGACCATAAGTTCACCTTACAGTCCTAGGCTTCTGTTCTCTGGCCCAGTCCCACGAAGCCTCTCACCAAAGATTTCTTTTATGGCCAGACTGTAATCCCTTCACTCTCACCGATCAGTACCTCATGCCACAGAAAGTCCCATTGAGGCTGTTGGGATCACTTTTGTGGAGAAAGGCGCCAGTCAGTGTGAATCTAGGTATTACAGTCTGGCCTTCAGTGTGATTAAGGGTTAGTGTAGATGGGCTCTGGTTCCTAGACGCTGTCCCTACCACCAGCGAGAAAGATGATGGCTTCAAAGTGGGGACTGGAGGACCTAGGTGTGAAGTGGGGAATACTGCATGCTCCAGAGAGGAGATGGAAATTCAGAAGACTATCCTTACCCCCAAAGCAAAACAAAATTAGACTTTCTTCTCACAGCTCTAGCCATTAAAAGGTATTGCCTGTTTTTTTTTTAAAGTACATTTCTCATAGGTTTTTTCTCATTTACTGATTGTAGCTTTATTAATTATAAAAGGTTACATCTGCAAAGCATATATATATCTTTCCAAGTTTTGTATGAAACTATATATATTTCATATCCTTTATATCTGAACGTATTAATGTCTAAATATCCTTTGGACTTTACTTTTCTCTCCTATATTTCTGTATGATAATGGGGCAGTTTTATAGGTTCCATGTACATCCCATACTTCGGCATTATATTTCTTGACAAATAGAATAGGGGCTATATATATTTCTGTCAGACAGGTACACAATGCCATTGACTACAGTGGCAATAATCCCTTAGTAGTTAACCCTTTCACACACAATGTGAAACCTGGTGCACTGGCAAAGGTTAGGACTGAATATCTGTTGCTGACGGCAAGGTGAATGGTTCAATGCTGATCTCTGTTTGGGTTCTTGCTTCACTGGATACATAGAATCAGGTCAGTGCACTAATCCCTGAAGAAACAATGGAATGGATGCTAATTTTTCCCCTGTAGTGTTGATTTATTAATATTTTTTCCATAAATCATATTTCATGTAATGACTCTTGGCTTATGCTGTGAATAGTCCCATTGCATTATGTACTTGTCACTGTTATAATTTATGTAGTGATGGAAGGGTAACTAGCAAAAAACCCACAGCACAGACCATGTAACTATAGAGAAAGTACAACATTATTTCTGTTAGAAAACAGAGGTGCAGGTCACAAGCTAATTACTTTCAAACCTGCAAGAGTAATTACTCAGCAATCTGCAGGAACCTAGAATTACTGTTTATTTCCAGGGTCTTGGCCAATTAAAACCTCTTTACTTCCAATACCACATGTATAGTAAAAATATCTATCTATCTATCTATCTCCTACCCAGTTAGTTCAGTTTGTAGCACTCTTGCATCTGGGCCAGGATGGTGGGGGGTTCAAGCATGAATCTATGACTTGCACAAAATACTAGAGCTTGGCAGAATTTCATGGGAAATTCTGTGATTTCAAACATTTTTCTGCTCTGAAATGGAACAAAAGCAAAACATTTTGGCTGTGAAACAGAGAGCCTGTGAAATGAAATTCTGAAAAAAATGCCACTTTGGGACAATCAAAACTTTCCATTTTGAGAAAACATTTCCTTCAGATTTTGACCTTTTAAGCTTTTCAAAAATGTTATTTATATATTTTAAAAAATTGTTTTGAAAAGAAAAATCAAAATATTCCATTCCGAGAACGTCAAAGTGAGATGTTTTGACATTATCAAAATGTCTCATTTCATTTTCTTTTAAACTAAAATTTGTCAAAATTAACACATTTTTAAACATGTTGATTTTGACAAAAATGGCATTTTTCACCAAAAAGTCATTTAAGACAAAAACAAAAAAAGTCTGACTAGCTCTATCAAATGCTGCTAATGCAACACTAGAGGGGTGTAGGAATATAGGCCCATATTAGATTTGGGAGAATTATGGTTTTAAATTGAGTTGGGACATTAGCATAAGCAATAGCCCAAGACATGTGACCAATCATGAGATCATAAGAAAGAAGAGTTGTGTTAAACCTGTAGTAAACCTTTGAAATTCCAGTGGTAACTTATTTAAGGTGTGAGCAAAAGTAATAGAAACAAAACATGGTTAGTTGGATAACAGTTGCAGGTAATAATTGGCTAGATCAAAAACTGCTTTTTCTGGCCTTAGCTTAGGGCTGATAACTGGCAATGACATCACTTGATTGGTAAAAGGGTATAAAAAAGTAAACCCTTAAAGGGTTATTGCTAACAGTTGCCTGACCACGTTGGCGCCAACCAATATGGGTTTAAGCACAGCTGGGTGTAGCCCATTTGTAATTATATTGATCAAATGCTTATAAATGTTTTGTTACTTTTTGGCTTTATTAATTTGGCTTTTTAGGCATTGTTAGAGCAAGTGTGTAAGTACCATTTGGCCTTTGATTTAATAAATGATGTTATGGTTAAATTAGTGTCATGGTAATATCCTGCATCAATAACGATAATCCCAGCAAGGGGGAAGAGAATGCTGCATGGGTAGAAATGCCAAGCCTAATTCACTTGTTGTGGTTTTCAGGGTGTTGGCACTTATGGCTACACTGAGATACTTTGCACACTGATTTCAAACGAAGGCAAGCTGCACTAGTCCAGTGCATCTACACTAGGGATTTGCAGTCATGCAGCACCAGTAGTAGACAAGTTGACTTCAGAATAGACAAGATCCTGAGATAGCGGACTGGTAAGTGCTTTAGAATGGCCGAAAATTGACCAAGGCTTGAAATCAGCCAGTATGCAGCAGTATGGTGAATTGACACCTCCCTCAAATTGCTGTCTTGTTCTCCAGAATTTAAGCTTTTGTTGAGATATCTAGATATTAAGTCTTTAACTGTTAAGATTATGAAAAATCCCTGGAAAATGTGACTGATGCAGAGATGTTTAAGTCTGCAGATAGCCTGAAATGTTAGCTCAGAGAGCAGTGAACAGCCCCATCTCGGCAAGCTGTTAATAAACATGATGATTTAAGTGTCCACGTTGTTAGATACTTAATTCTTTATGCAAGCAAGGAGATGGAGGCCCACAGATCTGCACAAGTTATAGTGAGTGAGGTCTCACTTTGGTGCCACAAATAGATGACATTTTGGAGGTCCTACCAGTTATTCCCCCTAATCAACGAGGAACTGAGCCTAGTGAGCCTGGCAGAGCCCAAGGGTATATCCAAGCCCCGCTGAGAGGGCGAAAAGCTCAAAGACCCCAGTGGAGCTGCATCATCATGTCTTGAAAATCTACAGAATTCATAGTGAGTGGCCTCTCATTTTGGTGACTCACATGGACAGAAATTATTTTGTGGGTGGAACTTGGAGGACTAACGTCCGCTTTTTCTCTCTCCCCCAATTTAACCCCTAGACAGATAGTATCCAGTGGGCTTAATCCAGATTTTTTCTGGTATAACTGAGATCAGAATTTGGCCTGCCATCACAGCTAGTGATCCAAAATATCAGTTATTTGCATGGCTCTCTGAGAGGTTATAGAAAATCTAGCTCTTTTGTGATGTCTGTGACTGGTGAAGGAAAGACCTTGCCCATTTATTTAAACATTACTTGGGTGACTGGCTCTTATGCAGGGGCAGAGGGAAAGGAATGGCTGGAGCCCACATGTTATCCAAATAAGGACCATTCAGAGCTTCTTCCCTGTCATAAATATAAAGGGAAGGGTAAACACCTTTAAATACCTCCTGGCCAGAGGAAAAACCCTTTCACCTGTAAGGGGTTAAGAAGCTAAGATAACCTCGCTGGCACCTGACCAAAATGACCAATGAGGAGACAAGATACTTTAAAAGCTGGGGCGGGGGGGGGGAACAAAGGGTCCTCTCTGTCTGTGTGATGCTTTTGCGGGGACCAGAGCAGGAATGCAGGTCAGAACTCCTGTAAAGAGTTAGTAAGCAATCCAGTTAGATATGTGTTAGATTCTGTTTTGTTTAAATGGCTGATAAAATAGGCTGTGCTGAATGGAATATATATTCCTGTTCTTGTGTCTTTTTGTAATTTAAGGTTTTGCTGAGAGGGATTCGCTATGTTTTGAATCTGATTATCCTGTAAGGTATTTACCATCCTGATTTTACAGAGGTGATTCTTTTACTTTTTCTTTAATTAAAATTCTCTTTGAAGAACCTGATTGCTTTTTCATTGTTCTTAAGATCCAAGGGTTTGGGTCTGTGTTCATCTATGCAAATTGGTGAGGATTTTTATCAAGCCTTCTCCAGGAAACGGGGTGTAGTGCTTGGGGGGATATTTTGGGGGGGGGGAGACATTTCCAAGTGGGCACTTTCCCTGTTCTTTGTGTAACACTTTGGTGGTGGCAACGTTTAACCTAAGCTGGTAAGAATAAGCTTAGGGGGTCTTTCATGCAGGTCCCCACAACTGAACCCTAGAGTTCAGAGTGGGGAAGGAACCTTGACATGTTTCCCCCCTGCTCCTGATTTGAAAGTATCTTGTCTCCTCATTGGTCATTTTGGTCAGGTGCCAGCGAGGTTACCTTAGCTTCTTAACCCTTTACAGGTGAAAGGGTTTTTCTTCTGGCCAGGAGGGATTTAAAGGTGTTTACCCTTCCCTTTATGTTTATGACATTCCCCATGTACGTTTCCATGGTTCCTCCACAACAGCCTACATTGTAAAAATACAGCGCGGAGGTTACTAAACGAGAGAAGCAAGCGCACACTGTCCACCGGGCACTTCAGGCTGAAGGCTAATTTGCATGCAGAACACCTAAAGGGAAACTCTTTGTAGAAGAAGTGTGACTGCAAAGAGCAGACTATTAAAGTGAGTGGGGAGACCTCAGCATTGCAGTGACCTCCCTTGCATTGAACGTTTTCTTATGGTGCAATAGTCAATCTCACAGGGCCTGGTTCACTCACAGGACAAACTAGCATCAATTTATCATCAGGCGTGAAAGGAGCAAAGTGCAGCGTGTGGTGGCTTTTGGCAATGGAAATATTTTCTGAAGCATCCAGGAGACTAATTCTATTGGAGATATTATAGATACAATAGTTTACATTCTTCAAAAAATCTGGCTCTTGGTGTCTTGTTCAAAGACATACAGGAAGCTGGTGTCTCAGTACGGACTGTACCTGGGTCTTCCAAATCCCAGACTAGCATGCTAGCCACTGCAGCATCCCTCTTCTCAATTACAGCTACACTTTGCTGGGTTAAAATCTATAAAAGAGATAAGCCCTCTTCTTTTGTGCTATAAACCAACTGTTGTCTGCTTGGGGCTGGGACAAACTTTGTCCCTTGAGGATGTTGTAAAATTATTCATTATATTTTTTTCACACCTTTCTGTGACTAACTGACACTTCCTTTGGACACAGGATGTCAGGTTCTGTGCACACTATGGATGCTACCATGACATAACTACACCAATGTAGTGCCATAGTGTAGAAGTTCCCTACATCACTGGAAGGGTTCTTTCCATTCAAGTAAGTAAGCGGCTTCGCTGAGTGGGGGTAGCTAGGTCAACGGAAGAATTCTTCCTTTGACCTACCAGCATCTAGAGTGGTGGTAGGCCAGCATAACGGCACTACTCAGGGGTGTGAGTTTCTGATTCAGCATGGGCAGTTCCTCTGTGGGGGTGTCTTTGCCCACTTGCTCCTGTTACAGCCTGAAATGACAGAATGTACCTCTTAAACCAAACGCGTACCCACTTCTGTGTGGACAAAAGTACTTGGAAAGGCTCATCATCATGGTACTGAGTGCCTCGCTTGTACTCATGAGTGGAATCTCATGCCACCCCAATGATGAACCCTCTTAACCCTCCCTGTTAGATGGGGAAATGTGCACAAAGGAAACAGAAGCCAGATCTTCCGAGTCTCAGGCTCTGTCCTGTGTCTTAGCCACAAGGTCACTCTTCCTCCCAGAAGCAATAATACCTCCTTACTCAAAGAATGGCTGGTTCTAATGAATCCACACTCAGGCAGGCTTCCACATCTACAGTTGCTCTAAGGCCAAGGCCGCATAAAGGTCATTGGCTACAAGTTTGCAGGATTGTTTTGTAACGGCCTGTTCCTGCTCTGCTCCTCATGAAGTGCTGAGGTTGCAAAACCCATGAGAATTCCTATTCAGCATCAGTGGCCCACATTTAGTGGAAAGGAAGGGTAGAAAATGGGATGAAAATAGATTGTTTGTGCGGTGTATTCACAATGCAATGAGCTGGTGGAAATAGACAAGCTATGATTTTCCAAGCGCAAATATAACTTCTGTGGGTAAAAAGTGGAGCATTGCAGGGCATTTCCCTTCAGGAGAACAAAAATGCAGCCTATGCTTGTCTGCTTGGAGCCAACATTTTTCTTTTACATCGTTTTCCCCAGCGAAGGAAACAATTAATTACTGAGCAGATTGAATTAGGCAAAGGGATTTATTTAGGCTGTGTGTGGGCCAAAGGCTTTTGTTAGGTTACAGGGAAGATCTGGGATCCTGGTGACTGAAAAACAGCTTGCTAAGATATGGAGAAACCACATTCAATCCTCTCATTAAATCTTCACGCATATGACCAAGCGTGGCCCCTCTTTGCATTTGCTGCTTGGTTACTTAAGCCGTGATGCTGTTGGGAGGAAATAAAAGACAGTGGGGTCTGTTTAGAATGGGATCGAAAGGAAGCTGTAACATAAAGCTCCCCTTGGCCTTGGGATATTTGCCTGTATGTAATAGATGCTAAAGCTCTTATCTTGATGCCTAGAGATTGTCCATAGACATTACTGCCTGCACACTGAAGTGAGAATACAGCCCTAAGCCTCTTAACTTTTAATGCAACATGAAATGGGTTGAGGCTTATTTTCACTTAGAGAAACATAAAATAAACAAACCAACAAAATAGCCCCCCACCCCATCTCTTTGAAAACAAATCCACAAGAAAAACCAAAACCAAGCCGGGGGGAGTTCTGGCTGGACAGTACTTTGTCGAGCACCAAAGCCTTTGTCTGAAGTCTAAGGGAGTTGGACCTTGTCTACATGGGAAAGTTTTATCTGTTATGCAGTATAATTAGACAACTCCCCAGGTGAGGACTATTATTCCAGAATAAGAGTGGCTAGGTTATTTTTTTGTTTGTTTGTTTAGCTTAAACCTCATCTAAAATGACACAAACTAAAATGGAGAAAGGCTCTCTTGTTCCAGAATAAGAGGGTCCACATGGGGAGTTATACTGGTAAAATTATAGCAGTTTAAATACACCCCTTAGCTTATACTGATAGAACTTCTCCATGTAGACAAAGGTATTGAATCCCAGTACACTCCCCTTCACAGCTGTGCAAATATCCTTTAGTTTCATTAGTACTTAGTGCTAAAGTCATAATTTATTATTATTTTTCTCCTACAAGTTACAAAACTGTCCAAGTGATGTCTTGATTCCCTGCTGTCCTGCATCGTGAGTTGTCATATGCACTTGTGCAGAGTGAGTAGAAAATGCTCCCAAATCAGGATTCACTGCTGTTGTACACTGCGGGCAGCATTTTATACCCATATGGCACGAATGATGACACAAGGTGCTACGCAAGCGGGAATCAGGTTCCCCGGGGCGTAAGTACTGTTTACCTCCAAAGGAGTCTGGGCATTGTATGACTATCTAGAAATTAAACTAAAACATTCTGTAGGAGAAAAGCCTTTACTCTGCTATGGGTGAATTTACCAGGTACCTGACATTCATAATGGTTGTACCCCATCTAACTCCTCTGACTTCAGCAAAATTACTTCTGATATACAGGGGTAATGTTAGGGTGAAAGTAGGGTATTGAACGGGCAGTTTACTGAAGAGGGATTGCAGATGAACTCCAGAGGGGAAAGATTAATGAACATCCAGGAATGCATGGAGGTGATCTGGATTGTAGCACTGAGATAACATTCAGAAGAAGTATCAAAACCAGCCTAGGCTTTGTGGATCGGCAGCATCAGGCAAAACCCAGAGTTTACTCGTCGTTCCAAGAGCTGCTGTCGAAGCTCTCAAACTTTCAGGTGTGTGTGATAAATTGCCCTTAAAAGAGTGCCTAAACTGGTGCATTTCTCCCAAGACAGAGCAAGTTCCCCGGGTTTCTCCTTTTATCCGCCAAAACGACGTGGACAGCACTTTCCTTTCACAAACAAGGACTGTCTGTATTTTGGACCTGCCTGCTGGTGCTCATTGCTATAGGAAGTGGTTGGTATGTCACTTGTCTATTCGTCTGGGCTGGAGCCTCTGACTGGGGAACTGCTTTCAGCTCTGGGCTAAGTGTCCCACCTCAAGGATGTAAGACAGTTGTATGCTGCTCCAGGGGCATTCAGGAGCCCTAAAGTGGGTGGGAGCAGCTTCTGGGGAGGATTGCCTCAGCACAGGGGCAGCATAAGGCCAGCATATGGGCCCTCATTGTAACTGCTAGTGTAGGGGTGTGCTGGGGCACTTGACTGGAGGGGTCTGGGCAGCGGACCAGTCCCTAAATATTGGGTTAAGGCTGCTGGGCCTGTGGGCTCAGGATAGGTTCTCCCAAAGCGATCTCCCCAGCATAGCACCCCATCCCCAGCCTGCTGTGGGGGGTTCTGCCCTGGATGGCAAGACTCCTGAGGCAGAGGCCAGCTCAGTCAGGATACCCGCTCCCCATCTGGCTGTTCTGGCCAAGGCAGGTTTGGTTCTGGATATGGAAGCCTCCTGTCCTGTTCTCACTTGCCAACGGTGCTGGGGAGAAGAACTGTCAAAGGATTGCGTCAGGATACAACTGTCCCAGGAGTCCCTGCCCCCCTCTGGCAAAGGCTTCTGGGTACTAAATGGTGAGTACTTTCAATGAGCTAAAAATAGAACTGGGCCAAAGCAAAACCCAGCTCTCCCCTCCCCCATCAACTTTCAGGAAAGTTCACTTCCAGAGGGGAGCTCGTGGTCCTTTCTGGCTCGAAACAGCCTCAGTTCTAAAGGCTGTGGTCACTGCTAGCTAATGACTGAACTGCTTGTTGATTTGAACTGGTTGGGCACTGGCCATTTCAAAGTACTTCTCTTTTCTCCCATGAAGGGAGTTTCCAGATCTTGGAGGCAAGCAGCATCCCAGATAATTCAGATGACCAGGCCCAGAAGTGTCAGGGATAATTCCCTTACTGGAATAATGACAGTTGCAGAGCATCATAGGTCTCTCCGAAAGGATCCAGTAGAACAAGTCTTTAAATTCATTTAAACTGTTCTAATCTAATTTACTGCTTTAAACTGTTCTAACCTAATTTACTGATCCCGACGCCCGGCCAATCATAGGAGCTGCCAGGCTGGATCAGACCTGAGGTCCATCTAGGCTGGTTTCCTGTCTTTGCCAATGGCTGGTAGCAGATGCTACAGCAGAAGATGCAAGAAACCCCATTGTGGGCAGATGTAATCTGCCCCCTAAGAAGGTCTCATCCTAACCTCTAAAAGAGATTGCACATCACTCAACAATCAAAGTCCTATTCTTGATTAACCAATGACAGATCAGAGAGAGCCAATTTCTTTTCAACGCTTCCTTCCTTTTTGGGCTTGGCAGGACCTGTAGTAGAAGGAAATGCCATTCTCCAGGTCTGTGGGCTCTAGCAGGGACACAATTCATGGCAACAGCTCTGAATCCAAGTACACAGGTTGCAGCTATTCTGGAGCCTGCTCTGGCCAGCTCTAGAGCTGGGCTTAGAGTGGCAGATTAGAACCAGTGCAGGGACTGAGGTGGACAGTTGGCCCCTGATTCCAGGGGTGCGTTCCCCATGGCCATAGATCCAATGGGGAATTGCCCGGGCACAGAATTCCCCTACTTCCTTCTGTCCCAGTCCACCACTTCCCTCTTCTGACCTGCCTTGTCCTTGAATGCTCCCAACAGACACCCTTTTCTGGGGCTATTGGAGAAAGGGCACAGTGGCCTCCTGGGCCTGGGGATGTTCTTGAGGAGACAGGGCAGCTTAGGCCTGTCCTATGACTCTGTTGACTCAGCCTAGCTGGCACAAAGGGCCATAGGGTAGCTATGAGTCTGGCTCAAAGGGCCTGATCCTGAGAGGGACCTTAACACCCATTGAATTCAGTGGTGCTTCCCCCATTTACACCAGCTCAGGATCTGGCCCATAGACTTCTCTGGGAGTCATGGATGTTCAGTGGCTCCCTCCAAGAGCCTGAAGCTACCCACGTCTCGCCCCCTTTGCCAGTGCGGCAGAAAGACTCCTGCTTTGCCCAGGAGGTACCCATGAGGGGCTGTGATGGGGGGACCCCATTCTGCTCCTGGTCACTGTGGTTCTTATGGCTGCCTGGGCGTCAGGGCTGGAAAAGCCCAAACCGAGATTAGATTTAAGAAAACAACATCTGCACACACACAAAAAAAATCTGAAATGTCATTTCCCGCCCCAGCCCTTCCCACTTGATTAATTACCTCACCTCCCACGAAACTCTCTGTAGAAAATCCTTCTCTCCTCTAATTACGAGAAATGCCTTTTACCTTTGTTAGCAATGGCTTTCTTCAAATAGGCACTTTCAAAGGGGGAGGGTGTGTGTTAATTCTGACTGGCTGACTCTTCTTTGTTAATTATTCCTCTGGTTCCAAGGCAGCAGTGAGAGAAAACTCCATTGCTGGTGAGAAGATGTGTTTGGAGTTAGAGCGCTGGCTGGAATTTGTTTATTTTAGAAGTGGCAAATTTGGGAATAGAAAGGCTCAGTGCTTGTGCCTGTATTTCCATCTTCCAAACACTAACCGACTAGTCTTCACCAATCCCCTGGCAGGCTGATAAATAAATTCCATTATCCCCATTTTGCAGGTGGGGAAACTGAGGCGTGCAAGGCTGGGTTCCTTTTTCTGGCTCAGCTATGCAAGCTGCAGGCACAGGGGAGGGAAGAAGGTGTTTTAAGCCACTATTGCATTTCCCTATTCTCTGAATGGCCTCTCGCGTAATTTAGAGCAGCCATAGAGCTGTTCTAATCTAGGCCCAGCTGGAACAGTCCCCGAGAGACATTTTGACAGCTGAGAATGGACAGTATACAGCAATGCTTTGGCTATTACCCCTTCTCTTGCATACCCACTGAAGGGGCAGTTCTTACATTGGCTCTAGGCCACCGGGGCATCCCTTTACACCACTCACAGTTCCTTCCCCTTTATGGCCCCTTTATGCTGGAAGGGTATAAAGGGGCTGCTGTGTAATAGAGGTAGGGCCGGTATATTTAAAGGGTCTCACCCTGCAAAGATTGACTCAGGCCAGCAGTCTTCTTTCACACAAACAATCCCATGAGACTTTGTGTGTGGCCTGGGTCGGTTCACAAGAGTAAGGTTGTGCAGGATTGGGCCCCTAAAAGATTTGTCCAAGGCCAGTTTCATCACGTAGACTCACACTGACATTCTTCCATTTGTGGGTCATCAGTGGGGTTGGGATCTTTATATGCACATTGCAGACCTCTACTACTTGAGCTAATGGAAAAATTGGTAGCGGTTGAAGGCTTTTATCTTCTATGTGGACCTACCAGTAGAGGGGGATGGAGGGACACTTTGCTGATGGGTTTCACAGCTATTTGCTAGATAGCAGAGGAATGTTGGCACTCAGGATCCCCAAGTTCATTTCCAGGTTCTGCAGGGATGTGTTCCCTAGTGGTTACAGCCTCTCGCTATTTCCCTCTCCTCCTCCCAGCCTCTCCCTGTCCCTTTCTCTTCCTATCCCATTCCCTCCAGCTCCATCCCCTGCAACTGTCCCCCTTCTACCTCCCGCTCCTGCTGCTCATGAGCTCCCTCCTTCGTGGCTCCTATCCAACCCTTCCTCCTGTCCTGTATTTCTTTACCTTCCTGCCCCCCTGTCCCTCATCTCTCTGCATTTGAGTCAGGCAGCTTCCTCTTCCCTTCCTCACTGTCTGGGCACTGGGGGGAGGGGGGTGGCACTGGGAACCCAGAAGAGACAGGGTTCCTGCTCTCATCTCCAGTGCCCTGTGTCACAGCAGCCCCCTGGGAGGAGCAATTTCAGAGAAAGTCCCTCTCAGCCCCTGCAGCCAAAGGATGGAGCACATTCTTGTGGAGATGGTGCATGCTCAGTCCAGCTGCATGTGAGAGCTGTGAGGGGATGGAGAGTGCTCACTCAGAGTGGACAGAATCTTTGGATAATTTAGCTGCCAAACTCTAACAGGTCTCTACTGAGCCTGTGCAAACTCAGATGTTTCAGAGTCTTCTAAGATGTCTAAATTTGGGCATTTTTTCCTAAGGACAGCAAAAGGCACCTCTCTGATACCAGGGTGTTCCCCCTGCCAAATTTCAAGCCCTTGCCCCAAAGCACAGAGAGGCTCAAACTTCTCAGTGAAATGATTGAGGTAATTTGTTTATTAACCTGGGCAAAAGAACAGATTTTTTTTTCCTTAAAAATCTGAACTGCTTTGGTTGAAATTAAAACCAAACCAAACCAAACAACCCACCACACACACACACACCAAACCAACCAACCAAGACCCCACCCAGAGGCAGACATCAACATGGAAAATTTCAGGCCAAATGGCTGGCAAAATTGCAAGCAGTTGAAAACAGAGTCTTCTAATGGGAAGTGTCATGCACCCTTAATTATAGGTGTTGTTAGCTGTGCCAACTAATATGATATATTGGTTTTTAAATTCCAGTTAACAGCACAACAGCTTTCTGTGCAGGGTATTGCTACGTTTCCTGTAAAATTTGAGCTCTGCTAGATTTTGTCTGCTAAACCCTCTGGTGGGCCAGTAAAAATGATCACATGGCCCAGCTGTATATCAGAAATCAATGCAACCTCATTTCCTTTGTACTTGCAGAGGAAAATAAAGCCACCGGGACTGAATTGTTTCACTTTGCTGAGGGATGCCACTGCATCAAGCGCTGGGTATCCCAAACTATTTGTAATAATTGCTAAGATGTTAAGTGATGCTACTTCAGAGGACTCTGCATTTAATAGGGTGTGTATTGTACACTAAATACATCTTGATTATAAAGAGCCTATTCATTGTAGAGTAAGCACACTTCTTCGTCCATAGATGATAAACCTCAACAAAATCAATTGGTATTTAATTAGATGATGAGCTGTCATAATAAATTTTGATTGGCTGTCTGGGTCTTCTTGATGTCATGCCAGTGTCTATATCCACTAAAAACATAGGTATTATTTCATCATAGTCTCATAACTTAGAGAGAGAGTATTGTAATGAACTGGCTAATGTAGGTGTCCCTCTGCTGGACAGAATCAGAGCTGCTTAACTTTGTCTCTTAAGCCCTATATTGCTAGTAGCTAATGAGATTCTCCTTTAACTGAAGGGAACTGGAGTGTGTCCATGCTTTTGGAGAAGGAGGATCCGAGTTCCATCCCAATTGTCTCCGTGAAGCTCTAAGTGGCCTTGGTATGCGGTATAGTTGACAACCATGACGTTCCTGGCTGGCCGAATAATTCAATGGCATTTGTGGTATGCTGTGGAGTCCTGGGCCCTATTCTTGAGGGTCACTGACTCACTTTGAAGCACTTGGCTCCCTCTAAAGTGCCAATGAGCACAGCTTCTGGGCAGGTGGATGCCAAAGGAGAAACACTGTGTTAAGAGCAGACTTCCAGTGGGCCTGCGTGGCTGCCACACTCCCCTATCTTTTGAGGTACTTAATATGGCCCCATTCTGACCATGTGTGAGGACCTCACAATCTTTACTGTATTTATCCTCACAACACCCTTGTAATGTAGGCAAGTGCTGTTATGCCCACTGAACAAAGGGGAAGCTGAGGCACAGAGAGACTTAGGTTGGGATCCACTAAGGTATTTAAGCATCTAAGTCCCATTTTGAGGCACCACTGCACTCCACAAAACTTCTGCTTCCTCGTGGCTGGGGCTTAAGGCAGGGAATAGAGAGAGATAGAAGATATGTGAATGTGGTAACGTGTGGATAGCTGGACAACTTGCTGTGGGTGACCATGTAAGAAGCTGTGCATGATTCAGCGACAAAACCGCTAACTTTCCTCCTCTGGACAGCAGGTGCTAACTCATTGTACCCGCTGGGTCCATTTCTTAGCAGCTTGAGGGCCCTGGCATCACAAAGGGGCCATAAAAGAGTGGATCTCCTCTCCTCCCTAGCCCAGGGGTAAGAGGCCTTGCCAGGAGGGGTGCTGGGTAGATATAGGGGTGGGGCCACAGCATCACTGGAGAGTGAAGACCCAGGGAGAGTCTGAAAGTGAGTCATAGCAGCCGCAGGACGAATAGGTCTCTCTGTTCTCCCTCGCTTCCTCGGCAGCTCGGGAGCAGTTCTGATGTGGAATGGGCAGAAGCGTGCAGGCTCACACACTTCAGTGCAATTGCCACTTTACATGCATTTATTTCTCATTTAGGATAAATAAATAAAGAACAAATTAAGAGAAAGGGAGTCTGTTGGTTAAAGATGCTCCATAAATTACTTGGTTGGAACCTCATGCACATGACTTGGATAAGTGATTCCCATTTACCATTCCCCAGGGAAAGGTGAGGGGGAGGAAAAAGGGGACTCGCCAGTTAAATTCACAATCTCCTGGTCTTCAAAGGAGTCGCTAATAAGTGTTTGTCTTTTCTTTTCCTCCCACACCTTTCCCCAAGGAGCTAGGGAGAGACACACGCAACACTGATCACAGGAGCAAAATTGTAAAGGAAAGGAGGAGTCCTCAGTGGGAACCCTTTAATCTGCCTCTGGAAAGAGTAATTTGTGTTAATAGGACAAAACTACAGTATTTAATGCTAATTGTAGGGATTGAGGGAGGGGGCGGGGAAAGGATAGAGGCAAAAAGAAGAGGATAGAAGGAGCCAGGGATTTGATTGCAACACTCTCTTTTATTGCAGTAGGAAATAAAGCAGCCCAGATGAGCTCTGGCTTTTGAGTCAGAGGAGGGCAGCTTTGCCTGGTTGGAATTTGCAGCTGAACGCTGTGAGTAGGGAAGCTGAGGTTGCTGTGGATAACTCTGGATCATCTTGGCTCTATTCCTGATGGCGGTGTCAAGAATTGCCAAGTTTTGGTAGCAAGACAATACTGGGGGAGGGGAGTGGGGCATGGAAGGGAGAAAATTGCAGGCACACTGTGGTAGAATCTAAGCCATGTAAGTGCCTGAGTATGTTTCAGGGGTATGTTTCAGAGAGAGGTGGGTGGTTATAATGAACTAAAGCTGCATAGGCGATAGCCCTGATCCTGCTGTCAGAGCCTTGAATCTGTATGATGCCCAGTGAGTATCATTGGAGCATAAGCGTTCGTGAGCTACAGCTCACTTCGTCAGATAGTCTCTAAGGTGCCACAAGTCCTCCTTTTCTTTTTGCGAATACAGACTAACACAGCTTTTACTCTGAAACCAGTGAGTATCATTGGGCTTCTATAGAATGTAAAAGCTGCCCATGTGGATCCCCTTTGCAGCACTGGGACCTAGTTTGGCAAAGCTCAGTACCATCCTAACTGGAGGCCATCTGGGAAGGCTGAGTCATTGGCCAAAGGACTGGAAGTCACAGGCACGAATGCCATCATCTCCAGCAGTAATCACACAAGCAGATTTTTAAGCCCCTTTCAGCAGAGGGACTCAAAGTGATCCCCTAACACTGACAGACTCAAGTGCATCCCGGAGAGACCAGGACTATCAACCATCTCTATTTTCCAAACATGAGGAAATTGAGGTGCAGACTTTCTGGAAGTGACCTACAATAGCGTCGACAGCTGTGGGTCCCTGCAGGTCACCAGAGGGTATTTGAAGGGGTATGGTCTTCCCAGAGGAAACTTGTCAGGACAGCTAGTTCTGTTTGTCGTATTTGGAACAAATCGGGGTAAGCAGCCACTGGTGAACGTGTCGTTGATGCTAGCCACAGCGACGACAGCGACAGCTTCCTTCTCACGCTTATGTGGTGATCTCCATTTTGTCAGATGAGAAGGATTAGAATCATAGAATCATAGAATATCAGGGTTGGAAGGGACCCCTGAAGGTCATCTAGTCCAACCCCCTGCTCGAAGCAGGACCAATTCCCAGTTAAATCATCCCAGCCAGGGCTTTGTCAAGCCTGACCTTAAAAACCTCTAAGGAAGGAGATTCTACCACCTCCCTAGGTAACGCATTCCAGTGTTTCACCACCCTCTTAGTGAAAAAGTTTTTCCTAATATCCAATCTAAACCTCCCCCACTGCAACTTGAGACCATTACTCCTCGTTCTGTCATCTGCTACCATTGAGAACAGTCTAGAGGCATCCTCTTTGGAACCCCCTTTCAGGTAGTTGAAAGCAGCTATCAAATCCCCCCTCATTCTTCTCTTCTGCAGGCTAAACAATCCCAGCTCCCTCAGCCTCTCCTCATAAGTCATGTGTTCTAGACCCCTAATCATTTTTGTTGCCCTTCGCTGGACTCTCTCCAATTTATCCACATCCTTCTTGTAGTGTGGGGCCCAAAACTGGACACAGTACTCCAGATTCACCCGGAGCCCTTCAGAGCAGAAAGCTGGAGTGTCTAAAGCTTAAGAGCTGTAACAGACTCACAGTCTCTGTGGAGCAGGCAAAGAAAGAGGACGTGTAACACACACTGACCACTGGGCTACACCTTCTCCTGCGAGATCAATCTATCCAGTATTACCCTGGGTCCCAAGCGTCCATGATACCCACAAAGTGGTTATACTGTAATGTTTCTAATGACATTATAGTGAGCCATACTTGGTTTGGCTACACAGAGTATTAATGTAGGAATCTGACAGGGAGAAAAAACGTTTTGTTAGTATTTGTCATTTCAGTTAAAAAACCTCCGTTAATGCTTTGTTGTTTACAAGTTATTTATTTTTCAATGGCTGGTTTACAGAGAACTTGGAATTTGGTTGAGCTTCTTCTTAGCGTAGGCGCAATATGCCTCAGTTGGCACGTGACCAGGATTGATCACCGAATTTGGTCCACTGGTTGGATCATGAGCTTCCCCATCCCAGGCTGGGTACTGATGGGGAACGCAACATAAATGCTCATCCATACCTCCATTGATTGAGCTGAGAGTTTGGAGTTCAGCTTTGTGAAAATGGCAGACATTTGAAAATGCCCATGGTTGGCTTGTCCCAGCACATCCCAATATCTCTTCAATCCCAGTCTAGAACCTCCCATCAGAGGGTTGAACATCAGTCCTGTGTCTTGGCCAGCACATGGGGAGTAGAGGTGTGCTGGGTATCAGTTTATAATCAGGGAAGTACATGTGCCTGTTTGGAGATTGATGATGAGAGACAAGATTTAGACAAAAAATATTGACGAGGTCAGATCCTAGGCTGGTGTAAACTGGAGCAGCTCCGCTGAAGTCAGTGGGCCAGATCCAGAGCTGGGATTAATTGGAGTAGCTCCCTTCAAGTGAGCTGGGCTATGTGAGCTTACTCCAACTACAAATCTAGTTTTAGGGGGATATTATGAAAAGGTTGCCTTAAATCAATGGTTTCTTAGGGCAATAAGAGATCATGGAAACTACTCCGGGTACCACCAGGGCTGGCCTTACCATGAGGCGAACTGAGTCGGCTGCCTCAGGTGCCAGACTGTGGAGGGGCGGCACTAGGACCCAGAGTTTCAAAGTTTTGGCCCAAGCGAGAGGGCATGAGGGCATCATTTCAGCTCCCCGCCCCAGGTGCCAAAATGTTGTGGGCCAGCCCAGGGTACCACTCAGCTTCCAAACTGCTATTTGATAAGGGTTTTACAATTATTCCCCACCTACAAACCTTAAGTTCTGTTAAAACGTAGTCTAGCCGCAACACCCAGTGTATTCGTCTAAAAAAAAAAGTGACATCCCTGATCGCGTAGGCCAGATATCGCCCTGCTTGGAGATACATGAGCTGCTGTGACTTCCCTGGGAGACGTCCAGCCATTGAACTCTGCTTTTCCTTTGCGCCCGAGTGTAGTGAACTTGGAGGCCTTACATTGCTGCTGCTCCTTGTCTTCTTGGCCATGGCTATTCTCTACTGCTCACCTGGCTAGCTGCAAGCATGAAAAGATCCTAATTACATCTGGGCGACATTCCCGCCCACGCAAACAGAGTGGATTTAATTATCATCAGACATGCAGGCCTTAGCATGATATCTGAAGCTTTTCTCAGATTATGCACAACAGGTGACATTCAATTACCACACACTGGGGCGGGGGTGAGGGTAAGGGAGCCTGACTGGGTTTCAAATGAGGATGGCAGAGGGACTGGCTTTTTGAAGGAAGGCAGGAGAAACACTGGCTTCAAGGCTTAAAGCATAAAGACCCAGATCCTCCAAGGTGTTTAGGAACCCATCTCCCATTGTTTTCAGTGGAAGTTAGGAGACTAAATGCCAGAGGGTATTTGAAGGTCTGGGTCAAAATGGCTTACATTTCTCTGTGCTTCCAAGTGAACGATACATTCTTCTTCAGCACTTCTTGTCCCAAAGTGCAGGCAATGAGCTGTTGCCTAGTGTCAGCATTCTCCCCCAAAGGCAGCTGCCTTAAAGTGGGAGACGAAGCAGACTCTCTTTCAGATGGGTCTGGACCAGGGGAGGCAAACTCTCAGTGGCAGAATAGACACGATGCTCTTGCATTTCCTAGTTGGGTGGCAGAGTTCAAATCCCTTCTTAGCTCACAAACATCAGAGCTGGAAGTTGCGATTTCCGTGTGCATCCACCAAATCACCACACAGGGCTAGTCTACGCGATGGATTTATGCACCAGTGCAAATCCCTGGTGTGGATTTGCTGCACTGATGTAAAAAGTGCCTTGCGGTGGTGTGGCTGATCACGGTGTCAAACCAATGCAAGCCACCTTTTTTACATGGATGCACTGTGTCTACACTAGGGCTTTGCACTGATCCAGCTGCATCCGTGCAAAAATCCCCAGTGCAGAGAAGTCCTAAATCTGGCATGAAGGCTAAGACTCAAACAGTAGGGGGTGCTCTAGGTGAGGATGGGAACTAATGCATGGAGGCCTGGCTCAGGACTGGAGTACCGATGGGGCGGTATAGGTGTAGACTTGAGGTGCGTTACCATTGCATTAGAGAAAGGGAAGCCTGTCTGTACAATGCCTGGATCAAGCCAGCGCTCTGTTTTGTCCCCTGATTTGCTTCATCTCATGAACACTGAATTTAATTCAAATTTCTTTCTCCCTCCCAAGTGTGATTAAAAAGATGACAGGAGATTTTGTTTCTCAAATGGGACACACTGGCAGATAGCAAGATGCCAACTGCTTGCTAGATGAATGCAGGAAGTTTCATATCAGACATTCGGTATCTCCTCTGCCGATAAGAAATTTCTCTTCAAAATATAATATATATAAACTCCCCTTTGCAGATGAAGCATCTTGGAGATGTTACATTGTAAAAGAAGATGGAGACGCACCGGGTTTCATTTGACCTTTAAATTACCTTTGTCTTATCGGTCTTGGTTTATCAGCAGCTCTTTAGCGAATGAGCCCTTCCTTGGAATTAATAGACCCCCTCCTTGCAGGAATATGACAGGGGCTTTTCGAATACCCTGACCAGAGTTTATGCCTCAAGCAGAGGTCGCATCTGCCAGGAAGAAGCATACAGTTAAATAAGAGGGTTAGCTGGGGTTTCTCTGGCTCCCTGCTCCTTCTCCTTCCTTGCTCACTGGACGCAGAGGGCTCATTACCAGCAGACAAGTTGCAGAGGTGCTGGAATCACAATCTTGCCTCCTCACTGGCTTGCCCCCAGTCTGACAGTGCTGAGGGGAAGTGAGTGAGCAGGAGCCGTGAGGGAAGGGAGCACAGGGGATTCTCTGCTGAGCATCAAAGAGAGCAGAAATAGCTTCCGAAGCGCCAGTGATGGAAATCAATGAAAGAACAGGGAATGTGAAGAGGTGATCAGGCTACAGGCATTGGTGGGGAATGATGCTGGAGTTTTCTTTTATTGTTGTGGCCCAGCACTGGCCTGTTTTTCCAGTGCCTGGGAAGAAATGCCAGCTGGCAATAGAGCTGGCCTGCCCAGAAGAACTCGCAAGCACCCCTGCTCAGCCCAAGACAGTGATTTGGAGTTGCAGAAGAAGGAGTGACCCTCCCAACCTTTAGGGAAAGCTGTGTTTCATCAGGCCCTGACTCGTCTCTCATTTACACCAGTTCTACACCCATACAAATTGACTGACTGCAGTAATTACTCCTGATTTACACAGGTGTCAGTGAGAGGAGAAACAGGCCCCTGCTCTCTGTATCAGGTACAGGTTTCTGCTCCTGATCCCTCCACTGCGGTCTGACTCTGCCACTTGATGCCCCTTCTGGAGGTGTGAAAGGCAGGAAGCATTGTCCAGCCATTAGAGTGTGGGATCCAGGAGTCCCAGCTTCAGTTCTGGGCTCTGCCACAACTTCTTCTGTGACCTTGGACAAATCACTTCGTTGCTGTGTGCCTCAGTTTCCCCTCTCTACAATGGGGATAATTGCCCTGCCTCACAGGGGGTGTTGTGAGGATAGATAAACTGAAGATTGTGAGGTGCTCAGATACCACAATAATGGGGGCTGAGGCAGAGATAGTTCCAAAATGAAGCTTTTTCCTTAGTTAGGCAGATTTCTTCCTTCCCCCGGCCCAGGAAGTTCCTCAAAGCCTCACTGAAGTACCAGTGATTTTCAGCGGGATTGGTTCAAAGGAAGGAGGATCAGAGGCTTGATCTGTTTAAAGAAGAGATGATTCCGACCCCCAGGCTTTGGATAAGTTTGGATCTGGCTATGCCTGGCACGTGGGGACTAGGAGCTGCACCATAGTCTGGCTGCTGAAGTTCCAGTCCAATGCCAGCAGAAGGCAGACCCTTGGGGAAATACCACGGCTGTAGCAAAGAAGACACAGGAGTATGCAGCAGCTGCACAGCTAAATATCATCCCTATTTTACAGGTGGAGAAACTCTGGCACGGAGATGAAGCAATTCAAACAACACTGCAAGGTAAATCAATCTAGCATGGACAGGAATCAAGCCCAGGAATCCTGACTCACAGCCACATGGCTCAACCACGGGGCCATCTTTCCGGCCCATAGTCATGCTGGCTTTTGCTTTCTGTGGCCTGGGTTGTGAGACAACGATCATGTGCCAGGTGGCAATGAAAGGATAATGCTCGTTGCTGGCAAGAGATCTGTGCAATTCCAGAAGAAATAGCTTTGTATCACGTATTTGGATGCTGGTGCTGATTGACCTTTTCTTGTGTAAGTAGCACCTAGCCGCCATAGAATTCATGCTAACTTGTGTGTGTGTGTGTCTATAAATCTAGAATCCGTTATTTTATTGTATTTCTGAAGTAATAAATCACAATGCAGAACCTCTGTATAATGACAGGTTTATAGTGTTTTCTTCCACATTCATTTTAATCTTTTTGGCCGATTCACATATTTATGCAGCTGAAGTTCATTAATCCAACTCTCTCTCCTGCCCAAGCTCATCCCAGAGCCACGGTGAACAACAATACTCCTGCAGGGAACGGGAAGATAGAGTTTTGTAATGGAGAAATATTCCTTTTGATGGAAGTTAATCACCTTTATATTTTTTTTCAGACCCACTTCATCCCCTAATTTAATGACAAATTACAGTCATTCGTCCAGAAAGGAAGGTTTAATAAGAGAGGGAATAATAGATGGGCTGCAGGGTGGTACGAGAAAATAGGTCCATCAAATGGTAAAACTAGAGAGCACGAAGGCAGAACCTGAGTCTGCAGAAGCATTGTCATCTTCTCCTCCCCCACACATCATTGCACTGATCTTCTTTCCTTGGTTGTTTTTTAAAATATACAAAAAATGATTCAAAGGGAGAAATATTTAAAGTCTCCATGTTTGTGTGTACAGCACCTAGCACAACTGGCTCTGATCCTGAGTGGGGTCTCTAAATAAAGACCCTCTCCCAAACCGTCATTCAAACTACTTTGAAATCGTGACCACAATCCTAGTGTAGTCCTGGGGTCCTGCTCTAGTTAAGGGTCCCGGCACCAGTGGAGAATAGGGCAAGATTTTGCGCTTTTCCAGCCAGAAGCAGGAAAAAAGTCTGAAACAGATGGTACATCTCAACCCCGTTGAAGATCTCAGTTACTCTGGTGTAAATCTAGATTAACTCCCTCAAAATCACTTGAAGTCACTCCAGATCTACACTGGTGTAACTGCCATCAGAGTCTGATCCAAGAAGTTCAGCTAGATCAGATAAACATCCAAACTTTTCACATGTTTATCTGATCCAGATTTCTAATTCTTTTGTGGCTCACCCATCCCTCAGAATAGCCCAGAAACCCTGTATGAAATCAGGGAAACTTTTCTCTTGATTAAAAAGTCTTTTCACATCGCATCTCACTTCCTACTCCTTCCAAATGAAAACCAACCCATGCCTGTCTCCACAGTGGAACTGCATGGTTCTGACATGGGATTTGTGGATTGTAACCTGTTGACACTGAATGATGGATTGGGTTGTTTAATTCCATGTGAAATCAGGATTCTGATGTGATTATTTTTGACCTCCAGGGATCAGATTTTCTTTCCTTTCTTCTCATTAGATACAGTAGTGGTTGGTTAAGTCCTCTTTAAGCTTGTGTAATGGTTACTGTGTAAAATCCCTTCCCTCCACAACCTTTCATTTATTTCATATTAAAGTTACAAAGTCCTAAAGCAAGCAGGACTGTAGTCCCAAACGTAAGCCTTAGCCCCCAAGTTCCCTCCTGAGAGGGTTGTTTAGGGTTTCTACCTGCAGGCCCTCCTGTCTCTAGCCTAGCTCTCTTGCCTCTCTCTTTATGTTCCTGAGTGGAGCTAATGAGACCCACGTGATCTGACTGATAGGGTGAGTCGGCAGAATAGTTCCTTGCCACGCTACAAGGTCCTACAGCAGACATCTAGTCACACAGCCCTACAGGGAGCATGTGGGAAATCCATACAGGAGATTTGGAAAGACAAACGGACTGGCTGGATGCTCAGTTGGAGGACAATTCCAAGGAGAGGTGAGAATGGCAGTGCAGAGGTAGCGAGATGATACCAGAGAAGGACTAATGCAGGAAGAGATGTCTCCTGGACCTTTGCTAATGTTGCCTTTCAAGTCACTATGTTTCCTTCTTTCTTGTTCTCTGTATCACGAGGGTTCCCCACACTTTATTGTCATTGCTCAGGTTTGTCAGATTTAAATATTAGCTTGAAAAGCTAAACCTTCAATCTCCACTGCTCATCTGCACTGTCATCACTATTCCAATTTAGCATTTCTTCTAATTGATCCTGGAAGAGCTTAAATTTCAAAAGAACCTAAATAACTTAAAAAAAAAAATCCGAGCTAAGATCCCTAGAGAATAGAGTGAATACCGGAGAACCTGCCTGCTTATACTAGGCAGGTCTGTTATTGGGGTTATCTCGCCTAACAGCCACTTAACAGCAGCCCAGCACCGGTTTCTACTCTTTGTCTCCTGAAATCTGCTTGCTCCATCAGTTGACGTAGTATAGCTGTCCCTGGACTCACCCCTTTCAGCAACAGTTTTCCCAAAGGGTAGCATCACAGCGAATGGTTGTTGTGGGGACCTGACATACCATTATGGCTGTTGGCATGAGGATATGGAGGGTTGCGTATTCCTCATATAGTCCATCCATTCTGCACTTGTTCTAGATTCCACACACCGGTAAATCCGAGGCCATGTGCCACCATGTATGGTTGCCTTTGTGAACTGCTTTGTGTGTGGATAGTACCTAGAGTAGGTGAAAGTTTTGTTTTAAATTATTCAGCACTGGAACTATGTGGTGTGCCAAATCTCGTGGTGCTATTGCGGTGGGGACAAATGACACCACTGCCAGAGCGGGGACATCTCCCAACTTCAGGCCAGTTTGAACCCAGGTCACCTGACATGAAACTGCACATTCGTGGACCCCGTTAACAAAGTCGCATGGATTGTTCTAACCAGGCCCAAGGAAATGCAGTCATGCTCTGGTTTAGAGAGTGCAAACTCCATCTGGCTATTTCTTCCTTGCATGTGCCTGCTGATCAGGTAATTATAAGTGCAATAACTGAACTAGTCTACCCAGATTAATACTTAGATTGGAAACTCTTTGGGCCAGGGACCGACAATTTTTGTTCTGTGTTTGCACAGCGCTTAGTACAATGGGGTTTTGGCCCATGACTGGGGCGCCTAAGTGACATGATACTACAATCCTTAAAATGTTAAGTGGATTTAGTGCTGCTGATCAATTTTGGATTAACCACCCTGGAGACCAAAGTCTTCTGTTTATCCTAAGAACTGCTATGGGCTTTCTTCTCAAGCCAGAGCAGGAAGTACAATGGCCAGAGGGAGAGGATACGTTGGTCTCAATGCCTTTTCAGCCCTGGGTCTTGGGATCTGTTCCGAGGCTGCCAGCTGTGATGGTGGTTTTGTGTATGATGGGACAACTACCCGCTAGAGCAGTATTTTCCAACCTTTGTAGGTTGGCAACCCCTAATGTGAAGTCAAAAGCTTTTGTGTTTTAAACTTATTGTAAAAGTAAGAGTAAAAATGCACCAGTCAAGCAAGAGGTTGACAGAGAATACTTGACCCTGAATGGGAAGGGTATGTGGGGCATGGGGGAGCAAAGATTTCTTCACTTTGGTTTGTAATAAAATATTCAATGCCTTGGGTCCCCCTTGATTGCCTTTCATGACCCACCAGTTGAGAAACCCTACTCTACGACCACTCACATAACATGACACCAGCCATCAGTGACCGCTGGCTGCTAAAAACGTGGGCTGTTTTAAACCAGTGACCGTAAGGGGAAAGGCTCTCATGTCTCGCGACCAGGAGCCACCCAGCACCCATTGCTTCATTAGTACCCTTCAATGACCAGATTAATTTTGTCCTGTGGACTCAAATGCAAGGTTGTGGGGCTCCATTTAGCTGGATTACCCTGCGGTCTGCAAAGTATGGAACTGTGCCGTTGTGACAGTTTAAAGGTGCGTAGTCACCACCGCCGTAATGGCCTTGCAGGATATTGGTGTACTGGAAAATAAAGCAAGAGTGAATCCTGCTTTTTCTTCTTTGGGGCACGCTGTGTTTGGTGTTCGAATGACGTTCAACCAAGTGACTCCCATTAAAAATGAGTACGCTGAGAAGGAGATGACACTTTGCTCCAGGAGGCAAACCTTGGTGTGTTTCTCCCATTTATGCAGCGTGGGAGGTGGCTCTCTTAGCAGGTAAGGGGGTGTTTCTAACCATACACACACAGATTGTGCTTGGCTGCTCTACAGGTGTGTATGGGCTCATTGTGCGTGGAGATGGCACAAGCAGGGCC
Organism: Eretmochelys imbricata; assembly: GCF_965152235.1. Taxonomy (NCBI): domain Eukaryota; kingdom Metazoa; phylum Chordata; order Testudines; family Cheloniidae; genus Eretmochelys; species Eretmochelys imbricata. Next base: position 6,009,164 of record NC_135579.1, on the reverse strand, counting down.
TGCCTTAGGGAAAATTGCGCCCTGGATTCATTTGTATTTTGGTGCCCTTTCTTTGAGTTTGAGAATCGCAGTGTGGGGTGCAGGGCATGAGGACTAGGTCCTGGCAACAGTGTCTGGCCCGGCTGCACAGGGGGAGGAGTTTCTGAGCCGGGGACTCCCTGGGCCGGACGCCCCCTGACCACCCAGCAGGAGGAGAGCGGGTGCGCAGCTCCTGTGCATAGGAGCGGTGGACCCAGGGGCTGGTTTGCTGGCTCTGCAGAGGTAAGCCTTGCTGTCTGTGCCTCTTTGCCAGGCTGGCAGCTCTGGCCGGCATTGGTCGCCCCCTGACCGGCTGGCCAGGGGCTCGCCTGCACCCATCCCTGCTCCGGCAGCCCAGGCCACTTGGATGGTGCCCCCTGACCACGGGCCCCTTGGTGGTCACCCTCGTTGCCTACCTGTAAGGCCGGCCCTGGGCACAAGAAGTATCTTTGCTCACTTCACACCCTGCTCCGCAGCTGGGCACAGTCACATTCCCAGATCTCCAACAAATGCATGAGCACTAGCTACCCCAAAAGGAGAGGAATGGACTCCCTGGAGTGCTGCCCTGCCTTTTGCTCACAGCTGAGCCTACCAGTCATGGCAGCCTTAAGTGTGTCTCTAGTGCAGGGAAACTGTAATTGCCTGTAAGTGCCATGCTGCTTCGCAGTGTGGTGGGGATGGGTGGGTTCTCCTGCCATGGGGTCCACATTCCCCATGGTGGAATGATCACGGCTCAGCGCTCATGACATTTCCGTCTGCCACCATCTCGACTTGATGATCAATCTCCCCTGTGTTTTGCAGGCTAGTCACTGCGTGGTTATTAATCACACCCGCTTTCTGGCTCTGCTGATTGGAGGGGAAGGGTGGGGAGGGACTTCGCAGTGCTTTTATTTCCTTGTGAAGTGAAGAAAGGGGTGTGGGGGATGAGCTGGGAGTGAGGCGAAAGCATCTGCTGAGATCTGAGAGCAGAAGACAAGAAAATATGTGAAAAAAACTCATTAATCAAACAAAGATCAAGGGAAACAAAAAGCAGCCCTCTGTTAATGACCTAATTCATGCTGAGGAAAGCAGAACCAATGCGCTACCCTCTATAGCCAGGGAAAACTGCGTTTTGCTGGATGTGTTATTCTCATAACTAGGGAATAAAGACGAGTAATCAGATGAAATTAAGCAGAGGAAAAGTTAAGCTGAATATAAGTGGTGGGGTGAGGGGACATAAGAGTCCAATCTCTTAGGTCTGGACTGCACATCCTTTTTATACTGGTCTAATAACTATTTCCATTGCATGGATGATTTTTTACTGAATAGTTGTACCAGTCCAAGCCTAGATGGATGCAGTTATACCAGTATAAACATGTTTTATACAGTATAGCTTATTCCCCTTCCTCCGTGGGAATAAGCTATACAGGTCTAAGCACTTTTATACTGATTTGCATCCACGCTAGGGGAGCTGTCCTGCTTTAGCTATACTGGGGTTGTTAAAGTGGTACAAGTTTTGTGTATAGATAAGCCCTTAGGCTGTGTGAAAGAGACTACGGGGTAGTCTCCTCACCTGAGCCTTTCTAACTGGGGGTGGGGTTAGCAGTGGAATGCAAACCGGAGTGCTCCGAATTCCAAATTTTCCAAATTTTTAAATTTTTGCGGAAATTTCCAGTTTCGACAGGAAAAAAAGATGACATTTTTTCATGAAGTTCCCCTCTTCCCCCCATTTCCCCACCAGCTCCCATGTATAAGGAACAATAATAGATTATAAAGCCAGAAGAGACCATTGTGATCATCCTCCGTATTACGCAGTCCGTAGGACTTCCCTGAACGAATTCCTAAACAGGGCTGCTGAAAGAATGCAGAGTTCCCAGGTGTTCTTCCGTCCACGTGCTAGCCAGGCCCATGACTGCTAAACTTCCAAGATCAGACAAGATAGGGTATACCCTGTCTGGCATGGCTGTAGGCTGGCCCATGCTGAGCCCTTGGGAAAGGACTGGATAAGGTAACAGGTCTCTTCCGTTGCTAATGCCTACACTCCTGAAGCATGCAGAGGGTTTAACCACGAGTCAGATAGGTTAAGACGACAGCCCATTCTGCGGTTTGTTGCCCTTTATTGTTAACTTAATAATTTTATTGTGGCCTTTATTGTTCACTTAAATAAGCATAAACCTACACAAACTATCTGTGCATGACTTGTGAGAGCTCTGGTTGACAGAGCTGCTACACACCTTTTCTACAGTGACAACATTGCCGAGGAGGTAAAGTTTCTGGCCTAAATGGGCATGTTGACACAGTTGCTGATTAGCAAATGGCGTGGGGAAGTACTGCAGCACTTTTCCCAACAGCCTAGGCCAGTCACACTCTAGGTATGCTTATGCCTGTAGCCTTCCTACTGGTCCCCGTGAAAACGGGCAGTTCGTTTCAGCCGAAGGAAGGGAAAACATAACCGAAGGAAGAAAATTTACTAGCTAGAGGAGAGGAGGATAGGTCAGGCTGCTGGGGACAGGACAGCAGAGCAAAGTCAGGCCCAGAAGTACTGATGACTCAAAGCCACCGAGGGTTGGGTGGAGGGGGTACCTGTGTTTCTATCTTGGCCAAAATCTCCAGACCTTGCCTCAGTGGGTGCAAAGGCTCCTGAGGACGGTCATGCTGCCACTTCCCAAGGGAGAAGGCTGCATGCCCCTGTAAGGGAGGGAGACCTCGGGGAGGGGGACTTGTGTGTACTGTGCACACGGAGCACAGCTTTGCATGGTCCCTCTGTGCAATAGTGGCTGGGCCGCAGGGGCTGTGTGGCTATGCCCATCTCTTGTCCTATGGTGGCCACATTAGGAGCTGAAGAGCCACTCAGCTGGAGTCAGATCTGCAAGGAGTCTCCCCAGACGGTGGGATGATTTCTCTCCTCAGTGCAGCATTACCCTAGGGCTGACCAGAGAATTCCAGGCGTTGCATGCTCCCCTTAACTGTAACATTGTGATTCGGGAGATCTGTGCTACCGGGCCATGTCCCGGGGACCCAGCCATGACTGCTGCATAACTGGGGTACTGTGTGAAAAACAGGCCCAGCATGGTAGGGCGCTGGGTTAGCGGGGTAGCTTGTCACCAGCCTTCTTCTAGCGTTACTTCTACGCAGGAGGAAGCATTGATTGTGGCCCTTGGTTAAATGACAGCGTCTTCCCCCTCACCCCTCTCCAGGAACTCCTAGTGGACTGTTCCCTGTCGGTAATTGAAAATGACTCTCCATTTTATTATGGATGCTCTCAGATCGATTAGAGGCTTTTTCCTTTATGCTTCACCACCTCTTCCTAGAGCTGGAGCTTCCACTGAGCATCCCCTAGAGGAGGGCAGCCTTCTCCCCAGAGGGAGGCCAGGAGAGAATCGGAGTCGCGGTGGCAGCTCAAAGTCAGGATTTTTGGTGGTGTGTTGTAACCTGCAGGTGAAGCCCCTTGTTCAAGTACTGCTCAGTCCTCCGCTGCGGCTGCTAACTGAACTCACGCTGTTTCTTTGGCACCGGCTGGATTGTGTACTATCTACCCTGGGGCACTGCAGTAGCTGCCCTGGGGTAGACCCTGGAAGAGCTGCTCTTGTTAAACTAACAGCTGTGAGCACAGCAGGCCCTGGGGTGGAGGTACGTCCACTTCCTCTGTCGTTTCTGAGTAGAGCAGCCCCGTAGCTGTCCTGCCAGCAGAACTTTCACCACTAGTCACTGGCGCAAAAGGGGGAGGGAGATGGATTTCCCTGGGGAATGTTGCTATTCCGTCACCTGTGAAGAATGAACTGAGAGACAGGATCAGTTTCAAGAGCTTTCCTCTGTTTCCTCAGACGCAGCCACCTGGAGGGCTTTCTCCAGAGGAGGCTTTTTGGTGTTTTCTTTCAAGCAACAGGAATGTGTGCTTCAGTGGCAGGTGGCCCATGCTGGAGTCTGAGCTGAATCTGTTTGTTAGGATGGAGGTGCTAGATGCAGCAGATGGGGGATGTTTCAGAGGGGTCTTAAGGACTTGTCTATACCAGGAATTGCTGGGAGGCAAATTCCTAAACTGTTAATTTAAACTGATATAGTGAAGCCACTGCATAGTCCTGTGTGGAGACTTATTTTGGCTTCAGAGGCTTGTTTCGTTTAGCTCAAGTTGATAAATTGAATGGAAATCAGCGTCTCTTAGACTGAAGTAAGAGTCCACCAAGTTTAACTACACCGTTTAAAAACTGATTTAAGGTAAACCATTTAGGCTGGGACTGAGCTGGTGTCATTTATCTCTTCTTCTGTCCCGCTCAGCATGTAAACTGCCCTAAGTCCCCTTCCATACACAGATCACATTGTCCTGCAATAGGAATTTCTATCTCAGTCAATCTCAGTGGAAGGAACTTGACTCATAAAGGGGCCTGTAGCGGGGTGGTTACCCCCTTCCGGCCCTGAAGGGCTTAAAACAGTCCTGGGAGAGGGCTGTGGCAGGGGAAAAGCTGGGCTGACTGGGAAAGCAGCCACAGCTGGAGCCAGTGCAGTCAGGGCCCAGCTGGCCTTTATAAGAGGGTGGTGGGCCAGAAGGAAAGGCAGTCTCTCTCTAGCTTCTTGCGAGACAAGGACCTGGCTGCTAGGGAGCTGAGAAGGGTACCTAGGGTGGAGCAGTGCTGGGGAGCTCCAGCCTAGCAAAACCCCAGGCTGCAGGCCTCGTTAGCGTAGGGCAGTGCCATCATGACGTTGGCGTTTGTTACTTCGGCACCGCTCCTGTTTGAGTGAGGGCGAATTGCTGAAGGTGACACAAAATCACAGGCAGCATTATGGGAAGTGCCATGTAAATGAGGGCTGCCACCTTGGGAATACCATCAGGGCCTAGCAGAGGGTCTTCACTGTTATGCAATATGCAGTGCTCCCGCAGCCCTGTGTTTCTTCTCTTCTTGGGTCCCCTCAGTAAGATGCAGCTGCAGTCTCAGTCACAGACAGACTGTCTCGGAGTAACAGGCACTGATGGAGTAGTCAGAAGGGATTGGAGTCATTTCCACACGGATGTCGCATTGATCTTTACGTCGGGGAGGAAGGAAATGCCTTTTTACAGCAAAAAGAAAAGACTTTTCCAAACTTATTAGAGCTCAGTTTTTCCCAGCAAGTGCAAGACAGACAGACACATGCCCCTCACTTTTCTGTTATTTATCGAGGAGTGAGCAAAGTCTTGACACCCCTCTCTCAATGCATCGCGCGCACACCCAAGCGGGGTTCATGTCCCAAATTGCTCCCTTTGGCGGTTTGTTGCCCTTTATTGTTAACTTAATAACTTTATTGTGGCCTTTATTGTTCACTTAAATAAGCATAAACCTACACAAACTATCTGTGGTATTTCTACGTCTCCTGTCGCTGTACTATCTGAGCACTCCTCCATCTTTAACAGATTTCTCCTCCTAACCCCCTGGGAGGCAGAGCAGTGCTATTAGCCTCATTTTACAGAGAACCTCTCTGTGGCTCAATTCCCTAAGTGACTTGCTCAAGCTCACACGGGGAAGTGTGTGCTGGAGCAGAGGCGTGAACCCAGGTTTTCCAGGTCCTAGGCTAGTTTCTAATCACTGGACCATCCTTCCTCTCAGCCTTCAGCCTAAGTATCTCCACAGCTTGGCTCATTCCTGGGATTTCTCCCTTCACGGCCCTTGTCTCCGTGAAGTGAATTCCATCTTCCCACTTAGATGCACAAGCCTGAATGCGGTTGGGGAGGCAATGCTACGGAGTGCCGCTTGGTCCAGCTTCCAGCATGAGTCAGCAGAGCAGCACTGCTTCTCCCAGCTGGGGCCTACGCCCAGACATCCTCTGACAGAATCCAAGATGAGCTCAGATCCAGACGTGGGGGATGCCTTTACGTGTAGGTGTGTTCTTCATAGAATATTGAGCCAGGGCCAGAGAATAAAGCTGGAGTGAAAAAGACACTGACTGCTGGCTCTTCGGTTTCCTCCTGCCTGTCATGTCCAATGCTCCTTGTGACTGTCACACCATGCTCCCTGCATCCGCCTGCGCACGCTGCCCTTTGAGCATGGCAATGGCTGCTGCCAACTCCAGACTGAGTAGTTATCCCTGTGGCTGGGCACCCTGCCTCCCCCAGGGTTATTGCTCAGTCCCAGGTTGCTCCCCACATCTCATGGCATGATAAGATGCTCTGAGCTAGAATCCTGGTTGTCAGGCAAGTCCTGCTGAGCCGAGGCAAGGGGCAGCATTTCAGGTAAACCCACAAAAGACACTGTTCTTAACCAGGACCGACCAGTAACTGGAAAAATTGTCTTGCCACCCTCTCGCCTCGTGCTGGCTGCCTGCTCTCACTTCCTTTCCCCTTCCAGGGGGCAATGGCTTATGTAGGACATTGCTTATTCTTTCAGGTGTTGTCCCACCAGGGATGGAGGAAGGGTTCACTTTTGTCAGCCACAGCAGCTGCATACCTAACCCGTGGCACTGTCCTGACTCCCGGCACAGTAGAGCTCCCATGTAACTGGACTTTAGGCTTTGAATCTTTAAGGGATTGATGGGCTGGGTGAGGAGGGGATATGTAGCAACCGCCTATCCCCGCCTTCTCCCCAGTTGTGGATCTGGATCTCTGAAGTCCTGGTGGGTCTTGGGAAGAGGAGCTGAAGGTTCTGTGGAGTCTAACAGTACTTCTTTCCCTGGTCTCCCTGCTCGATGCCACGAGTTCTCCACCCCCTTTGGCCACGGCAGTGATGTGTATGATTCACGAAATCCCAGCCTGCTGGGTGTCCTGTTCTCCGACATCCCAGATCTACACTATCATATGTGACTTCACGAGCATAGTCATAGCAAGAGGAATCAAAGGGGCTTCTGCGTGGCTTATACACACTATTATCCCTTTGGGTATTTGTTCTACCTTGGAACAATTCTGGCATCCACACTTGTGTGTTTAGAGCAGAATCTGGTTTGAATGGAAGGGCTGCAGGACATTGCCCAGATGTCTGCACCGGGGCAGCAAATGCCCTCTTGCTAACTGGACTTCAGATCACCAACAGCGGGAACGGATGCTGCCTCTGACGTGCCATCTGTCCAGAGTGGCTCCTTTTGTCAGCAGCTGTGTCACTGCTCAGCATCAATGTGCACGCGAAAGCCAGTGCTGACTGCAAAGCTCTCCCCTTAGTCCTCCCCTTCCGCTTGGAGCGGGGATGTGTTTTAGCAAGGACCATCTGCTTGGCAGCCAGGGATCAATAAATACACCGTCAGATGGTAGATAAATCAGAAGCAGTGTGGAGAACGCAGTCCTACACTTTGCCGCCCTCCTTTCAGCTATTCAGTATGTGTGTGTGTGTGTCTGTCTGTCTATTGTGCCCCAGGGCACAGGGTCAGTATGCCTGCTGCTACACCTGTCAACATTGCAGTGTATTTCCCTCCCTCTCTGCACCAACTCTCTGTTTGCTTGGCCAGCTCTGAGGAATGGTGCAGAGAGGGGACTGGGAGCCGTGGTTCTTATCTCCTCCCTTTGTGGTCTTGCATACCTGAGGCCACTGAGAAATCCCTCTGCTACCGTTATGGCTGGCTGGGCTGGAGCAGTGGTGAAGGAGTCTCCTATCTTGCTTGCCTTGTGTCTCTTTGGAGCTGCCAGGCACAATCGGACCTGGAATGTCCAGCTTTCCAAGACACTCTGGCATTCTCTAAATATGGGCCAAAAGACTCCAGTGAACTAGGATATTACTCCAGCACTGTGAGCCATTGCTGTACCCACAGTGGAGTCTTTTTTGTTCTTAGCGAGGGCACCACTCCCTCTCTGGGTAAGTGTCAGCAGGGCAGGGCAAATGTGGTTATACAGGGGCATGTGGCATGTACAATGTTTTTCTGTACGTGTTGCCCTTCAGCCTCTTCCTTTAAGAGGACCCAGCGAGATCTACTTTGTGCCGAGCACCGCCAGGGTCCCGTATTTCGGTTTGGAGGAGCCGTGGTACTGCAGGCTGGAATGAGTTTTCCAGGCAGCACCTTTGGCAGGGCGGGGGTAGTGCTTTGTCAGACTCACGTGGAGTTTTGTCTAAAGTACTAGCATCGGCTGCAGAGTTTGGGTGCTGCAGAAAACCCCAAATTATCCTCACTCCCCATCTAATCCCAATTCTATCAGATTGCAACCAAATGAACATACTGCCGACTTCCCTCCAGCCTCTCCCTGCCCCTCCTCCCCTTTCCCTGGTTTAGTACAAAATCCCTTATCTAGCTAATCAATTTTCTGTCCTAAGTTATGCCTCTCTTGCAGCGCTGAGCTGATTCCAGCAATGCCTTGAGAGTCCAGAAAGGGGGAGGGAGACAAACCTCTCACTGCTGTCGTTACACTCTGTATGTTCCCAGCTTTATGGCAAAGCGTGGGTGTGCGTGTGATGGGGGAAGCAGTGTTTCACGAGCCCAGCTACTGCACACCTGAAGATCGGCAATAGAGTAACGCAACAGCTGCCCCTCCTGATGGCAGTGGAGTGCATTTCGCTGCATTCATTATGCTTCCTTCATGGTAAGAGCGGGGTTAAGAACCAGTTTTATGCCAAGAGGAAGAGGGAAGAGAAGCAAAGATACAGTACAGATGAAGACAGAGTCCTTAGGCTATGAGGCTGTTATACAAGCTGCAACAGCTGAGGACAAAATGAAGTGGGTTACTGACATTCAGCTCTGTCAAAGATCTAGAAAGCAATTGCAATTTTTCCTCTTGCATTGCTAGTGTTCAGAGAGTTATTGTCTCGATAGACAAGAGGCTTACCCATTGGAAGACGCAACCATTAGGGATCAAGTCAGGAAGACAGTGAGCCAGACCGAAGGGTAGGTAAACCAAAACCATGCCTGTGACCAGAGCCACCCCAGAACATGGTAAATTCTAAGCAGGATGCTCTTACTTCTGGTCTTGCCAAAAGCTATGAGAGACGAGCTCTGGGCAGCATTAGAGTCCACCATTATAGATGGGACATGGGGCCTGATCCAGCGCCCACTGAAATAATCAGATTTGCCTTTGACATCAAGGAGAGCAGGATCAGATCAATAAAGTATGTTAATGTCATTGTGGGATGTTATAGTATATTTAGGGTTTATAGAACATTAGTTATTTGGCATATACCTCCGCTTCTGTCTGGAGCCAGGACTTTCATCCTAGCTACTTCCTCCAAGCCTGTGGAAATGAAAAACAAGAGTGCTTGGTAAAGAGCGGGCTAGAGGGGCATTTGATGTGGTCTTGTAAGCCAATAGTGTCTAGAGGGGTGAACAGAAGGTAGTAGCCAGAAACTCCTTCATTCCAATCCCATCTCTGACACTGACTCGCTGGATTACCTTGGACAAACCATTTAGTGGCCAGTGATTTGGGATCACCATGGGGCGTGGTGTCTAGCCAGGCACGTTATAGAGTCAGTGGGAGCTGTGGGTGTTGCTGCTCAATGGGGTCAGGCTTGGTGCCTGACTTAAGAAAGTATGCAAATCACTGGCCACTTTAAAAATTGTTAGTTATAACCTGTCTGTGTCTGTCTGCCCATGTATGAGATGGAGAGACAGATACTGACTTGTCCACCTCATAGGGTGTGTGTGCATTCATTAATCAACAGGGTAAAAGACCTAGGAGTGTTAATGTTATCATTAATAACTACAGCTCTCCACACGATGCAAAGAAATGTTAGCTAATAAGTGCTATTTTCCCCCGTGCTCATCACCCCCATCTCTGTTGCTCAGTGTCTCTGTAAATTAAATAGCCTTCTGCTTTTTTGGGACCATGTATAATCAAAGGTGTGTGCTTGGAGCTAAGTCATGTGGGATGAGTCCTGGCCTGGCCTATGATTTGTGCAGTGACTGTAATCCTTTTCTGTGTTCACAGCTAGAAAGGTAATTTGATTTTCACCCTCTTGTAAAATGTCTGAAATACGCTAAACAAACAGATTTCAACGTAAAGGTTGTTTTGATCTATTCACTTTGACCATGTCTCCTGCTTGCCATTATTCTTGGAGTTTGATTGGTTGCCCAAGTGACATAATATTGGTTTTGGACCATGTCTGAACCACTTAGAAATAGGGGAGAGGAATAAAAGAGATTTTACGGTTGTTCCCCAACCACTTCTGGTGTGAACCTTCACATAAGTGCTTTTTGCACAAGTATTCGTGAGCTCCTTGCTCTCCATGAACATCACTGAGAACAAACTAACATTCCTATGAAGGGCTGCAGGAAACAAATAGGGCTGGGAATGCTGTCGAGACAAACCCACTATTTGTATTGAGATGAATGTTCATGGATTTTTTAATTTTTGTTTGTAGCTTTAGATGTAAACCTTTAACAACAGGGTTTTTGCAACGTAGGTGCTGATATCTCCCTCCCCAAACTATCACATTTGTAATGGCCTCATGAATGGAGTCATTAATAATATCCACCCTGCCCATCTCCCGGGGAAATCGGTGTGCTCTGAGTTAACATGTCTGGGGCTGCTTCTGCCAAATGGGAATCTATTATCTTCTCTCCTCATCCATAGGGATGAGACCCTTGATGGAGGAACTTTGCTGTGCCACAATAACCAGAGATTGCTGAATATTCATTACATTTGACTTCTGCAAGTGCCTCTCCAGCATCTGGTCATGGAGCCAGCATGCTTTATTACAGCAATGCCTTTTCCTTTCCTTGTGGAAGGTGATGTGGTTTTTACTGCCAGTTCAGTTTGCTTCTGCTCTAGGCTCCTTTCCCATTGTGCATAAGCTTTTCAAATTTATCTCTGAAAAGAGAGACGGGGGGAAAAATTCCGATTAGCTTCAGTGCTTCAACGCTGTGAAAGCAAGATTTACTGTCCTGTTAGATGGATGAGGGTGCCCAGCCTCTGAACTTTCAGTTTCAAACAGGAGGTTATTGCAATAAATATAAAGCCAGATGACTGCACTTCCCAGTGAGGAGGAAGGAGAGAGCTCCATTTACATCTCTGTCCTGGGGTGAGTAAGGCAACTTTCCTAAGGGGCCCCATGCAGCCTGCGCTCAAAATGGCGGCAGCCAATGATACCCCTACAGTCCCTGCAGCTCTTAAAATTACTTATCCTTTTTTTGATTTGTGATTTCCTTTTAAGAAACATATCTGAGCACAGTCACTCTGCTGTGTGTACTGCTATCCTGGCCTGTGGGGTGCACTAGAACTGGCCTAAACCCAGTCTGAGCACCCCAAACTGGGGATCCAAACTTTGTGGTGCTGTTCCAACGCTAGTGAATATTAAGTGCCTTGTGTTTCCCATCCTGGCACGCTTGCTGCCTTTCACTTGTGCAGCAAATGTCAGACCTCTTGTGAGGGCTCCCAGCCTCCCGTGTGCTGCCACCATAGTGTACGTAACTCCTTCTGGGTTATGGTGGAAATATTTCTGATGAGTGTGTATGTGTAGCAGTGAGAGCAGGGGAAAGGATGGTTAAATCAGTATTGAAGGGTAGTGGGCACAAAGGATGAAATGCCTTCCTTTGCAGGGGTGCCAGTACAAAGCCTGTGTATATTTAAATCTCACTTCAGTAGTGAATAGACCTTGAGCTGACCCTCCGCACTGGGAAAGGAAGGCGGGAGAATTTGCATACCAAATTAGTCTGCAGGTAGGTAGCAGTGTTTCCTCCAATCCATACTGTTCCCATGGGCGTGTAGGTGTAAATGAACACAATTAAACATATGTCCTAATAGCCACGTTGTTGTTTTTTCAAAGGGCCCTCATAAACTTAAACAAAATTCACTCTAGCAGTGACTTTTACCCACTGTTGTTTCATGTAACCCCTGAGATTCTCATTCTCTCTCTCTTCAAGTGACCTCTCGGAAGATGGTGGTTGGCAAACTCCATCTTTCGCAGTTGTGATCGAGTTAAAAAATTTCCACTCTCCTTTGGATACCAGTCCCCTGGTTTTTTCTTCCTCTTTTTGGTTTGCCTGAGCTCTTGCCTGATAGCATGAGTGCTGGAATCAAGTTGCCCTGTGATCATCGAGCTGTGTGTCCACAGAAAGATGGTATTCTTTTACCTAAGGTCTCAAGGAGTTGTGATATTTTTAAATTCATCCTTCTCGTCAGCTCCTTGTTCATAGTTTTGGTTACCCAGCTCATTTTTATCGTTCTTCTATAACAAAACTCCAACACTCTGGGTCATCTCTGTATCCTTTTTTCAGTGTCCAGCTCTCACATCCATACAGGAGGCAGGACCATATGTGGCACTTCAGCCGTCTAGGGCAGATGTTCAGTTTTAACTTTCAACAATATAGAAGTCTTTGGCTGTTGTTGAATACATTTTTGGCCAGCTGTATCCTTCTCTTTATTTCTTCATCACATCTTCCTTCTGATGTTAGACTCCCTATGTAGGGGAAACTATTTACTTATTCCACCACTTGACCATCAAGGTATTGCCCACCATGTGCTTACTTATCATATTTTTTGTCTTTCTAACACTGATCATCATTCTGAATTTCTTGCTGGCATTGTTCACAGCAGTAGCTGAAGCAGGGCAAAGACAGTCAGTGGTGTGTCTTAGGTTGTTGACGTACGCATCATGGACCTGTACGCACTGGTTGGTGTCTTCTAAACTTTGCCTTATGATACCTTCTACGCAGACATTAAGTAGTTGTGAAGCTAGAATGCAACCGTGGTGCTTGATGCTGTAAGACTCTGACAATTCAGATTGCTGGTTTCTTTCTGTCCCCAGTACAGGCTTTTTATTAATTGTAGATCTTGGGAATCAATATTACATTCCTCAAGAATATGTATAATCAATTGTTACAAGTAACCTGTAAAATTACCAGAATATAAAATCTCTTCTTAAAGTCTATAATGTCTTTTGGGATCCATTTGAATGAAAGGTGCTATATAAGACAAATGTATTATTACATATACAATATATATACTATATTAATAAATCATAGTCTGCACATGCAGACATTTATATGTGTATAAAAAACCCTCTCTTCCCTTAGGTTCCGTTCCCCATCCTGCAATGTTATGGTGGCCAGGGCAACAAATATTTGATATTCATCATTGAGGAAGAGCATGCTGAATACTGGTATCATCTTGCTGTAGTATGTGTGCATTTTCTGTTCCTCCCGATCACATGGGTAGAGTAAGCTACAGCCTGATCAGCATTGTCCTCTGTTATGTTAATTCTTGGCTCTCTTTGTGCTCTATCTAAAAACCCATACACACCCAATGTATTTAACACTTACATTTTCCACGACTCTGGAAACTCTTCAACTTACATATTCATAAAGGCTCCGTTGCACTGATCAAAGCATTTCTCACTGAGCCATCAGATAATTAGACTTGGCATTTTGCTGTCCCTGGTTCTGAAGTTGATTTTTTTTTTTTGGGTTTCTCAATGATGAATTAGAGAAACAACAAAGAAAGAAACACGGCAACAAAAATGTTTTGTGTCTTGGCGACTTGGCGGCGTTCTTGTTATGCAAGGTGTCATGGGTGAGCAGAGATCCAGTGCTGTAGGAAAATAATGAGGGAATATAAAGCTATGGAGTTATGCAGCGCTCAGAGGTTCATTGGGTTAGAACCTCTGCTGTTGTAAGTCGGCGTAGCTTCATCCAAGTCAAAGGCTATGAGTGGAACTGCTCTGATTCATACCCCACATACCAGTGTGGCCCCCCTACAACGTCCAACACTTGAATTGCCTGTGTAGGAGTTTCAGAGTGGCAGCACAAATGACAGCTTGGTGTCCCATATTTCCCTACCTCTTGACTACAAAGTCAGATCTGTTCAATTTACAAGTCCAAACACATTTGCCTGGCCATCAGCACTGCAAGGTTGACCTGGTATTTGAGAACCAAGCTGCGTTCTTTTTGTTTGACATTCTCACCAGCACTGCAAATTCTGTATTCAGAATTTAGCCGGCAAATCCGTTGCTGCGCCCTGAAGCAGATTGTAATATGGCACCTGCTTGCCCAGCTACATCAGGACTAACAGTAAAATAATAATGCCCCCACCCTTACTTATCCAACTCTCTGCTTTGATTTTTTTGGCCTCGTGTTTGACTTTGCGTAATAGTGGGTTCATATATTCAGTCTAGTAATAGCTCAGACAGAAAGGTTGCCTAGCTAATATATACTCCTTTGTTTATCTCCATTACTATTTTTTCATTCTCTCTCTTCAAGAAGGCCATTAGAATGTGGTGTCCAAATCTCTTGGTTTTGTTTTGTTCCAGTTTTTTCCTCCATTGAAGTGATCCCATGCAGGAGATTAATGCTCTTGCTTTCGAACTGTGAAAACCCTGGTCCCATTCTGCCTCAGTTCATGAGTGAAATGAGCTTGGTGGGCTCGAGACGGTTCAAGTGGACAATTATTCAGATCACAGAACAGCCATGCAGCTCATCATGGTTGGCTCGTTTAGGTTTCCAGCAGAACTGCAAGTCAGAACTGTGGTACTTAGCTTTTTTTAGAACAAGTTTGTGCAGCCCCCTGCCCATGCTTTGTTGGAGTGCAGCCAGTATGAGTGCCATGAAAACTCAGATTCTTGATCTCTCCCTCTCTCACTCTCTCACACACACGCGCACCTACAAAACCCACTGAAACCAGAATCTCCTTTGTCACCTCCCTTTCAGCTCTTATTTCCCCCTCCAGTAGGTAAACGAGGGGTGGGGATGATGCTTGGGTTTGCTGAGTAGTTATTTTTACTGGAATATGTTTCTATGGCATTTTTCATACCAGGAGATTCCAAAGTTCCTCCCAAACCAATACACATACATGTGAAATCCTAGACCCCTACATGTAGCCGGGGGCAGAAGGCAAGGTCAGGAAATGGAAAGCTCCTTGATCCCTCATGCTACTAAGCGTTAGTGCAGCTGCTGCTTCTGCCCATGAAGGGTCGGAACAGTTGTGGCCACCGATGGAGAGTTTAGCTAATGGATCAATATTGCTATGGACCCAGTTGCCATGTCTTCTCCCTTCCCTCTAACCCAGCCCCCATTCCACATTGCCACCTGTGGCAAAGTGCTGTTCTCACCCTGCTTCCCCTTAGCTAGTGAGAGTCAGTTTGGGTCTCCTATGTTTCCAGCCTTTTTTCTTTTTTTTTTGCTTGCCTGTGATGTGTTTGCGTGTCAGGATTTGGCCTTATGTTTAGACACGGCTGATCCCATCACTGAGATGCAGCCATGTGAAACCTTGTAACTGCTTAAGAATGCACAGCAGTCTCGATAGGGAACACAGAAGCATCCTATGTACAATTTGAATAGGGGGGAGAGATTAATGTAGACAGAATGTATCCAAATTAAATTCTGCTATCAACCTCTGGAGCCAGCACAGAGAATAAATCTTGCATGGCGTCCTTCCCGGTGCAGTTCAATGCATTTGTAATTTCAGTTGGGTGGCTGGTTTCACTCATTGTATTTTAGAAGCTGAGTATTGGAGACTCCTTTATCGCCCACTCCAGAATTTGCTGGCCTATATTTTGCTCTGTCATTTCTTTGTGATTGAATTCCTTTTTAAAGTTAGAGTTCTTCAGATGCACAGAAGCCATCAACCAGGAGCACCCTTGAAATAAAACAGTTATACTGATAACAGATATACTATATCCCAGACTATGCATTGGATTATTCTAACTATCCTGCCCACCTTCCCATTGTAATATGTATAGATAAGGTACAGGACATGTATCCAGCATAAGGGAGAGAGAAGCAATTGGTTCACTGTGCCAGAATTATACAGGCTTGGCTACCAGGATCACTAAATAGATCATTAAACAAGACACAGGGAAACAGAGCAACAGCTACTGAAATGCCGAAACTCGTTCTGCATTGCTGGAACTAGAGCTCATGTAAAAGGGATGTGACTGATAAAGCTGGATAATAAGCCACATGTGGTTTTTTTTTTAAACACAAAGACTGAAAGGATCCTGAGTACCTGGAGGTCACGTGGTGGAGACGTTTAGTCAAATTTTACTATTTCATTTCAGATGCACCCCAGTTATAAGGGAAATGGACTGACATTATGTGATGCTAAGTGCAAAATCACTCTGGGATCAAGATTTGCTCAGATCTATTTTTTTTTAAGACAAAAATATTTAATTTTTTGATGCAAGGATGCCCAGCCTCTGACTTGTAGTATCTGATATATTCTTAACCCAAATCTCTAAATTGTGCTGTCTCTTTTAACAAATACAGGATTTTCCTTTAAAAGTGACTAACAAAACCATAGTCCTTTACCAGAAGGGAATTAAGCCCCTTATTGGATCCTCTGATTTCCTCAAACTTCTAAAGGTTAAAGCAACAGGGATTTTTAAAATGTTGTGGTCTAGTTGATATGTCAGAGGCAGTTTGTCCTAGTGGTTAGATCAGTTGGCTAGGAGTCAGAGTGCATGGGTTCTAATCCTCTCACTGTCCCTTGATTTATAGTGTGACCTTTGGCAAGTCACCTAATCTGTCTGTGTCACCATTTCCCCACCTGTAAAATGGGGATATTAGTACCTAACTCACATGGTTAATTTTTACTCTGAGTGAAATTCACCCCTGTGCAAAGGCCCAACACAAAGTTGTGCATCATTTCTGTAAGTCGTTGGTTCAAATCCAGCCCAAGAAGGATGTGTCCAAAAAGTCGTGCTCTTTGTGACCCTAGTTGATTTTCTCAATTCAGTCGTCAACCAGCAGGGGTCCATGTCACAGAAACAACTTCTGTAGCTAGCCCCCTTGTTGGCAGCCTCTGGAGAAAATAACCATTCAGGTGTTGAAAGGGCATGGGCACTGAACTACTCCTCTCACTGGATGAGTTGGTGTCTCCAGAGTCCAAAGTGGGGCCGACCTGCAGAGGAATGATCTGGTGTCAACTTTGTGCTGCAGTTGTCTGGGCTGTATCTGTTGTGGGGATAAACAGACGAAGTCGGTACCAGCCTGGCCCTTTGCTCCAGTATCAAAATTTCTTTTAGAAAGACAAGGTGGCAAGACTGAAAAAAAATCTCCGCCCTTCCTGCCTCTGTACTCTCTCTTTGTCTGTGTGTGTGTGTGTGTGTGTGAGTGGAGTTGCTAAGGGAAGAAGGGATGAATTGATAAATTGGAGAGGGTTCAGAGAAGAATCATGAGAATGATTAAGACAGAAAAATCTGCCTTAGAAATGAGAGACTCCAGAAGCTTAATCTGTTTATCTTAACAAAGGCCAGGTGAAATGGTGACTTTCTCACAGTCAGCAAACACCTGCACGGGAAATAGCCTGAAGGGTCCTCTCTCATCAGTCTGTCAGACAAAAATACGACAAGTTAGAATGGCTGGAAGTTGAAGCTAGCTAAATTGAGACAAGGAATAAGAGGCTCGTTTTTAACAGCGAGGATAATTAGTCTGTATCCATAAAAACAACGAGGAGTCCGGTGGCACTTTACAGACTAACAGATTTATTAGGGCATCTGAAGACGTGGCTTTTTTTACCCACGAAAGCTTATACCCAAATAAATCCGTTAGTCTTTAAGGTGCCACAATATCTGGGTGGATTCTCCATCACTGGCGATTTCTAAATCAAGATGGGATGTTTTTCTAAAAGCTCTGCTCTGGTTCAAAGAGGAATTAATTCAGGGATGTTCTCTGGCCTGTGTTGTGCAGGAGGTCAGGCTAGATGGTCACAATGACTCTTTCTGGCTTTATAATTTATGAAACTATCAGGCCTCCGAATCCCTAATTCCGCATGCATTCAGGATAACTGTGGAACTGCTCCTGATTTTCCTGACTGAAGAGCGTCACAGACCACTTGGCTTCTACGCGGATGTCTCCACAGCCTGGGGCAGCGAGTCCACCAGCCTGGGTCGACAGACTCGGGCTAGTGCCGCGGCTCTAAAAGTAGCTGGGTAACCAGTGCTTTGAAGTTGCGGCTCAGGGTGGAACTCGGGCCCTGAAGTCCACCGTAGGCTCCAGATCCTGAATTCCAGGCCTAGCTGCAGTATCATAGTGCTGTCTACACAGAGCCCATGTCTGTCAAGCACTGTTGGGAGGCCTGCTGCTGTGAGCTGTGCAGACAGACCCTATGACTCCATAGCCCAAGAAGCACCTTGCTTCGAAGGTCCTGCTGAGCTCTTTTAGTGCTTCCTCACTGTCCAATAAGGTGATGAAGAGACACCTCAGAAATTATGAAATGGAAAGGAATTCAGTCAGGCTTATTATTTTTTGCACGAGCAGTTAGATACTATAGGCTGAACAGACCGGTGTGAGAGAATGCCAGATACTTCTGAGCACAGGGCCCCTGCTCTGCTGAGGACAGTGGCGGAGGGCAAGAGGCTGAAAAACCATGAGAAGTGCCCTGTCCAGTCCCCACCGGATCTCTGCTGATCCTGCAATACAGCCAGGTCAGTGCCAAGTCCAGCAGTGGGGTTGGCCTTTGGACGTAGTACTCTGTGGTCCGGCACAGCATGCCTCCCAAGACAGTGGGGGCATGAGTCAGAGAGCCAGTTACATCCCCTTCCCTGCCTGTCTCTTCTATGGATGGAATGGGGCACGTGTCCCATATGCCCCTGCTCCCTGAGGGGAAAGCACGGATAGGGAAGCACAAGTTGTAGGGCAATACGAGACCAACAGAGCTGGGATGGAAATAACACATCTGAACAAAAAATGGCATGTCTCCCGCCTCCCTCCCCAGTGGGGACCAAACTGGCGATTCCCATATTCCCAACCCAACAAAACTGTTTCAGAGCTCATACTGCTGATGCTAGCAACACAGTCCTACCCCTCCTTGAGACTTGTAACAGGCTGGCTTCCCTGTGGGCTAGAAAGCCTGGGGCTAAGCCAGCCCTGATTACAGGATGAGCCACTCCTGGGGTGACTCAAGTGATCCCCATAACAAAGGGGCAGGAAGCTGCAGCAAAGCGGGGAAGTCTAGAAGATTGCATCTAGGTCTGTAGCTACTATAGGGAGCAAGAAGGTTCCTGAGCCAGCTGGGACCCGGGGAGGAGCAGGAGAGAGTGGAGATTTTAAGCTCTCCAGGCAGAGAGGCCTGGGGAGACCCTGTACAAGCAGTGGAGAGGCTGTGAAGGCTGTCTGGGATGATAACTGTGTGAGTGTGTGTGTTTACCAGGAGAGAGAGGATAACAGTGTGAGTGTGTGTGTTTACCAGGAGGTTAACCAGGAGAGAGAGACTGAACTGCTTGGAGCCCAGAGAGCCAAAGGGCAAAACAAATGGGACCGTTGAACTGTGAGCCCTTAAAGGGCCCTGGATGGAAGGGAAATAGAAGTGAGGGGGACCAAAGGGACAACTCTAGCCACAAGGGGTGCTTGCTTGGTGGCCGTGTGATATTGCTGTGAGGAGAGAGTGGCGCACTGCTCCTTAGGCTGGATCGGGGTGTATGTGGCTATGTTCCTTTCTGGAGTAGATTATCCTGCGCTCAGATTTTATGGCCATCCACATTCCCCATGCGCTCACCCTTGTTGTGGTTCCCAGCACTGGACAAGTGTCCTGCATTTGCCCGTCTCAGATTTTCAATCAAGTTGATGATGTTGCCAGCTTGTTCCATCAACAATGGAGTGGGGTGGGGTGCCATCTAGGGCATATCTGGGCAGCCTCATGCTTGCTTTCTCATTGGGCTTATTGTCTGTGCATTTGGAGTCAGCTGTACAGCTTCTCTGCGAGGACAGCATGGCATGACAGGGAACTTTCCAGCTGTGGGCAAGGGAAGGGAAGTTTTGCTGGGCTTTGCAGCCTGTTGTGACTTCAGAATCCCCCCATGCTCATTTCCACCGACCACATCTGCTTATTGTGTCTGTCTCTCTCTGCTGGAGTCTCTCTTCTGCATCATCTGAGCTTTTTGATCCCATCCTTCTCCAGAATCCATCACAGGGAGTCCAGCTGCCTGTGGATGTGATGTTTTATGACCCAATGGCTCCAGCTGTTACTGTCACTCTAATAACCTTCTCAAGGAACATACCATCTCAAATAGCATTGTCCTGGATGCCTAGGATTGATACTGAGTGGTAACTTCCTCCTCCTTCCCCCAGGTGATAGTGCAAACTCCATCTTGATGCTGCTCCACAGAGGGAGACTTCAGATGCTTACAGCAGGCTTAAAAAAAGGAGTAATGATTTCACAAAACATTTCAAAGCTGCTTCTGTTTTGCACGGTTCAAAACTGACCGATTTTCCATATTTTTGGTTGAAATTTTCTGTGATATTTTCTGCAAAACTTTTATCAGAATTATTCTTGAAGCATTTTGTTTCCCACAACCCTGATTTTCAGTAACAGAATATGGCTTTCTATAGGTGAAAAAATTCAATACCAACTTTGAATGTGATTTGCTCAAAATTTGGGTAAAAAGTAATGCAGAAAATTTCATGGAAAATTTTCCCTCTAAAATACTGACAGTTTCTTGCAAAATCTTGTTTTTCAAAAAAAATCTATTTTTGATACAATATTTTGCACAGAAAGATTCTATTTATGGAAGATTAGCAATCTCATAAGATGTATCTATTACACTATTTTGGATAATCACTTGCCATTTAATTAACCTGTGACTAGTCTTAAATTTAATTCTCTCTGTGAAATTCAAACTATTGAGCCAAATTCATCCCTACCATAACTCCAGTGGTTTTTCATCTGTTCACTCAAGGGTTGAATTGGACCCACTGTAGTTTAAAGAAAACCTGTAGCTATTAGCTGTAATATCTGAAACAGTGGAGCAAAGATTCACTAAATATTTTAAACAGAGTTTAGAAATTCCTGCCACTTCTTTAATTGTTCTGTAATTATGAATGGCTGTGCAGCCACTCTACAAGAGCTGCAATTTAGCTGAGAGAGGAAATCCAATACAATGGTTAGTTTAAGACCCAGAAATCAGTTGTCAACATAAGAAGCATTTAGAGCCAATTCTGCTTCTGATTTGTACCGGCCAAGGATCTCGTTATCTATTTTCTCACCTTCTATGCGTAGGGATCATTTGCATGACAAGAATCCTTGCTATTCTTCTGCTGATTCCCATCTTAATTCATAGGGCCTAGCTCTTGTCACATGCTCTGATTTCACTCCATTGACTTCAGTGGAGTCACTCCTGATTCCCACCAGTGTGCGTGAGAGGAGAATCAGGCTCTGAGTCCTCTGGTTTATTTTTAATCTTCAAATCCTCTCCCCTCACTCCTTTCGGGCCTGTGTTATTACCATCCTCTTTGACTAAGGAGAGCTGGCTGAGATGCTCTTTGGGTCTAGTCAATATTGTGCTTTGTTGCCAGTCGTGTTGTTACAGAGAACAGTGCAAGATGGTTTTTTCAGCCCAGGGGTTTAGCATGCCGTTTCCAGTGTGCTACATATGCACCATGGTAAGTGTGTGTTTGGATCAGCCACTAGACATAATAGCCTATTACTGCTGCCAGCTACTGGAGGCATTCCAATGATTCAAGTACTAAGAGTTCTGCGTTTTGGTACTGAAGCTCCAAGGTTCAAAGCCAGCTGATGACTGTTGTGAAGGGAGAAGGTCATTGCTCAGACAGTTCCAGGCATCTCAGGAACTTGAACCCAGGTGTCTTGCACAGCAGGGTGCTAATGGGGTCAGTACGTAATTCTCCGATTGGCAAATCACTAATAGAAGACTATGACCCCACTGGGGAATAAGCAGCAGGCCCCGAGAAGTATTTAAATAACAACAGGGCTCTTTTCATGCAAATATCTCCAGCAATAAAGAACAAAGAGAGATGCACTGGCCCCCCTCCTGAGAATCTGGGATGTGTAGCAAATTGTTTCTAAATAGAATAGTTTTTCAAACAGGCATCATCTGCTCTTTAAGAAGGAAAGAGGAATAAAGAAGAATATGAACTCTCCTTGGAATCTGATTGGGGGGAAAAAGGAAAATCAAAGAGATGGGACAAAGTTGGAGGGGGGCTGCACAGTTCCCCCAACTCACCCCTTCTCCACTCCCCCACTGTTCTGGTTTTGTTTGAGCAGCGGTTTATTTATTTACGCTCTGTTCCCAAAGCAGGCCTCATTTCAGGGATTTAATCAGAAGATTGTGTAACTGCTGCCAGAAGCTGCCAAAATCCATAGCAATAATGAAAGAATAGCAGACAGGACAATTGGATGAGAAGGCAGCTTTCAGTGCAGGATAGTTGTATTTAAGCCTCTCCCCCCAGTAACAATCATAACAGTGGCATTACGGGATGGCAAAAAGCAAAGGAACCTCAGAACACAGGAGTAAAACTGCATCAACCTGGCAGCCTTTGACAACTGCAAGAGTGTGGCTGGCTTGTATTTAGGGAGCCCTTGGTGTTAATTACGCGTGATGTGGCATCTAGGGCATGTCACATCGTGAGTGGGAGGGTCAGTGACAGAAGAGAAATGAAAGCTGTCTGAAAACAAATCTGTTCATAAACCGAGGACACTGCGCCGTTCTCCTCACATGGTGCTGCCTTCGCCATTTCTTTCAGGCTGGGGGTAATTGGGTTTCTGAGCATTGGCCAAACTCAGGGCCCAACCTATGGTTGGAGGCAGCATCCTTGCGTGCATAAAGGGGATCAGAGCGCTCCACCTGCTCCTGGACTCTGCCGCTGGCTTCCCCATCCCCCCACCCCTCCTCCAGCTGTGATCTGCAGCAGCTGCTGTCACTATTGCAAAGCAGCCCTGATGCAGGGGCTTAGGAAGGCAGAAGTATCCTCCTCTGCAGGTTTAACTAAAAGCATGATGCTAACAGCAAAAATCTCCAGGACCTCACCTGGAGTCCAGGCATCACAAGTGAGGCTTCCCTCCCTCCAAACTCCGACTTCCATTAGACCACAGCTGCAAAACCATGAGCCTAGCTTTTCTTCCATCATACTGCATACTCTCCTGGAAAAACAAAATCTGCATCACTGCTCTGTAGAAACGTTTACCTGACTTGGCAACTGCCAATACATTTACTGGCTCACAAAATAAACATCAACAATTCTATTGACTGGGAGGGGGGATTAGTTTACACAGCAGCATGGAAATACTCTAGAAAGGTGTTTTCTGCACACACAGAGTACTTCTCCCCGTAACTCGGAATCGGGGAGAGGAGAGGGGCTATTTCTCTGGCTCCAGTGGTTGAGTCCATGACAACGAACGTTCACGATCAGAACCAGAATTTCCGTGGCTCTCAAATTGCTTCAGGAGAAGTCATTTTTCTGCACTCTGGGTAAAAATGCTGTCTATGCAGAGGGCTCTGTTGAAACAGAAACAGTCTTTGGGGCAGGAACTCTCATTTACTCTGTGTTTGTAAACAGCCTACTACAATGGGGTCCTGGCCTGGTCAGCCTGAAGGCACTAGCATAATGTAAATGTTTATTATTATTAATAATAATTAATAATTAATAACAACAATAGGCTTTCTGGTGGCCCTTTCTTTGCACAGGTTGAATTTCACTCTATGATAGCTTTTAACAAGCAGCCTGGAGTTCTTGCCTTTGTGGGCATGTGCTTGAAATGTTGCCAGTAAAATATAAAATAAAAATTTCAGTAAAATACATAGGCAGAGAGAGTCCACGTTGACAGTTCCCTTGGGTATCCTAATCCCCTAGGCATCTTTTGACAATTTCAGCCCTACTTATTGTCAGCAAACATTTTGCAGTTGGGAGCAGGTGAGTGCATGTGGAGGGAACTGGCATCTATTCAAGGTACTTACACGCTCCATCGTTACCATGGTAACGAAACACCTCACAGTCTTAATGAGTCTAGCTAGCCTCACTATATTTCTCACTTTGGGACCAGAGGCACAGAGAGACTTAGTGGCTTGGCCTAAGGTCGCAGGGGAAATCTGTGGACAGCCACAGAATTGGACCCAGATCTCATGAGTTTCAGGCCAATGCTCTAACCTCTAGGCCAGGCTTCCTCTCTGTCAGTCAGCACAGAGTGAGTGATTTCCCTCCCTAAGATCAGTTCAGCTTTTGACTTCCCTTGGGACAGCCAGGAAGAACAGCAGGGATACATTTGTGGTAATGGTGCCAGCAATTCTCATGCTAACCCTTTAGAACATAAGGTTATGTCTGCACTACAATGAAAAGCTCGGGGTGCTGAGTCTCAGTGCCAGGTCAATTGACTGGGGCTCATGGGGCCGGGCTGCAGGGGTTACAATAGCCATGTAGATGTTCGGGCTCAGGCCAGAGACCGGGCTCTGAAACCTGGGGAAGGGTCAGGGTCTCAGAGTCTGGGTCCAGCCCAAGCGGGAACATCTACGCTGCTATTTGTAGCTCCCCAGCCTGAGCCCAGCAAACCTGAGTCAACTGACCTGGGCTCTGAGTCTTGGTGCCGTGGGTATTTCTCTTCGATGTAGACAGACCCCCGCAAAGTCCTGGGACAGTGCAAAGAATCAGTTCAGTTACAAACCTGTATATGTGTCTTCTCCTCCTCTCTTCCTGAATCTGGGTATGCAAAGCATTTCCATTGGAATTCATTCCCTGGGGTTCCTGTCTAAGATTTGAGAAATTTTAGTGAACTGGTAACTGCTAATGGTACATGGGATAAATGCTTCTTCTTCTATATAGGCTCTTACACAGCACTCATCACTGTAGTATCTGAGCACCTTCCAGCAGGGCGTTAGGTGACACAAGTAATGTCCATCACATATCCTCTCTCCCTCTCCCCTGCAGTGCAGTATTTTGTTTTGGATTTTTAGACTATGTATATGCACGTATCAGAGGAAGCAAGGTTATAGAAGTGTGCCTTGCACTTAGAATGGAAGACGCTGAGGTCTCTGATGGTCCTTAATTGCTGGAGGGGCGCATTCCACAGCCTTGGGCAAGCCCCGGAAAAAGCTCTGTCTCCCACCTGGACAAACTGTCCCCTTCTTGTGGAGAGTTCCATTGTCCCTGAGGAGCAGAACTGTTGGCCAGAAGTGTCATCCTGGAGCTTTAGTTAGGTACCCTGAGCCCAGGTCACGGAGAGCTAATTCACATAGAAAGGCTTTTACACAGAGCCTGTGCTGTAAATTCCTGCTATTTGCCATGTGTTTTGGCTAGCAATATTGGAACAATGTGACGCTGACTGTTCTTGCAGAGTACTTGGTTATTACACTGATACCAACTGATCCAAAATGACTCCGTGATCTGCATTCAGGTTGATGAGAGAAATAAATGCAATTGTCCTGCAATTACAGAGTACTTACTATCCACCTACCTGCCTTTTGATTAATGCTCACCGTGTAAACAGTATCCTGCTTGTACTCGTATCAGCCAGAGGCCTGATTCTGCTTCCACTGGGTTCAGTTCACTCCTATGCAAAGAGCCAGGACCAGAGTTATGCACCACCGGAGTCCCACTAAAGCCAGTCAAACTTTGAAATGTTGATGACAGTTTTCTTTGAAATTTCCATTTTCTTTTGATGAAAAACCACAAGACGTTTTCATGAAAATCGTTGCAAAAATTCTCTCCTGGTTTTTGACCCTCTGGGCTTAAGGGCTGCACGTGTTTAGAGGTGGATTTCACTCATTGATTTCAGAGGTGTGTGGGGGGGGTCACACTCCATATAATTAAATGCTCACATTGTTTCCGTGTCAGCAAGCAGTACAAATCTGACGTGTGAAGGGGAAGCCAAGGATTTTTTCCTTCAGGTTCTCCCTCTTCCTCACCCTCAGATCTGTGGGGTGTTCCAGTGTGTAATGAGCTGGGCATGCTGACTGTCCTGTGCAATTGGTTTGCTACCCCTACCTACAGCTTCCTCCGTTGGCAGCTGTCTGTGGTGTCTCTTTTTCATGAGAAATTCTCTGTGATCCTGGGGGATGGTAGGTTTGCTCCGTGCATAATGTGTCTGCCTCAGTGATTCCATACTTAAGCAGGAGCACACCCAGTGTGGGAGGATTTTTGCAGCATCCTCTATAAACTCCACTGGAAAGGAAGGAAAGGTGAGGTCACACTTAATGCACTGACTGGGGGAGAGGAGATCTGAATTTTATTCTACAGACTTCCAGTGTGATCTTGGGTGCATCACTTTAACTGTGCCTCGGTTTCCCCCCTGTAAAATGGGAATAATAGTATGTGCCTCCTTCAAAAGGCTTCTGTGAGGCTAAATTAATTAATGTTTGCAACGGAGGTGACAATTTTATTCATATTCATTAAACACTTCACTTGATTTTATCACTCTCCATCCCACCCCACCTTATGACATCATTCACTTGATGTCCTTATGGGCATGCTGCAAAAGCCATTTATTTGACAGAGCTCTGGTGAGGAAGGTTGAGGGTATGTTGCTGGAGGGGTTGTTCTGCTACTTGGATTTACTGGCGGTCTGTGGGAATCACTTTGTGTAAGATTGCTGGTTGCTGCTGACGGGCGGGCACTTTGGATCACAAGTCTGTTGTAATTATTTAGATTTTTTTTATGGGTGTTCTTTATTGCTTTGTAAATCTAATTAAATTCAACGGACAGCCAGACGCTCCTATCTCAGCTACACAGAGCCAGCACGACACCGTCTCCAGAAAGCTAGTGGGTTACGAAGTCGTCCCCTCTGTAACATGACAAATAATTAGTTTCTGAGTGTGTAGCCATAAAAAGGAAGGTGCCCTCTAGCTGCCACGTAGCCATCTTGCCACCGCTTATGGACCATCTGTTAGCTGTGGTTCTATCAAGCGTCAGTGTGATTCAGTTTGTCCCATCCCTGCCGCTGGGGCAGACAGACCCGGGTTCCAGTCCTGCCCAGCCTTAGGCTTATAACCGGCGTTGAAACTGCTGAGCTGTTTGAGGTGCCATTTGTTTGTTGCTTTGCTAAAATGAGGTCTCTGGGGCTTCCTCAGAGGGATTTTAAAGGCCACATGGGGCTCTTTAGAAAGAAGAGTGGCAAAGGGGATAATCCCACTGTCCTGGCCTGATCCTGAGTCATGCCCGATATATTCAATTCCCATTGGGTTCAGTGGGAATTGAGGGCATGCTTAACAACATCCCCTAAAATCAGTTTGAATCCCTATGGATGTATTTAGTTGGTGAGTGCTTTCTGTATGCCTGAGAGCTGGCCCGTTTCCTGACACAGTCGTTGCACAGTGTATATTGCTTTGTAAAGCCCTGTGGTTCCCTCATTCTATAAAAGGCGTTCTACTCTGCAGCCTTCCAGGCTGTAAAACACGTCCTTCTGCCTGCGATCCTCCCAAACGTGACAAAAGGGAAATTGATGTCAGGTGCTGGACCTAACGGCCCCCGAAACACGTCACCCTTCCAAAAAAGAATGTAAAAGAAAATGATCACCTTTCTACAGGATTTTAAAAAACCCAACTTCCTATAAAATGCAACAGAGAATTATATCCTTTCTATAGAATTCTGTGGGCAATTAAAAATATCCTGTAGGAGAGTCTCATTCTTTATTATATTCAGTAGGTTTTTAGATTAATTTCTATATAACCCTATGTATCTTCTATTGATTTCAGAGCTGTGACGTTCTATACATTTTTTTTTTCTGTATGGGAAAGGTGCCTACCAGTGAATAGCCTAGCAAGCTAGAAACATGCCAGATTTTTTTAAAATTGCAGATTAATGTAAAATGCTAATTTAAAGATTAATATTAATTGATTTCAAGTTGTGCATTTTTGGGGGGTGAAATACTTTTTGTGTATGGGGCGCATTGATACCTATGCCTCACCTCCTCCACATCCCCCTTATTGCCTTATGCAGTCCTAAATTCAGTTTGGATGGGGAAGGTGGAACAATTACCGCTCACTTCATCCTGCTGTCCAAACTGGCACAGAATCATGGCTGGTTTTAGGCCACAACGCTTTCTCTGGGGAGACTCTAAAGATCACTTGCAGTGTTTACAAGACCCAGCTATCCAGAATTTTTCCTGGTATGTCGCTTGGATTTTCCTTTCCTTTGCTTGCAGTGTAGTCCGTGCCTCTGATCACCAAAAGGACGATAGCATTTCTCAGAGATGCTGATTCAGTTATACTCCAGGAATCTCCATGTGTCTATCAAGTGTGGATAACACGGTCAACAAAATGCAAAGTCTGCTCGATCACGGGATATTGTTCTCCTAGATTTGAGGCCTACCACCTCATTTCTAGTAATGCCCCAAGCTCACCAGTCATTGCCAACTTTTCCCAGATGTTTATTTCAGGCTATGCAATGGGAAAATAATCCCAAATACTTTACTCATCTGTTTGTCCTTCATTCTGCTGCCCTTGGTCTGAAAATCTCTTGAGGGGAAGCAAGTACCAGACTTGAGAAAAGTTAGGAAAAGAGTAACTGAGTTAAACAAGAACTTAAATGAACTGCACGAGCTACAGAGAGTATGGGCTTCCACAGAACTCCCCCCACCCCAAACTTTGCAGCAAGATCCAAGTGATGACAACACTTCTAACCAATGAGACACAAGGTTAGAAACATCTAGCTCAACTGAATCAAACTCTCATTGGATTGGTCATATTTTGAGGGCAGGACGGTGTTCCAGGTCTTGTTTTAACAAGGTACTTAAGCACATGCCTAACTTTAAGCCTGTAGGTACTGACGTTGCTGAATCAGGATATCGGGCAGCTCCAAAAGCTGCCTTTTCTCCAATTAAATCATTCACAGACATCACACACTGCACACCCAATAATCTTTACATTAGCTGGGGACATCCGGGCAAACACCTCTGTTGTATATTGTTTGTGATTTACAAATCTTTACTGTGCCAAACTGGAGGAGAACAGGGGAGCAATTATGCATCTTATGCAGATTTTTAACATTTATTCTTCATTAAATTTCCAGTGCATTGTGTAGCATTGTAGTTGTTATTACTGCTATTTAGTAGTAGTATTGTCAATGTGCCAAGGAATTCTTGTCATTGACCAGCACCCCACAGCGCCAGGGGCTGTATCAACCCAGCATAAAGATGGTCCCTGCACCAAAGAGCTCACTATCTCAGTATAAGATGAGACAACAGATGGATACAGACAGACAGAAGGACAATTACTTGGCTAAAATCCTGAACAGTGCTTTTGAAATACAGGAGGGATATTTCTGGTCTATATTTCTCTTCTGAGATTCTTTACTGGTGACAACATTCAGCTAAAAATGGGGAGTGAAATCCTGGGCCTGTTAAAGTCAATGACAAAACTTCATTGACTTCAACGGGCTAGGATTTCACCCAGGATCTTCGCTTCTTTGAATGTTCTTTTGCTCCTGTTGCCACTTTTCCACCCGAATTCACAAGACTTTGCTTGGATTTTCACACTTCGTGACCTTACCACCTGGTGGCTGTGGAAATGAGTGTGATGTCAGAGAGAGAAGTTTATGATTTCACATGGGAAATAAGAAACCTGGATCTGATTTTTATGCACGTGTCCTCACTAATACAGAACAAGGGAAATGGAAAAGATGTAACAATATCTGCCAAATTGCTGCTCACCAGAATGGTTTGCAAAGGTTTCCATGAGATGCCAGCTGCTCGGGGGGAAGAAAAAGCAGGCCATTTTCACATGAACCTTGAGAAACAATTTGCAATAAAGCTGATTTCATTCTGACTACGTAACACTCCTGTGGTTAGACTTTAGCAGAAGATGCCTGTGTTTCCGCTTATGCGACTCTTTGGAATGCTACCGTGCTAAATTACCACATACCGATCCTATGAGTGTCTCTTACAAATGAGGTTGGCGAGATGGTGATGCTTTGTGTCTGTCCAGCATCTACTGGCTTTTTTTCTTGTTATCCTTCCTTTGGTTATGTAAATGATCAGCATCACCCCCGAGGCTTCCCGAACTGAACTGGGTTTGTTTTCAGGGGATTATCCAAGGTTTAGAGGATGAAGGGGAATGGAGAATATAAATTGGGAACAAGACACAGAATCCCACCCCTTTTTTGGGTTTTCTTCAAAGATTTTCACTGCATTTTTCTATTTGTTTTTTCATTTGCTCCAAAAAGGAAAAAAAAAAAAGTTCCGATTTTGATTGGAATTGAAATATCTGAGCTGGCTTTCATTTTCAAATCCCACTGCCCTTTCTCTCTTCCATCCCTAATTTTTTTCCCCCTCCTGAAAAGAGGGTGCGGGGAGGAGACACAAATAGCAACCGTCCTCCCAAAATACAAAACCTGAATACAATTTTTTTTATTCCAGTGAAAAAAATAAAATCAGAAAATGGTGAATGGTAGAACATTTCCCTCCACAAATATATTCAATCTTCTACTTTTCTTTACTACTATTAATAATAATAACTTTCAACTAAATGGAAAATAAAATACCCTGCCTCTCCAAATGTGTCCTGGCCTTATGAGTGATCATGTGACGTTCTTATTGTTATAAGATCATGTTCTTGTCTTTACCTTCTGCTTTCCTCTCCACTTTGTATTTATCACCGTCCCTTGTGCTAGACTGTGAGATACCATTCAGTGCAGAGACCATGTCTTGGCTTGTTTTCTGAGGGGCCTAACTCATTTTTGGCTTCTCATCTCTTTTAATTCAGACCCTCCTTCAAAGAGGCTGATTTTCCCACTTATCCCTAGAGGTCATCATCCCAGGCACATTGGCGGACAGTGCGGGGGAGCTCATCTTGCTGCTGCTCATGTTTGTAGCCGTCCTGTGGATAATGAGGCCTTATGCCTTCACGGCCACCAGTGTAGAGCCTTTCACCAGCGCCAAGTTCAGATGAGAAATGGTTATGTTTGGTCATGCTGGAGGTGATGCAGAACCAGCCCGCCCCAGTGGGGGCTCCATGGAGCGCTTGGAATGCCTCTCTGAGCTTCCCGGCAAGCCGGGACCGCATCTGGCTACTTTGATGCTTCTTAAGAGCGAATGGCATGTTCTCTCCTCTGTTGCAGGCTAGATCTGCTTACTGGTGTGGTAGGTAGTTTTTCTGTCTGATGCAGTCCTGGCTGTAAGGGCAGGAAATATGTTTGGCTCGCCTGCAATTTTATATCGAGTCTCATAATATTTGGTTTTTTTTAAAGCTCCAGCTCTTGGAGTCCTGTAATTATGTGAGGGGAATCCGCTCTCATTTAAAAAAAAAAAAAGGTTTAGCTCTCTTGGTTGCAGAGCAAAGCTGGAAGACGTGACCTATGTGCCCCCCAAAGATTCTGAGAAGGTAAAAAAAAAGAACTCACTATTCAGTGTGTTTAATATCTCATGAGTTTTGGATGCTTAGGGCTGGCAATGCTGCCAGAGAAAGGCGGGTTCCTGAACCCCCTCCCCCCAGTTGTGCACAATGACAAAGCATCATCCAGGCCTTACATGCTAAGATGATCCTGCTGCCACTGAAATAAAAAGTCACCTTTATTAAAACCCAGGGACTGGAAAATGACTACATAAATCTCCAAAGCAAACATACAATTACCTGCTCCCTCTGGAGTCCTGGCAAGCTGCCAGGGGAGATGCTCACTGTTGCAAAATTTGGATGAGACCTGGTTTAAGGGTTGTGACTAAAGCTCCTCTAAATGGAGGGGTGGGGAAGGGGTTGAGGGAAAGCAGCTTGGTGAGACAGAAATGTTCATGGAAGCCTTTCTATTTTTCTCACAAAACCCCAAACTCAGAAACTCCAAAATGTCAATTTTTGATAAAATCCCCCCAATTTTTGATGCCAACTTTCAATGAAAAGGAAGGGACCCTCCCCCCGCCCCAATTATTGTCTATTTTTCATGGAGGGAAAAACATCATTTCCTGATCAGCTGTGGTTGTGATGCTGGCAATGGGGTCTATGAATCATGACTAGTGCAGAGATTAGTCATAAGGTTATGTAATGTTGGAACTATGAATGTTTTCTCAGGTCAGTGTTTGGGTTGAATATATCTTACATATTAACGGTAAAGTTAGGGAGTAGCTATTAATATAGATCAGCTCTTCTCTGTAGCTCATATATGCTTCATAGTGTTCCTTGGAAGCCCATATCATGCTGCGAAACTGAAGAACTTTATGCTGTTTCTGGGCCACCTCTCAATTGCTCTGAGAATTGCACAAACTTATTTGAGTACTTCTGCATCAGCTTGGTCTGGCAATCTCAAGAGAAGGAGGCTTTGTCATGAGATTACCAGCTGTTTCAAATTTCAGTGGTCCGGGTATTAATATTGAGAGAATAAACTTATTTCTTGAATGTAATGAATTTGTATACTTTGATTTAGGAAATCTATATTTCCCTTTGTTCCTGACCAAAGCCCAGAACTAATGGGGAGTGTGAAAATGCAAAGAGATAAATGATAGAAAGTCACCCAAATCTAAAGAAAATATTAGGAATAGTGATGAATTTTGAGGAAAGATACCCAACCAACTTGTTCATTCTTACCACATGAGCTCTGGCTGCTCCCTGGAGACAATGAAACTATAGCTGAATGAATAATTGCATGGTTAGTGTCACCTGTCCACCTTGCCACTGTTTGTATCACCCTCCCGGGGAGCCAAGTCTCTCTGCAGTATAGTAAAGACTAAATTCTGACTCTTAAAAACTTACATTGGTTGTTTAATTATGGCTGTGAAACATGGGCTTTCAGATAACTGGTAATAAAGAAATGGCAATCCTTTGAATGTGGGTGTTATAGATGAATTCTGAAAATATCATAGATAGATCATGTAGCCAATGGAAAAAGTATTGGATATGATTGGAACTCAGCACACGTTAGCTAGAGATCTTATGAAAAGAATGATTTGAGTTGCTGGGCATGGGTTTTAAGGGGGTCAGCAGACCATGCACGTTTGCAGGCACTGGAAGGGAAAGCTGAGGGCAGAAGAACACAAGGCAGAATGAAGATCTTGGATGGATGATGCGCTGTTTTATGTGGCTCAAAAGTAGTATTCACCCATGAAGAGATTAGCAGAGGACCATACAGCATGGACTACTGTGGTTGCAAACCTCCAGTAATGGAGATGCTGCAAGAAAGACGCACCAGTCTAGTGAGGTTGGTTGGAATAATAAGACTTAGGACATTATGAAGTGATAGCACATCCCCATCCTACTGAGATAAAGGCAAGTTTGAGATATAGAGGCTGATGAGAACATTCAGATGAACAGCATTTGTCCTTGCACAGCAATGGGAGAGGTCTGGCTAGTGGCCAACAGGCCATCGGTAAGTGTCCAACAAAAGACCCAAACACTTAGTTGAACTGAAATTGGCACCCCAAGGCTGCAAAAGTTCCAGCCAAGTTAGAATGCAGGATTTTTACAAGATTAACAAGGGTCGGGGTACAAGCGCAGGGCTAACCTTGTCTGTTCTCACAGCCAAGGATCTGATCTCTAAATTAAATTTCCATGATTTATCACATCTATTAAGGTTAGAGGAGGCAAATAAACCAAAAAGGAAAAGTGGGGGAAGAAAGGAAGGTGATGGGGCTGTAGGGGATTTTCTCTTCTCAGTGGCACAATGCCAAATTGTACCAGAGAAATTAGATTAACTACTGGGTCCCAAACCTAATCTTTATGAGCCAGAAAAGGGGCTTTAATACATTAAAGTATCACCATTGACAAGCAATAGCTCAACACGGCAACTCATCTATTCTCATGGAGGAATCAGATGGAAAGTGCATTTGGAGTCTGAATTTGTCCCCGCCGGGGGAGCTGTAGTGAGTCATGGTGATGTATGGGAACTCAGTGCAGAGAAAAGAGAACACATTCTTCCTTTGATTTATCTGTTGCATAATCCTGGGCGCTTTCGGTGACTTTTGTATTCTTCAGGCAGCGAACAGCAAGGAGAGGCTCCAATGTGCTCCTGCGCTGACTCTGAACTGCGCTGGGAATCAGCCCAGCGTCCAGCTATTGTTTGGCTGGAGATGGGGTTGGTTAGGAACACTGAGATGTGTTTGACAGAAGGAACGCAAGGATCGGTGCCAGTCAAAGACAAATGGCTCACAGACTTGACCCAGGGGTTCGGCCTTCATTTTAAGTCAAGACAAAAGAATCTGCTCCGAATAAATATCAACGTGTTCCTCTTCTCCCCTGCCATGCCTGAACAAGGACATACTGAGCTCTGTGGCACTGGCTGCCATGGAATGAGCTGCTCCTTGTTTTTATGCTATTCCTGTCACAGAGGGTCATCAAAGTGACCCTTACCTTCTGGAAGGGCCCCACACAAATGCAGCAGAGTGCTGTATTCACAGACAATGAGCAGAGAATTGGGGGAGCACAGGGCCAGAGTCTAATCTGAGTTACACACGTCTGAATCCACTGGTTTCAATGGAGTTACTCTGGATTTACATCCCTATAACTCAGATTGGAATATGACCCATAGGATTCAGACCCAAGTGATCCCATAAACCCATCCTGGTGATTCATAGGAAGGTGGAAAAAATGAAAAGCATCACACACCTTGCTAGCGGTGCAGCGCCATCTAGTGGAGGAGGCCGACAGATAGGAGGAGTGCTCCATCCTGACCCAGTGCGGACCAGCTCACACCCTGACACATGGCACTGTGATCCATCATCCTTGTGTGGCTTCAAATTTTGTTAATGGTCATAAAACTAACTAACTAATCCTTAAAAAAAAATTTAGCCCTAGTTATCGCCTCTATGATTTCCTATATCATCTCATTTCTACTGGTACATACCTCTCTGCATAGGTACTCACTTCTTTTAGCATACTTAGTCACCTCCAGTTCTTCTTCTCTAAAGATGTTTGTGTCCTTTACAGCTGAGAAAGGAATTTAACTATGTTTACTTGCCTCCCCAAATCTTGCATTGCACAATTTGAAAGGCGGGTGGGGGTAATGTCCTTAAAAAAAATTGAGACCCTCCCAAGAAAGAGCTATGAAGCTTTCTCCCCTTCTAACTGTGTAGACTATCTTAGGAATTCTATTATGTTTCATTTTTATTGTCTACTCAAGTGGCATATTGAGTAGTAGCTTGTCAAAGCTGTACCATTGTTCTTTTAGCAGAAATAAATGAAATTTCTCATGTAACCTAATCATTTCTTTCTGAAATAGCTATAGATCCAAGCAAGGAGCAATCGAAGGTAATATATTTTGTTTGGTTATTGCGTTAACTTTCATCATCTTTCCTTGATTTTTTTTTTAATTAAAAAACCAGAGATTTAAAGGTTAGTACAGTCCATCTTGTTTTTGTTTTTAGTCAAAGTTTTTAACGGTGAGCTAAAGTTGGCCTGAGGCTGCAGATGTGTAGCCTCGTTGCCTGTATTTGAGGTACCATTCCAAGGAGATCTATCGCCCACTGACCCTCCCCTTAGCAAATGCCAAGCAACTTTCTCTCTAGGGCTCCAGGGACATCTGGTGAGTATTCATTAGCACCACCAGGATGCTCATGGTCTTCTCCAGAAACCAGGTGGTGGTGGTGCATATGCTAACTGGTGGCTAGAGAAAACCTAAGAGGAGCTCTTGGGCCTGTCGCTTCCCATTTGCCTTTCAGTTCAGTATTGAAAGCTAGAGAGCAGGCTGCAGTGTGTGAGCTGAGAGCAGCAGGCTCTCAAAGAGCACCTCTAAGCTCTTCCCTACACACTAGACTGGCTTTATACCCAACGCCATTATCCTATCTCCCAGCTCTTTCAAAGCTATTTGCACAAGTTTCTCCCATTGCTGCCTCTGGTAAGAGGCTGTTCCTTTTTGCATGAAGAGATTCTGACTCAGTTCCTCCAGGGCTTGACCTTTACTGAGCTTTTAGTTCATGCCACCTGGTTCCTGCATTTGACACAGCCTTATATAGTCTCGGAGCATCTCTCTGTTGGCTTCAGAACTGTGCTATACCTCCGTCACCTCCGTGTCTCCTCTCTCCGAAAGAATATAGGTTATGTTTCCTTAGCAGTTCAGTATAAGGGGCCGAGTTGCTGACTTGGTCTGGGTGTGTCTAAACTTATACCTTGACTGCCACGTGTTCAGGGCCACATGAACTGCTGAGCCTCTGTACCGGAGCTAGAGGGGGAAATGACGCAGCAGCCCCCTTCACCGTGCTAGGGCAGCCAGACAGGAAGAGCCAGGATGTAGCTGGGGGCATCGAGGAGAGCCACGAGGCTGCCGGTTTTAAGTCTGAGGCAGCCTCCAGAGAAGGCTCCAGATTTTGGTCTCCAGAGAAGGCACGTGTCCAGAGAATGGGGAGTGCCTGGCGCCATTTGGCTTTGAAGGCTCCTTGTGGAGAAGTGATAAACTCTGTGACAACAGAGGATCAAAATCAGCCTAAACGGCAAAGAGATTAAGGCCAGAACGGACCACTAGATAATCTAGCATGACCTCCCGTTTAGCACAGGCCACCAATCAACACCACCCAGCACCCGCACGCTAAACCCAGCCATCAAAATAAGACCAAACTATGACAGCCTGCGGGAAACGAGGCTATTATGTGGCACAAGCAGAGAACAAGAGGCACCGAGGCCCACCAGTGCTGACAGCCCCTGAAATGGAAGGGAAATGATTGAGATATACCTGGATAACCCTGGCAAGTGGCAGGTTGCCCACACTTTGCAGAGGAAAGCGAAACCCATGAAGGTCACTGACAATCTGACCTAGGGCAAAATTCCTTCCTGTCCCCACATGGGGTGATCGGTTAGACACTGAGCATGTGAGCAAGAACCAGCCAGCCAAGCGCCTGAGAGACAGAATTCGTGGTGCTACCTCAGAGCCTTGGCCCATCCCACCCAGTGTCCCATTTCTAGCCATGGCCATCCCTGATGTTTCAGAGGAAGGAGTTAAAATCCTTCTTAGAATACATTGGGGGGCAAAAATCCCTTCCTGACTCCTGCCATTGGCCAGAGAAATGGGACCTCAGCACCTATGACATCAGCTCACCTCCCCAGGTGGGTAAAAATGGATGAGGTAATGAGGTCATGTGATTACTCAGGCCAGGCCTGGGGTTATAAAGGAGGAAGGAACAGACTCCTGTGGGTAGTCCTTGGGGAAGGGAGTTTGAACAGGAGCCTATTACCCCAGCTGGCAGGGCTGAGCATGCCAGAAGCCTGGGGAACTGCAGCTGTCTGGAGAAAAGCAGCTGCAGGTGAATGATTTGGGGAGTAAAGAGACAGTGAATTGAACTCAGTTCTGGAGGGAAGGAGAGAGAGCGAGGAGCTTCAGTGGGAGCCAGATGCTGGAGCAGAGAAAAGGGAGCAGCCAAAGGCGGCAGACCACGACTTGCATCTTCCCCAGCTGCTCAGAGAGCATGAAGGAAAATCCCTGAGGGAGGAGGGGCTGGACCCAGCTGGAGTCTGGGCAGAGGAGATTTTATTTTTGAGTTTATTTGGACTCAAATAAAGTAGAACCCCGTAGGGGACTTCTGTCTCGCAGCTTTTGGACTGTGGAGAGTTTTTAAGAGGCCCCAGCAAAAAGGGAAACCGAGGCAGGGCATCATAGAGCCACCTCTGGCCACGAGGGGGTCTTCAGGAGGTGGTTGACCCTGTTACATCCTCATTATAGCTAAAGAAAAGATCCTCCTGGCGTTTACATTTTTAGGGCTAATTCTCACGGATAAAGTGCAAGCATTGTAAAAACTTTGAGAGATTTGATTAAAATGCCATTAAAAGACTTTAAAATGGCTCCATTGGCTAGCCTCAAATCCAAGAGCACATGTATACATTCCTGATGTAGATATACTAAACGACATGTGGAACATTATTCTCAGTAAACAGCAATTTATAAGTACTTTGCTAAACTATTCAACTGTCATTTGATAAAAGCATAACAGTTGCCAATGGATAAAATCCTTTAAGACTATATTTGGAAAGGGACATCAAGATAAAAATAATACTGTTAGAAAAGTTTCAGAGTAGCAGCCGGGTTAGTCTGTATTCGCAAAAAGAAAAGGAGGACTTGGGGCACCTTAGAGACTAGCCAATTTATTGGAGCATGAGCTTTCGTGAGCTACAGCTCACTTCATCGGATGCTGTAGCTCACAAAAGCTTATGCTCAAATAAATTTGTTAGTCTCTAAGATGCCACAAGTCCTCTTTTACTGTTAGAAAAGCAATCCCAGACTCAGCATTAAGGGGGTTTCACTGAGGTGAAATGCACATTACCTTATATATTTTGGTTTTTGGGCTGGTATTATTTTGAATAATGTATAAAGTGCCGTAGATTTACACTGAACTTTGCAAACTGAGTGAGCTCCCAGTTCAGCATAGCATAAAGCGGGTGCTTAACTTTAAAGTTAGACATGTGCCTTAATCACTTTGCTGGGTTGGGGCCTCAGACATGTTAGCTGCCTGAAGACTTTACAGTGTACAGGCAAGACAAGTAACGATCAGCCAAGATGACAATGAAAGTAAGGCTGGGATCAGAGAAATTATCAGTGAGGAGAGCAAGGCGAGGAAGGTTTCTTGAAAAGAATGGGGTTCAAGAAAGGATTGGAATGAGGAGAGAGAAATTTAGTACTATGGGTTTCCCCACACTCCAGTTAAGCACCTACTTGCTTGAAGAGCGTTTGGAAATCTCCAGCAGAGCAAGGTGATCTCACGCTGAGAGAAGAACAAACCCCTCCAGAATTTCACTGGCCTGGAAGAGCAGTTTTCGGGAAGCAGATGAGCGAATGATTAATCAGGAGACAGCCGAGACCCTTTCTAGGATCCTATAAAACACATTTTTTCCCTTGTGGCTGATTATGTGTAACATTAAGAGACTGGTGACATGGCACTGATATATATTTTCAAGTCTCGTTCTGCATTGTTTGAGCTTCAGTGAGGCAGTTGAGTCTTTGAAAACATAGAGCGGGAGGAGAGACTGGAAAGTCAACCACTGCTACAAAGAGAGGGATATTGCTTGAGTCTGAAGGAGAGGTCGGCCTTGGGCCTTGTGCATTTCTGGGGGTAGCTTGGCATAACTCCATTGAAATCAACAGAATTGTAACCCACTATGGCAGCAGCAAATTTGGTCCCTTGTTTTTATTAAACTGGAATAATATTTTTTTACTGCTTCTCGCGCTTGTTAGCCCTGGAGAGTCAGCACAGCTATGGGAGAGGTAGCTAGATTCTGTTCCTCCTTGTGCATTGTCAACCAAATATTGTACTTTACCAAGTTCAGATCAGTTGCACAAGAGATTGTAATGAGCAAGGCTTTAATAGTGAGTAACCATTGGAACAGTTTTCCCAGGGATGGGATAGATTCCCCATCACCTGGAGTCTGTAAATCAAGACTCATTGTCTTATTAAAAGTCATGCCGTAGTTCAGCCACAAGATCCATGCAGGAATTACGAGGTGAATTTCTATAGCCTCTGTTATGTGGGAGATCAAATTAGTTGATCATAGCGATCCCTTGTGGCAGGGAAGTTTATGACAAACCGACTGAAGATCGCAGAGATACACACATGTAGCTGAGGACAAAATTTGGCCATTAGAATAAGAAGCTAAATAATTAAGAAAAAAAAACCAAGACCAGAAAGTATTACTGTATTTATACGTCTGAATGAATGTTGCTCCTTGGACTTAGATTATTCCTGTCTTTGTGTAATTTTAATTCAGCAACATTACAGTTACACTAACATAATTTTTTAAAAATATATTTCATTAGAGAGTGAGCAAGTGAGAATGATGGAAAGACGAGAACTGTCCTGTGC
This sequence comes from Eretmochelys imbricata, assembly GCF_965152235.1. Classification (NCBI taxonomy): domain Eukaryota; kingdom Metazoa; phylum Chordata; order Testudines; family Cheloniidae; genus Eretmochelys; species Eretmochelys imbricata. The sequence continues at coordinate 5,969,941 of NC_135579.1, read as the reverse complement.
TTAATCATGCTGTCACAGGTCCAAGGTAAGTGCACCTGTATAGTGCTAGTCAGGCCTCCAGCCCTCACCTGTCTCTGGGCAGGGACCCATATCCTACTCCCTTCTGATTAGAAGTGTTAAGGCTGCATAGACCCCTGCTATACACTAATATCCCCAGCAAGCCAGCCCTTGTGCTTTGCTTTCTTTTCGAGGGCTAGGATAAGTGTATGCCAGCAATTTACAGGTTCATAGCTTCATAGATTCCATGGCCAGAAGGGAACACGGTGGTCAGGGAAAGTCCCTGGCAGGCCGGGCCGGTTTGTTTACCTGCCGCGTCCACAGGTTCGGCCGATCGCGGCTCCCACTGACCGCGGTTCGCCGCTCCAGGCCAATGGGGGCTGCGGGAAGCGGCGCGGGCTGAGGGATGTGCTGGCCGCCCTTCCCGCAGCCCCCATTGGTGTGGGAGGCACTATTGGCCGAACCTGCGGACCCGGCAGGTAAACAAACCAGCCCGGCCCGCCAGGGGCTTTCCTTGAACAAGTGGCGGCCCTAGTTTGAGAACCACTGATTTAGTCTGACCTTCTGTAGAGCACAGGCCAGAGAACTGCCCCAAAATAATTCTTAGAGCAGATCTTTTAGAAAAACATCCAATCTCCATTTAAAAATGATGGAAAATCCACCACAATCCTTGATAAATTGTTTCAGTTAATTTCATTCACTGTTAAAAATGTATGCCTTGTTTCCAGACTGAACTTGTCTAACTTGAAATAGACACACAGCTACCACACAGCTCTTTCTCAGCAAAGTACATTTATTCTTAGGGCAAAAGCATTACAGAGAAAATTATATATGTAAAAAACAATAAAAGGATTTAAATGCTCACTAAATACCCCAGGAATGCCCATTTTCCACATGTGGGGTGGGGGGTCTGGTAGGCCTACCTTTTTCATCCCTTCCCTCAAGGGTTGGGATTCCTCTAGGGCCAAAGGTCTTGTCTATTTGAGGAATCAAAAGGAAGACCCTGAATCTGTTTAAACTCTGCCTTTTGTATCTTGATCTCTGGAAACCCCAGTTTGCACCAATATAAGAAACCATACCAGGGACTAGTACCTCTTTGGAGTTGTTTACAGTTTTAAGGACTCTCCTTAGTTGCCCCCCCCACCCATACACATGGCTTTTACTTCTGGAGGAGCTGTGGTAACCCTCTCGCTTGGAGTAGAACACAATCATACATAATCCGTTCCTAAATTTAATACAATGGGCCCCAAAGGTACTGCATGGGGTTGAAATATCTGTCATGCATGCTGGTTACAGTTCACTGGAAAATGTTCATGCAAATGAAATTCTGATGAAAAATTGCAACAAATATTTTCAAAAGTGTTCACTGTTTTTGTTCCCGTTTTCCAACCAGCTGTGGAGCTCATGTTTAAATGGACCAGGTAGGCTCTGAAATTCACTTTTAGTTAAGGCAAATGGGATGTGGTAAGGGAGAGTTGCCACCTTTGATGGTGCATTTGGTCTAACTAAAGAAAGCACGCTGCAAGGCTGTGTGATCAGGGCAACAGTATCTCTCTTTACATTGTGAAGCCTGAAATGCACAGTGGGGTGAAAATAGGGAAATCATTTTTGTTAAAGAAAAGCTGAGAATTTTCAAAATATTTGGAATGCAGCAAAAATTGCAACCTCCCCATCCCCCCCCCAAATAATAATGACAAGATCCACAGTTGTTTTATGCCCATGATTTTCTCTGCTTGCTGGTGTTATTTCCTTTAGGAGAATTTTGCTGCGTGCCTTTCAGTGTGACATTTTCAGTCTTCCTTATGCAAATTGTCCTAGCCGCAGCTTTGGAACAGCAGCCCATGAGATTACAAGGGTGGGCAGAGAGGATGTGCAGTTATATCAAGATGGAGGGTTTAAAAAAAACCCTAAACACTTAGTAGATGCCTACTGATCATGCTCTGAAGATATTTACTATGAATGATAACATTTTTGCTTTAATTCCCCTTCCCTCCACAACTAAGCAAATGACCTTGGACTATGATGATGCCCAGTTCCAAGCCTTAGTCGTTTTGGCCGTAAAAATTTTTTTTTTTTATAAATGTGATTAAAATGTCTTTTGCAATGGGAAAAAGGGCCATTCTCCCGACCCCCGCCCTCACCTCCTTTACCCAAAACCATCTGAAATAATTTTGCTTTCCCCAGAAATTCACCTTTGGGCAAAAGCTGAATCTCAATCCCCGAGTGAAATATTTTAGAAGGCTGGAGCAAGCAAAAGCCATGGAGTTATAATGGAAATTGATTTTCATTATTGTGGGGGCCTGGCAGCCCCCTCCAGAATACAGGGAGAGAATAAACAGTAGTGTTGCTGTGTTGATATCTGAGCGATGGAAGGCACACGGCTGCATGGCAATCGCTGTATTATAGGCAGACTATACGGGTTTGCAGGAGCACAGGGCAGCATAAAGAAAGTTACTGCAATGGGAAAACATAGAAGTAAGCAGAAGATACTAATTTGTAGCACTAAAGCGTAGGATGCAATGGGAGACGTCATGGCCGCTATGCTGGCTTGCAGGCTGCACTGATTTATAGCAGAAAAGTGTAGCATACAGCAGGGGACCGTAGGGATGCAAATGATACTAATCTGCCAGAGTTGTTTGCATCTTATTTTTAAACATCCTGCGTAATCTCTTTTTCTCCCCCTCTGCATTTAGCAGAGCTAAATTCGCTGTAGCTATTCTCTGCTGAGGTTATTGAAACTCATTTTTCGAAAGCGCTGATGAAGCAGGGCCCTCTGCACTGCTGTCCTGGTATCTTTCAAGCGCCTTTCCCTGATTGCTTTTGTAAAACACCGACCTTAATAGGTTCAGACCCCAAGGAATGGATCGTGGGTACTGTCTCTGCTGAACGATGGCCCATCTGCTTGCGTGCATGGCAGGCCTAAACGACTTCATTACCAGGCGATTCTAACCAGAGTGCAGCGGCAGGGTCGAGAGAGTCGCTTTGCAGGGCCTACTGCTATATTGCTGTCCCATTTGTTCCCATAGCGAGTGCCAGGGTAACTGACGGGTGGGTCGTGCTCGTCCTGCTGTGATACTCTCTCATTAAGCTGCACATTCCCGGCAGCAGGCAACATTCACTCTGCATGCCAGCCTATTTCCAGCAGGGTTCGGGTGGGGACGGCTGCATCGTGCCACACCGGCATTGGGTCAGTTTAACATATTTAAATGTGAGGGGATCTGGAAGGTGGGAGGGAGTTGACCGGGGCCTATGAATGCTATCCACAGGGAAACTTCTTAAAGGCTAATGAGTGGCACGTTCAGGGAGCTTTCAAAATGTTAAGTCAGTTGTACCTTCAGTGTCTTTAAGATACAGAGATTCCATGAGAGGGGTTAAAGCTGCCAGGGGCACTAGACTGCTTCCGTGGACTATACGGATCCCCGCCCTGTAAAGACGCATGCCTGGTTTGTGTCTGATCTCTGTTCAAGTCCTTTGGGCCCACTCAAGATTGCCAATTTACCTCCCTCCCAGCCTCTGCGGCACCTCCTGCCACTCCAAGGCCTACTGCAGCTCAGGGAATGCACCTGGATTTTTGACTGACAGCATACTCAGCTAGTCCAGCGTTCAGTCCCCCCACAGCTTTGCCAGTGTGTCTGGGTCCCAGTATGCAGCGCCCCCTGGTGTTCTGGTCGTGAGGTCCCATTCCGTCACAGCTCTGCCAGCGCACCCCAGTCCCAATCAGCCGCACGCCCTGGCACTGCAGGCCCGGGCGCCCGTGCAGTTCTGCTGAGGCCTCTCAGCTCTCCCCTGCAGCAGTGTTTCGAGCACCTCCACCTGTCTTGCAAAGGCACCTCAATCATGAGAGCAGCTGGTCCTGCTATTTCAGTCCTGGTTCTGTTCTTGAAGGAGATTATCGAACTAATTGAGGTAGCGATTATGTAATGATGATGATGTATAGCATTTGCATGGTCCCGGTCCATGTTTAGAGTGCTGATCCATCATTAACTAATTAATTCTCACAACATGCCTCCATTTACACTTGTGGTAAACCCAGGACAAACAGCTACAAAAGGGGGGGGGTAGTAATTAGTCCCAGGGGATTAAAAGGCCCCTCCCTATCCACTGAGGAGAGATAACCAGGGGGCAATAAGATTCAGCTGGAAAAGGGGTTGGTAGGGAACCAATTAGGTTCAGCTGACTCCAACTGCTTGGGACCTTTTTAACCCCCCTCCCCCCATAGGAGGGAGAGAGTGAGGGGAGCAGGGAAGCTGCCAGTAGGCTGTTTGCAGTAAGATACTAGACCGTCCCAGTAGGGAGGCTGCCCTCGCTCCCCAGAAGGGAAGGAAAACAAGCACAAGGGACTGACTGACGAAAGGAGTAGCAGGACCCTGTGCCACCTATAAGGATTCGCCTTGCCCCAAACCTGAGTCTCCCAGGCTAAAAAGGACTGAGTGTACTGAGGAGAACAAGGTATTTTGCCACACACTATTATCTCCATTTGCGGTTAGAGAATTTACCCAAGGCCACATGGGTTGTCCAGACCGGAGGCAGGATGAGAACTCAGGCATGCATGCTTTCTACTCCTATGCCTCTAAGCTAGGTACTGTTCAACCCACTGAACTCCATAGGCTTTGTGTGGCCCAGCTAAAAATGGAACCCAGTCTCGAAGGCTAACGAATGAATCTATGACCTGACCGAGCCCTATAGATATTGCACACTTTAAAACCTTTGCTCATTCATTCACTGCTCCTCCCTCTCTTGCTCCTGCTTGAGATTATTTGAAAATAAAATATGCCAGAGATAAATCAAACCAGGTTCTGGATATAGTCCCTGACTACTGGCAGCTGGGGAAATTGATTAAGTTCTTTGTCAATTTGCTTTCAAGTGCAGCTAACCGCAGGTCCAGTGGGGGTGTTTTAGGCCTAATGAAATGTTCAGGGTGAAGAAAGGAGAAGGTCATCTCTGTGACTGAAGGGGGGGTGCATATCCTTCTCCTGGCACAGTGCAGGGAAAGCTGGTTGGCCTGATGCAGAAGATCCTGTGGGACACTCATCACCTCTCTGTCCCCTCACATAGTGCAATATCTGGGGAGCAAGGAGTTGTCCACCTAATGAGACATCAAACTAGGGCTTCGTCTAGGCCTTTTACAGGTGGTTCTGGAGGAGGTGAGAATCAGCGATCTCATAGCACCTTTCGGAGTATGGAGAGATTCACCCAGTTGGTGTGGTCAATAGTCCTTCCCCATAAACAGAAGGTGACAAGCCCAAACCCATGTGTCAGCTATTACTAAGCAACAGTGCCTTATGCATCTGCTTAGTACAGCCCTTTCACTCTTGTTACGAATTACACCTGGTAGGACACGCATACCTTAACACTCTCTGCGTTCAACTCATCACTCTGTACTGTGCTTTGGGACACCTCTAGGGGCTCTCAAAAATCAATTTCTACTTTACTCTTCCTGGTGTGGGTGTCTCTCTCAAAACTCCCCTATTCACTCTTTTGTACACACCATCTTCTGAGGGCCATTACCACTGTACACTTTCCCATAGCAACAGGGCTGCTCCTTGCCTCAGCTAGAAGGGGGGTACAAGAAAGCAAGGGTGGGGTACTCTGTTCCTCCCAGAGCCTCGTTGTATTGCTTCCAGCTTCAGATGGCCTAGGAAATCTAGGGATGATCTTTTGGCTTGTCAAAATTCTTGCCTCGCTCTGTTTTTACTATGGCTTGCTTCTGTGGCTGCCTCCAATGAACCTCTTTTATCTGCACTTGGTTTCCACCTAAGTTCCTTCATGGCTCAGCGGTTCCAGAGGTTTAAGTTCATGCTCCCTGGTTCTTGTATTTGACACAGCCTCATGTATCTGTGTAACATCCTTTCCCTCTTGAGGCTCTCCTGAATTGTGCATTACTCAGTCAGGTCACCTCTGAATCTTCCTTTATTCAAAGGATACTGGTTCCCTTTCTCGAGCCTGTGGTTGTAATTAAAGTCCCTGACTCCCCGAACCAGCCTGCTTGCTTCTCTGCTGCATTGTCTGCACCTCCACAGAAGACCTTTTTAGTCTGCTGACCAGAGTTCAACCGGTTTCTAAAAGTGGCTTTGCAGGATGTTTTATACATTGTGCGGAGCCTCTGAGATGCAGGCTGGCGATGGGCATTTTTCCTTCCCTGTTTCCTGGTTGTGGATGCACTATTTATTTCCAGACCCCAGTGGAGTCAGCAGAATGTCCAGTCACTCTCAACAGGAAGTGGGCCTCGCAACCCCCATTCTGCAAAGTTCTAGACAGAATATTTTTTACCTGGGGAGAGGGCTTCAAGTACAGATTTCTCCAGTGTCACCCATAGGTGCTGGAACTAGGGGTGCATTGGGGGTACTGCAGCACCCCCTGGCTTGAAGTGGTTTCCATTATATACATGGTTTACAGTTTGGGTCAATGGTTCTCCCCGCCCCCACTATCAAAATTGTTCCAGCCCCCGTGAAGCATCCCGAGGAAACCTGTGCCACTTTGCTCCTCTCCTTTTGGTGTGCCCAAACTGTCGGGGTTGCCTGGGGACAGGGTTTTACTGTCCTTTTGTGGCCTATATTTATTAGGGAAAAGGAAAGCAAAGGAACACTGGCCAAGACGCGCTATTGCTCACAAGGTGAGACAGCTACCAGAGCTGCATCTCATTTGAATGAAGCAGCACAGTAACCACACTGCAATTGCACTACGAGACAGCAACAAATCTGAACTAACGTCACACGTAAATTCTTGCATAGGGCTTGAACCCACCACTTTCTCACCCCCCCACGAGAATGCTACCGATAAAGGGCCTGATTCAGATCTATCTTACAACCCGCTTTAAACTGGTGTAACTTCATTGACTTCAGTGAAGTGACTTCTGATTTACGCCAGTGCAAATGAGTGGAGAATCAGCCTGTCCGACATTATTATGATGTTACAATAATGCCACAAAGATCCCAGTCAGAATCGGGGGCCCATTGTGTTAGGTGCTCTACAAACTCTGTGTGGACATGCTTCCTGACCTAAGAAGTTTAATCCATTAATTTCTTAGTCCTATTTTTTATTAAACATTGACTGTACACATTTAATAGAAGTGATTGAAAATCAGAATTTTCATTCTGTGGGAAATTCCAATTTTTTGATGTTTGTTTTTTGTCCCAAATCAGGATGAAATGTCAAAACATTGAGGTTTTTTTTATTTTTTAAAGTTTTGAAAAATGTGAAACCAGAAATGTCTCCATGATTCATTCTGGCTGAGTTTGACATTGAACAGCGGTGGCCTGAGCTATGCTGGTACCTCTTGGGAGTTGTGGTTCAGGAGTCTTCTGCCACCATTGTCCATGGCTGGACTACATCTAGCATGATGCATTGCAATCTCCCATGATGCATTGCAGTGGGTCAGCCAAAGGAGAGGGTGGTGCATCATGGAAGATGTAGTCCTGTCATAGGGCTCAACCCATTGGGGAGGATGGGGGCACAAGTCACCCGGACTACAGCTTCCATGAGGCTCCATGCAGCACAAATGAGACACAGATTAATGCAAAATAGATGTGAAATCAAAAGTGATCGAAACATTTCAGCAAAATCTCAGATTTATTGTGGAAAATTTCAATTGTCCAGTAACCACTTTATCTATTGGAAAACAAAACAACATTTAGATGGGAAAACTTCTGCCCAGCTCTAATATTTAAACCTAAAGAAACAAGATCAGCATTTGTTCATCTTACAAGCATGGTTTTTTTTCCTCTTCAAATTTTGCATGTTTCAGTCATACTTATTCTTTGATCAGTACTGGGGGTCTAAAGGTCCTTCATCTTTGTTTGTGTCCTTAGTATTTTATTGGCTGCCAAAGTAGCTCTGCTGACTGGCTTATATTTGGTGTTAGAGAAATCAAAAGGTTCTGATGTGTTACCCGAATTACAGTGTGACATGCTAGGGGTTATACTGGAACAGAGAACCAAGTTAAGGCTCTCCTTCACAGTCTCCCAGAACAGTATTATCATTGTATGCTCCCAGAGCATGTGTAACCTGTTTTTTTTTTATTCTTGGACCATTTCCAGCATCTATTTGTAGCAAAGAGACCTATTCTGTGACAGCGGGCTAGAGTCCAATATGCACGATGGATGAGTTTAAATGGAATTGCCTGTGTATGTAGGACCATTGTTCCATCACACACGCTTCTGAGACTAAAAATCCATCCTATGAGAGTTTCTTATCACGTGCACTAACTTATTAAAACATACATTTGTATCCTATGAGGTTCTAGTTTATAAATAGGTACTGTACTGCAGGAGGAGAGTTTCCTATTGAATTAATAATATAGACCAGGCTGAGTAGTCCCAAGTCAGGGTTTTAAATTTCTGGGATATTGTAACCCCATTTAACTTTTACATTGAATTGTCATCTCAATTTGGTCCTTTGGCATTATTGACCCCATGTATGAAGAAATCCCCGTAGGATTCTTTTAATCATTGACGTTCCCATCTGCACTCAACCCTGCTGCCTTTAGAATCGTTTTGCACAACCGGCAGCTTCTTGTGGGGTGAGAATCGGACAGTAAGGGTGTCACAGGTCAGGGTGTAGGAACGTTGTCAGGGCTGTGTGAGTGTTAGAACTGCAGGGCATCAGTAGAACTGCATAAGGGTCCCCTTCTGAAATGACTAAGGGTCCTGCAGGCCCTGGCTGGGGTGCATCGGTCTGACTGGAATGGGTTACCTAGGGAGGTGGTGGTATCTACATCTGTCAAGGTTCCTCCCCCACTCTGAATTCTAGGGTACAGATGTGGGGACCTGCATGAAAACCTCCTAAGCTTACTTTTACCAGCTTAGGTTAAAACTTTCCCAAGGTACAAATTAATTTTATCTTTTGTCCTTGGAATATCCACTGCCACCACCAAACTCTAACTGGGTTTACTGGGAAACGTAGTTTGGACACGTCTTTCCCCCCAAAATCCTTCCAACCCTTGCACCCCACTTCCTGGGAAAGGTTTGGTAAAAATGCTCACCAATTTGCATAGGTGACCACAGACCCAAACCCTTGGATCTGAGAACCATGAAAAAGCATTCAGTTTTCTTACAAGAAGACTTCTAATAGAAATAGAAGTAAATAGAGGTAAAGGAATCACCCCTGTAAAAATCAGGATGGTAGATACCTTACAGGGTAATTAGATTCAAAACATAGAGAATCCCTCTAGGCAAAACCTTAAGTTACAAAAAAGACACACAGACAGAAATAGTCATTCTATTCAGCACAGTTCTTTTCTCAGCCATTTAAAGAAATCATAATCTAACGTATGCCTAGCTAGATTACTCACTAAAAGTTCTAAGGCTCCATTCCTGTTCTATCCCCGGCAAAAGCAGCATACCAACAGACACACAGACCCTTTGTTTCTCTCCCTCCTCCCAGCTTTTGAAAGCATCTTGTCTCCTCATTGGTCGTTTTGGTCAGGTGCCAGCGAGGTTACCTTTAGCTTCTTAACCCTTTACAGGTGAGAGGATTTTTCCTCTGGCCAGGAGGGATTTTAAAGGGGTTTACCCTTCCCTTTATATTTATGACAACATCCTTCGAGGTTTTTAAGGTCAGGCTTGACAAAGCCCTGGCTGGGATGATTTAGTGGGTGCTGGTCCTGCTTTGAGCAGGGGGTTGGATTAGATGACTTCCTGAGGTCTCTTCCAACCCTAATCTTCTATGACTCAACTTCTTCCCAACTTGAGCTAGTTTCTCAAAGTAAAATCTGAGTGGCAACTGTGGCCTAACCCACCAGTCCCTTCTGCCAGCATTCTCTTTTGCTGTGCAACAGCTATGAAACTAACGGCTCAACCTCCTTTCTGCCGATGAGAGCCTGAATGCTCCCAGCCCCACGCAGTGCACATATCAGGCTTGTACTGTCCCTCAAGCTGAACACCACCAGCAGATGTTTCTCTGCAATGCAGGGTTAATAGTAGGCAGACTAAGCCCTGAAAATCCCCTGGCAGTTCCTAGAGAATAAGATTTAGATCCTTGTATAAAGTCGACTTTCATTAAACAGGCTGATATCCAGTGACGCGCTGGAGTGTGCAGTTAGCTGAATTTGTGAAACTTTCAGGTGGGTAATTGGAGGGACACAGTTCTCTGTCAGAGTAAAAACCATGCCAGTGCCCCAAGGGAGGATGATTCTTCATTTCAGATGCAGAAAAAATAATCCCTACATATTCAGATCCGTGTACGTAGTGATGGGGATGGGTTAGCAGTGTGATTTCCATCGGGTTCAAGGGAAAATCCCTGAACAATTCTGAAAACAGACTCCTAAATGACCGGCAGAGAGGATCTGAGTCCTTTAAAGACTGCAGACATAGACACGTGTGAATACACACACAGCATATGGGCCTAACCCATCACTCACTGAAATCAATGGAAAACCTCTCATTTACATCCAACGGCGTGGCTCAGTCCTGGGTTACAACCACGGAGTGAGCACTACAGCCAAGAGCAGGATGCTTCCTCACTCCTGGGCTGGCTGTGTCCCTTGGTGCAACTTGGAGCAGCCTAAAGGCTGCTGTAACCTCTGCCAGTAGAACTAGCCAATCAGGATGGCAGCTGGGGTAGGGAAGCCCAGCCCTTTCCTGTGGCCATGCCTGCTATGCTGGCAACAGTGGGTTGTGGCATGCCAGCTGCTGGGCTGGTTCTATGCCAACAGAAGAACCCCTACGGCCAGGATCTTCCCGCGGAGCTGTGCTGGGTGGCAACCCTGCACCAGAAGATCTCAGCAACAGTGTATCCTCAGAAGCAGCTTGGGTCAAACCAGGAAGGAGCTTAGCCTTCCCCAGAACTGGAGCCCAAATGCAGCCAAAGACAGTCTGAGGTCTGAAAAAGTTTGCTTAAAGGGTTATGGCACGTCTTCCTGCACTGTCTGGTTCTGGCTGGGCCCAGAAAGGGAAGAGGGGGAAAAATGTTCTTGAGGGGTTTGCAACCTGGAGAGAAGCTCAAAATCCTGGAAATCTGGCGACGACAGAATCTTTTCTCTTGAGATTGCCAGCCCAGCTTTACAGGATCAAGAGGTTCCCATAGTTTAGGCCCTGATCCTCCAAAGTGCTTAAGCTCCTGCTTGACCCTGACGCATTTGAGTAGTCCCATTGAAGTCAACAGGGCTACCACGTGCTTACAGTAAAGCATATGCTTAGGTGGTTTGCTGAATCCAGGCCTCAGAGAATCCTACAAACTTCTGGATGCCTATCTGGACTTCGGACCTCCTCCTGGCCAGTGTTGAGTGGCACTAAATACCTTGTAAGAGTAGCTTAGCAACTGTCAGGATTGGACCCTCTCTGCCTTCCCCAACCCTTTCTGGAAATTACCAGTTCCCTACATTAGCAGTGGAAGCTTCGTGCTTTCCAGAGGAATATTTTAAACAGCTCCAGCTGGATTTTCCCTGGATTCCCCTTTGGTTTTCTTCTTTCTGCTAAAAATGGTGATACTGAGTTGATGCTCCCTTGCTTTATTAGACCAAAGTCTAGTTAAAATTTACTAGGAAAACCTCATTGGTTTGCAATGGAAGTGCTTTCATAACCTAAGGATTGGCCTATATGGATTGCAGTGCTTACTCACTTGAGGGTTTTGGAAGGCAGTGCCTTCCAGCAGGGTCTCAATGAAATGAATTGCCTCTCCCAGTGTAGTCCTGTCTTGTGAGCTGAGATCACTGGATGCCCAGTTACGGTGTGGGCATTCCATGGAGATACAGTATCTGCGGGGAAACGGATGCTTTTGTTTGGAAAGCAAAAGAAGAGGAGGCAGTAATTAAAGGGGGTTAAAATTATTAAAACGTTAATGATTCCAGTTAAACAGAGACTCACAGATAGTGACATCCCCAGGTGACCTCTTGGTCAAGTTTACTCTCTGGCCAACGGAAAGTGCCAAAATACACCAGCCTTTGTTTGGTTTTTAACATACAGAGAAAGAAGCAATGGAAAGGGCTGTGAGTAATTCACAGCCCATGGAAGTCCGTGGGAGCCTTTTCATGGATTTGATGGGCTTTGAATTAGACCGTTGGAGCAGGAGGGAAGTTATTGGTTCCAATATGCCAATGGATGGCCGTGAGTAGTGACTGAAGATCATTAACGACTGGTGGTGGCCACATCACCATCACAGTTGGCTCCCTTGTTAATAGCTTGAGCAGGCATGCCCAAGGATTGACAGGGCCCATTCCCTTCTCTTCCCTAGCAATGGCTCCTCTGGGTGCAAAGTTGAGGGAAACTTGATGGAACGGCATATGGCACAGCTTGTGTTGCTTTCTCCGTGCTTGTTCTACAGAATAATAGATCGCGCTGCTCCCAGAGCAACAGGACGCTGAGCCTGACTGGAGCTTTCAGGCTACTGCCGTGTTGCCAGCTCTTGAAATTCAATCACAAGCCTCGCAATTGGGGATGTATTTCTTAAATGAGAAACGCAGCTTCCACATACAAAGAAGCAACTTTCTAGCCCTCATGGTTGCAGAGAAAACTTGAACGTGTGAAGCCAGTATGATCTAAAGGCTCAGAACCCAGAAGGCAAATAAAAAGAACCCAACATTCATGATTTAAAAAAAAAGAAAAGTAGAAAGGACAGCTCATGATTTTTGGGAGCCTGATTTGTGATTTTTGAACACGGGAGGGGGGCAGCTCTGCAATCACATACCAATAATAACATGCTGTTGCTAGCATCACATTCACCTCTCAGCATGGTTTCACTGTTGCTGGATATTTCCCCCTGGTTTACAGCTGAGACAGGAAGCAGATGATTTCCTGAGTTAGCGAGACTCTTTGGGAACAAGCTCTTTTGGCAAAGATATAAGCCCCCTTCCTCCTCCCCCCCCCACTCCCTTACTCATATTTCATCTAATGAAACAGGTACTTTAGCTTCTTCTGAAAAGACATTTATCATTTCTTCATCTTTGATGGTGGAGTTTCCCCCGCTCTTGCTCTCTCATTTTAGCTTGCCTGAGGGGGCCATGCTACCCTTTATTAGCTGACACGTCAGTTCTGCAGCTGGAAATGACACAAATGGAATGTGGCTGTAACTTATTTACAGAAATATTGTTCTCCTGGTGCAGCCATATCTTCAAATAATCAAGCAAAAGGAATAAAAATGTCATAGATGGGTGCCAGAGGAGCCGGCGAAAAAACAGACAGCGAGAAGCAGTGACAGAAAGAGGGAAGGGGGAAAAAGAGGAGAGCGAGATGGAGGAAAAAAGTGAAGAAGGAAGAGGAGATGTGGAGGGTGGGGAGTGAGGGGAAGAGAATATATAATATCGCTCCTGTGTCTAAAAGGGAAATCGATGGTGAACCTAAAAGTGTAATGACTGTCCTCTGTGCCCATTTACTTGTTAAGGTCTCTGGGCCTGATTCTCCCTTCACCTACCCTGGTGTTCTTCAGGGGGAAAGCCCTTGAAGTCAATGGTGTTACCCAAGGTGTGAGTCATAGGAAGCTCAGGCCCTCTGTCCCTCTGTTCAGTTTCTCAAATCTAATGGACTCCGAATGCTTAGTGCTTCTCACTCCCCATGGGCCTGGGTTGTCCCCTCTATGGGCATATCCACAGCATGAGGTTCAAGGGGTGTGTAAAAAATCTCCTTCAGGATCCTTTGCAGAGTTGCTCTGTCTGGGATGAGGGTTGTCCCCAACCAAAACGGCTCGTGAGGCCTGCTCTTCACCCTGGCAGACCAATCCACTCCCCATCTCTGATCTCTGGCAATGTGGCTCAAACCTGGGGTTGGGTGCAGGACCCAAGCCATATTATCTCTTCTGCGTAAGCTTCATGGGGCTGGAGGAGGGATAATGTGTGGGGTCTCAGCCTGCCCCGGCACTGCCCCATCTCCCTGCTCAGAACTTGGACCTGTCAAATACCCTTGGGAGGAGGCTGGGATAGTACTTTAGGGGCAGCTGACCCTAGCGCGTCCATGTGGGAGATCATATGTGGAGGGTCCCTTCTCCATGCATAGCTATAGGGGATGACCAGTCGATGAATTGCTCGCTTTCGAACCCATCCTACCACTGCAGGGGTCAGGAAAGACTCCTTGAGAACAGTCCTATTCATGATCCAAGAACAATGGGCTGATTCACATCTCCTCACAACCCCAGGGACTACAATGTGGGTTGCCTGAGGGTGCAGGCCAGGCCAAGATCTGGCCCAAAGTTCCCCATGGCAGCTCTTTCCAGTTGAACCCCCCCCCCAACCCCCCGTCGTATTCCAGAGTACGTAGGGGGCCTTGAATTCCAAGGTTTACTTTGGTTTGGAAACAATGGGCCTGATTTGGACTGTGTAGAGATGCACTGGCAAAGCTGTGGAGGAAGGACCTTGCCCAGAACCTGCCTGTAGCATCCCTTGAACTAACTGATGCTGTGAGCCCAGCCTGCCTCTCAGGAGCACTAAAATGCACCCATGAAATACTAATAAAAAGTCAAATACCCCGTTGATCTGTTACCCCCTCACAGGCTCCACAAGCGCTAAGCCTGTAGCTCTGTCCCTTTGCCAAGGAAAAGACATCTTGCTGTGACGCTGCAGGAGGGAGACATTAGCATTTGGGAAAGTTCTGCAAGGAGCATTTTCGGTTCTCCATTTCTCCCCTCCTCCAGCAGCCTCTAAGCCTGAGACAATGGTGATAACAGAACGATAATGGCGAGAAGGGAATGAGAGAATAGGTGTTGGGTGGAAGCCTTGTAGGGTGTCAAACAACAAACATTTGTTTAACTGCAGCCTCTGTGGTTATGTCTGTGTGTTACTGATGCCTGCTTTACCCATCCCGTGTTTGTTTTCATGGTGTGTCTGTTGCACCCAATAGTCATTAGGCAACAAGATGTTACTACTGTCTGCGAAGCTACAGGAAAAAGCCTCCCCAACCCACCCCTCTTTTTCTCTTTGTGGCTTTTCCCTCTAACCTTTTTTTGCTTTGTTTTGTTTTCTCCATCTCACTTTCTTTTGCCCCTGGCTCCTTTACTTCCCAGCATGGTTCAAAGGAGAAACAATTCAAAAGGGGGCAACATTCTTTGCTTTCTTGGCTTTAGGAATTTCTTCTATATGTTAAAGCAATTAATTCCAAAAAACAAAAACAAAAAACAACCAAAACCACACTGTGTCGGCACGAGGATAGCACCCAGTGGAGCAGGCCTAGGGAACAGTTCTAATCGGAGTCTTCCATGGACTCACTACTTCGAAGGGGTTAAACCCATTAAGATGTTTGGGCAGGAACTATCAGAATTTTATCAGAAACCTGATAAAACAGAGACCTTGTGTGTTGTTTCATTGGCTAGCTTACTACGTAGCCATAAATCCCTACCTGCTGCCAGGTTTAATTTGCATATGCCTCAGTGTAATTTAACAAAGTGCTTACCACTGTATTATTTGGAGTTTCTTTATGTTCTTTTTTTAGAAATGATGTTAAATGTGTTATGTAACTGGGTATTATGAGGAAAGGTGTATGAATTTATGAGGGTTATTCCCTGAGGAAAGTGGATCACTGTGAGCTGATAGACAGTGGGCTCAGAATTAGGAGCAAAGCCTAATGTAGACAGAGTGAGAGTAGGGATCCATTCTAGAACATAAGAATGGCCATACTGGATCAGACCAAAGGTCCATCTAGCCTAGTGTCCTGTCTTCTGACAGTGGCCAATGCCAGGTGCCCCATAACATTTTTTTCCTTGTGCTCATCAGTCAGACAGGAATTGAACGAGAGTCTCCCATATCCTGGGAGAGCTGCCTAGCCACTAGGCTACAAGGGAGTCTGTCTTTTCTCCATCTGAGGGCCTTATTTTGCTCTGGTGGGAAAAGCTTCATGCCTGATTCCTGGGGTATGAGAAAGTACCGTGAGGGTTTAAGATCACCTGTTTGAGAGGTGAGGTAAGTTTCCTGAGGTGGAATGGAACCAAGCCAGTCAGGTAGCAGACTGGGCTAAAGCTGATCTGGTGGAGTGGTGGCAGTGGACTTGGCTGGCCCTGTAAACTGTGGCAGCTGTGGTCACCCAGTGGCAGACCAGTGAGGACCACCATTGGTGGAAGGAGCAATCCTCAACAGACACTGTGCAGTGGACAAACTGAGGGCAGCCCCATGCGCTCACTTGCCTACAGCATGGACAGACTTTGAAATTGTGAGTAAACAGTTTTTTGGGGAGCGGTAGTGGCCAAAAAAGTTGCCCAGGAATCAAATGGGGCCTATGAAGTCGATCAAATGGGGGCTACTATTGTGTTACAGATTCCCACTGAATGTGTGCTGCATAAGAGGGGGAAGGTGATCAGGGTTTTGCTTTTACATCCTAGAAACTGGGAGTGAGGGAAGTCCTAAGATGGGACTTAAAACCAGATTGCTTGCTTATTTAGAAAAGAATGCACAGCTGAAACTCTAGTCATAATGGTCCTGGTCCTTTCTACTGCTGCAAACACCAGCTAAAAAGTTTCTCTCTATATATACACGTATGTTCCCCCCCACACACATAATGTATCTGCTACTGATTGCAGATAAGAATTTTATTCATACTGCAACCTTTCCCTCTTCCTCCACCAAAGCACTTTCAGTGCTGTACATCATAAAAAAAGCATTAAAATAAAATACTACCTCCTAAAATCTTTGATGAACAGAACCGACAGTTGGAACAAGAGGGCTTTGAGAAACTCATAGGAATGGACTGAGATGGATTTCAGTGGGGAGATTTCAATCTGTTTCACACTTTGTGATCCACTATGGAAAACTGACTGCCGATAAGTGGTATGATGATGGGATCCTTAAAGAGCAAAGGGTGTTTGCACTAGAACTGACAGAAACTTTCAGTTCAAAAGTTTGTTCAATAAGAAACAGGGTTTTTTTTTTGATTAAATAGATATTTTGGTGGGAAATATCAGTTTCAACATTTTGGGGGTCAAACCCCCAAGAACTTCACATATGGAAAATTTCAGCTGAAAACTGGAAAAGTTCAAAGAATTTTTTTGACAAACTGAAAAAACATGTATTGATTTTTTTTTTTTTTTTTGCGGGGGGATCACCCCTCTGCCCCAACCAATTCTAGTCTGAACCCAGATGCCAGTCAGGCCCAGTTCAAGGAAGAGGCCAGCCTGTGCTGTAAAACTCTTACAGGCAGCCAGTGCAGAAGGACAGAAGGTGGTTATAGTGTGAACATGGCAGCCCAAACCTGTGAACACAGCTGCTGTTGCATTCAGAGCAAGTTGTGATTGATGGAGAAGCCCTGTAAAGTGGGGAATTGCAGTGATATGTAGTCTCTTGGTCACGAGGGCATGCATCAGTGTGGCAGATATAGGGCATTCAAGGAATTTCTTTACATGGGTGACGTGGATTATTTTTCTTTTGGTTTTTATTTCCTTTTATTTAGTTTTATAGAATGACATAGTGCTTTGAATTGAAGTCACTCCCAGGACGGGGACAGCACCACAAACTTCTCCCAAGCTGTCCCACCTGATGTGTTGAGGAGAGCTGTCTGTAGAGCTGAAAGGTAATTTGGTCTCCATGGAGATTCAGACTTTAGCATCTGCTGACAATGCCAAAAAGGGGGACAGTTATAATCACGGTGTTTATGATGTGGACACCAGTCTCTATGCTAGCTGTGTGTCCCATTGTCTTTTCTTATTTAGGTCCAAATTCAGCCCCCATTTATACCCTTCCTGCTATGCCCCAGCTTGTTCTGAACTGATTAAAATCCTGCCCTTTAGTCCCCAAAGCCTGTCATTGCCCTGTTGATATTTTCAGGCAACCAAAGGCATCTTCTAACACCCAAAACCCCTCAGTAGGGGAGTGTGGGTGCTGGTGGGTTGGGCTCCCACCCATGGTGTTAGCCAGTGCTAGTTCATTGTGCAGTCATGAAGCGATGTTAGGGAATATGCTGACTTTGTATTTAACAGATAGTGGGATAATGGTTCTGTGTGACTTATTAGATACAGAACACGGATCCAGGGCTTCCGCATTTAGTTTAATAGAAATTCTGAAACATTTATTACTTGAGACACACTTTGGTAACAAACAAGGAAGGAAACAAGAGGATGGGGAACGGAGGAGATTCAGAAACTCCAAAGACCTGTGAACGCTAGGAGTGTCTGGTTTTGCATGCTGTCCCTTCCTATAAAGAGAGCGGTTGTCAGGTGAAATAGCTGACTCAATGCACCTTTTGTATGCATTGCAATCAGGTGGCAAAAAGCTTTCCAGGTTCTAAACAACTAATTAATTTTTAAATCCATCGCCCTCTCATTAACCAATTAATGACAGAGCAACAACTGCTTCTGTAGGATCAAGTCCTGAAGTCCTAACTTCCTAACTCAGCCAATACTCCCAAACTGTCTCTCTGTCAATAGGCGCTTAGCAGTAATATTAGTGTAGGATTAAACAGAGTTCTGTCCAAGAGGCAGGATGCTCTAGTGGCTAGGGTACTAAACTAGCACGCAGGAGACTTGGGTTCTGTTCCTGGCGAGTCACTTCCTCTTTCTGTTTTTCCATCCATCCTTTCCTTGTCACATATCGGAGTTTAAACTCTTTGGGGCAGGGATTCTCTCCCCCTCTGGCAAACAAACTGTCTAGTAGAATGGGACTCTGATCTCAGCTGGAGCCTGAAGGTGCTTCTGCAGTACAAATAATAATCTCGGATCCGTCTGTAGCATCTCCTGGTGTGTTATATCTAAATGTAAGGCCTAATCCTGCTAATTCAAACTTTTACAAGCAGGCCACTGACATCACTGGGTTTACACAGATGAGAAAAGACAACTCATTTGAGAATAGCCTTGCAAACTGAGGTCTTTGGTATGTAAGAATCTGTCAGCCAGGACTGTACCCATTATTTATCTCTCCAGCAGCATGCAGAATTTGAGGGATTAATAAATAATAATAACCAGCCAGGGAGCAGAAACTGGGCTAATAAAACCTATTTCCTGAGCTGCGCTGATATCCTTGATGATTTTGACCGTGTTACTGCTGCAAAAACAAGGAGCTATGTTAATTTCTGCTCAGTTGTACAAACTTTGGGGTGGGGGGGTGGAGTGAAATCCGTATTTGTCAAATAGACAAAGGACAAAATCAGTAGGGGAAAAATTGTGTGTTTGAGTTTCTCAGGAAAAATGAGAAGAAAGTAAAAACAAAATTATGAAAACTACTTGACAGTGTTTCTTTTGAAAATTAATTCACTGCTCTAGGTTCCAAGAGTCCTTGCAGTTCAATTTGCTCAGTGGCAATTGCCAATAAAGGGGTTTTTAGTTGTTAAGATGCAAAGATTGTTATATATTTCCATACCCTACTGTAACCAAATACTTTCAATGTGAATTATTCTTTTTTCCCTATGGAAAAATTCCATAGAATTTAATAGAGAACAGTCTCTTTTCTGCAGCATTTTTAAACCCATGTCTAGATTGCTATAGCAAAGATATAATTCCCTAAAATTCTACCAGTTGGCTTAAATATGCTACAGAAAGGAAAGACTTCTATATAGGGAAACAAGGTGGGTGAGGTAATGTCTTTTATTGGACCAACTTCAGTTGGGGAAAGAGACAAGCTTTCGAGCTACACAGAGCTCATCTTCACCTGAGTGTGGCTGGAAAGTTTGTCTTTTTCACCAACAGAAGTCGGTCCACTCAAAGATATTACCTCACCCACCTTGTGTCTCTAATATCCCGGGGTCAGCATGGCTATAACAACACTGCAAACAGAATGTTATAGCGGTTTTTAGAGTAGTTTTTATGGAACTCTGTCAAGGGCCTGATCCTGCAATTGGATCCAAGTGGATGGACCCTCTGGGGGACTCAGTGCAGGTGGTCCATCTCTGTAGTATGGGAGTCTAGATGTCCACAGAATTCTTTCTACTGGTGCCACCCATATTAAATTCCACAGGCCTTTCCTATAAGAGTTAAATTAAGGGAAGCAATCACATAAACAACAGTAAGGTCTTTAGGAGAGAACACCATGTGTCTTCCCTTTATTAACTCTGCTGGACAAAATGGTAGCTCCTAGAAATTTAAAGGTGCTGTGAACAGAAAAGCAAAGTCATAGTCAAAGTCTCTGCACCGGGGAGGCATTTGAAAAGATGTGGTGATGAAGCAGGGGTGCAACCAGAATTTTGCTAAGGAGGGGGCCCAGGTGACCGGCCTGGCTGCCCCAGGTTTCCTGCAGCATGTTGATTAACCATATGCTCATTGGTAATTGAATCTTGGTGAGAATATTCACCCCATCTCCAGTGGGGAAGGCAAATTGTCAGCTGATTGACGGCGGGGAGGGGGGAATGAAAATAAATGTTGAGCTGTTCCCCATGAATATGTCATGTTCAGCCGCGTTTCAAATCCCTAAACCGGTTGATTTTAGTGATGGTTTGAGTTCCCCTCCTGTGTGGCTGTGTGATGGATTTAGTTTGTACTCAGAGAGAATGCAGCATCCAGTCACTGCAGAGCAGATTCAATATCTCTGACCTCAACGGAGCCAAGCAACGAGAGGGGAAATGGGGAGAGAAGCAACAGAATCTAGCATATGGCTTTGGGCACCATGGAATGTTGAAGGAGTTCCTGATTTCTTCCTTACCCTCTGGGGTACCCTCCCCTGCCCCCATTCAAAGAAATAATTTACTAAGCTTCACAAAAGAATTGGACCCAAGGATCTGAGTAAGGATGGCAACTGCCATTAATAAGGGCTCTCCATCGTGCCGCAGCCAATAAACTGGTTGGGGTCAAGGACAAATGTTACCCCATGGTATAATACTGTACAATGAAATAAATTACGTGAGGGTTTATGACTTTGTATGAAAAATCCTGCACTGACCAGTGTCAGAGGCAGGATACCAGACTAGATTGGCCGGTGGTCTGCTCTCGTATCTAATTAATCGATGCTAGGTATTTATAAGGCACACGTCACCATAGTATCGAAAATGACACTTGTTATGTTTTGAAAAGGGCTTAAATTCAGCCAGAGCGGAGCGCCAGTAAAGATTTTCAAACCCACCAGGCAGAAACCCGAAACTTCAGCTCCTCCTGTGGGGCTGAAGTCCTGGAGGTCTGGGAAATACTCTGTGAAAATTTAAACCCTGGCAAGCATCCTTCCTCCTCAAATAAATAAGTAAATAAAATAAGTGCATCTGGACATAAAATACCCATCAGTGGAGAACAAATCCCAGACTTGCTTTATTTATTTTAACACAATCTGCTTCATAAACTAAGTTAACAGAACAAAACAAACAAACAAGAACCAGGCTCCATCCTGGGAGTTATTCATATGTGAGAATACCCTTTGACAGGAGCATTCTCAAGTCCCCGCCTTTTGTTAAAGTTAGAGTTCTTGAAGAAAATCTTCCCCATGTTAGACACTAAAAAAAGTTTGGTCCTAAAGTCAACTCCTTCAACCCCGAGTAATTTAAATGAAAGCAGATGGCATGTATAAAATTCTCTTAACAGGGATGCTGAATTTGCCACACTAGATCAAACCATAGGTCCATCAAGCCCACATCGCTCCAGAGATATAGATAATCATGACAATTCAACTTTGATTTTCTCCCAAGGAGCTGAGCAGCAAGGTAAAAAATAAGTGTTGATACGCCATATAGTAAGTCAATTTTGACTTCCGATGTGGTCTGTGCACACAGATCTTCTCTTAAAAGATAAGTGCAAAATTTCTCTGGACAAATTATTTTGCCGATGAAGAGAAATTTTACTCTTCCCCACCTTGAGCTCACAGGCCAGGAAAAAAAATAATTTTGGGGGGGATTAAATGAGTACTGAAAAGTCACATTTTTTTGTATACAAATACTAGCAACAGGGACATTGTTCATTTGGCTGCATATCTCTATATGCTGCCTATGGTGTGCAGATGGAGAAGTAATGGTGGCGTCTGTTTCAGTAGAAGAGATGGAGGCAAGGCTAGAGTGCGCTGCACTTCAGCTATTCTCCGTGTCCCATGACCCCCAGGGGTGTTGGGAAGCAGAGCATGAGATAGAGCCGCCTCAGGGCTGCTCTAACTTACCCCGCAGACTGGAGAGGCCCCTGCACAATCCTAGAATGCACTGAGTACAATACAGACTTCCCCATCCACTCTGTTCCCATGCTGAGTGCAGGACTTGAGGCCATCATTTCTTCAGAGGTTCTCTTCTGTGGGCCTGCTCCCATGGACAGCTGTGTGCCCATAAAGCACCGCTGACTCCGGTGTCTTTTGGGTTTTGTGGTATTTACAGATGCCTGACTTGGGAATGTTCATTGGAGGGGAGGAATAAGACTAGTAGACCTCTTTGAAGAAATGTGTCTTCAGGAAAGACTTCTTGAGGAGAAAAACGTGGGGTCACATCATATGAGGTAAAGGGAGGGTATTCCAGATGCTCCCACAGGGGTTGCACGGAAGAAGATCCAAAGATGGAATGGAACAAAGAGAGGACTAGAACCTAGATCATCTTATTCCCAGGCCTGTGCTTTACACCATTTGGCCGAAGCACCATGTGTCCTTGGCTTGACTGGCCAAGCAGTGCAAAGTCTTGGCCAAAGATTTTGACACGGTGGGACAAGAACAGCAGGCTGCACTCTTTGGTTCTTTGCCCCTTCATTTACATCCTTCTTATGGGACTCTGCTGTGCTTCCAGAAGCAGAGATGTTTTCTGATCCTTAGTGGTCGGTTTTGCCTTGAATCGTGACTGACGGTCCTTTTAAACTTAGCTACTGGAACTGCAGCTGGTCTCAGCTGCTGCTATCATTCTTAAGGGCTTATTGCTGCATTCCCTACTCAGGTCAAAATCCCACTGAAGTCATTGGAAGTATCTAAACCTTTCCTGAACCTTATTACATTTTCTCTGTTGATAACATTTACAGGCAGATAAGACAGTACAGAGAGGACCACCTCCTTTTAGCCGTACCCTGGCGCCTCATTAAATATATGCTAAGGAGTGTGGAGACAGAGTTACTCCACTTCTCCCCTCTTGCATATTCTCCCTTCTGGCCTGTCAATGCCTGTCTCATTTCAGGAATCTCAGTGCATCACCTTGGTGCTAAATTCAGTTTTTCTTTTTGAAAATTCCCGTTCATTTCATGGTCAAATAAAACCCAGTCCTCCTTGTGCAGCAGACCTCTTCAGAACCTGGCATGAGATGAAGAAACCACACAGATAATTTATGGGAAATCCATAATTGAATCTTGGCTGCTCTCATAAATCATATCGCCCTGTTATCAAACAGCAGTGAGTAGCGTAACATATTCAAAAAGCCATATAATTGATGGCTTCTCAGCAACAGCCCGACATGCTTGGCCAGTGATTTCATATGGGCTCTTTCCCTCCTCCCAAAACTATCTTTTAAAGATTCCGCTGAGGAAGGCTGAGCTCCCTGATGTCCAAGTGGAGCTATAAGCAAAATGGACAAAATCATTTAACAAATAATGCTGATAAAAAAGGAGAACACTGTCCAAACTGACGTATAAGCTGCAGAACCTTCACACTGCAGATGAAGGGGACTTGGGAAAACAGCAGCTGGGGAAGTACGTGTTTGTTTTTCAACATTACTACCGCTTGTGAAAATGAGTAGAGTGAGGCATAGTCCCAGTCAGGTTTTGTATAAACTCCCAGCCCTTCAACCAACCGATGCACCACAATCTGGACCAACAACCTGGCTGCTGATCCCATCCTTAACTTCACTCCCAACCTCCCATGGTCCTCAGCAAAGGCTGAGCATAATCCTGCCTCGTACAATGAGGACAAACGTGAGTGAAGTCCATTAAACTCATTTCCCTTGTGACCTAATGAGGATTTGAACCCAGGAAAGGCATTTTTCTACACTGCTTCCCGTCCTTTTATCCCAATGATTTCAAGGACGATTCTTGCCAACAGCCCGGGTTGTTTCAATAAGCTGCATTGCATCAGCCACTTCCTTTTGACCTAACACGTCAAAATCTGCATTGTGGCAGCATGTGCAAGGGGGCACTGTTCTGTGCATGTCATGCACAACTCTTATTGATGTGACTGCATGAAACACAAGCTCATTTGTGCCCTGGATTTCCTGCCTTGCAGGCCCAGTATTTCTATGTATTGCAAAACATGAAGGCTTTTGAAAAAATCTTCCCCTATGGACTGTGAAGATCAAGAGCGTAGAGAGGTTAAAACAGGGAGATGAGCGGGATTTGCAAATGGAAATGAGAAGCTCATCCTTTTGCAGTGTGTTAAGCTTAAATGGAATCTCTGCGGAGTCCCATCAATAGCAGAGGAGACCGAGGGAAATTCTTTGGAGGCTATATCATTTAAGCTGTTGAAGTGAGTTTTTTCCCTGCAGGTATATATTGCTATAGGACGTAAATGAATCCAGAATATGCAAAAAGCTTTGGAAAGGGCCCCATTACCAAAGTAGGCTGTATAGGAACCTGGCCATTCATGTTTGTGGTAACTAAGTAGTTGGGCCAGACAGGTTTGGAAAACTGGACCCAAAGGTCCCCAAGAGGACAGGTATCTTGCTAATGGCCTTTTTGTTGCTAATATCTCGCATCCTTCTGTAGCGTCACTATCCGTATGAACTGTCTCGTGGCGATATTGGCCTCGCCTAGCTCAGACTTCAAGGACCCACGCCAGGGCTTGGTTTAATACCTAATGGTGGCACTGCAGTGCTGCACTAGAAGGGGTGCCATCCTTCCAAAGAGACATTAAAGCAAAGTGCTTTCTGTCCGCTCGGGTGCAAGAGGATAAAAGTTCTCTCGGTACTTTCAGAAAAGAGCCCCAAGGCCCCAGCCAACACGGCCCCACTCCAGTTCAACAGAATAGTACCCAAGGCTGTGTGTGTTATTGATGAGCCCACGACAGTGGCTGTATCTGTTTACACCGATGCTGCAATGCCAATATCAGACTCGTTGCTTTACTTTGTAAAAGCTCTTCAGGCTCTCTTGCGTAATAAAGGCGTTATATAATATCTGATTCTATTCTGGTTCTAGACTATTCTCAGTGGTGGAAGAGGACAGGACAAGGAGTAATGGTCTCAAGTTGCAGTGGGGGAGGTTTAGATTGGATATTAGGAAAAACTTTTTCACTAGGAGGGTGGTGAAACACTGGAATGCGTTGCCTAGGGAGGTGGTGGAATCTCCTTCCTTAGAAGTTTTTAAGGTCAGGCTTGATAAAACCCTGGCTGGGATGATTTAATTGGGTATGGGTCCTGCTTTTGAGCAGGGAGTTGGACTAGATGACCTCCTGAGGTCCCTTCCAACCCTGATATTCTATGATTCTATGATTCTGGAATATCAGGGTTCCTGCAGACCAGGACTAAGGTGCATTGACAGAGCTGTGTGAGCTCACATTACCGATTTAACAAGGGTGTCTGCAAGCCTGGATCAGGTGTTTGGCAGATCTACAAGAGAAAAAGCAATACAGGGAGCTGTGTATTTCTGCAGTCATGTGTCTTTTGACAACCTTGAGTCCATAACATCTGTTCTCCATGAGCTCCAAACTCCCCAATGAAACACACCAGAGAAATTGCTATTTTTTTTCTGAAGGGAACACAGATCTGACCTTTGCTCACTCCTGTTTTCTGACTCTGTTTTACCACTGTTTGGTTCAACTGGCTAGAGATCAATCCATTCTATGGGGGAGGGATAGCTCAGTGGTTTGAGCATTGGCCTGCTAAACCCAGGGTTGTGAGTTCAGTCCTCAAGGGGGCCATTTAGGGATCTGGGGCAAACATTGGGGACTGGTCCTGCTTTGAGGAGGGGGTTGGACTAGATGATCTCCTGAGGTCCCTTCCAACCCTGATATTCTATGATTCATCCCGAGACACTCCCACTCCTTTTAATTCTGAAGACATGGGCTTGCTGTGGATTGAGTTGCCCTCTCAAAACATTCCTCGTTTTTTTGAAGACGAAAAGAACGTAATTACCAAAAGAGAAAACAAGCTATCAGTTTTGTGGCAACAACATTTCCCAGTGGAGTCTGAAATGGAGGCATTTTACATACGACTTGTCTGTAAAACTAAAGCAGCGCAGTGTGCCGAGAAACTGAAACACGACATCTGGAGACTGTCAGATTAGGCGGAAATGGGAATTCACTTCAAAGTGCATTTGAAAACAGAAATCTGGCTCCTGGTTTTGCACCGTGCAGACCAAAAGGAAGCCCTTAGGCTGCAAGTAGCTAGTTGGTGTTTCACAGCTACCCTTAACTCAGTCCATAGACATGACAGGTGTCACTGTGTCAAATTAGATTACAATCTGGCTCAGAGTCCCTGCATAGATCAGGGTGGAGATTGGCTAACTGGGATTGGTCGTCTCCTCGGGCTGTAACTCCAGCTTTGCTGCAATCTAGATCGACTCCATTTCATGTCCTTGGGTTCCTGGTATTTGCCAAAACTGTCTTTCAGTGGGCATGATGTGTATCCTTCTGTTCTTTCAAGTTGGCATCATGGAGGGAAGAGAGAGGAAAAACCAGGAGATTGTTTGGGATTGGCAACACCTTCATAAGGTTTTTAAGAGCTGGAAAACTGTTGCTGAATTTTTGAACGTTCTTTTAAAATGAATAATCCCTCCTTTTTCAAAGGCAAAAAGCTCTCTTCCCCCAAAAGTAATAAAACTTTAAAGTTCTACAATGAAGGAAGAATCCATATGATTCTAAATCCTGGATTTTGGGTTTCATGCTTAGCTCTGGTAGCAAATCTTCTGCTTCCCACAGCAATCAGAAACAATTGGCTTAATCTTTCCTCAGGAGTGTTTGCGTGGGAGCAACGTCCTGTCATAGCTCTGTATTTCACAGCAAATTCTCATTCATTCATTCCAGTGTCTGATTTTTCTTGCTTATTTATTCGTAACCTCTGATTTTCCTGGAGTACAAATGTGGGACACCAGCCCCTTGGAAAAATATCAGAAAACTTCGCAAAACAAGGTGACTCAGCTGTAACAAGTGAAGTGGAAAATACTAAGTGACATGCCATGGACATCTTAAGTGTAAGTGGGAGCTTTGATAGCTTTAATGCCGTCACTCGATGCTTCTCCTGTAGGTTTAACTTATAGCAACAAACAACAACTTGGGGCATACCATCTATGCAAAGTGGATAGAAAGAATCAGAAATAGAGGGGTCTCTTACACACTAAAGAAGTGGAGTCTAGATGTACCCCCAAAACTGCATTGCATTCTCCCTTTAAAAATGGCTGTCTCCTCTCTGCTTGCTTGCACGTTCCCAGATGCATCATTAGGGCATCAAACCAATTTAACTCAGCCTTGTAGTGACCCCACTCAATAACCATAAGGTTATAATTAAGGTGATTTAAAGACACATTCGATTTGTGGCTCTTTGTTTCCCAGAGGTCACTGGGGAGGGACCTGCTAATGAGAAGGTTTGGGTTAAGACCGGCTGGGATTTTTGATTTTTTTCCCAGTGGTTAGCTCATTCTCCTCTGAGGTCTCTCTCAATGTTGTTCAGTTCTGGGAGAGGTGCTTTGTGCTGTTATTCTGGAGGTCGGTGGTGTGAAGATCAGGGAGTTCTGCAGGATCTGCACTATCCCAGCAGCCATCCCAGTATCCATCAGGTTCTGGCCAAGCATCCGTCCTACCACCACATCCCCAGCTCTCAGCGATGGGGCAGATCGTCAGTCTCGCTGATCTAGGAATTTCCCTCGTCTAGTTCCCCTGTTCACACAGCTACACGCACCTGAGAAGCCAGCCAATGCCAGTTGAGCAGGAAAGGCCGCTCCTTGTCTCCGTTCTCAGGGTCTCATCTGGGTTCCTCTTTTCTTCCCAGGTTGCCTCTTGAATCTTTGTTTCTTTATTTCTGTTTTCTCATCCACTTCCTCCCTGTTCCCCTGAGGCCATGTGGCTGCACCCAGCTGCTCTGTCCCTAACATGCACGCTGCTGAACAGTCCCTGCTGGCAAGGAGCTAGGCTTCATCTCCCATTCAGGGCAGCGCTGACCTCACAGGGCTGGTCGCATGAGGGTAGATGAGTGGCTGCCTCACGGCGCCCCCAAGTGGCCTCAGGGCAGCCTTTCATGCAGTCCATCATCTCAGTTTCCCTACTTACAGTCCCAAATAAACTCCACAAAGGGGTTTTCCACTCACAGCCGCCCTACTTTGGGTCCAATTTATTAACTTAACATGCAAAACTAAATGCAAAGGTCTCCCCTCCAGCCTTCAGCTGGGTGGAGTCCGAACGCCCCTGACTTGGTCAAAATCCTTCCCACCCTAGCCAGCTATGCTCAGCCCTTCCTAGCTGGAGCAATTCCCTGGGTTTCACAGTCTTCACTACAGGATCCTCTCTCATGCTCTGCAGTCATTCATGTCTCACTGCAGCCTCCTGAGTTTACTCCCTTCCTGCAGCTGCTTTCTGCTCTTTAATCCCCCTCCGGTGGGGCTCGGTCTGTCATCAGCGTGGGCTTGGCCCGGGATGTCCAGCCCACGGGCGAGCCAGCCGCCCTGTTGCGGTGCCATCCCACTGCCAAGCTCAGAGGCTCTCTGCTGTCTCATTCCTTTCTCTCGGATTTAGGCAATGCTGCAGATGGTGAGTGAGGGGATCAGATTATGTTCTCTGAGCCTCCCTTTCCCACTTGGGTTGAGCAGCTGTTCCCCATGCCTGGGATGGGAATACCGCTAGTAACATCTTGCTGAAAAAAGGTTAAAATCCCTTTAACTGCACACGCTGGACAATTTGCCAGGTACATTGTTGTTTCCATTCTATCATCAAAGGGTTAATACTACTGGCTTCAGTTGGACCTGGTTCTTTTTTTATTTATACTGGTGCCAATCATGAGTATCTCTATGGAGGGGCACAAGAACATCCTGGTGTAAAATGTGTGTGAAGGGCCAATCCGGCTCATAACGTTTGCGTTAACTGTAGTGTTTGGTGCAAGCTGGATTGTTACAAAGTCAGTGAGCTGTAGCTCACGAAAGCTTATGCTCCGATAAATTGGTTAGTCTCTAAGGTGCCACAAGTCCTTCTTTTCTTTTTGCGAATACAGACTAACACGGCTGTTACTCTGAAACCTGTGTGGTACAAGGGAGTTTCTGATGCCTTTTTGTACCTAGATAAGCAGAAGAAGGGTAATATCTCCCATAGAGACTGGTGAGATGAGCCATATGACTGCGAGCTCAGCTGTCTGCAAAGAACAGAAGCCAGAGGGATTCCTATTGCTTGTACTGAAATGGGAAGGGTTCGTTCCCAAACCATCCACATGTGGGAATGAACAGCTTTTCCTCTGCCCTGTAGTGACCCCAGGTAATACCCAGGCAGTAGGAGTAGGGTATTTTATTGTTTGTGCTCCCCGATTAGAAATCACTGTGAATTAAAAATTCCTTATATGTTTTTGTCATATTTTCCTTTTCCTGTCATCAATAGGAAAAAGGGTTAAGGTTGTTTGGTTGACTTAACTGTCCATTTCCATACCTTAACAAACGTGGAGTTCTTTTCAGTACAGTGCCACCTCTGAATTTCCTGGATTATAATGCTTCTTTTTATGGGCCAATCCCTCTAATATCTTTTACCTTAAATTCCTCATATGTACTCTTTACTTTAACTCCACTTTAATGTAGTCTTTCGTCTGTGAATTTCCTTTGTTTTAAAAAACTCCCAGTAAGGAACCCAAAGAGAATGCTACCAGGTGGTGGTACTTATAATTGGAAGTAATGATTTTTTTTTTTAACTTTAACTTCCACGCCAGACTCACTGACACCACAGTAGCACAAAGCTGCCAGCGTGCACTGGCCAGTTAAGCTGGTTTATAGCTGATTTGCATCCTCAAAGTGGCGTAGAATGGCCGACGTACAGTGGTGAATCCCACACTTAATTTGCAGACGGGCAGTCTGTGAAGGGTGAGCAGGGGGAGTCCTGCCCCTAAGTCCCAGTGCCTCTGAGCTTTAAGGGCTGTCCTTGCACTTCTGCCTCAGTTTCCCCTTACCTCGCTCCCTCCTCGTGCAGCAGAGCCAAGGTAGCAATGTCACTGGAAGCCTTTCAAGCACTGATGGCCAAGCTAGCATGTTGCCACAGAAGCTTTAAAGAGCAGTGACAGTTGATCTAAGTAATTCACCAATGAAAACTCTTGACACGTGGCCCGTTCCCCTAATACTACTGAATTATTACAGCTAACGGAATTGTTGCAAATTAGGGGTAGAGGTGATTGGATGAGTTACCTTAGATGTCACAATAGCCCAACTGAAAAAGTATCTAAGCCCCTCTGTAACCTAGCTAATCATAATAATTAGATACAACAATCATTAATGGCCTGATTTAATTACAACCCTAATTTCTGCAATTATAGTTTAATGCACAAGGTTTCAGTTAACTTCAATTAGGTGAAAAGTCTGAAGACTCTTCCAGGTCCCAAATGAACTCCCTAATGAAATAACGCAAAGACCCACAGATTCTACACTTCTTAAAGGACCCAGTTTTTAATTAATTTCAACCCGTAAACTAATTAGTGGATTTACTTGTACATTTTCAGAAAATTCCTTCCGTCCTCAGGGAGCGAGCGCGATAAGCCAGGGGATGATAAACAGCATTTTCCATATAGAACAAGACGTTTGAAATCCAGCTTCAAGTGCAAAATGAAACTCGGCCTTCACTATAGAGTCAGGCCAGTGCCCTCCTGGGCCTTGAACTCAGTACTGTCCCCTTTGAGAAAAGCTGCCGCACCCGCACCACATTCTAGTCCTCAGGGTGCAAAGGAGTTGGTTTTACGTGGTGCTGAGCACACCTGTGGGGCACTGGGACCTGTCAGCTCTGCTGGAGTCTAGCAGAGTGGAGGGCGCTCAGCCGGTCTGAGCCAAAAGCACGCTCCAAATCCTAGTGATATCTTGCAGTGGGATGGGTTCTTCTGCCAGCACTGTGGGGATTGTAGCTAGGGTGCTACGAAAGCCTAATGATTCCTGTTCTCACTGCTAGGGCAGCGCTTGGATCATTCACAGCGATTGCTCCCCATCGCTGCGAATGGAAAAGCCACTCCCCTGCCTCAACCAACTCTACTGTCTTCCAGGTAGAGCACAGCCCTGAGCTCGTGTGCCCTCCCAAATGGGGCTTGATTCCTCTTGTCTGTGTCGGAAACGTCTAGCCCTAATTTCTGCACTGTCTTCTGGCTGATCAGAGCAGAGCCTACAGTTCCATTAAAAGAGATGTTTCGTTTGAAAGGGCAGACAGGAAGAGGAGTTTTTTTGTGCCCAGGCCCTGGGCTGTGACTCCAGAGATCTGGGTTAAACTCCGAGGTGTGCCAGAGACTTCCTGTGAGACCATGGGCAAGTCACTTAATCTCTCTGTGCTTCTGTTCTCAATCTGTAATAACAATACTTTCCTACCACAGACGGGTATTGTGACGCACGCTCATAGAATCATAGACTTTAAGGTCAGAAGGGACCATTATGATCGTCTAGTCTGTCCTCCTGCACAACGCAGGACACAGAATCTCATCCACCCACTCCTGTAACAAACCCCTAACCTATGTCTGAGCTATTGAAGTCCTCAAATCGTGGTTTAAAGACGTCACATGCTATGGTGATAGCAGATTCTGTTTATTTGTATGCTGGTAGCAGCTGAGGGCTCTAATTATGGATAGAGCCCTGTTGTGCTAGGTTCTGTACAGAGACACAACACAGATGACACCCCCTGCTCTGACGTACTTACCAGCTAAGCTTTCATCTACACCTGGAGCTTGGCATGCGATTCCCAGCTCACGTAGATGGATTCGTACTAGAACACTAAAAATAATAGCCTCGCCCCAGTAGCACAGCTTAATGCCGACAGACCCCAGTCGTCAGTGGGTGGGATCAACCCGGGGACCTCTGAAGCTTAGCGCCTGAGCCAAAAAGCCAACTGGCTGTTAGGTAAGGCTGTAGAGCAAACTCATTAATCTCTCTCTCTGTGGTCTCAGTGCCACTAGGTGGGACAGACCACCCCACCCAGGAGGCGTGTGGGTTACACAGGCAGAGGGGAGTGGCAGCGTGGCCTGCTCTGAGTAAGTACTGACGGGGTCCGGGCTGGTTTGTACTCAGGGCAGCTAGCACGTGCTGCCATGGCTTACACAGCGTTTTTGGCACTAGCTCAATGAGACGTACTCGACATAGATCGCTAGACTAAAGGATTTTCCTTGACAAAGAAACGTCCGCGTTCTGTGTGCTATAAGGGAATGGTCTGGGTTTAAATCTAGCAATCTCTTTTCAGTGAAACTGATGGGAGAATGTTCTGAGAAACTGGAACTATTGCTTGATCTTCTGTTCCTGTTGTTCAGTAGAATAAACCACTGACTAACGCTCACCAGTCTGGGAGTGATGGCTTCTTGCTGTATTGCTGATAAGGCAGATCTTAGATACAATCAGTTGGTCTGGGTAGGGTTGCCACCCGTCTGGTTTTCACCCAGACAATCCGAGTTTCAGCTTGTGCCAGCTGACAAGTCCTGATTTCCTTTTTTTTTGAAATCTGGGGGAGAAGAGGAGGAGCAGGGGTAGAGCCTTGGGGGACCAGGAGAAGGGGGTGAGGTCTGAGAAAGAGGCGGAGAAGGGGGTGGGGTGTCAAGGGAAGAGGTGGAGCAGGGGTGGCCTTGGGGGAAGGGGTGGAGAAGGGGCGGAGCCTGGGAAGACGCAGAGAAGAGGGCAGCGCCTCAAGGGAAGAAGTGAAGTATGGGCAGGGCCTTGGGGGAAGAAGCAGAGAAGGGGGGTAGGGCCTTGGGAGTCTGGTTACCAGCCGTTAAGAAAGGTGGCAACCCTAGGTCTGGGGCTGTTGCAGCAGTTTCGTTAGCTGTTTCACTTTTCAGCTGCTTTGTATCGTCGTTTGCTGGCTATTGTGGTAGATCTTGTACTTTGGTCACGTGGGAGGCGATGCTTTGTGCTACAGAGAAATCAGTTTGTAAACCGCTGGTTGTTATAGAAAGACCATGTGTTGTGGGGAGGAATGCACTGATTGGCGGTTTGCTTCAGAGACAATTAGCTCCATTCATCCTAGGTGTAATCCTTCTGAGCTCTACGGAGTGCCACCAGGGATGAATTTGGTTTAATGGAAAACCATCAGGGCGCTGTGAAATGTTCACAAAGAAATCCCTCAAAAATTGCATGCTTTTGGTTTTGTTAACGCTCCGATCAGGTTCACCGAATAGCCCATGAGCCAGGGTGCAGATCTGAGGGCTGATTTATATCTTTGCAAAGAAATCTTGAAAAATATGTGCTCTTGAATGGTTGAGAGTTGCAGGCAGGTGAAACTCAGTGTTTGCAACTGAGTGCTCTGCTCAGTTTTGGTGATCACTACAAATTCAGCCCAAAGAGCAGTCCGTGGCACGATGATCCCAAATAGTTTGAAAGCAAAATGAATGAAAATGTTACCTGCAAATTGAAGCTGCCAAGTCTCCCAGAGCTTTAGCTGTGGTGCTGATTATACGGATTTCATATTACAGTGGTGAGACAGGCTGCAGGATACTGCAGGGAGAGGCCGATTCGACTGATTTGGATTAGCATTGTGCCCCACACTGGAGGAGCAGTGTGCTGAGTAACCCACAGGGTTCACACTGATTTGCTGCGGGACAGAGCAGTCTGCTACCTTATACTAGGGGGAGGCAAGTGGTGAGCACAGTGTGCGGCCGGCTCTGGGAGACTTCAGGGAAACAGGTTTCAGAGTAGCAGCCGTGTTAGTCTGCATTTGCAAAAAGAAAAGGAGTACTTGTGGCACCTTAGAGACTAACAAATTTATTTGTGCATAAGCTTTCGTGAGCTACGGCATCCGATGAAGTGAGCTGTAGCTCATGAAAGCTTATGCTGAAATAAATTTGTTAGTCTGTAAGGTGCCACAAGTCCTCCTGTTCTTTCAGGGAAACAGCGGGTTGGGATGTAAATAACACTGATTTGTGGTAGCACTTTGCAGCACATAGAGCTGGGTTTCTGCAGTGTAACAATGTGTCCTGGGGACCTACTCCACCGAGAGAGAGAGAGAATATTTCCTCATGAAGACCCATCCCCTAGCAAAGCATCAGCTGTCCAATGTCAAAGATGTGCTTAACCTTTTCCCTGCACTATCAAAATGCTGCAATGCACCCGTTTGCTCTCCCAAAGTCAGGCAGGGAGAAGCCCAGCACACAGGCCCTCTGGCAGGCTGATCAGCTGCTCCCCATTAGCCTGCTCTGCTCTGTAAGCCCACCCCAGCTCCCCACTGCCCCCTAGTCCAGCTGGCACTTCCTTCCAACCACCTCTCCTGCTCCTTACCCCGCTTAGCTGATTTCCTGCTGCTCCCGCGCTCCACCTGGCCCAGCGGCCTGTCTTGTTTCTGCTCCACCTGCTGTTCTCTCCAGGTTTTGCTTAGCCCACCCCTTCCCAGGCATCTCCAGTTCTCTGCCTACTCCTCTTGCTTTTGGTTGGATCCCTGTCTTCCATCCCCGCTGTCTGTTCCCATCCAAGCTCCCCCCTTCAGAGGCCTCCCCTGCCAGTCTCCCAGCTGCTGCTCATTCCCCGCTACGCCATTTAACGTGTTAAATTAAAAAAAATAGTGAAGTAGTCAAAGAAAGAAAGAAATTATAGAAGTTTTCAGATTTAGGCTGGACTTTTCAAGGGAGCCTCTGGAGTTAGACACTCAAATCCCATTGGACTCCTATGGAATGTGAACACCTTGCGAGCTTCCCTTGGCATCTTTGAAACCCCACTCCCACCCAGCCTTACTCCCTGATAGTAATTACTTTCATTCAGCCCTTCTTGGAAGCAGGGGACACACAGAGGTTTGGACAAAAAGCAGGGAAGCTGTTGACCCTGACCCCCACCCTCCAGCCCCGCTTGACTTGAGAGGGGCTGCAGCCAATGAAATCCATGCCCTGAAGCAAGCTACAGATGATGAATGGAAGTCTGTGCTGGCACAAAGCTAGCCGCTGGCCTTAGAGTTGTCACTTCCAACAATTAATGAGACTCATTCACATTATTAATCTTCTGAAGTTTGGAGATTAGAGCGTGTGACTGAGATCAGGGCTTTTTCCAGCCTTGTTCTCCCAGCCTCTTCCCAGCTGTGCCTCTGACTCTATTGGTGACTTTGGCTTGACCTTCCTCTGTCCCCCTATAAAAATCTTACCTACCTCTGGGGGCATTTCTAACATTAAAGGTTTGTAAATTATCTCCTGATGCATGCATGGAAGATGCTCTAGAAGCATGACATATAACAAAATAAAGACAAATCTGGCCATAGGGTTCTGGGGCGTGCGGCAACCCCACCTCGCTTGAACTGGTTTCCATCATATGCAGGGTTTACAGTTTTATTCAATGGCTCTCAGCACACCCACAATAAAAATAGTTTCAGCACCCCTGAATATTGCATTGTTTTATATTTGTTTTGTGTTTCCTCAGTTATTTGCCCAGGCTGTTACACCTATTCTGTGTACTAGGAAGTGATCATGCTGGTTGTACAGCCTCAACACAGATTCTTCTTCAGCACAGTCACCTTGTAGCCCTGTCTAAATAACAGTTATTTGTGTGTGTGTCTCTGGATGTGCTTGATTCTGATCTCACTTGTACCAGTTTTCCATCAGCATAACGTCCTGGAGTTCAATGGTGCCGCCACTCCTGATTTACACCAAAGTGATATCTGAATCAGGCCCTGTAGCTATATCTAATTTTATATTTCTGTAGAGACATTTATATTCCATGAAAATCTGTTCCCATAGAAGAGACAACCCAGGATGAATTATGAGTCCCTTTCCCATCCTCCACTCAGGAAATTACCATCTACAAGGGCACCCTATCAAAAAGAAGGAGAGAGTTTACACTAATATGCAAGTTATGTTTAAGAAGAACTGAAATTCTCAGCCAGCAGAAGGCAAAGACTAGAGCCAGCTGTCAGAACCCTGCAGTCTTTAATATTCATCTATATATGCAGGAAGCATTGCTGCATAATCCAAATTGGAGTCAGTCAGCTACACGTGTTTAAGACCTAGGAACAGTAAAATAACTTGTTAAGGCTAAAATGTAAATTATGGACCAGATTCACCTCTACAGCTCCGGCTGCTTTGTGCCAAATGGATGATGCAAGGGAGTCATAAACCTTGTTTAACAGGCTGCTTAAACTGAGATGATCACTTTGCCTCTTCAGCTTGGTGGAAAGCGGACACACCTGTGCCAGTGAATCGGTCCCGACTTCCTTTTCTCTATGGGACGGCATTTCTGTTCTGTGGTGACTTTTGAGTTTCAAAATTTGTTTTTTGTTCTTCATCGAAACAAAAACAATTTTTTTTTCAATTTTTTTCACAGAAATGGAATTGTGTCAAAATGTCTATTTTCTGATTGAAAACCTGAGCCTTCTAATTTGCAAAGAAGGAGGTATGAATGTCTGTTTCCTGGCAATTAGGGCTCTGGAAGACAGAAGTTCAAATCCCTGCTCTGCCTAATTCAGAGTAGTGTAGTTTTTATCCCAGGTCACTCTGAATCAGGTAGGACAGGGACTGCATCCTGGGTCTTCTACATCCCAGGCCAGGGCCCTAACCACCAGGCTATTGAGTCTCTCTCACTTTTTCTCTCTGTTTTGATATGTTGCCATGAAACATTTCAATTTTGATGAAATCAACTTTGTATCTACTTTTGCTTCTGTCTGTTTGCAACTTAAACCTGGTTCTTTTATGAAGCCTTTTAAAAAACACAATGCTTCATTGCTCTTAAAACAAAATCAACATCATAAAACCCTTGAAAGAACTCCAGCCCTGATGAGCTCACCACCACTAGCAAGCCAATACACACAGCTTAGCACTCATAGCATACCTTATGGCCTACTTTGAAGGCTTTAGTAGGATGCAGGTGGTGCATAGCCATTGTGCTGGTCCTCTACACAGTGGTGAATTTAATCCCAAATGGATAACTGTGCATGCAAAATGGAAAGCTATACATAAACACGCAAAAATACCAGTTTGCATTCACAATTACTTATTTTGCATGGGAAAATGTGGATTTTTTTGCATGCAATTAACTGTGATTGTGCATATTTTGTTCCTGCATCTTAGCTGCTCTTCATTGAAGATGTAGCCAGTAATATTTTAGAATTTTCTTTATTTTAAAAAGAGCACTGAAGCTCTTATTCTGGGAAAAATACCGTGTCTAAAATTTCAGAGACTTTGCAAAGATAAAGAATTGCAGGTCACTTTTTGTTCCTATCAGTAATGACATTGTCCCTATAAAGCACTGTACGCGTTTTACAAGTGGTATTAGGTCATATGGGTAATTATCTGAAACTAGTCTTGGCAGTTTTATGTGAAGGAAGTTTACACAGTGCCTATAAGTGTCTGCTCAGAACAGGCTAGGACTGGAATATCAAGGCGTGTTGCAGACAGGTCAGGATTAAGGTGAGTTGGCAGATCTGTGCAAAAGCCAAGATGTGGAATAACAGGAGAGTGCCACCAATCATGATAAAGGCATATTTGCAGAACAGTGTGGGAAGTTCACAAAGTTCCAGTCTGCTCCATCCCTGATGAGCCAGCGCTATCAGTCGCTCAGGCTGAGCTCTGAAAAGCTCACATTCACTCCTGCGTACAAGAAAGTGAAGGGCCAACCCAGAAATTGGGCATCTTTTCTTGAATTTTTTGTGCTGCATTGAACTTGTCTTTTTAAAGACTAAAATGTAGACAGTTCACCCGAAACCTAATTGGAAAATGGTCAGTCATCAGCAGGGCCAGCTGTCTGAATAATGGTGAAAAGCCCAATGAAATGCATTTGGATCAGATCCAGCTGCTCATTTAGAAGAGCAGGTGGGGTAATGGCTTACCAAGATCACTATGCAGCACATTTACAGCTGACAGGCATGTTCTGCTGGCAGGCGGGTGTCCCCTGAAGCATTCATCAAATACAGGGTCTTCTCTATATGCCCAGGGAGCTGAGTGGCTCCACAATGAGAAGAAGCGGACATCCCCATCCCAAGACCAAACACAGTGCAGGGCCATTGCAAACTTGGGGTAGAGGGTTGAAGTCGGGGGATGAGCTGCAACTGGGTGATCAAATTAAACAGGACCATCATGCTATGCAGTAGTAAGCATGCTTGGGAGAGCTGCAGCCAACAGCCCAGTTCAATGGCTGCATTTAAAAAAGGTGAAGACACTGGGATGTGTCATCAAAGGGAAAGTACATCAATGGCTAAAGTACAAGGCAACTGTTAGACCTCATGATCTGTGCTCAGTCTGGGTCATTATGGTTATAGGAAGAATGAGGGATAGTATGGTCATTTGCCTGAGAGAGAGACCTTAACACTGCCACCATGGCAACACCCTGAGAACATTAGGCAAGTATACTGCCATACTTAGTTCATAATGCTTTCCTTTTAGCTGTGACCACAACATCTGGTATGCCTTAATCTTAATTGCATGGTGGCCTTCTTTATTGTAATTGCATTGGGGACTTCTTTATGGTCACACATGGTGTGCATACAAGAATTCCTAAGCAAACAACATATTGAAGGAAAGGTGGGTGAGGTACTATCTCTTCATTTCATCCAATAAAAGATGATATCTTGGCCACCTTCTCTCTCTCTAACATCCTGGGCCAACACGGCTACAACAACACTGTATACTGAAGGCAGTATTCCCCTGGGGGCCTGGTTCTACCCAGGGCTGATCATGCTTGTATCCCAATGGGTGTTGAGGGTGTTGGTGTCTTGCCAGATCAGGCCCGTAAATGTTAGTAAGTGATAGGTACTTGCAACACACGGCCCTGTCATTTTTTTAAACATTAAAAATGATCCTTGTGGGCATACTTTTTTTCAAGGTGGAGTTTAAAACGAAGAGCTCCAATTTTGGGCCAGATCCTGGTCTCAGTTATGCCAGTGTCAGTCTGGAGTAACTCCAGTGCAGTTCAAAAGCATCATTTGAAATTGCCCCTGCCCCCCCTTGGCTTGGCTTCTCCGCCTCGACTTTACATGGGTCCATGCTCCACCTTCTCTCCCCCATTGCCAACTTTGCAGAATGTAAAATAATCACATACAATGTTCTCTATGCTGACAAAACTTTGCCCGCTCCCTGGATTTTTCTGAAAGGATGCTCCTAATGCAGCCAATAGTTACCCCAGATTTACTCTAAGCTAACTGACTAGAATCTGGCCCAAGCAGTCCAGATAGATGAAACCATCCAGATTTATGTGTGTTTATCCTTCAATGGGGCCAGGATTTCACCCCAAATATCCTTTTCATTCATGTCTCCCTCTTCACCCCTTTCAAATACTAATCCTGAAAGGAAGCTGGTGAGGGCAAATTGGTCCCAAGGTGCGTTTCCGAGACCATTTCTTTTCTCTGCCCCTTCAGCTTTCTATAATCCTGAGGCTGTGGAGATGTTCACTCATCACTGCAAATGATATCAAAATGCATCCTCCAGTAATGGCTGCTGGCCAATAACATGGTCCTTTCTAATGGCCTTTTCTTGCTTCTAAACGCTTCCAGATGACATACTCAATTGACATACACAGCACCTGCCATTTACATGGTCTGTCTTGACTTTCACCTGAATGGGCCAGTTTAATCACAGTGGAATTACAGGTTTTCAGGGACAAATCTGCAAAGGACCTGCTGAGGTGCACCAGTTATTGTTATCCAAACAACCACAAGGAGATAGCTGTTAAGATGATGTGAGGGTTGGGTAGAATACATTGCAAGGTGCACTGGAAAGGGTTAAACAAAGCAGTCACAGGAAAAGGTTGTGCATTATTTATAACATTTTTTGACTTCTACAACCTTGTCACAATCCATTTGCTTGTGATTCTCCACAGCAGAAAGTTGCTCGAGGCTTCAGCAGGTACAGAATTGCCATACGTTTGCCAGATCAACGTCACCAAGTTGCAGCAGGATCACTGCATGCATGCTGATGAAATTTGCCAGTGATTTACCACAAAGCCGCCAGAGGCTTGCCAGAATTGTTGCATGCAGGTTTAGAAATCTCAGTACACAGGATTATGATATATTACTGGCAAACTGGGTTCTACAGAACAGACCGTACTTACAATAGATTTGGCAGATGAGCTACCAAAGTTTTGCCAAGAAATGTCATCAAAGCACTCAGTGGGATGATAAGAACAACTTCTGTGGCCAGCATGTGGAGATTTCTCTGCAACAGGTTGTGTGCTGAAGGGAGTTTTTGTTTTCATCAATCCTGTCAAGCAGCTAATTTTCTTTCCTTTTCTGCTTCTGTTCCTTTTTCTCTTGTTCTCTTCCCACCCTCCTGGGGAAATGTCTTTCCAAATCAGAACAAAAGACTAGCTGGATTATGAATTTTAGCTAGTAGGATCATGACGTCTTTTTCTCTTACAATTTCCTTTTTTCATCTTTCATCTCCTTGGCTTCCCTACCATGAAAGTTTGCTGCCAAAATCCACCGTGGCTCTGTTCCTTTTTTTCTCCTTTAATCCCATGCAAAATCTGATCCTGAAGTTATTCACTGCCTGGTTTGAGTGACGTAACAGGGACACGGTCTGAGAAAACCTTTTCTTCTACTAGTGTCTGGATGAAAAACTTTGAGTTCCTATTGCTGGGTTGGTGTCTTAGTAGATTAGGGGACAATAACACAATGATGATAGTGATTTTGTCTCAGAAGGCAGAGGTTTGAGAGCTGATATTGGGGATTGCGTGGGGGAGATTATCTTTTCGATGTTTGAATAAGACGATGAAAGGTTGGCTTCAAAACTGCTGCAAAGTGTCTGATGCAGTAACAATCCCCTTCTACTAATACCGGCTTGGTATAAAACTCATTTAGGGCTCTGTCTTGCAAGGTGCTGAGCATTCTGACCTCAGTCCAACAAAGCAGTAAAGCAAGTAGTCCCATAGGACTGCCTCGCATGCTTAAAGGTAAGCCTGTGCTTAGGTGCTTCGATAGATGAGGGGCCAGCATGCTCAGCACATTGCAGAGCCAAGCCCTCACAGCCTAGACAGAGGTGAGATGTAGCAGTGACATTATTTCAGGTTGGTGGTATAAGGATATCAAGGGATTAGTCAGTAGGTGGAGTGGTGCTGGAGATGTCAATACAGCCTTTCACCTCTACATTAGGATCTGAATCCATTCCAGACAGGAAGTTGCCATCGTATTCTGATGGCTCTTCAGTGGTTAATGTCAGTTTCAGTCCAGCTCCCTGGTGAACTGACAGCACTAAATCTGCTGTTGTTTGCAAAGACTGAATGGCCCCTGGAAGCGCACCTCCTCTCTGACACAGGTAGATGGGATCCCTTCAAATCAGGCATGAGGTAAGACTGGATGAATAATCCATGATGATGACTAATTTAGTCAATGAATTTTGCCTTCCTTTCTGTATAATAATTGTCCATGAGCAGAATGTGAAAGCCTTGAATTTAATTCTTGTTTGATGTTATTCACCAGATACATTTTGTGTGCAACCCTTGGCCTGTGGATTGTCTCGCCAGCAGTGTGGTGTATTTAATATTCAAAATTTGAGTTGTTAGCTAGTTTTGATTGAATACCTAGATCACATGGTATTGTTTCTGTCCCTGACTGGATTAATATATCTTTTGGAATAAAATTTCCATTACTAATACTTGTGTTTACAAATTCTGAATTTGCTGTTTATGAATAGTCTCCAATATTGGCTAAAAATTTGTTGCTCCTGCAAACATTTCTGCCTGTAAACTTCTTGGTGAGACTACCACAGGAAGCTAGCACAAAAGGGGCATGAATGGAGTCAAAAAGAATTAGTTTTAAAAAAACCCCCATGGACTTTTTTTCAGTATTAATGATATGCTAGTAGAAGAATCCAGAGGCAGTTTTCTGCTGCTGCTTCTGCTCATGCTATACATGTATTCTCTGGATAAATATTGTATGGGACTTCAGTCTTCAGAGCAGTTCATTTGGCATCTTTCATCATTCGTAACTTTAAAAAAAAAAAGGACTTTCTGTTAGGGTTATAGGAGTTTTTTGTGAAACACACTGACGAACAGGATTGAGAATTGCGTCAGCAGTTAACTGATGACACATACAACAGTCTCCATATGTTATTTATATACAGCCAAGGTCTGTGGATTAGAAAGACACTAAGCTGACTGATATACAGCCAGCGCACTGCATAATATGGATTAAATTTCTGTCTTTCCTTGGGCTTTCAGCCAACACTCCGCCTGCCATCTCACGATCCCACCTGAGTCTGTTCATCTCTGCTTCCTACCATATGCGCTCTCCAGCAACTCCAGTCCAGAAGAGAGCTCAACCGAGTAACAGGGCTAGCATATCTCATTCATAGCGTACTATGGATAGAACTTGCAAACAAAATTCATTCGCATCGCTCATGAATCGAGACGAGTTACATGTTCATGTTCTTAGCATTATTGTCCCAGCTTTTGCTGGGTTTTGCAAAACCAAAAGGGAATTTTCCAGGCCACCATCATAGAAAAAATATTTTGCTGTTTAAAAAAAATCCGTTTTGCTAAGAAAATAGAGACATTTACTTGCATGCCTCTTTTTCTGAAGTGTTGCCAGATTTACCTGGGAAAGATGGTGTTTGGTGGTGGAATTGTACCCTGAAATTAACAAATTCTTGCAAAAGCTTGGGAATTCAGAAAGGAAATGTGTAATAGTTTAGAGCTGCACAGCTTTTTCATACTACTAAGATTTTTAAATACATCTTCTAGCCTCCCCTGTTGTGAGCAAACTGGAGCCAATCCCTGGGTAGATGTGGGTGGAATCTCAAGTTCGTTCCAGCTCCAATAAACACAAATAAGGGCTTGGCCCTGCAAGGTGTTGGGTGTCCTCAACTCCCAACCAAGTCAAGGAGCACCAATGATAGTCAGCACCTTACGTGATCATTAGAAGAGACAGAGAGAAACCACACATTTATTAAGGATGCCATAGCCTCCCTCCAGCAGCAAAAGAGAACTGGACAACTTTCCCATTCTGAGCCTTGCCATAGCTCCGTGCGCTGAATGCACAGGACTGGAGAATACCTCGGACCCACTTCACAATGTTCTTTGTAACTTCATTTGGAAGTCTCACCAAATCCAGGACACTTGGACAGCATGTGTTCAGTGCCTCCTGTGACTGACTGACTGAGCATTGCTGAAGGCCAGATCGTGCCACACTTATTCACATAGAGAGACCCCTAACTTCTCAGGAAGTCCTGCTGATTTCAGTGTGATTACTCCAGGAGTACAATACTGCTCAGCAGGAATAAGGAAAACACAATCTAGTCCTGAGTGCTTTAGAAGAGCAGTAAGGTTATACTCTGGCCTTTGAGTCTGACAGCACATCCTTAATCGGCCTGATGTCGGGCATACTGATTCGTATGAGTAAATTTTTCCCTCGTGCCCAAAGAAATCAGAATTAAATTTGCTTTGCTGCTTTAGAATTGTGTCTTACATTTTCTAATTCCGAGCAATATTTATCACTCAGAATTTACAGCAGCTTCGCTATTGCTCAGTGTGCAGTACTTCGGCAAAGGCGAGATAAGTTGAAGTGTGAAAGCTTTATATGTTTTACTCACAGCTGGAGGAAGAGAGAATTTTATAGTAAATTCGTATCTGCAGCAAGCTGAAAGCCCATCTGAAAGGGAAAATCATTTTGTCAAATTTAAAATGTACCAGTAGGCAGCAGGGAAACGAAAATATACGCTTCTTTCTTTAGTAAAGTAGGAAATAGACGGATGTCTATGTTTACCAGCAGTCAAGACAAAAGATGTCAAACTGTAGTTTCTATAATGCCAAAAGAATTTCCTGACAGTCAGTCACCTTGCTGGATTCTTTGTCTATTAATATTTATTGGCTTTCAGGGCCTGACAGAAATATGTAATAGTGATGATTTAACCGCTATTCCCTGGTAAAAGTTACAAAATGTAAGAGTAACCAAAGGAGAAAGTAGCTTATTCATGAAAGTGCCGGAAAATAGGAGTGTGTTTTCTAGCCTGACTGCCTAGGTTGCGCTAGCAAAATTTCCACATGCAGCCTTATCGTGCTCAAATGCAGTTGTGAGCTCCTGATTCAGGAAAACATTTAAGCAGGTGCTTAAGTCCATCCCTGTTCTGGCAAGCAGTTAAATACATGCGGGTGCTTGAGAACATAGAGGTAAATTTTTCAAGAGAAAAGCTCCTCTTTTGCAGGTGCAATTTTGCATGAGCTAGAGCTGTGAGGGCATGGACCCTCTGATACCTCTCTCCTTTCACTCTATTGACAAACTCAGAGCTTGGCCCAATTTCAGTAAGGTTTGAAAAAATGTGGGCCCAGTTTCAAACAAACCAAGACCAAGTTTAAGCAAATATGGAAAACTCATGTCTGTGCATGATTTGGCCTCGAACCAGGTGACGCGTGGTGACTTTTGACTCAATTTTGGATTCCTTTAGTCTTGAAACTCAAAGCAGAATTCAGGGGTTTTGATCCCACAAGACTTGAACCCCCCCAAAACTGTTTTGCCTAAACCTCTGTGAAAGGAACACACAGAATTTCACAATGCTGTCTCCCTGTAACTTAAGGCTTGTACACACCATGACTTACATCGGTGTAACTTATGTCACTTGGGTGTGAATATGCCCGCCCCCGAAGCAACGTAAGTTACATCGACCTAAGCGCCGATGTGGACAGTGCTATGCTGGTGGGAGAGCTTCTCCCGATGACATAGCTACCACCACTCATGGAGGTCTTCACTAGACCTGCGCTGCAGTAGAGATTCTAGTGTAAGACAGTGAGGGTGAAATTAGGTGCTGTACCAGGAGGAGGATGGGGGTGGCTATGGTAGCTTTAAGCCTCCTGACTTTGGGCTGTTCTGAATAAGTTAAGGCTGGGCTGG
This sequence comes from Eretmochelys imbricata, assembly GCF_965152235.1. Taxonomy (NCBI): domain Eukaryota; kingdom Metazoa; phylum Chordata; order Testudines; family Cheloniidae; genus Eretmochelys; species Eretmochelys imbricata. The sequence goes on along the minus strand of NC_135579.1, from coordinate 5,925,390 downwards.
GCCTCCCTGGGCTGCCCTATACGTCACAGCACTGCCTGGAATCTCCCCAGCGCTGTTCCCACCCCACCCCTACCCGTACCCATACCCCTACCCACTCATGCTCTGTATGCTATGACTTGCACGGGATTCCTTGAGATGCAGCTGTACAGCTGTCCTCTGCAGTGCCTGCACAGGGGAATCCTCCCTCTATGGGATACCCTTTATGCCGGTCCAGCTCTTTTGAATGATTGTAAAGGGGCAGGAGTTGGGGTGAGGATCTCAACCCCTGGGCTCCAGCCTAGCCTCTGTCAGTCAGTGTCAGAGGCTGTTGTTACAGCACCATCCCACATTGCAGTAATGCTTCCCCTTCTCCCAAAGACCTGAGTTCACAGCTTGGACTTCCCCAACTGCCTCATTTTAAACAGGGTGCCTTGGGCGGTGTAGTGTCCATTATTACAGCAGGGCAGGAGGAAAAGCAATGCCTGGGTTTGTCCTCTTCATTATAAGAAAGTCCATTTAAGAAAGATCATTTCTAAGGATTTTCATGATAAAATTTGTCAGTAGCTTTAAGGCTCAACACTATTGGGATGAGTGGATTCAAAGATCTGATGTCTGGATAGAACTGCTCAGCTTTGTGATCCTGCTATATAACCTCCTCCAAGGCCATATTGCTCTTGAGAGGGCGCCTGCTAACTTGGACCTAATAGCGAGAGCCTCAGAGGGGTTACATATGTATGATCATTAGCAGTGAGCAAATGTGTCCAGGCAAAACTAGGCACATCCTGGCCCCTGACTCTTTCCATTTCTAAAACGGAGACTTTGAGAAGCTCCTGAAATGTTTGGCCATTAATCTGGGGTGTCTGAATTTTTGGGTGCCCAGCCTGAGAGACCCAAAATTATGGGACGCTTTTTTCAAACTTTGGGTCTTAACGTTTTTCCTAAGTATCTCCTATCATTTTTGCAGGCATCTGTGCTCTGTCTGTAATGATATGTTGACTTGCAATGTGTTGTCCATGCACTAGAGATGTCAGTGTTGCTGCATAGCGTTCCAGACATAGTGTGGTCCCTGGTAATCACAGGACAGAGAGCTGGAACTCAAGTTGTGTTTGAATCTTTTTGTTTGTATCTGTAGTTTGCAGTGATTCCATGTGTCCTGACACTGTCTGGGATCTGACGCAGAAGGTATCGGGAATATTAAAAGAGCTTTTGACTTAATGAGCTTTCCAGCCAAATGTTGCAAATTTAGGAGATCTAAGTTTCCAGTATGTCGGTGCTTATTGGAACCAAACCCAAATTCCAAATGTCCTGTGGTTAATTCATCACTGCTAGTTCATTCTCCAGTATACTGACTGATCTAAGTCTATTCTTGTTGTGTGAGAGAAACTGCCTTTTTTTGCCTTCATTACCTATAGTGGGTCGAGGACATTCGCTTGCTCTTGTTGGACTTTTATTTTCTCTTGGTTAAAAACTAAGTGTTTAAGGGATGATGTTCATGGCAACAGAGCATATGCAGCAATAAACATCTTCTGCAGTTGATTCAGCACTGTAGCTGAGTTGTTTAGTATCCACAAAAGCTGCTTATTGTAAGTATTCTCCAACAGGGAGAACATCATTTTAACTATCCAGCATGAGAGCGAAAGGAAACAACAAACAAGAGCGTTAGAAGAAATTTCGAGAGTTTTCCTTCCCTCAAAGGGACTGGAAGTGTCGTTCTGCCTCTTTACAGAACTTCCCAGTGAAGATCATGTTGTTGTGTAGCTATGAGAGGCAGGAAAGGTTTGAAAAGAGAATTTATTCTTTGCCAGCAGCCTCAGAGAGACAAAGGGTATGTCTACACTGGAACTGGAAGGCGTAATTTTCAGCTCACGTAGACACACCTGTGTTAGCTCTGATCGGGCTGGCACACTTAAAGCAGAAGTGTAGCCACAGCAACATGAGCAGCTAGCTGTCCCAAGTACGATCCCGTCTGAGACCCTGTGTATATACTCAGCCCAAATAACTCCTCCCATCAGTAACAACCTTCTATTCTTCCCAAGTACATACTTAGGGTCCTCGATGGGATTGTACTTGTGCCAGCTAACCTGTCCCATTGCCTGTGCCACCACAGCTTCACTTCTATTTTTAGCGCACTAACTCAATCAGAGCTAAGGTGGGTATGTCTTCCTGAGCTGGAAATTATGCAGTCAGCTCCATCTTAGACATACCTATGGACTGAAGGGGCCATTTAGAGCTCGTTTAAGCTTAAAAATTAATTCAGGTTCTGGTAGCGTATGTATTTAAAGCACAATAGCTATTCTGAAATAACTCTACGTGTGAACGCTCTTATTCTGGAATAAAAGGGCCTTATTCCTGCATCCTTTGTCCTGGGTATGACTCAAGCCAACCCCCTTCTCTCTCTCTGGTGCTTGTTGTCGCCAATATTAGGAGCAACTTCTCCTTTGTCCTCATATGGGCCGGGTTCTGAGTTCTTTTCTGACACCTGGTGCCTCCACCCAAGGTGACTCCTTATGTGCCATGCACAGTGGTGCTGTCCCTTAAGAACATTAGTGCTATTACAGCTAGGCGACCAAACCTTGAAGCTGGAAACCTACAGCTAGGTGACTACTACACAGAGGCGACAAAACCTTGAAGAAACTGGACTGTCTAGCTTAAAACCAGACAAGTGGTTTTAAGCTAAACAGTCCAGTTTCTTCAAGATTTTGTCACCTGTGTGGCATTGCTATAAAACTAGACATGGTTTTTTCCAGTATCATGCATGGGATGGAGGATGTAGCCATTCTGAAGAGTGTGCTGCTCTGCATCGTGTGGCCGAGGTCATGCTGATGGGGCTGTGTGTGTGTGTGTGATGCAGGTGGTGGTGGGCCTACACTGTTCCTTGAAGTACTGGAAAATCTGGTATTCTGGGGATGCATAGTGGCCACCCTAACTATTGCTGTCCAGGAGTGTAATGCCCACTAAACAGCAAACAGTAAAGTAAATAAAACAAACCCATCAAAGGAATGACACACCCCAAAACCCAGTATACTAAATGGGGGACTTTGTTGGGAGCAGGAATATAGGTTCTGGAGAAGGAAAGGTTTATGCTTAGCTAATGAGTAATCAGTGTTAATAAATAAACCAACCCCTCACCTCCCAAAACTCACAACTTATCTCCACCCCCAGCGCCTTCCCTGGCACCTTCCTAAAACAGATGGTGTGCTGAGTGAATGTCCTGAGATGGAGCATTGCAGTGCTATGGCGTTAGCTGGCTTAAATAAAAATTCCCATACTTTATCTTGTGGATGGGGCGGGTACTCTCCTGAATCCACCAGGCTCGCTGGCTCCCTGATCTGGAATCCTCCTGGGCTCACAGCAACCGGAGACAGGGCCCATCTCTGTTTGCTGGATGCTGGTCTCTGTAGTGCTGGAATTGACTGATCCATGTGGCTAGATCTCCCTGCAGTGCATGAACTCTCCTTTGTGGAGAGAGGGGTGGTTTAGTGGGGACTCCATGAGCAGTGCTGTTTCTCAACCAGCTTCCACACTCCAAAGTGAAACAAAATTGTCTCTGTGTTTGAGTCAGGCTGTCCCATGCTGGGAAATAGGGTCTGAGAGCTCCAGCGGTAATCCTTTCCGTGGCCTCTCTTTCAGTCCTGATTAGCTGAATCACGTTTCAAAGACAAAGCCCTTAGACTGATCTTCTAAGGCTGGATTGTGAAGCCATTCCTCACACCGGTGATTGCAATGGAACTAATTGTGTGAGCTTGCTATTCATTCGTGTAAGGATTTCACAACAGGGCTCTTAGGGATTCCATCTCAGACTGGGCTAAGGAAAAGTGATGGGGTAGCGTGGGGGAAACTTGCCTTGCTTTATCACTTCTTGACCTATACCCCTTCTGTAGACAGCAATGACTACAGTCTCCAGCAGTGCTTAAGTCCTAAAAAATGGAGTTCTGGAATGAACTTCCAGTGCTATTGGGGTGCAACCAGAATTTTCCTAAGGAGGAGGCCTAGGCCAGCTGCCAAGTAGCAGAAGTCACTACAAAAGGTGTATGTGGAGGTGGGGAGCCCCAGAGGAAGGGGAAGCTGGTGGGGCTGTGGGAACCACACTGCTGTTTATCGGATGCTCTTCAGGAGCTTAGAATGTCCCTAAAATGTTGCTTTGTCCTTGGTGGTGGTTGTGTGAGAGAGACATGGAATGTGCTATGAAGGAGTGACATGATGGGGGACACACAGAAGGACATGTTCAAACTTGGCACCTAAAGCCATGTTTCGGCACCTAAACAAGTGGCTTGACTTTGAAAGATACTAAGAACCTTCTGCTGCCATTGACTTCACTAGGAATTTTGCCTGTGTAAGGACTTCAAGGTTTGACCTACTATCTTTAGCAGGATGGTTGGGATTCCTCCTGTCCCATTACAAATGGGAGTGGGTAGGGTTATCCTTCATGGTCTCATTTGTTACTCACAAGCTCATTCCCCTTGAGTGTCTTGAACATCAGCTAATGTTTTAATGAGATATCAGAGAGAGGGCTATGGGAAACATTTGCAATGGAAGTCTAGTTTACATGGAGCTTTGTCAGGTTTCATCCCAGGCTTATTGAAAGGTTCACAAATTTTCAAGTGAAACTTGGCCCAGTTTTGAGCAAATCTGGGCCATGTTACAGATTCACACTGAAGCCAGATAAAACTTTGGCGTCTCACTCTTTAGGGTTTGTTTTTTTTAACTCCAAGCCAAATGAGACTTGACAGTTTTGCACTGGGTTTGAACATGACCCTGAAACTAAACCCTAGGGCGCTGCAAAGTCAGGTGAACTGAAACCAGGATTATGTTTTGTGTGAGCCTCCTTTGAACTGAAATTGTTGAATTTTGCACAGCTCTTGTAAGGAGATCTGACAGGAAGAGCTGACAAACCCTGGATCAGAACATCAGCTCACTGATATTCCAGCTGCTGTAGATAGATATTCCACTGTACTTTTATTTCTTGCCATTTAAATATTAAATTGTATCATTTAAATGGTAACAATTTTTGTCACTTCCACAAATATCTCCTCTCCCAAACATCAACCAAAGGGCCCCACTTCCAGGATCACTGTTTACTAAATGACAGGTTTCAGAGTAACAGCCATGTTAGTCTGTATTCACAAAAAGAAAAGGAGTACTTGCGGCACCTTAGAGACTAACCAATTTATTTGAGCATAAGCTTTCGTGAGCTACAGCTCACTTCATCAGTATGCATCCGATGAAGGGAGCTGTAGCTCATGAAAACTTATGCTCAAATAAATTGGTTAGTCTCTAAGGTGCCACAAGTAATCCTTGTCTTTTTGTTTTACTAAATAATGCGCTGTCTTTAGTTCCTGGTACAAAAACTTTTTGGAACTGACCATTCACCTAGAGATAAGTGGAGAAGAGGACTCTGACTATCTGAAAAGATAGCACACAGCTAGAGCGGGGTAAATAACTGATTTTGTGGTTCAGTGGCAAAAACAAAACAGAGCAGGTTGAACCAAATCTGAAATTTTTCAGAATTTCCAGAGAATTGAAAAGGTGCATTTCAAGTCTGTTCTAGAGTGGGGATTTGAACCTGGTTCTCCCAAATCCCAGGTAACGTGCCTTAGTTACTGGGCTAAAATCTTCTAGCGGGTGCAGAACTGCTACCACCATCTCCTCCTCTTGCTATTTTGTGACTGGCCAAAATTATTCATGGCCAATTTGCACAGCTGCCCCTCTGACCATTTGCAAATAGTTTCAGGTTGACTTAAGTTGCATTTTTCATCCATTAAACTATTAGTCTGAAAGATTGCACTCAACTCGATGATAGGGCAAAACACAGCAGGACCTTCTGAGGCTCTGAGGACCCTACAGGATCCACTTTCCTATTAACTGTCCAACCTGAACATTACAGTTGAGTTTGCAGGTGCTGAAGATAACCAGCCCTTGCAAATGTGCTAACTGCATTGTGCGCAGAAGGGGAGTCCCTATGGCTGAACTTCCCCACCTCCCCCATCCATCTCTTACCACTCATAGAACTAGACCCTCCTTCGCCCTTGGGGGGAAGGGAGGTTTTCCAGCTTCTGAACTTCAGGAGCAACTTGGGTCCCAGCATCTTTGAGGTTTATGGAGAAATTCAATTCTGAATCCAAGGCTCATTTCAAGAGGTTTAATGGAGATATTTCCTTAGGCAGCATCCACAGAAGTTTCCCTTGATATTACTATTTTCTCCAGAGATTTAGGTGGTGTTGCAATGCCCTCCCTCCCAGAGCAACAGTGGCTGCCCCACGTGCTCTCCCCTTGTGCTGCTGGCTTTACAGAGACAAGACAGCTACCAGCAGCAACTGTAAGCAAACACTTGGTTTTGAAAGAGTGTTGATAGTTTTCGGCCTACGATGCATCACAGTGGAAAGTGGAGGGTGGAGTTTTCCTTGAATAGAATGATTGTGTATATGTACGGGAGGCCCCATTGTCTAGTGAATCCAGCCTCACTATAACCACTAAGGAAGGTGTGTATGTCCTGCAGTACTGAATGGGTTAACTAGTACGCAGTCACTCTTTCCCTCTGGGTGCTTTGTTGTGTTCGCTATTCATGCAATGACTCAAATGCTTCTCCCCGCTTCGAATCATTAACATATCCCCTGCTGGGTCACAAGAATCTGCTCCATGTCGGATTAGAGCAATAGTTCTCTCTCCGCTCTGGAAGATGTGCCCTGGAATTCAGCCGTGGCCCAAAGAGTCAGGAAGTCATGCTGAGGAAAATAAGAGTGTGGCCCATTTGGTTTCTAAAGAGCACTCAGAAAGGAGGACACAGCTTGAAGCTGTAACTTCTTCCCCTTCCCATCTGGGGCTACATTTTGAAGAAAACAGTTGGTTTGCTCAGCTAAGGGCCATATTTTTTTAAAAAGGCATGTAATGCCTTGCACAAAATATATGGACAATTACATGCTTCATTAGAATGAATTCTAATTAGAATTCTAATTAGAATTGCAGTTGTGCAAGCCAATCCAGACCTGGGCAAAGAAATGACAATAAATCATTAAGTGCAGGATTTTCTGACTTGCATGCACAATTACAATGACTATGCATACAAATTAGGCAAAAAACTGCCTAACTTTGATCTAATGCCTAAATACAGGTGAATTAGCTGGGAATCAGCAGCATATATTTTCAACAGTTGCTTATTTTCTCATAAAATACTTTGCATCATCAAAAATTGCATTCCAAACAAATCTTGGAATGCATCACTTATGCCTTATGTATCACATTGTGATAGGAACAAACCCCATCAATGAGCAGGAGAAAGGAATGGCAAGATAATGACCATTCCGGCTTGACAAAGCCCTGGCTGGGATGATTTAGTTGGTGTTGCTCCTGCTTTGAGCAGGGGGTTGGACTAGATGACCTCCTGAGTTCTCTTCCAACCCTAATCTTCTATGATTCTGTGATTATTAGAGTTTTCCAACCTTTCCCAATTGCATGTAACATTGAGATAGCTTTCAAGGGAATATCCTTGACGGTTTGGTCCCCAAAGCAACTAGGAAAAGAAAGGAGAAACCCAGAATGCAGTTATCCTGGGAATGACTTTTAGAGGAGCTTCCCTCTGATTGGCTGTCTGTGAATCAGCTGTCTCTTTTTACAGGACTAGAAAAGCTAGTTAGGGAGACAGTGACTTGAAGAGTACTGGAAGGCTGTCAAAGACTTATAGATTTTTATGGCCAGAAAGGACCATTATGATCACCTAGACTCTCTGACCTGTGTGATGCAGGAGGTCAAGCCCACCCATTAATCTCTGCATCAAGCCCATAACTTTTGTTTAGAGTTTGTTTTATAGAAAAGAAATCTAGCCTTTATTGAAAGACTTCAAGTTATGGAGAATCCTGCCCATCCATAGGTAAGTTGTTCTAATGATTAAATACCCTCACTGTTAAAAAAAAAACTGCTTTATTTATAGTCTGAATTAGTCTAGCTTCAGCATCTAATCTTTTTTCTGCTAGTTTAAAGAGCAGAGCTCTCTACAATCAGAAATCTCTTCCCTTTGTAGGTACTTGTAGACCATCATCAAATCCCATCTTAATCTTCTCTTGGATAAATGAATAGAACGGGCTTTGTAAGGCATGTTTTCCAGACTTCAGATCTTCTTGTGGGGAATGCCTAACTCCTGGGAAAGTCAAACCTGATGGAAAAGTGTATTCAGGAATTGGCCTAAATGAAGATGGAGTGAATTATGCTTGTGTGTGCAATATTCATTCTGGGTGGGCCGTCTCTGGAAAAGTACATGTGTATTCCTTGGCCACTAACATTCCAGTCATCTGTACAAGCCTGCCTAGTGGAGTTAACTGATGCTTAGGTGGAGAGGGGCACGTTCAGTGACAGGAATGGCTTGAATAAAAAAAAGAATGGCATTTTCCCTTGGTTAATCTGATTGTGGGAAAATGATAGTTTTCTGGTAATTATTGCATTTACAGAAAGCTAGTATCTTCTTAAAGACCAGCTCGTCTTGTTACATCCATACAGACTGAAGTTTTGGAAAGATGGACAGACACCTCCTTCCACCAGATCTGAACTTTCCTCTTGGTGTTTGTTGTTGTTGTTGTTCCATAAGTGTCAACATTTTATAATTATTTGGAGGGGTGGATAGATTTTAATTAAAATAAGAGCTGGCAAGAATGTTTGCACAGACTGAACCTTTTCTGAGCCTGGGAAAAAACGTTGATTACCCCTCCCCTCCCCCATTACTGCACACTTTAGTAAGAGCCAAAAATGGTTCATGTTAAAATACCTCAAGAAAGGCTGTCTGTGAGAGATTTCTTCCCTGACCTCAGATAAGCTGGTCTTGGAGACTTGGAGAGCTGGTCCAAAAAAAAGTATTTTGAAAGAGATGCAAATTTCTTGTGTTTTGTTCAAAATTTTCCATGACAGTTTGCATTTTTTACATGAAAAATATAAAAAATTGCGTTTTTTAAATGAAATTTTTCATTTTGGTGGAAAAATACTCTCACCTTTTTACATTTTTTCCATTGGGGGGGAGAAAAAGGGGCTTGGAGTTTTAAAAAGTGTGTAGTTTCCTCATACTTCTTTACATCTTCCTCCACGGTTAATGGGACTTATGCTCCTAAATCACTTAGGGCTTTGTCTACACAAGGAAGTTAATTCAGATTAATATAGGGTGTGAATTTAGAGTGGAATAGCTATTTTACTATGTGTGGACACTTCTATTTTGGAATAAGAGTGCCTGATTCCGAATCAGCCTAATAAGGCACTTTAATTGCAGAATCAGTGTCAACACAGGAATAGTTAATCAGGAATAGCTATTCCAGAATAACTCCCCATGTAGACAAGCCCTTAGGTACTTTGGAAATTCACAGCCAAAGATTTGGATGCTGGTCTGAACTGAACAGATGCTTTTAAGATTCACCCATTGCTACCACACTATTCTCACATGTTAGTACATATGATGATGCTTTTAAACATTCAGATTCTGAAACACTTCTCCTTTTCCTGTTCTTATCAACTATCATCCTGAAAAATGTCTCACTTAAAAATTGTAGGGAGTCTGCAAAAATCAGCGTGTTGTATCCTGACGCTCAGTTCACGTTCTTAACAAGTACAGTGAAAATTTACTTGCGTTCATCATCTGATTGCAATGACATTAGCTCTGATCTACCATGGCTAAGACTGATGCCTTAACACTTAAAACAAGGATCTTTCCTTTGTCTTGATCTCTGGAATCTGCCCAAGTTTATCATTTTAATAACAAATAGAGTGTTTTGCACAGTTGTCTGCTAAAGTTTTCCTCTCTTTATCCATTTTCCCCCCTCAGCCACAGCTTTCAGAAACAGTTGCATCCCCCCACATCTTTTCAAGGTCAAGTCTGATGATTTATGCACTGGGACAGCTCATGCGTCGGCCATATTACGTGGCATTGTGAGACAAGACAATAAAGCAATATGCAATGGGACTGCAGCAACCTAACAATGTCACAGCAATGAGGCAATAGAAGATGATCAGCTCTCATGAAACAGACTGCTCGGAGTTTGCAGCCCGATTCAGTTTCCAGACAGGAAGCTAGGCAAATGGAGATGAGTGTGGGCCTTTATAAAATCCCAAGACCAAGCAGGGAGAGATTTTTCTATAGTCATTGCTCAGACTGGCTGAAAAATCCATTGTCTAAGTGTTTATTTTTTATTATATTGAGAATCTCTTCAACAGGCGTGAGTTACTATTAGGAACAAATGAACATGACTGGTTGCTAGCAAGTAGGGTGACCACCTGTCTCGTGCTGTGAAGGACATCCCTGATTTGGTGCCTAATGACCCATATCCAATGGGAACCATGTGAAGGAATTTAATCAGATACAAAGCATATTTTCAGGCACTAATGAGCATCCTGTGATGCAAATGTAGGGGTTCATACCAAGCATAAAACCTTATGAGGTGGGGCTCCTTAAAAACAAGTTTTGTCCTTTATTACTCATACAGGGTCCCTGAAGGAGAGGTGGTCACCCAATTTGATAGTGATAACCTGCAGTGTGGGAAATAAAACAGGAGTTGACTAACTAGTGAAGAGAAGATGAATTATAGGGTGAGAGGGAGAAGGGATGCAGCATATACAATGGGCAGCTCACATCCTGGTAGGTTGTTCTCCAACCTTCTATGCCTTTTAGGGATTGGGATGGAAGCCACAAGGAAAGAGGTTTCTCATGGTTTCCATATGCCATCAGAAAAGATGGATGGTTTGAGCTGTGATTTGCTTTGTTTTGGGGCTTGCTCAGTTGTGAATTGGGATTGGAAAGAGAGGTGACAGGAAACTCTATCAAATTCAGATAGCTCTAATTCTGGCCCGCGCTATGTCTCAGAGATGCTTTCCTGTGTCAGTGATATATTCTTGGCCCTACAAGTGGTGGTTCTCAGACTGAATGCTATGGACTAGCCCTGGATTGCAGAGTCTGTTTCCATTGACCTGCAGAGTGCAGCATGCTCAGGTCCATGTTCTGGATGTTGGGAACATGATGGGTGTCTCTTACAACATGCTCTTCAGAAAGAAAACATTAGAGAGACCCACTGCCCCAAAATACACATGGTTTAATACAGTTTTGGTAAGGACCAGACAGGTCATGTATTGCTAGGAACAAAGTGCTCCAGATAAAAACACCATCTTTTATCTCTCTGGGTTTGGAGATAGAGTGTGTCTTTATTGAGTCTGAAATTATTCTAATTAACGTTATCAAAAGCATGACATTTAATTAACTAAATAACATGTTGAGCCTAATGATAACATATTTCAATGCACCACAGGCAGCAAAGAGCTTTGTGGACTAATTCAGAAAGAGTGCCAGGGATTGGAGCAGAAGGAACCGCTCGCTAATACAGACGTACCTTTCTCCAAGGAGAGCTGGAGAAGCTAGCATGGTGGTGCAGGAAGGGATAGCAGAGATGATGCTAGCAATACGACAACTCTGATCCGAGACCCCAGCTGGGTCCAGAAGATCCTGATGTGAAGGTGGTTGTAGCTGGTTCCCCCCCCCCATGTTCTTTTTATAGCATTCATCTGCCACTAAAAGGAGTGTAGAATGTACCAGTCTTCTGCTCTGGTGCCAGAATCGGTCAGTGAAAAAAGCAATTTTTTTTTCATTAAATGTTTTTATGATTTTTTTTTATGAATTTACTGAAATAGGAAATTTTCAAAAATGAATTTTTAAAAAGTTTGAAATTAAAAATTCTACTCCATGACAAAGGCGGCCAATCAAAAGTTACAGTTAGAAAAAAGGGAGGGGGAGAGAAATCAACCCCCCCATATCTTTTGTTTTTGCTATTTTGTAACTTTTTATTGGTCAACTTGATCATAGGGGCTTTCCCCCCCCAAAAAATGTGTTTTGATCTCAAATATTTTTTAACAGGCCTGTTGAAAATGTCCTCCTTAAAAAAACAACAACAGCAAAAAATACAGATTAAGTAACTGATGATTAAATTAATAGTGGAGATTTTTCAAGTTCCCTGGGAGGATATTAGCTGCCACATGGGATGTTACAGTGTCACAGGGTCTGTCTGTACTTGGAGCAGGGGGCGTGATTCCCAGCTCGAGGAGATACGCTCGTCGTGGCTCTCATCAGGCTAGTGGGCTACAAGCAGTAGAGTAGCCACTGTGGCCTGGGCAGTGTCGAGTGGTGGGAGGTGCTGTTGCCTTGAGTACAAATCCATTCAGACCTTCTGGGTGTCTGCATGGGCAGCTAGTACAAGCTACTGCAGCGACCCTACTGTTTTTAGCATGCTAGCCTGAGTATGCCTCCGAGAGCTGAGCAAGACGCCCCAGAGCCAAGTGTAGATGTAGCCTCAGTAACCGAGTAAAATGTACCATTGGTGGAGCTAGACCTTTTGCCATTGAGGGACTGAATATTATTCGCTTTTCCGTAGTGGAAATGCAGTGTAGGGGTTTCTCAAGTGGGTGTTGCCTTAGAGATAAAAAGTCAGGTAAGTTAATGTGCGTCACCCCACCCAGAACAGGTACAGCTGCCTACAGATGTGGGGCTGGGTTTATTTTTGATGACTCACCCTTCATTGCTGTTTGAGTGCAGGCAGAAATGCAGAGTGTAGCTCAGGCTTAGAAGCAGGAGCAGAAGATATGAGGCTGTTAAGTACAGTAGAACAGGTATTGGGTATAACAGAGGCAAATTGAGTATGGAGAGGTGGCAATGAGGTGCAAGTAGGATGAAAGGTTGCTGATAACATAGGCAAGAGACAGGTGTATAGTACAGGCACCGAGCATCCTGACGTAAGAATGACGATAGTGTCTCAAACCAATGGTCCATCTAGCCCAGTATCCTGTCTTCTGGCAGCGTCTGGTGCCAGATGCTTCGGAGGGAATGAACTGAAAAGGGCAATTTATTGAGTGATCCATCCCCTGTCATCCCGTCCCAGCTTCTAGCAGTCAGAGGTTTAGGGACACCCAGAGCATAGGGCTACATTCCTGATCATCTTGTCTAATTGCCATCAATGGACCTATTCTCCACGGACTTATCTGATTCTTTTTTTAACCCAGTTATGCTTTTGGCCTTCACAACATCACCATCGCAATGAGTTCCACAGGTTGGTTGTGTGAAGAAGTACTTCCTTATGTTTGTTTTAAACCTACCTCTTATTAATTTAATTGGGTGACCCCTGGTTCATGTGTTATGTGAAGGGACAAATAACACTCCCTTATTCGCTTCCTCCACTCCATTCATGATTTTATAGATCTCTATCATGTCTCCCCTTAGTTGTCTCTTTTCTAAGCTGAACGGTCTTTTTAATCTTTCCTCATATGTTCCATATTCCTAATAATTTCTGTTGGCCTTTCTCTGTACTTTTCGCAATTCTAATGTATTTTGGTGTGTTTTTTGAGATGGGGGGTGACCAGAACTGCACGCAGTGCCTGTGGGAATCACAAGCTTGCACTGCCATTAGTAATCTCTAATTAAATTACATTCTCAGATATCCAAGCCCAGCACTATTGTATTGACCAAAAGCCAACATCCGTGCATGTCTTTTAATGTCAGCTTGGAGTTGCTTTATATTAAAAATTGAATTTTGGGATATCATCCAGGCTGATGTCCATGCTGCCCAGTGGGGGGGAGGGGGGAATATAAGATTTGATGGAGAATGGAACTTGCTCCCTTGATGGCTGGGGGTTCCATGGAGTGTGCTGATCCCCGGGAGCCTTTCCCAAGCTGAGTTTGGTAACATGGGGGAATATGATAAGGTATTGCTCTCTCCAGGAACTTTATTTGCATAGTAATGGGATGCAGGAGGACTGCAGTGGCCCTGGAGCACTGCCATCATTACGATGTACTACCAGGGTTACATTTCCATAGCAAAAGCATGCATATTAAAAAGGTGGGCGACACCTCCTTGCATTCTCGAAATGAGTTGAGGAATTGGAAACAATGACGCTAAGGTTGTCTCCGAAGATGTACAGGAGGCGTCTACTTCACATTGTTTTTCATTCTTCCTTGTGTGTGCGAGGGAAGGGGGGCGGCTGTGGTTGTCGTGCGAGGGGCCGGGCTTCCACTGCGGTATTGTACTCAATATTCCAATCACCTTGCAAGTCAAGACGGCTCGTGGAGCTTGCAGTGGTGTCAGAGTGAAAAACGAGCAATGCTGTCATGCTTGGCCAGGCGGTGGCTGTCGGCTCCTGATTGAGTGCGGTGCTGCAGTGTGTTCCTTTTCGTATACAACACTTCGGTTCAGGGCTGTTTTTTTGGTTTTTTTTTTAATTTTAAAGTGAGAGATGAGATCTAACAATGAGGGCTCTCCCGACCAGCGGCTATAACCTCCTGTCCTGGGTTCCTCCTGCGGGTCGCCAGTCATTTGCAAAGACGCAGAAGGGGAGCGGGCTTGGTTGGGTGGCGTGTGACGTGTTTTTTGTTCTCCCTCTCTTGTTTTCATTTACAGAGCGAGTTGGTAGAAGCAATTGCCTGTGGTGAAAGGTGGGTGGTGGTGGGGGGGTGAGTGAGGGGTGAGATTTTTCTAGTGGGAGGCGTCGCCGCGGCAAGGGAGCGCTGACCCCTCTGGATGCTGTTCACCAAACCACAGTGAATCTTTTTCATGGTTACAGATGCATGAACTAGGCAATATTGCTGTGTCTCCATTCTCTCCGGGAGAATTCTGTGTGGGCGCGGTGGGACCCATCCGCTGGCCGCTGCATCAAAGCAACAGCAGGAGCAAGGCTGGTGTGCGAAAGTGAGAGAATGATCGTACTCGTTCAAGGCAACCAGAGTGGTGAGAAATGCTACACAGGCTTTTCCACACACAGCTCTGCCAAGCACTTCAGTTATGATCCACAACACCCATGGCAAGTCCAGCCCGGGTTTTTCACACAAACCTCTGCTGAGCAACCTCAGCCCTGGCCTGTGGTCCCCCTGATACTCTGATCATGACTGCCAGTCACAGCTCTGTCAATGCATCTTACTCCTGCCGTGCAGCACCTTCTGCTTGTCCGGTGTTGTCCTCCTTCCCCTCCAAGGGAGAGAGAAGGAGGGAGTTACCCTCTTAGGCTGCCTCTGCCTCAGAATCCATATTGGTGGGGGTGACTATAATTACTACCCATCGGACATCTGTACAGTAGTCTGTTTGGAAGGAGGTGGTGGTCTCAGGCCACTTCCTCATGAACAAATCACACTGTAAACCCCCCAAAGAAGAAAAGAGTCTCCTGGAGCAGCTCTTCTTAGCCTCTTCCGCCTTGTGCAGACACGTCAAGTGCGCCTGTTTGTGCAGTGAGTTTGTGATACAACCATGCGCCCATCAGAATCTAGGAGGAAGAACCTACCAAACTTGTTTCCATCCATGCTAGGGCATCACCTTGGATGAGCACTGGCCAAAGCTAGCCCGTGAGGGTGATCTCAGAGCTATGCACCAACTTCCAGTGGTGTCTGGCAGAACCTCCCCTGTGCAAAAAGAACAAAGCCCTCATGCCCAGAGCTGTAGGTTAAGTAGATTAAAGAAAGAAGGAGACATTTAGGCTATGCCCACACGACGCACCTTTTAGCGACACAGCTGTCGCTAAAAGCTGCACAGTGTACCCACTCTTTGTTGGCGAGAGAGAGCTCTCCCGCCGACAAAAAAAAAAATTCGACCCCCAATGCGAGGCGGTAGCTTTGTCAGCAGGAGAGCTCTCCCACCGACAATGCACTGTTCATACTGGTGCTTTTCCGTTGGTAAAACTTTTGTTGTTCGGGGGAGAGGGGTTTCACACCCCTGAATGACAAAAGTTTTACCGAGAAAGTCCAGTGTAGACAAAGCCTTAGTATTTCCCCTTCTATTTCCTTTTCCTTTCTGTAAAAGGTAAGGGATTTCCTCTTAAAATTTTGTAAGGAGATGTTTCTTAATTAAAAACTATAAAATATTTTAAAGTAATATTCACCCACAATTTATGGTGCCTATTCCTCGTTTAAGCCTTAAACAAACAGCGGTACTTCAAAACAAACAGACAAACAAAGTGTCCTAACTAACTTGTGAAAGGACAGTAAGGGAACAAAACAAAACAGCAGATTTCAATGCAACTAACATCTGGGACCAAACTGTAAATGCCTTTAACAATATAGGACCGCATTCATGGATTTGTAGAAGTTCAGATATATGGATCGTGCTTCAGCTTGTAATTGTTATAGCATTGCTAATAATCTATTGCCAGATGAAAATTGCAATTCAAGAACAGCCAGCTAAAATAAATAACACAAAATCAAAACATTTCTTAACAAAATAAATAAATAAGTACACCCCCTTTTTGTCCTTTAAAAGCCAACAAAATCTCAAATAAAAATATAAACAAATAAAACAGGAATTAAATAAAGCTACCTCATGGAAAATAATAAAAACATAAATGTATTCAATAAATCCTATATTAACGAGTAATATGTAAATATGAGTCTAATTTAGTGTGGTCAATAAGACCTTTAAAAATACAAACAAAGCCTTCTTAAATATCCTGTTCAGTTTTAAAAATGTCCCTAACTTTCACTAACTTAAATACAAAACAAAAAAGTCATTGTAATCTACCAAACATAGTACCCCCCCCCACAAATCCCTATCATATAATACATCATGTGGAAGCAATGCCCCTCTGCCATGTACATTGGTCAAACTGGACAGTCTCTACGTAAAAGAATAAATGGACACAAATCAGATGTCAAGAATTATAACATTCATAAACCAGTCGGAGAACACTTCAATCTCTCTGGTCACGCGATTGCAGACATGAAAGTTGCGATATTACAACAGAAAAACTCCAAAACCAGATTCCAGCGAGAGACTGCTGAATTGGAATTCATTTGCAAATTGGATACAATTAACTTAGGCTTGAATAGAGACTGGGAGTGGTTAAGTCATTATGCAAGGTAACCTATTTCCCCTTGTTTTTTCCTACCCCCCCCCCCTGTTCCTCAGACATTCTTGTTAAACCCTGGATTTGTGCTGGAAATGGCCCACCTTGATTATCATACACATTGTAAGGAGAGTGATCACTTTAGATAAGCTATTACCAGCAGGAGAGTGGGGTGGGGGGAGAGGAAACCTTTTGAAGTGATAAACACCCATTTTTTCATGGTCTGTGTGTATAAAACATCCTCACTTCATTTTCCACTTTATGCATCTGATGAAGTGAGCTGTAGCTCACGAAAGCTTATGCTCAAATAAATTGGTTAGTCTCTCAGGTGCCACAAGTACTCCTTTTCTTATTATATAATATGTTTATTAACAATAACAAAGTTATTAAAAGTATAATATAAAATTAGCATGTAATAACACATTATTATTATTAACATATACAAATGTTAATGAAAGTAAGTTGTCATCTTAAACATAAAGTATTAAAATGTAAGTCCTTGCTTTTGTTTATATATATGCAGTCAATTCATTGGCCTATCATATCCCCAACTAATCACTTAAATGTGGCATTTTGTACCTATGTAAATTTAAGGAACAGGGTTATTTTAAAACTCAAAGGTAGCTGCCGTCTTTGTCCGCTACAGCAAGCAATAATTGTCCACTTTCCTAGGTTTATAAAATAGCCTCTTGACCTGGCTGGTGGTCCTAAAATATCCTTACAGCTTTAACTTGTTCTCTCCCATCGCCTCCAGATGTGAATGTTGCATAGGTATGTTCTAGGGTGACTGTCTCTCCTATTCTGCGTGGCTCTATAATGCCTTGCGGCCTGTGTCCAATCTCTCTATTATAATATGCTCTTGGGAATGAGAGCAGGCCTGGATTCACACATTTTGACCTCATGGGCATGCAAATACCATTGTGACTGGCACACAGGCAGGCTCTGTGCACGCTTGCATCTTTCGTAAAATTTCTCACGGTTGCATCATCAGCAGGGTAGCACTCCCCCTGGCAGCATCAGCAAGAGTGCTGGTGCAGACGGGCTCTCAGCAGGTTAGCCTCTGTGCCATCGAACTCTCCTCCGAACTCATCTAGGTGATGTAGTAACCCCACCATCTGCATTTTAATCACAACTCTTCCAGCTTCACTAGCAGAGGAGGACCTAGAGCCGCGATGGGAAACAATAGAAGTGTCAGTATAGCCCTCTATTAGAGACATAGACCACACTTTTCTTGACCGTACATTGTGTTGTATTCTGGAAAAAAATGGACTCTTACTCATCTCCAGTTGAGGGGAAAAGTACAGCACTCTGGGGATTGTATACAAGTTGGCTTTGTATGGCATCGCAGACTCCTTTTGCTTCTTGCGCTACCTCTCATGGCTATAGTGATTTGCCTCTGCTCTTCTTTGCCACCTCAATCATTCCTGTCCTGGTGATTGCCTAGTTGCTTGTACTGCTCTACTGCATTTCCTATTTACTCCATTAGTGGTGGTCAAATTGGCCGAAACATGAAAACACCACAAGATCAACCATCTATTAATCCTCATAGCCTCAAGTGGAGTTCAGCTCTCACTTAATAGCCATCTCCCTCCCGCTCCGTCCTAGAATCCGGACAAGAACTGCTCATAATAACATGTTTTCTAAAAGAGTATACCATGGTTGTGTAGGATAGGTTCACATGAACTTTGACCAAAACCTTTAACATTACTGACTGTGCACTCCCTAGTATGTTGCTGTTAGCGGGTCTGCCGAACCTCTCCACCACAAAGCGACATGTAGAGGAGTGACAACCAGAGAGACTCTTCCCTTTAGTGCATCTGGTATTGCTATTGTCTGAAGACCACAAAGGTCTCTAGGTGAATGTCGGCTTGGTCAGTGGGAAGATTTCACTTGTGGTGACTCCAGCCATGGGAGATCAGGGTGGGGAGTCTTTTAGTTCACCCTTGTGGTGACTGGCCACCTGTTGGCAAACAGGAGCCATAGATTTGTCCATATAGAACATTTCTCAAAACGGATTAATAGTTTTCTAAACTTAAAGTACATTTATTTTACTTGGAAAAGGAGAGAAACCATGACGTTGTCATTCTGCAGATGTGACAGACTGCATTTGTGGCAACAGAGATAGTTAGACGTTTGTAGATGTCCCTCCTTGCAGGGTCCTAGAGCCCAGGCTCCAGCCTGAACCCAAACATCTACACCACAATTAAACAGCCTCTTAGCTCAAACCCCTTAGCTTGGATCAGCTGGCACAGGCCAGCTGCAGGTTTTTAATTGCAGTGTAGATGTACCTTATGAGGTGCTCAGCTATCATGGTAATGGAGGCTAGATAAGGACCTAAGATGGCTGGAAGCATTAGTGGGTTTATCCTTGATACCCCTATAAGGTACATAAGTGGTACCTTCATTCTCCAGAGGGGGACCTGCACAGAATAAGAAACTTGTTCAAGGTCACAGAGGAAGTCTAAAGCTGAGCTGGGACTCAAATCCCCATCCTCTTAACTCCCAGTCCAGTGCTTCACCCACTAAACCATCCTTCCGGCCCATGTGCCCTGCATCCGATGAAGTGAGCTGTAGCTCACGAAAACTTATGCACAAATAAATTTGTTAGTCTCTAAGGTGCCACAAGTCCTCCTTTTCTTTTTGCGAATACAGACTAACACGGCTGCTACTCTGAAACCTGTCTTTATTCTTTGTGAAAGGCACTTGGGGACAGGAAATGGCATCCAACAGCAGTCGCACTGGTATTGTTGCTTCCATGTTAAATACACCAATTAGTTTAATTAGAGAGGGAAGGAAGTGGGAAGCAGTGCCTAACCCTCGAGCCTTGAGTCAACACCAGAAGGTGACTCACGGGAGGGCAGAAAGTGGGTGTCCAACCTCCAGGTTATCATGTGTGTAAAATGAGGAAAAGCTGCCAGGTGCACAGAGGATCTTGTGGGCATGGTTGGGGATAAAGATCAGGGATGGGGGTGTCTTCCACACAGGCAACAGCAGCTACTGGGGCTTATCTGACGTCTGACCCCCTAGCTACCAAGCTGTGCTTAGAAACCAAAGAGAGAGTTAAAAATAATATTGAAAAGCAACAACAGGAGGGAGCTGTAAAGCCACCAGAGGAGAGGGATTGGCTCTTTGGGCTTGGGGGTGGTGCCCGTTCTGAGCCCTCCCCACACCAAGCAAAAAGTTTTCCCCTTTTTGGTTTGTTTTTCTTAGTTCTTTTTTCCCCTCACAACAAACAAGTGAAGCGAACCAAAGAGACGAACCCAAATTAGTAACGAGCCAAGAGCATGCCCATGGGCAGCATGCAGCAGATGGAAGATTTGTGGGGGGAGGGGAAGGCATCAGTCAGCCGAGGAAGGACCCTTGTTCCCGAGCTAAATTCAACCTCCTAAATGCAGGAGGGAGCATTGGTTGAGACTTTCCTAGGGATCTGCCCACCGCCCCTTCCCTGTGCTAATGCTGGCTTGGCCCGCACCCCTGTGCTTTGCTGGGCTCTGGTGACGGCACCACTCCCAACCAGGCTCACACAGTGAGACTAACCAGGGAACCCAAGCGAGGCGGCCTACAGCAGCGTGAAGGCAGGTCCCTGCAGAATACTTCCTTCCTGACAAAGAAGGTGAGCTGGGGTATGCATCCGAGCTGATTGATGTTGGTGGACGGCAATGTGATCTGGTGGCTCAGGCATGGAACTGTGAGCCAGGAAGTCTGGGGTTCAATTCCCGGCTCGGCCCCGCGCTTGCTGCATAATCTTGGGCAAATCCATTTTCAAAAGCACCTCTGTGACCTAGGCGCCCAAGTCCTACATCTGAAAGTGATTCGTGTCTTGAGAAGCCGAAGGCCCGTTGACTTTCAGGGAGGGTTGGGGTAAAATTTCCTACAGCGCCTAAATGCCGTTAAAGCCTAAGCCCCGCTGCCAAAAATGACCGAGGATTTGTTAATGATCTTCTATGCGGGAGGCCCTCTGTGAACTCAATGCACAAAAGTCGGCCTCTGGGGCATGCCAGGTATAGCTCTGGATCGGTGAAACCAGCTGCAAGTTGGTAACACCGTTGCCACTGTCTGGAGTAGGACGCTCTTTGTAATGGCTAGTTTATTTTAATGCCTGTGTTTGAACTGCGGTCGCCCCGCTCTGTTTTGTTTTTCTTTTCTCTTGAAACACTAGGCAGAGGCCAAGCTGTCCTTCGGCCAGGTCCAGCTGCCCTGGGCTGGAATGATAAACAACGTGCCCAGCACAGCTGACGGCAGGGACCGCTGCCCGTGAGTCTCCTTCCCATAAAGGGGCATGCCGCAACTTCTGCCATCACAGCCGATGTCAGCTGAGCATGCCGGCTCCAGGCTGAGGAGGGTTCTGGGAGCAAAACTGCCCTGATTCGAGTGATTCATGCCTGAATAATATCCTTTCACTTCCAGGGAAGGCAAGTGTGACGGGAGCATGCTCCATTTGCTGTGACAGGGAGATTCTGCTTCAGATGTGCAATGGTATTCAAATGGATGGCGGGGAGGCGAGGAGGGAGATCTGGTTTGGTTCCCAGTATGCCAGGGTGGTGGTAAATCAATAAGTAACCCCACCTGCCCAATTATCCGTTTCTATGTAGATCGTAACATACATTGATACATGTAGCCAGATACCGTGTGTGGATAATATACACATGCAGGGCTAAATTACACCTGCCCCTGCTTCATGGGGGCCTTGGGGGAGGAACCCCCATGCAGAATGCAGCATTCGGGTGGCTGCCAGTGCTCCTGGGCACAAAGGGGCAGTTTAAGCCATGGTGGTGGCGATGCATCCTGTGTGGAATGCATGGTGTGACCCTTCTTCCCACCTGCATAGCTTCACAATGGGACGTGCCTTGCTATATCTTCTTTAAAGGTGCCAGGGGCACCTCCAGCCGTTCTCCGGGTACCCAGGAAGTGTTATGCCTTGGACTGCTGCTCATGCCATGTGCTTCTTCCAACTCTCCTGTATGGCGAACCTCACAGGGGTTGTTTTTTGGCCATTTACACACTGCCTGCCTGCCTGTCTGTCTTCACGAGCATGAATGCATTTGCAAGGTGCCCATGTATGTAGGTGTCAATGTGTATGCAAGTGACTCCCTGGGGCCTAGGATAGCGTGTTTTTTTTTTTCTTTTTATGTGTCTAAATTGAAACAGATAAAACTCAAATATTGGAGCAAAGCGGTGTGGTGTGGTATGGACGTTTTGTTGGCATAAGCTTGGGATGGCTCTTGAGTGACAAAGCCACAAATGTGTTACACAGATATTCCAGGTGCGGGCCAATAAAACCGTCATTCCTACCTCACCCCGCAATCTGTTCTGCATGTGCCATGTAGATTAGTAGAATCTATTTTAGAAATGTTCTGGAGAGAGCTAAAATTGGATTGATCCTTTTTTTTTTTTTTTTTTTTTTTGAAATAGGGCCTGAGCCAAAACCCACTGAGATCAATGGCAGTCTTTCGATTAATTTCAGTGGGCTTTGGATCAGGTCCATATTCTTCTTCTTGTAAAACCAAGCACCTCAGTCCCAGGATTCCCTCTGTTACAGGCCTCAGAGCGAGAGAGAAATTATGCCTAATACATTTTAGAACCTCTTTAAATGACCTCATGTGTTATTTTTCCTATGCAGAATAAGGATGGGGTTTAAAATCCAATATCTTGAGGTCCTCTAATAGAAGCAAGTGCAGTATATTACTCTAAGAAGTTGGATAGCTTACCGCATGGTTCTGCAATTGATCAGATGGGCATCACCATCACTACCATGTTATATGTAATATATATAATAAACATCGCTTATTAATGGAGTACTCAGGCACTTCTGAAAATTGTACCCTGTTTCCTCAAGATCTGGCAATCTATGGGCATTATCCAGGAAACACTTTTTCATGTGAATAGTGAATGATGTTAAAGTCACCCTGTTCACGTAAGGACGTGTTTGCAGGATCAGTCCCTAAAATGAGACCATAATAATGACAAGAGGAAGTAGCAAAATCTGGGGACTAGTGGAGGTAATAGGAAAGGGAGGATGAGTTTGACAACAAATACCGTGAGATAGTGTTGCTGATTGATGCACATGTCTTGAGATTGCTGTGTGTTAGTTTCCCCCCCTTCTTATTTAGAGTGAGGTTTCATGGAAGAAGTCTGTTTTGAGGTGGAATTGAAAGACTAGAAAGTGGAGGCATGGTATGTATATAGCCTTTTCTATGTCATTAATGTAACCAAAGTCCATATCAGATGGGCAGATTAGTCAAATCAGATTATTCTTATCACAAGATTTAAAAAAATACATTTTGGGCTATATTTTATATTTTTCAGGGTTTTTTTGAGCCTTTCAGGGGTACTGTGGTCACATTCTTAAGCTTTTCTCTGTAACCATAAGGGCTATAAACATTTTTTTTTAAACTAAAATCTTAGACAGTCTCACAATCACATGACTCCAGGAGCTGAGGCGTTAAGTACAAAACCAAATATTTAATCACTTCCCTGCCACTGCAGGGGCTTGGACACTTGTGCACCTTGGTCCCTCCTGTTCTCTCTCTGCCTGTGGCACACAATAGTTTAGTCTCCTGAGGCTTTCATACTTTGATCAGGTTCGAGTTGTTGGCTTGGTGTGTGGGTGCTGCGTGGAGTTTGGTGGTCTGTGATATACAGGCTGGACTGGATGATCTGTTGTTCCCTTCTGGTCTTAAACTCTATGACTCAAAATATCGCAGTGAAATTGTAGGGAGTTGGCGGCACTGGGATATGGAAAGCTGGGCCCTTCTCTACATAACCCACTGCCTTCCCAGCCGTTTGAAACCCAGCCTGGAGTGGCAACACGTCAGGGTATGTGGTATCTGGATACTGCCATTCTGCTGGAGAGGTGCTATTCAGAGCACTCTCAATTCAAGATAGCTCCAGCTGCTAGGGCTGCGAACTGCGCCCTCTCATGCACACTTCCACTGACATTGTTTCCACTGTGACAACTGCCTTCCCTGCCCTCCAAGGAGCTGTGAGGGAGCAGGGAGGAAAAATCTCATTTTCTTTGGCACAGGATCCAATTATGCTGGGTCACAAATTCTTCCAATTCTTACACCCATTTTCACCAGAGAAAATGGCAAATTTTCACTAGTGAATTCCCAGGAAGACTGTTTTCTCATGCAAACTGATATTGGTGCCCAGAGTTCCCTGAGAGCAGGGAACTTGATTTAAATTATTATAATTGCTGGCGTAGTCTTCAGGCCGTTCTCGATATTTCCCAGCCCCCTTCTCATCTTTACTGGACAGAAAGACTATTATTATCGTCTTCCCGAATGAAAGGGAAACATTTAGCTTCAAATATATGGCCCTGGCGCTGCACAGGAGATGTTTGAATTTATTTCACACTAGTGGGATGTGGATAAAAGCTTCGGGCCAGCTGAATTCAGCTTGTCACCTTCTTTCTCCTTCGGGGAGCTTTTTGTCTTTTGCTGTCATCTTGGAATTTCTCCCTGAGTCAGCCATGCTGGGCAGGGAAATTGGTGTGTCTTGGACATAGCTATGTCTTGAAGAATTGACAAGGACAAGAAGAATTAGCAAGAGTGGAGAAGGGAGGGGGAAACCAGCTGCTATATCCAAAGGTATGTTGCTGTTGCAGGACAAAGCTGTCTGCCTTAAAGAAAGTATTCCCCCTCAGCATGGATTACGGTGATGCCGCATACAAATACACAGGTAGATCGATCACCCTAGGAGCGAAATGGGAGGAGAGAAGTGCTAGGAGCTAGAGGATGCACCAGAATTTTGCTGGGACACTACAAATGTTTGCAGAACTAGCAGGACTTCATGTAAGGATAAATGATATATTCACAAAAGGAGTGAAGTTCTTCAAACTGTAATGTGAAATGCACAGATTCCAAGGCCAGAAGGGACCATTGTGATTCTCTAGTTTGTCCTCCCATGTAACAAAGGTCATAGAACTCCACCAAAATAACTCCTAGAGCAGAACTTTTAGACAAACATCCGATTTTGATTTAAAAATTGTCCGTGATGGAGAATCTACCACAACCTTGGTAAATTATTCCAATACTTAATTACTCTCACCATTAAAAATGTATGCCTTATGTCCAGTCTGAATTTGTCTAGCTTCAACTTCCAGCCACTGGATCATGTTATACCTTTCTCTGTTAGACTGAAGAACTCAGTGTTAAATATTTGTTCCCCTTGAAGATTGATTCCCAGGCTCTCCTCTCCCCACTAGCCCTTCGTTGCCAGCACATCTTACAACGTCAGGTCTCTCTGATACAATAAGAACTCTGCAAATAATGTTTATTTTTCAGTTCACTGGCAGTTCTGAAAAATTGGACAAAAAATTCAGGGAACATAAAAATTGAAAAACAAAATTGGAGTCCAATAAAATGTTTTGTTCCACCTGAGATGAAATATTTCATTTCAGAGCTTTTAAAAACTTTTAAAAATAACAGTAAATGGAAAACCGGAAAATTATTTCTGATTTTAAAAAAATGGACACATTTCATTTTGAAAATATTGAAATGAAACAGGTTAATTTTTACAGATTTTTTTTTCCAACCGAAACAAATTGGAGACATTGACACCAGTTCATGAAAAGTTTTGGTTGACCTAAATCTGCATTTTTGTTGAAAAAGAGTTTCAGGTGAAAAATGTTACCCAGCTCTAGATACAATTCATTAAAGGTGGGTTTTAAACAGCTATTTCCCACCCCCTGATGAAATATGGGGGGAGAGAAGGGCAAAAGGAAGGAGCATGGGGCTGGGAACCAGCAACAGCCTAAATTCTAGTCCCAAATCTGCTATGGACTTACCGCTTGGCATCAGGCAGGTCACAAATGCAATATATAACCATGATATTGGGGAACTATTTTGTGTTTTCTCAAGAAACTACAGGTTTCTGGAGTTGTCCACAGTCTGATTGGCTGCCTTTCTCCAGGAGGGTGTGAAATAGGGAAGGGGAGCCAATCCGAGCTTCTGCATGTGATGTGGGACAACCTGGACCTTCAGCAAGGGGACCAGTTAGAGTGCCCTCCTGCTCCACTCCCAGAGAGTGCTGCTGTGTGCTGAGATCTGACTGGAGAGCAGCTGCCTTCCCCAGGCTTGGGAGGAGATTGTCAGGGCATTACTGCTCACCCCTTAGGCTCCCAAAGGTGAGGGGATGGGTTTTGCAATGGAGTTGGTTTGAATGGGGAGGGATAGTTTGGCAATGAAGTTGGCTGGAGGAGGATCCTCCCACTCCCAGGGAATTTGGTGGTGGGTTGGGTATTTTGGTTTATTTTTCTCAGTGAAGTTGGATGATATTCTTGGAGGGTTCTTTGCAGTGAAGTTGGGTTAGCGGGAGAATGGGTTCCCACCCTCCTTCCCAATGAAGTTGGTTTGCAGGGGTTGGGATAGAATGCTGATGTTGGGATGGGCAAGAAAGATGAAATGCTGGAGTCCCTCTCTCTCTCCACTTCCTTGCACGCTACCTCCCATTCTCTTCATTTCTGTGCAGAGTTATGCAAATTTTTTGTAGAACTGAAATCTACTGGGCTTTGCTCTGAGGACATTGGCATGTATGACAGCTGTGTTTACTTGAAACAACTGGCCCCAACATCTCATGCCATCAGCTCAGAGAGGCTGTGGTTAGCCATCAGGAGCTGAAGCTTGTTGGAAATGTATATTTCCCTAAATACAATAGGGGCTGTGGCGATGATGTCATGAAGGGTTAAGATTTTCCATGCATGTAATAAACCTAGTGAAAGAAGGTATTTCTTCTTTGCTCATTTACTGGAATGTTGTTAATTTTTAAGGATAAAATCATATGGTAGAACTCATTAATTTCTTAAATTTTACTTATTTACACCTAAAATATGCCTTCCTTGGATGGATGGGTCCTCTGGTAAATGAACAGTGCTACTTATAGTGTCCACGGTGGTCTCTAGAGTGACCTTTGTAGTTGATTCTGTCGCCTTTCATGGTGCCTCTTGGCTGCATTGGGAGTGACTTTATGTAATGCACAAATAAGACGAAAAAAATGCACGGTCAATACCAAAGTTCTGTAATATGAATGTTGACCTCTTGCTATCTTTGTTCTTCCAACACCTCTCTCAGGACCCCTATCTAATCTCCAGGACATGTTCCGTCTCTAGCCTCTTAGCTCCCCACTTTCTTTCTACTTTACTCCTGGTTTTCAGCATGATGCTCATTATATGGAAGTATCAGAGGGGTAGCCGTATTAGTCTGGATCTGTAAAAGCAGCCAAGAGTCCTGTGGCACCTTATAGACCATGCTCCAATACAGCTGTTAGTCTATAAGCTGCCACAGGACTCTCATAGAAAGACTCCTAGCCCCAGCTGAAGCCCGGTAGAAGGTTAGCAGTCCCTGCGTGAGGTTTCCCTGGACAGCTCAGCCGAGGCACCTCAATCCAGTCTGATTTGCAGCACCCTTGTTGTCAGAGGTCACATCTGTGCTACACGCTAGGGCCGTGATGCCCCTGCTTGCACACACATCCTCATGCTAGTTCTCGTTGAGCTAGTGCGAGCATAAATAGCAGCGTTGCCAATGTCTAACAATGGCCCAGCTGCAAACCGGCCTGAATGTGCCAAGCCAGGCCCTGCTGCCACTGCCTATGCTGCCGTGGCTACGCTGCCATTTATACTCACAGCAGCTCTACAGGAACCAGTGCAAACATGGGTATGCACGCAAGGGAATCGCAGCCTCTTGCCCACACTGAGGACATAGCAACAGGTTTGGGTGCATACAACCTTCCAAGTTCACCTCAACCCACACCTCTTGCTACTTTAATCTGGAAGCCCCGCACAGCACTGCCCGTACGCCACTGTCCCTCCCGGTCCCTCTGCCACCAGGTGGGCGTTTCTGTAGGGGGCAAAACCAGGGCTACAGTCTCATTAAACATTTCTCTTCTTTCCCTGAGTATTAGAGTAGCCCCTCTCTCTTCTCTTCTGTCACTTCTGCTCCTCCTCAGCTGATGATGCCAGAGTCACTGATCATTACCTGTTAGGTTCGCTCCCTCTGGGACGCCTGGCATTGGCCACTGTTGGAAGACAGGATACTGGGCTGAATGGACCTTTGGTCTGACCCGGTATGGCCATTGGCCACCAAACAGTGAAATAATAGCATCTGAGCCGTTTGGTGAAGCCTTTGGCGCTTAAATTATTCTGTACATGAATCCCACTCTCCAGCAGGGGTACTTGAATGCGTCAGGAGTTCACTCATGGTCTACTTTCCCCCTGCCCCCTTCTTTTTTGTTTTGTTTTATGCTCAGGAATGCAGCAGGCACCAGCTTGAGCCAGACAATGTGCAAGAAGGTGCAGTGCAAGCCTCCCTCGTGTAGATCTGTCACTGCATCTCAGATTTGACCTCCTACTCCTGTGCAGATGTCTTTGTGCAGCTCAGGCATGTGACCTATGGCACGTCCTGCTTTTCCACCTCAGGGCTCCTGTATTGCTCTGCCAGTGCACTTCAGTTTTGACCAGCAACACTTTCTGCTATTCTAGCCCTGAAGAGGGCAGGGGCTAGTCCTGCTCTTCTTTACTCACACTCACGCAAATTCTGTGGGAGCTTGTCCTAAGGCAAATACGATTTAGCCCCGAGCATCTGCTCAGCAGGGACTTCTGACTGGGCCGTGCTGAACCTTGTGGTTATGAGCCGACTCGGTTGGGATTATGTAATTCATTTTACTCCTGACATCAGCCAAAATGTAGCCTCTAGACCCCAGTGACTCCTGGTGCCACCTCGCCCTGAAACACCCGTTATCAATGCTGACTGGCGTTTGGTTCTGAGACAAGCAACTAATGAATAAAAAAGGTATGTCCTATTATGGGATATTATACGAGGACAATCTGATGCTCTCCAAGTGCTGAACAAACACTGTTCACACTTCATAACCCCCTTGTGATGGAGGTTAGTATTAGTATCCTTATTTTGCAGAAGGGGAGACTGAGACATAAACAGAAGAGTGATGTGACCAAGGCTGTGAAGCAAGTCAGTGGCTAAGCAGAGATTAGAACTCTGGACCTTCTGGTATCTCCCCTCTGAGGCATGCAGCGTGTCTGCATATCTTCACACAGTCCCAGCCTTCAGCTTGTTTCTGTTCTCGAGCCTCTCTTTCCCCTGCATCTCCAGTCATTTTTTTCACAGCTCTTTCTGAGTTCATCATTGCTCTTGAGCTATTTAGCAGCAGGGTTCTGCGTGCCAGGAAAGCTTATTCCTGAGGTAGATTCCTGACCATTTGCCAAGTCTCGCATTCTCTCTCAGGCACACAGATAAAATGTTAATAAGGGCAAATGCGTTTAACATAAAGGGTGAAACATTGTGTACCAAACGGAGCTTTTGGCAATTGATTTGTCATAGCTGTCCATCGAGTAGGAATTGCTCTCTCCTTCCCATCCTCTCCTCACCGACCCAAAGAAGAACTGACTGTAGTCTTCAGTGCTTGGCAGGGATATTGCTCGGATCCACTTCATAGTAACGTTAGATTAAAAGTGAGCTGCAATGCAAAAACTGAAGCTCTCTGAGTCAATTTGAATCCATCAGAAAGGAGCAACAATGTTTTATTTTAAAAGAAAATCTACTGCTTGACTTGTAAGTCCTATTTTCTTTCTTTGTGTTGGAGGATTATTGCAAGGTCTTTGGAGGACCTTGACAGTGACATCACAACAGATTGAAATCTGCACCATCGATGGCTCAGATCCTGTATTTGGGTTCAGGTCTGGACCCCCGCTGAACTTGAAAGGACTTTATGCAAGGGTAAGGGTCTGCCCATGGATCTGATTGCAGGATCAAGGTCTCCAGTTCAACATCCTCCCCCCAGCTCAGTTTAGGACAGGAAAACCCGCAGCTCAGGTGAAACTGCCAAAATCCTCCAGCAAAAAGGAAGAAGTCAGGATCTGATCTATCATCAAAATGGGAGGGGAATATTTTTAAATAAATCTTTATGGGACTGTATTTATTTGCATGTCAGAAAACACTTATTTATTTAGGGTTTTTTTGGCTTTACTATTCTCATTTAAGGGAATTCCAGCTTGGGACCCTTTTGGGTAAAAATCATTCTCCTTTTAAAAGTCCACAGAAGGGAGCCACAGAAGGGAGTCCACAGAACTTATCCTAGATAAGTTCCAGATGTGATTTTATCCTCCCTCTGGCAGTTCACCCAAGTCTTTTATTTAGTCACAAACACTCTTCCTCCAACACCAGACTGGGACAAAGTTATGTGAAGGCAATAGATAGAAAATGCTGCAATTGGGGGCAGGGGAAGGCAGCATGGGTCTGATTCTCCACTCGCTCACACTAGCTTTACCCTGATGTAACTGCACTGACTCCGATGTAGTTGTCACCAGCGTGAGTGAGTGAGAGAGAAGAATCAGGCCCCGTGAGTTATAACCCAAGATGCAGAGCTGATTGCAGATAGACAGAGATATGTTTTGACACATCTACCTGGAGCTGTGTCTTGCAGGCATGGTAAAGCCAGATGAGCCCAAGCTGTGATCAGCTGCAGTGACACTAGCCAGATAATGGGTTCCTTTTGGAGAATAGCAGAGAATTTGTTTTAAAGGCTCACACTCTTGACCAGTTTCGAGGGATAATTATTTTGCTGATGAGACCAGGATACTATCAACAGGGAAGACAGTATGCAAAGTTTTTTAAACACTCAATAAAGCTATTATTTGGCTTATTAATAAACTCCTTGTGGGTTTACATTTAAATCGATACTCTTTATTAATAAATTTATTCTTGTTTTATGACAGAGCCATCTCAGCTGTATATTAAAGTGAGGGATCTCAGCTAAACTAACAGGCTGGTGAGTGCACTTTGGAGGCAGTGAATGTAATAATTTGTGTGAGTGCCCAGGGAGAGGAACTGGACACCAGAGAGAGACCCCCTGGGGAACTTGGGGATTGGGGTTCATGGATTGTACCTGAAACACAAAGTTAAGACTGGCACAGTCTCAAGGAGTTTGCTGGTGAAGGGGACAAACTGGTGCGGCAGGGAGCTGTCTCACAGTCTAAGCTCCAGCAAAGCTCTCTCTTGTTAAGGCAGAAAGGGAACACAGAACGGTTCTGGGTTCTTAGAAGAGAGCGTCACACCTGTAAAAATTTGTAGAGTTGGTCAGGAATGTTCCCTTGGAATGATTTTCTAATGGAAAATGCCTTTTTTGCAAAATCAACATTTTTCTGCTGGAAAATTTCAATTCTGCTGGAAAATTTTGATTTTCCAAACAATGGCTTCCTGTCTGCCTGCAGCAGAAAGTAAAATTGACAAGAATCTTCCAGGCAGGCAGGTAGCCAGCCAAACATTCCGGTTTCCTGAAATGATTTTTTTCTGGAAACCTCCATGAAAAAATTTCACTTTTTTGACTTTTCACCCCAATTTGGGATGACATTTTTTCAAAAACATGACATTTTTCCCAGGAGGGGATTCCCTTTTTCCAGCCAAGCTTATAAAATGTGTTAATATTGTATAAAGAAAAGGAGTACTTGTGGCACCTTAGAGACTAACCAATTTACTTGAGCATAAGCTTTCGTGAGCTACAGCTCACTTCATCGGATGCATCTCAGATGCTGTAGCTCACGAAAGCTTATGCTCAAATAAATTGGTTAGTCTCTAAGGTGCCTCAAGTCCTCCTTTTCTTTTTGCAAATACAGACTAACACGGCTGTTACTCTGAAACTTAATATTGTATGTCATCCTGGTTATGGGCTTGTGTTTTTTGCAAGAATGTTTTGGTGTAGCTCTCACTAGAGCACATCTGGGATGGATCAGGAAGGGAAGAGGGGATTGCTCACCTATCAGATTCCACTTAGGAGTTGTTAAGGGACAATGCCAGAACCAGTAGCTCTGAGGCTATTGTTTGATCAGAAAGGGATGAGGAGACCTGAACTTTGAAAAGCCTCCTGGAGAACAAAGATTCAAAGATTTGCCAGGTTCAAAGGCATAATTTCTCTGGGGTGCATAGAGGAACCAGACTATGATGCATTCAGGACCACATAGGTGTGTCTGAAGAAGCTAAGCCTCCCAAGGTCACCATTATGGGATGGTAGCACTTTGGTTGATACAGACTGTTTGTTATTTACAGATTCATTGACTTTAAGGCCAGACGGGACCATCTAGTCTGGCCTCCTGCACATTGCAGGCCACAGAACCTCCCCCATCTAACCACTCCTGCAATAGTCCAATAACCTCTGGATGAATTACTGAAGTTATAGATTCATGGAAGATAGGTCCAGCAATAGGTATTAGCCAGGATGGGCAGGAATGGTGTCCCTAGCCTCTGTTTGCCAGAAGCTGGGATTGGGTGACAGTATATGGATCATAGACTCATAGATATTAAGGTCAGAAGGGACCATTATGATCATCTAATCTGACCTCCTGCACAATGCAGACCACAGATTCTCACCCACCCACTCCTGCAATAAACCTCTCACCTATGTCTGAGCTACTGAAGTCCTCAGATCATGGTTTAAAGACTTCAAGTGCAGAGAATCCTCCAGCAAGTGACCCGTGCCCCATACTACAGAGGAAGATGAACCCCCCCCCAGGGACTCTGCCGACCTGACCTGTGGGAATATTCCTTCCAGACCCCAAATATGGCGATCAGTTAGACACTGAGTCTGTGGGTGAGACCCACCAGTCAGCCAACTGGGAGAAAATTCTCTGTAGTTAACTCAGAACCCTCTCCATCTAATGTCCCATCTCCAGCCATTATTTTAAAATCCTTTTTTCTTGAATGCTTTGTTCCAGCTGCTGACTACAAATACTTTGTTTTAAGAAAGCTGTTTAGTGACTAGGCAGAGCTATGCAAATAACTGGTTCTTTTTTGGTTCACTGGCAATTCTGAAAAATATAAAACAAATATTGGGGTCAACCCCAACATTTCTTTTAGACATTTTTGACAAATTGAAAGGTTTTTAAAAAAGTGCATTGGGTTGAATGGAACAATTCCTTTCATATTGATTTTGAGAATTTGTAAAGGTTTTAAATCATTTTAAACAACTCCGAAGGACATTTTGAAATGGAAAGTCATTTCAAATTGAGAAATCAAAATGTTTCAACCTTTTTACCCCAACACGAGCAATTTGGCAAAACCAACATGAATTCACAAAATGTCTGTGTTGCTCAATCTGTGTTTTTCACAGAAAAAAATGCCTTGCCACAAAATTTCACCCAGATCTATGAATATGTAACTGGTCTCTGGCTTCTGAAGGGAGGAAATGCAGGTGCCAGAAATAGTCAGACCTCCCGGGTGATATGCACGGGATAGCTTCTTCAGACACCCTGCAGGTTCTTGTGTCTGAGCAGGAGGGGTGGAAGCTCCCTGCGAATGTGGGGCAGAGGGCTAGGAGGGGGAGAGAGGCAAGGTGCATAAGTTTACAGGGGGTGGGGCCCCTGCTGTATTTCCTTTGGGGGGGGCGCGAGCCCCCCTACCTTCTTGGTTCCACCACTCCTGTGTCTGTACTCAGTCGGGTTTCTCCCCTGAACCCCCATGACAATAAGCTCAGAGGAAACTGAGTACCCATGGGGTGGCTATCTTACAGCCCTGTATGCTCTCTCCAGGGTAGGTGGCTGAATTCCCCTTCTCCCCAGCCCAACTCCTTTGGAGTGCTCCTGCCTTGTGGATTGTATATTTTGTGTGTGTGTGGAGGGGTGGGGAATATCCCTCCAGAAAGAATATAGGATTATTTCCGCTTTACAATCCAGAGTGTGCAGGTGACACATTAATTACTTCTGAACCCACGATCTGTAATCATTAAGTAATCTACAGTCAATGTAATTACCACCTGTATGCAGAATATGTAATTACTGTATTATGTAGTGACACAATATTTACCAAGCAAATCCTCCTTAGTTACTGAGTAATTTAAAAGAATGTATATGGTATTTGTGTATGAAAAAAACAACACATTATTGGGATTTCGGTTAGCAAAAATCAGAGGTTTTAAATGGCAAGGAAAGTGGGAGGAATCGAAGTCCAAGTGGACAAATACATGTTCTTCTTTCCTTTATTTATATTTTAAATATTCTCTGCTTGAGTGAATTGGAATAAATGCCAGTTTATTAAAACATTTACCCTTAAGAGTTTACGTTTCTTTTTATCTCACACAACTTGGGCCACGAGAAAAAAAGGTAAAAGTGAAACTGGTGTTATAATGAAAAAAGTGAGATTTAAGCCTGACCGTTCATTAGAAGAAGAAGAAATAATTCCAGAAATAAAATAGAGCTTCCCATCAGTCAAATCTTTGGGCAAGCTCCCTCCAACTCCAGCAGGGGTCTGGTACTACAAGCTGCTAAACATCTCTTGCAACGTTCTGAGTGTTCTTCAGGTCCCATTGAATCACTAGGAGTTGAGGAGTTGCAGAACCTCCCTGGAGATGCTCCACATCTCTCAGTATCAGACATTAGGGATGAAATCCTGGTTGCATTGACATCCTTGGCAAAACTCCCGTTAACTTGAATGGGGTCAGAATTTCACCCCAGGGCTATAATTTTGTTGGTTGCCCTTCTATCTGACAAGACATGAGAGCCCTTAAATGTTTTCAGGGGCTGATCCTGCAACCCCTAGTCAGGCAAGTAGTCCTATTGAGTTTAATAGGACTTCTCCTAGGAGTAGAGTATACACTCAATAAGGTTGTGCATTAGGAAACTACCAGCTTTTGCTTTGTAAATGACCCATAATCACATAGCAATGAGGTTTTCCGGAAGATTAATTATTAAAGCACAATAAGCAGCAAGCATTCTTCCCTCTGTGATAGGAAAACGAATGGTATTAACTCACTATACTCCTCTCTGATCCATTTCTCTTCAGCTGCTGAGAATACGCTACCATATAAATGATACGGGCTTTATGGGGTGTGGCCACAGAGATCAGGCAAGCAAGAGCAGGTGTGGCCTCATTCATAGATACTTCATCCTAAGTTTTCCAAGAGAAATTCTTGTTTACAGTGTTGTTGTAGCTATGTTGGTCCCAAGGTATTAGGGAGAAAAGGTGGGTGACTCATCTACACAAAGTTTGTCACTTTCACCAACAGAAGTTGGTCCAATAACAGATATGACCTCACCCACCTTGTCTCTGTAAGGAGAAACTCTGACTTTTTAGGCTTTCCCAAAATAATAACTTCTCTAATTCCATTTTAAAATAACTGCTCATTAAGCAATTTAAATCTGTTTTTTCCTCCTTCTTTCAATGGAGAATTCCTACAGGTCCAAGAATAAATAGACCAAGATGTTCCTGGTGCTTGAGCTAATGGGAGCGTAAGTTTTTGGTGTCCAAAAAGGCAGGTGTGTCCAGTTCTTCCATCGTGTAAGTTACAACTTCTTTTATTCCATATTCACTTTTGCATTAGTTGCTGTTCCTAGATGGTATTTTGGAGACAATATTAAAAGGGTAAAAACCAACCCTCTTAATTTCTGCAAAATGTACAATTTTAATCATAAAAAGAAAAGGAGGACTTGTGGCACCTTAGAGACTAACCAATTTATTTGAGCATAAGCTTTTGTGAGCTACAGCTCACTTCATCGGATGCATAAGTGAGCTGTAGCTCACGAAAGCTTATGCTCAAATAAATTGGTTAGTCTCTAAGGTGCCACAAGTCCTCCTTTTCTTTTTGCGGATACAGACTAACACGGCTGCTACTCTGAAACCAATTTTAATCATCTGCATTTAAGCCAATCCTTGCCCAGCCATCAACAAACGCAGCTAGCAATCTGGTCCAAGCGAATTCTAATAATGCTTACAGTAAAAGTACTTTCCTGGCCACCTCTCTCTTCAGTTATTATCAAATTAAAATATTTATTATTAGTGAGCCCTAGGTCTTTTTGTATCTATCAAATCACTACTAAGTTTGAGGTCCATACATTTCTTATTGCAGTTAAACATGACAGTATGAAAGTGTATGTCTCTCAGCTGCAATACCTAATATTAATACTTTGCACATACATAGTACTTTTCATCTGAGATTTACAAGCATTAATTACATCCCTATGCCGTGTATTTTACCCTTGGGTAAACTGAGGCACACAGCTGTTAGGGACTAAATTTTCAAAAGTGTTCAGTATCAAATGTGCTGAGCTTATCTGGAAACATGGCTACTTATGTGGGGGACTGGGAACTTTTTAAAATCTGGTCTCACCTGAATTCTTAATGGCCATACATGGTGTCAGTGACTGACTGAAGGAAGAGAACCCAGGAGTCTTGACACACAGTCTAGGTAACTGTTATATGTTAATTTGAAATAATAATTAAGATATTTTATAGACTCTATTAAGTAGACACCCAGCCTAACCCCCCCCTTTCCCTCAATGGTATATATATTTTTTTTCATTATTTGTTTTAGAAAGATGTATTTGATTAAAAATGAATAAATAAAATCAAAATGATTCACCCTCACTTTTGGAAATGCTGTGTCGGAGGCGAAGGGGCTTCCAATTTATTACATGACTCACTGTGTTCTTGGATTCAGCCCATCAGACTGTATCAGCATATCATGTTACATAATATAATGTAACAAGACATGAATGACTGAGTTTAACCTAGAAAACATTCAAGAAATGACCTGCCATAGTCATTGGTCAGGGCTGGGGAAGGCACTATTCTCTTTTCCATCCATCCATCCATGATCCCCCATACTTTAGAAGACAAGGTTTATTAATGGGAAAGTGAGTCCTAGGAATTGTGCCATCTGTCTGTTCTGGAGGCGCATGCCATACAGGTCATAGGCGACGTCCAAGGATTTATAACTTGGCCAGAGACATTTGTCTGAGGCTGAAACTTGGTGTACGAAGTGTGGGACAGGATGGAAGGAATTTTAGTGTGTGTGCAATTTTTCAAAGTGGCCCATTCAGTGAAAGTGCAAGGCACAGGAATGCAACCAGAAGAAAAGAAATAATCCAGTGGGTATTGAATAGGATATTTTGTGTGTGTGTGTGTGTAAGAGGTGGGGAGAGGCAGTTTTTCCAGGATTAAAAAAATGCACTTGCTTTGTTACAAATAAAAGCTGGCAGCATTACGAGTCCACCAAGTTTAGACTAGACTAGACCTGACCCCTCGAGGAAAGTTTCATGGCTCTGACATCACCAGTGGGAGAGTATTCCAGCAGCAGGCAATATAATCACCAGGAGGGTTGCAGTGAGAGAATGCTGCTGCAGTATCCTAGGGATGCATCCTCTCTCCATTCCTGACCTGGATTTTGGAACAACCCAGAAAGAGAATCCTTCCTACTTCTACAGTGAGCTCAGTGCATGCTGGGACAGGCCTGCGGGAGGCAAGAGAGAGCTGTGCGTAGATGTCTTGGATGACGGTGTGGGGACATCTGTTCTGTACTGTTCACAGGGCCCAATCCAAAACCCTTTGAAGTTAATGGAAAGACTCCTCTTCACTTCCATGGGTGTTGACTCCAGCCCATAATTAATATTAACCTCACTATTAAAACTCAGTGCTTGGATGTAAGGAGCTGCCAGGAGCCCAGGACACAACAAATGCAGTCAACATATTCAGCCTAATCTGTAGCTCATGGAATTGGCCACGTACATGCAGCATAAAGGTCAGCCATGAGCTGGGGGGGAGAAGGGGTGTTATTGCTGGCCACGCAGTTTCTACTATTTACGCACCAAGCGGAAACAGAGATCATGGTTGCATTTCCTTCGGTTTGAAATGATTATGCAAATTGATATGTGAATTAGGTGCAGCCCATATAGGGCTCCTGGCAAGTTGCTGTGGTGTCGGAATCCGGACGCAGCTTTAAGGGGTTGTGTGTGTGTCTGGAATAAGGAGCGGGTGTGCGGGTGACTCTTTGATCATGCCCAGGTCAGCCTGCCATGTTCCCCCACCCTCCAGCAGTATTCCAGCTCAGCAGGGATGCTTGGGGCAAGGATCTGGGAAGAGCTTGAGTGCAGGGGCCACTGGAGTTCATGCTTCAACTGCTGTAATTCTGACAAGAAAGCATTTGCCAAAGCGAAAATCCTGGCATCACGCTACCCAGCTGCTGCCATGTTTCTCTGTGACCTAGAGGGCGCGAGAGAGGAAGAGACAAGGAGGGAGATTTACTCCGGAGGGTGGGGCGACCACATCTCTGTACTCCTTGAGAATTATATTCCATGCAGCAAAAGTTATTGACCAGGGAAGCCAATATCAAAAAGTATTGACTGGAAAGGTGACTGGTGAATCAATTGAAGGAGCCTACCTGACTCTCTTTTAAACAGTAAGTATTATAATGTTCCTTCCTGAAGCTTTTCTGGAGACCCTCCCCGGGGGAGGAAACTTTAGCGCATTTCAGCATGAGGTAAATGATCCTGTGTTGACGAAGGCTGCTGTCATCCCTGAGCCAGTGTTCTCCGTGAGCAGCACGTCCCTGGATGATGCAGGCAGCGAGACCTTTATGAGAAGCAGTATGGAAGCCAGAGTTAATTGCGCTCTGCTGCCATTTATAGTCTGAAAAATTCAGGCGATGTTAAAATGGAAAAGTAATTAAGAAATATTTCATATCGCCGAGTGGCCTGGAATTTTTATTTTGGTGTGTGCAGCTCCGCAGGCTCCTCACAGATTTGTGCCGCTGCGACATTTCAGTGCAATAAATCCCAGTGCCTTTGGAGCCTGACAACCGGTCCTGAATGTGATCAGAAAACCAATGGTTGTTCTCTTTAGGGTTTAGTGCTTGCTTGCATCAAGTCTCCTCATATCAATCAAGCTAGGGTGCACCCGGTGAGCATACGGCTATAGCAGAACGCTGTGACCTTCTCACCAGGGAAGCTGAAGAGCAGAAAGGGCAGGGGAAGAGGAGGCAGGAGAAAGAAAAGCCACGGCCACATAGGGTGACCCGATGTCCCCATTTTATAGGGACAGTCCCGATATTTGGGGCTTTGTCTTATATAGATGCCTATTACCCCCCACCCCCGTCCTGATTTTTCATGCTTGCTATCTGGTCACCCTACGGCCACACCATTCCCATCCAAAACCGAAGACACCCATTCAGCCACAGTCCAGCCTGGCAAGAATTTATTACGCTTGTGAAAGGGACATGTGCCAAGGCTGACAGGCCAGAATTTACCCTATCTGAAAATAAATAACTGGGCATTTAAATCTCCCTGCCTGCAAGCTCCCCGGGCACCTCAACGACTCCCAGCCATTAGCCCAGCTGCAGAGCTGACAAGATGAAATCCCTGCTTTGCAGCTGGGCTAATGGCCCATAGCACACCTAGGACTGTGGGTTTGTTTTCTGTTGTGTATCAGCCCAGGAACAGTCAAGGACCATAAGCCCACGCAGATGCCACCCTCACCAGCTAGCAGCCTTCCTGCTGCCAACAGGAGTCAGGTCTCTGAGAAACTAGCCTGGATTTCCTGTTGCTGGGGAAGGTGGGCCTAGGGGAGACCTAGCTGGATTTTTCCCTTCAAGAGAGGGTCTGGTGTGTGCTTCTGGCTGGGTGGTAGCAAAGTAGAAACTCTCCTGAATTTGGACCCATGGAAAACCCATGGTCCATGGAGTGTAGGTAGGGGTGTTCAAGCTTTTGGCTAAGGTCAGAGCCAGAAGAGAAGATCTGCCAGCAAGGGTAAAGCACAGGAGACAATGTCCGAGGTCTCCTGCTCCCACTGAGGCTCAGGGTCACAGGAAGCCCTCCCAGTGTCGCTGCTGGTGGTGATGCAATCTAGGACAGGCTACCACGCAGCCCACGACTACTGCTTCACTACCCACCACTGGCTCCAGCACATAACCACAACAAACAGGGTCAGCCTTTGGCTGGTGCTAGGACTGCCAGTCTGGGCAGCTGGGTAGTGACATAGAGCAAAGAGAGGGGGTGGGGGGGAGTGAAATCATGCATGCTGCAGTACAAAATAGCTTTCCTGCTGCCGCTGAGAGGGAGAGAGGGCATGCTCCCTGCCTGGCCGAGTGCGTTCTGCACAGAGGGCTCTGCGCAGGAAGAGCATGCATGGTACCGCACGAAAGCACTCCCTATGGTGGGGAGGGGACGAGCGCAGGCTGCCGTTAGAAAGAGGTCCCCAATGGGAGAGCCTGCACGTGGCTGCTGGGCAGAGGGTGGGGTGTGGGCACGACGCAGTGAGCAATGTTGCCAGTCCCGCACGGGCTGTTAAATCGTGTGTCCGATCCCAAGGAATCGTGAGCATGGTTTAGAGAGCAGGAGAGTGAAAAGAAAAACAACACATTGTTGTCCATTTGCACTGCCCCTCTCCTGGGGGAAGCCAACTATCTCTGAGCCGTGTGAAATCATGTCAGGGGCTGGAATTCAAACTGAAACACAAACCCAGAGCTTAGTGTGGGCCTCTGTACACTGCTAGGAGAGAGTTTCTCCTAACCCTGGGGGGAGGGGGGCCGTAGGGAGCTGTCATGTTCCTACTCCATCCCCTTCCCTTATCACTCTCTTGCTTCCTTTCCCAGCTGGCCTGCCCAGTCCCTCCGTGCACCTCTGTTGTCTTATGTCAGACACCTTCTCCTCTGTATTCACCTACCGCATATTTTCCCTCCCTTTCCCCTCACAGTCTCCTCCCTACACATTCTCCCAGTCTGCTTTCCTGGTCTACCATTCTCTTTGTTTCCTTCCTGCCCCACAGTTCTGTGTGCCACCTTTTGTTTCCTTTCTGCATCCCATATTCCCTTATATCCCCCCACACACAGTCTCCCACTTATACTTCCCCAGGCACCCACACTCCCATGGTCTCCCACTCGGGTCCCAATGCATAGCCCATTGAAGTCAATGGCAGTATCTAACTGCCTTCAGTAATTCTGCATCAGGCTCATGCTGAATAGAGAGCAGCCATCTCCATTGGGGGCAGCCTGGCTTCTAACCCATTGGAAACAATGCAAGTGGGTGGCTGTCTTCAGGAGCAGCAGCTTCACCTCGATCTGCAAAGGATGTGGGGAAATGATGGCCATTTGTGCATGGAAAACTAAGTCTTCTATGAGAGGGAGCAATGGGACTTGGTGATGCGTCAAGGCTGGAGACAGTATAAACTGTCCAAAACGGTACAGCAAAAATCACCTTTCTGTCCCCTTACCTGAGCATGTCGCCCCATCCCCTATGCCTTCACTGCCTGCTCTCTCTTTCTAGGTACTTATATGGCCCTCATCATCGTAGAACCTGAATGGTTTCCCAGTGACTTGTGTCTTGTTCCAGCATCTTCTCTGCCCAGCTCTGCCCATGCACATCTCAGCTCTCATTTTCTCCTGCCTCTGCCCTCATGACCTAGTCACTGCCTGGCTCCTCTTCCAGAGGGCTCCCTTTGTCTCTCCTCCCATTCTCAACTTCCAGCCTTTTTATTTGTACGCTGCTTCCGTCACTTGGCATGGCCTCCCATAGCCTTTGTGTCAAGAAGCCTCTCTTCCTGCTACCTCCTTAAAACTACCTGCATGTACAGTACTCAATGTTCCTAGAGTGATGTCTCCAGCACGGAGTGTTCCAGCCCTTCTGGCTTTGCATTACATCCTGGTAATATAAAATGTAAACTCAGGGTAGGGACCTTGTCCTTCTGTGTCCTTGTAAAGGGCTGTCTACCTCTACAGAGCTTAATAAATAGCAGTAATAATATTCTATCTATGGTTCTCATTACCATCGCACGTACAGAACTATTAGCCCTACTTTATACACGGTGAACTGAGCTCCGAAGAGACAAAGTGACTTACCCAAGGTTCCCATGCAGAGAATGGTCTTGAACTCAGCTCTCCTGAGTTCCTGGCTAGGAGCTTAGCTGTGTCATTCTCCCTCCATCCCTCCTCCACTGTTGCATAAAATGGAAGAAATGCTTTTAACTCCGTGGGCCAAATCCTGGCTGAGTGTAAGCAGGGGCAATGCCATCAATTTTGAACCACATACACCATAGCTGAATTTAGCTTCCTGTCTGTATGAGGTCCTATCGTTGCCATGAAACTTACTTCTCTAGCTTACTCAGCAATCTTCCCAAGAGGGAAACCTTTCTAAGCTACGATAAGCCACCAATCCCATGGTTCTGAAATTTAAGCAAGAAGCTTAACTGAGAAATATTTCCTAACAGCAGCCATAATAATAATGGCAACTGCATCTACCTTACCAAATGGGTCCCCAAATACTTTGGTGCCTTGTAAACATTTGGCTCATGTAGAAAGCTGGGGCCAATTTCCCTGCGGTTTCCCATCCTGGCGAAGCTTGCTCTCCTCTCCTGAGCTGAAATCCAACTAGTATTTCCTGTCCTGAAAGTCACCAGTGCATTCATCTCCTTCTTCTTGTGTCTGCTACGCGTTCATACATCTCAGCTGTTCTTGTTCTTCTCTAGCTCCTGGTAGCAGGAGTTATGTGGCTTCTCATGCATTGAAAGTTTTCTCTTGGGGATTCAGTTTGGAGGAATTGTAGGAAGGAAACAGATCTGATGGAGGACAGAATTTAGGGTGTTCCTTTTACTTTTACATTTCAGTACCAGTTTGTTGTTGTCCCAGCTGGGTTGCCTGAACCAAAGTAACTGTCATCCAACTACATTAGTCAAGACTCCCTGGTAAGCACAGTTGGGCGGATGTCTGGCATAAGGTCCTTCCCCTGTTATCTCTGCAAGCATAGATTCAAGTAAACTGATTACATCCATCTCTCTGTTGCTGTTTCCTTTCCCCCACTTCCCTTTCTTCCTTCCTCCTTTTTTCTTTTCTTGCTTTTCCCTCATCTTCTCGTGCATGAACTAATTGATGTCTGATCTACTCAGTGGTTCAGCCCTAAAATGTAACCTTCAGTTAACTGCTCACATAACTTGCCTGTCAGTTTTGATAACAGTCAGGGCATTGCTTTTGCAAGTGTTCTACAGTAAAATTACCCGCTTTGCTCTTCTCAAGCAAATGAGCCCTGAGGCTTATACAAGAACCATTAATGATGACGCCGTGACAGGGACTGGCGCACCAGGCAGCCTGCGGAAGCATCGCTTCTGAGTTTGCCACGCCCTTCCTGAGCAGCTAGGTTTAATTAACCTGCATTAACTTCCCTAGGGCTAGTATTTGCCCTGGGTCCTCTTGACAGGATCAAGTGTGGCTGGGGATTGTTGTTGTCCTCTAAGGATGCCTTGGCTCCCCTCTCTTGGGATCCAGACATGTTTTTGTCTATGGAATGGAAATAAACTATGACTAATATGCTCATAAGTACCAGCAGCTACAGCCTTGGGCTTTGCCAGCGATTCCAGGCTGCAGGAGAAATTGTTGATAGATTCGCAGAGTCATTGTCATGTACCTTAAGAAGCTATGTGTGCAGCTTTGTTTTGTTCTATGTAGGCATGGACATCAGTTCTTTCCATTCCTGAGACACAGGCGCATAGAAATGGAGGGCAGGAAGAGGCCTCAAGAAGTCATCTGGTCCAGCCCCCGGCACAGCTTGCTTTACATGCATGTTTTTAAGTCCTAGGCTTTCCTTGAAAAAATGAGGTAAAATAATGATGTTTCTTTTCTAGCCGCAAGTCACCTTGGTGGTACAATTTGTCTTGCTGAATCTGCAGCCAGCCAGTAAAAAGAAGTGTGGGATTGCATAAAAATTACATGAACACTAGAACTGGTCAGGAATTTTTCAACTGCATGTTTTTTCATTGGAAAACGCTGATGTGTCAAAAACTGAAAATTTTAAAGCCGAGTTTAAAGCATGCGCAATGCTGTGACAGCTTCTTCCTGAGCCAGGCCCTTCCTGTGTGTGGCTTGACTCCCCTCCAGGGTGGGTACAAGGGTGAGATTGCAGGCAGGAGAGAACGCTCTGTGTTTACAGTGGGGCATTCACAAAGTTCTCCAGACCCTCATCCCCTCCCCATGCCACACTGAAAAATAAAGCCATGCCAGCCTTCACTGGAAGGAGAGGCGAGCAGCAGAGAGCCCAGTGAGCACAAGGAAAACAGACAAACCCATGTGGATCCTGTTATTTTTCAGACTCTCCACGATTTTTCCTGCAAACTGTGAAATTTTACAAATTCTACATTTCAGCAGCCACCAGCCAATGCAGCCCTAGAGAAAGAGGTGAGTCACTGCTGCCCGTGATGCTGCTCTCATCTCTTCTGGGTGGCAGCTGGAAGAGGGCACAGGGGATAAAGCCAGTGCAATGCCCCCTGCCAGAGTAGGGGATGCAGGCCACCTGCTGCCATCCCCTCCATGACTGGACTTGGAGAAGTTACTACCTCCCTCCTACATCATTCCCGCAGCGATCCTACTGCCCCATATGGGGGAGCAGGGGCAGAGCACAACTGCTACCCACCCAGGCCAGGGACTGTATGAGTCTTCTGCTCAGCGCAGGGGGTCTCCCAACTGCGGACCGGAATGCAACTGAGGCCAGGCTGCCTTGGTGTGGTTGGGCTCTGGGTGCACTCAGTGGGAGAGGTGATGGGGCCCATAAAGATTTTTCACATTTAATATGGCTAGGTCCCAATGTCACCGGAGGGCCAGGGGGCTGACGCAGAGGAGAAGGGAGGATCTGTGC
Organism: Eretmochelys imbricata; assembly: GCF_965152235.1. NCBI lineage: Eukaryota > Metazoa > Chordata > Testudines > Cheloniidae > Eretmochelys > Eretmochelys imbricata. Next base: position 5,881,200 of record NC_135579.1, on the reverse strand, counting down.
CTGCCATTCATAAGAATGGCCATACTGGGTCAGAGCAAAGGTTCATCTAGGCCAGTATCAGTGGCCAATGCCTGGTGCTTCAGAGGGCTCCCCCCAGCCCTGGAGTTGGGCTCCGTGCCAGTGGAGGGGCGAATTGGACCCTTGGAGCCTATTCTGATCTGACAAGTAGCTTCATTCGGTGCTTGGCATTCACACTCCTGCACCAGTCTGCATGCTTGAGAACCCCCAAACACACATTGCACTTGTGCCCTACGCAAACTTTGACCAACCCAAATCTCTAGGGGTGGAAGGCTAAAGCCACTCGGCCTCCCCGTACTGTATAGCTGAGACCTGACACGGATCAGCTTATGTCCCAGGAGTTGTGGGAGTCTAGGGACATGCTCCCCTATGCTACGTGGAAACAAACAGAGGCACCAAAAGGATCTGCAAAATGACAGAGGTTAAATGAAGGCAAACCTTCGGTTCTCTGGAGTTCCATCTGGCATCCTGCCTTGTTTGCTGTGAATCTGCCTTGGTTCTCTCCTAGGCCCTTTAGCTGCTACATCCTCTTTCTCTCTCCTCACTTGGTCTCTGCTTCTGCTAACAAACTTGGCCCCCTTGCCAAGTTTGCAGGCGAAAAGCTCTAATGTCCTGGTTTCATCACAGTGGCGTGCTGGCAGGTCAGTGTCAGTGATCAATCCCCCATTCACCAGCATGAAAATGAACAGATTAGAGCAATAAGGGGGTATTTAACAACAACTGTGGCTAGGGTGGCTGTCAGCACTTTTTCTGGGTGTGTGGCATCAGTAAATAGCTGAGATCACCTTTCAGGAACTGTCAGAAAGGAAAGGTACAGGGCTGACAGTTTAATTGCTTTTCTTTCTCTCTCTCTCTCTCTCCCTCCCTTTCACACTGGAGGTGCCATCTGATTGCCAAATACATGTTATTTTCAGTGGCGTTGTTTGTGGCTTAGCAGTGCATAGGGCTCTTGATGAGCGAGAGAAGTAAATTGCTGGGGAAGTGGTCATTAACACTCATTTGCATAGGTTAATTGCGATGGATAATGAAGGACGTCCATTTGTTTTTCAAGGGGGCTGCTGGAACCGATACCTCCATGATGGCAGCTCCCTCTACCTGTTCTTGACATTGAACAACATCTTTCAATCCGCGGCAGACAGGGACTTGCTATTTAGCTGAGCTTCATCCTGGCCTTGGATACTACAGGTGCAATTTTGTGCATGCAAATAACTGGATGCATAAATAAATGGGATGTGTTGGCACCTGCACTTGCCGTATTTAAATGCCCAGCGATCTGATATGTGGGTGCAGTCAGGCACTTAGGCTTCTAAACGGTTGCAACCGCAAGGATTCGTACATGCACCCACAACTGTGTGTCCATATTTAGCTGCCAATGCACATTTCCACCTCCTGGTTTTGGGAAATGTAGATCTTTAATCCCTGACGCTCATTAACCAGCTGTGTTTGGGGGAATATAAATTAACTTCATCACTGCTCGAAGAGCATACAATTTGGACCATCCAACATTAATTGAGCTGGGAGCCATTATTTTCAATGACTGCGTAGGTTCTCCTGCGATGACTGCCGTCATGGCCAACACACGTGGCGTGGTACCAGGGACTTCTGCAGCTAAAACATGAGCTGCTACCACTTGAGCTAAACAGCTACGACTCTGTGGCTGGGGCTGTAACAACCCATATCCTCTGTGGCTGGGCACTGAGGGGGACCTGTAACACCCGTCACCAGTGGGTTACACTCCGACATCATGGTGCTGGATGAAATAGAAGAACTTTAAAAAAGCAGAATACTGATACGGCTATGAAATTAATCAGTCTCCCCGCAGCTGTGTTACCTTCATATGTCACTGGAGGAAGAATTTTATCTGGGCTTGCTGATAAAACAGCTGCTTTAAATGAAACAAGGCTGGGTGAGCCAAGATTTGCAACACTCTGCAGGATACATTTTTAAGTATTAAAAAGTTCACATAATTCTTGAGTTCTTTCAAAACAGATGCTTCTGGTCTCTATTTTTCTCAAAGATAATCACTGTTAGGTGTGCCAGGATGGGCAGGGATGGATGTCCCTAGCCTCTGTTTACCAGAAGCTGGAAACGGGCAACAGGGGATGGATCACTTGATGATTAACTGTTCTGTTCATTCCCTCTGGGGCATAGCCTGGCAACGGCCTCTGTCAGAAGACAGGACACTAAGCTAGATCGATGTTTGGTCTGACCCAGTATGGCCATTCTTATGTACTGCACTCATGTAAAACACTACCATCACATGTACGCAGCTCAGTGCTCATGAGTGATCCTACCATAACAAAACCACCAGGGAGGTGATGAGTGACCCTACAGTGTCAGTGACAAACCAATCTCAAGCAAGAGAGACATTATTCCAGCCTTCATGTGCTTAGGAACACTGGAAAATATAGATGACTTGATTTGGTTTCATCCAGAAGACAGACCATGTATTAATAATAATGATCATTTTGGCAGAATCTTTTATCAGAGAATCTTAGTGCTTTGCATGTTCGTCATTAATTGAGCCTGAGCAATACCATAAGTAAATGATAGGCAGGGAGTACTTAAATTGCCACTGAAATGTACCTTGACTTCTAGGGTCAGACTGATGTCCGTGGGATTGCACCCGTTTATGTCAGGTCTGAGTTTGGTCCCAGGGTTCTTGCTGTCATTCTGGGGTGGATATGTGGTGACCCATGACCCTGAGAGCATCGCTGACTTTTATAAACCACTTAAGATCTGAGTTATAAGCAGATAAACAACATGGGAGCAAATGGCAGGTGTGATGCAGATCAGGACTGCAGTGTTTGTGTCAGGAAGCTCATACAAAACCTGCCCACACAATTCTTGACTCTAACCAGAGCCCTCAGTTTCTGACTTTCATGAGCATTAAATTAAAATAAAAACATGCTAGGCTTCTCCATTTTTATTGCATGAACTAGGAGGAGAAATGTACCTGGAGGGTACACATCATATATTTAGAAATATGGGAATAGGAAAATATCTACAGATGATTAAAAAAAATTACCCACTTCTTGTGGTTATTTGATCTGCTAATTATCCATACTTCAGAATCTATTATTCATACTTTTCTGCTGTCCTCCAAGAAACCTATATTGTGCCTGTGAGAGAGAGGAGCAGAAAACCATTAAAAGGCAAACGCACAACGGCTTCCTCTGTTTGATCTTTCCCACTGTGCAGATCTTGATGGTGAATTCCGGCTGTGAGGGAGCAAGGTGAGGCTTCAGGGATGGGGATGAAGTGAGGTTTGGAAACTTGGCTTTGCAAAACGAGACAAGCAGGCACAACCTGCAACTCCACTTGAAGCACGTTTGGCACACGGCGGACAATGAGCAGAGGGGTTTGTATGTAGCAACACCGCGAGAACGGTGGATCCCCTCTGGTTGGGTTACGACCAAGCCAGGCTATGAAGGAGCGGCACCGCCATCTTGAATTGGCTAAATCTCACCAATAGACGTTGGTCCAATAAAAGATATTACCTCCCTTGCCTTGTCTCGGTTTGTGATAAGCCGTGGTGTAAACCTACCCTGCATGAGTCCGCCATGAACGACATGTCCATGTGGCCCTGCGGCCGTGCACTAAAAGATCCATAGTGTATTTTGATCTACCTAGCTTCAAAACAGGAGTAGTGTAAGTGGACAGTAATGTAAATGGGAATCAGGTCCTGGATTTCTATAGCACATGCCAGCCTCTGGGTATGCCAAAGCCTGTTGCAAAGCAATGAACAGCACCCAAATAGCACAGTTATTAAGGGGGAAGTGGACCCCAATGCAGAGAGCCTTGTCTTGTATGGGCCGCTATCAGAATTTCCCCCCATATACTAGCTATAACTCCCAGCCTTGCGGCTGGTTTTAGTAGGAGGGGGATTGTAGGCATGGACCTGGGTCTTATGCCCCTCGCTCTTATTCATTGTGTTTTCAGGCAGCTTGCTTCTTTCTAATCAATGATCTCTCGCAGCCTGACTCCTCGTGCAGTAACACACTCCAGCCTTCACTACATCTCATCTCTGCATTCTGGCAGGTGCTGTTTTCCCTGTATGCCTGGTAACTCCCATGGCAGGCTAGGGGCTGTATGGAGATTAAAAAGAGGAGGCACAGATTTGGCTGCTGCCCTGAAAGAGTTCAGACTTCTGGCTGTGATGTCAAAAGCCTAGGCTGGTGAGATCAGCCTAAGCAAGCCTTCAGTTATCCACAGAGAGGTTGGCAGTGAGTCAGCAATGACAGGGGGAGAGAGTGAGGGTAACATGGGAATATTATGCAACAGCTGCACCATATTTTTTAAAAAAATCATGATAGGAGCTCTTCCTTCAGAGTGAAATTCACCTCCGCATATGGCCTGTGTAACAGCTATAGGGCTTAAGGGGATATGAAACAGTGCACAAGGCCTTGCATTGGCCATGTGTGTGGGCGTGAATTACACCCTCGGTGTCTGAACTACATTAATTAGCGCTGTCAACAGAGAGTCACTTCTGTCTGCAAATTGGTTGGATCCGTATTTTTGGAGCAGTCCGAAGTCCACTAGTTCAAACTGATGGCCCTGAGTTCAGAGCGACCCTCGGGCAGGTCCCTCTGCCATCTGCAGAGAACATTTTGCTTCTCCCCACTGGCAAGAGCAGGAATGAGGCTTTGCTTCGCTCTGGGGAGAAAGCTGGGTGATGGTTTCCTGCAGTGTATTCTTTCCCTTTGTCTTCTCATGGGATGCACTCGGCTTGGGGCCAGCTGGAAGGCTGATTTGAAATTGCTTTGGGAAACCTGTGCTCTGTGTGCACTTTCCAGTTTCACTACAAAGTCCCCCTTTCCCCCCCTCCAGAAATATACGTCGACAATGGATTTCAAAGCACTTTGGGTGAAGCATCAGCTGTGAAAAGAAAGCAGGATTCAGTTACAGTGAGAGGGACGTGGAAGAGAGCTTTTGAGTGAGACGTTCAAGGCTTGGGTTTGAGGTTATGGATTCACATGCACGCATGGAGTTATACTGCAGCCCTAGTGTGTGCATTCTGCGTTGTCAGTTTCTTCTTTTAATATGTCTTAGTTGCATTTTAGTGCTCATGAAGGTACAGATCTAGTGTTTCTGGTGTCCTGCAGGCAGGTGCCATGTACGTTTCCACACACACAGCTGTCAAATGCCAGGGTAGCTAGGTGCTGACCTCACAAGACTCACTGGGGCTCTCTATCCTACCTTGCAGCAGCCAGTTAACTCACTCGCTGTTCCAGTTCTAGGCTCCCGCACACAGCTTTGCCGATGGAACTCATCCAGTCCTGCAGCCTCTGCAGAGTAGCCCAAATAGCACAGTGCTTCCCGTATGATGTTGATGTAGACACGTCTTGACTGTGGTTTAGTTAATTGTAGTCTAAACATTTTCAAGGAACAACAAAAATAAACCAGAGCCCCTCTGGATTTTCCAAGTCTTCTGTAGCTCCTGTGAACCGGAAGAGGCTACCGTGGAAATTCATTGACTCTGAATAGTCTGGCAGGATAGAGTTATTTCTAGTCACTTTATTATTTCTTTATGATTTTTCATAGGTCAAGAATCTACTGAGCTGAGCCAAGTCATGTTAGAGCTGTGTTAAGAAGCTATGTTCTAGACAAAGCCTGTACTTAGACAAGGACACATTGGCCCAGTACAGTCTGACCCCCATTCCCACTGGCTGGCCACAGCATGGGAGTTCAGCCTCAATTCAGTTTATACCATCTTTAAATGACGAATCCAATTCTCAGCTGGTGCAAGCTGATTACAGTGGAACGATGCCACCTTGTACCAGCTGAGGATTTGGCCCACTCATTTTAAAACATGGACTATTTTGCCAGCCTCTTATTGTATCCAAAACCCAACTTTGCACGTTAAGAGAGACTAATTAGGGAGGACACTAATGAATATGGCTAATAATAACCCTGAGGTGTAGTTTATCAGTTTGACTAGAGGTTAATTCCCTGAGCTAGGGAGGGAGTGGGAAGCGGGAGAAAGCACCTGGTAAGGTGTCTCAAGTTCACACTCTGCTACAGATCTCTGGGGAAAGCAATCAGTGCTTAACTAAGCAAGCAGTAGCCTTGGGATCTTTACTGGTCTGGCAATGACTGACTAGCAGACAAAGGCACAATATGGTGTGGCAATATTGATTATCTTTCTGTTATAATCTTCTTCTTCTTGCTCCTTTCCTTTCCAACTTGTTCTATACACACAGACAATAAGAGCAGCAAGCTCAGGTGAGTAACTATAAAATATTCTGGGAGAGAAAATGCAGAGGTTAAGGGTACATTTAGCTCCAGCTCGCAAAGAAAGTGGTGGCTGCATGTAAAAAGAAAATCTAAAAAGATATCTCGGCTTAAGTATTAAACACTTTCTCTAAATTGACTCGGGACTTGCCTACACTGGAGAAAATTAGGTGTGTTAACCACTATTCCATCCCCGTGGGGTAGTACACCTCCAGCTCACATGCCCATGCACACAGATGGTCCCAGTGTTGCGCAGCATTCCAAGCACCATTTGGGTTAGACTTTCTTTGATCAGTATTAACCCCTGCATCCTCCTCCACTGTGCTCATCTTCAGAGGGGAAGGATAGCTTTGTGATTAATGCACGGATCTGGGAGTCAGCAGATCTGGATATCCCAGAATGCCTAGCTCTTCCATAGACTTCCTGTGTGATGGAATGGGGCTGTGAAAGCAATGGGGCTACTCATGGTAATAAAGTTACGCACATGCTTAAGTTCTTGCAGGATCAGGGTCTTAATTTCTGTGCTGCAGCTTCCCAGCCGTAAAATGGGGAAAATAATGTTTCTCTGACCCTCTGTCTGGCTTGTCTCTCGATTATAAACTCTTCAGGTTAGGGACCGTCTCTTAGTGTAGATTTGAAGCTTTTAAGGCTGCTCACATCCAGTCTGACCTCCCGCGTAACACAGGCCATAGGAACTTCATCCAGTAATTCCTGCAATGGATGGAATTATTCATCCCTGCTACATTCGCAAACGCTATCCAGCCCAAAGCCTTTGGATGAATTACAGCAAATCTTTTAAAAATATATTTTAAAGACTCCAAGTGATACAAACTTAGCGCTCCCCTTGGCAATCTGTTTCAATGGTTAATTACCCTCACCGTTAAAATAGTTGCAGCTTATTTCCAACTTGAATTGTTCTATGTCTGTACAGTGCCTGGCGTAATGGGCCCCAATTTCAATTCGGGTCTCTAGGTGCTCACTGTAATGAAGATATTTAAGAAGAAGAAGAAGAATTATGCAATGCTATCCTTTACAGGGATTGTTGGTGGAATACCTCCAGCGGTGCAAAGTGTTCCTGGTTCTATGCCACAGTGCACTTAATTTTCACTGTGTATGTTTGATATTTGCATTTCTCCCAGCTAAGAAGTAAAGTCTGTCTAACTTTTAATTTAGTCCCTTTCAGAGACTGCAGAAAGTAGTTTATTTGTTTAGGTTGTTTTTAAAGAAGAAAAAATATAGAAGTATTTCTGTTGGTGTGAGGTTTAATAACAGCTTGGGGTTTTTTTTAGATGTAAAGCTAAGCCAAAATTCAGTAGACAATCTCTTTTAAAAAGAAGCAATAAAAATGACAGTAGGAGAAACATTGAAAATATACCTCCCACGGAGGCAGAGTTGTTTTTTGACTGCTTGTTTTTCAAAGTTTTCCAGTAGCTGCCCACCTGCTCTTCAAGACGCTCAGCTCTGGGTACCAGCTTCAACAATGCTGAGCTGTGCCCTGTTGTGTGACTAGATGCTATAGAGTGGACCTATTGTCTTGTAGTTCCAGGCGTCTGTGGGTTTATCAAGGTGCAGTTCTTTTAAAGGAGAACTGAAAAGGGGTTGCTAAAAGAAATGTAAGAATAAACTTGTTTAAGATCCTGCATTGGTAAGGCTTCGATTCATCAAAGCACATAAGCACCTGCTTAAGTTGATCCCTGTGCAGCAAAACATTTAAGCACGTGCTTACCTTTAAGCACGTGCGTTGCTGAATCAGGGCCTAGTGTACTATAGGCATGTAAACTGAGAGACATGTTTTTCAAATTGGAGCCCAGAGGTGGTTCAATGTCTTCACTTTTTCACTGTCTGGCTGAATTAGGCTCTGGATGACAGCAAGCAGGACTAAGCTGAATCCAAATAAAACAAGAGATGATGCTGATTGGTTTGGGGAACAAACTGCAGAGCTTGACAGGGTTGGTTGGCTCCATTGAAGAGGTGTGCCTTTCCCTTGGGATTTTACTGGTGAATCAAATACCCCCAGATGCTGCAGATACAATTGCCCTCCAAGGAGTTAATGGGGTAATTGCATCTTTTTCTCTACAAATGCAGAAATTTCCGCCTCCTGGAGCCCTCCAGCTCATGATGGTCTGGCTCTCCCTGCAGACTACCTGGGAGTTTTAGCGAGCGCTTAGCGTGGCAGCCTGCATGCTTGGCAAGGTTGAACAGTCCTTTCAAAAATGTGTTGACTTCACACGTTGAGACTGGCATAGTTTAGTTCCTAGCTGCCTGAGCTGCTCTCCCTCTCCCCACCCACAGCCTCTGATGCGCTGATCAGCTGACAAGCCCTAGATTAATGGCCAGGGCCTGGTGATAGTGCTTTCCCAGGGGATTTCCCCCATTGCCTTGGCAGAGCTGGAGTTTGTTCATAAGCACGGCACAGTGTAAAGTCTTCTGTTTGCTCAGGCCAGGGCTGCTGCAACGATTTGTACAGTGGGGGTGCTGGGAGCCATTGTACTAAACTGTCAACCCTGTATATAATGGAATCCACTTCAAGATGGGGGTGCGGTAGCACCCCGAGTACTCCTAGTTCCAGCACCTATGGTTTAGGCTTTTGCCTGAGCCATATTAACACCGACGTGTAGCTGGGTTTTAGGATTGCTCAGGTAAGGGGATTGGGATTGTTCCCCTGTGCCTAGGTATTCATTAATGCAGGGGGAACTGGTGTCAATCCCTGGAATTTTGTTCTATTAATGAAAATATGAGCAGAAGCTTAGGCAGAGGGCATGCACCTGTCAACTGAATTACACATAAAATGAACGGTGATAATATCTATGAATTTTTCACGTGTAGAACTTGCTCTCTGTCTTCTTAAAAAAATTGGTCCCTAAATGGTAAACAAATATTTTTTGGGGGGAGGGGACACTGGACTGGGACTCCAGAGACCAGATTTCTCCTTCTGGCTCTGCCACTGACCCGCTCTGTGACCTTGGACAAGTCACTTCTCTTCTCTGTGGCTGTTTCCCCTCCCAGCCTTTGTCTGTCTTGTCTATTCAGGCTATGTCCACAACACTCGCTGCTTTCATGGCATGCCGCGTACGTGCCCACGTAGCCCTGCTAGCACCAGGATCAAGAGCAGTGGAGTGGCAAGGCACCGTGTAGGTGGGTAAACACCCATCTGAAGGGGGTGGGTATGTATGCGAGTACATACCCCACACGCTCTCTACTCGCCCAGATTGTGCCTCCCTGTCCACACCGCTACTTTGAGCAGTGTAGTGTCCCTCTACCTCCCCGCTACGGGAGCCCTTCCCTGCTGCAGGGAAAGACTCCTCCTCTGCGGGGAAAGGCTCTGGCGGAGGGGAGCTGCAGAAGCCTTTCCCTGCTGCGTCCTCACTGCCAGAGCCTTTCACTGGCACGTGTAGCTACACACCTCAGTGTGGACGCAATCACTGCAGCCACACGGATCCTGCACACTGCTGAAAGTGGTGGGTGGTGTAGACGTAGCCATAGATTGTATGCTCTTTGGGGCAAGGTCTAGCTTTCATTATGAGTTTATATCACACCTAGTGCAACTGGGTTCCAATCTTGATTCTGGCCTCTAGGTGCCTCTGGAATAATAATATCTTACAGCCAAATAGGTTTAAACAATCTCCTTTATGATGTGCATTGCCACTTAGCATCAATTAGAAGAGCCATGCCATCTTTCCGGTGCAGAAAGAGAGGATTCCATAATCTAATGTGACAGAGTAAAGCAAAGGAGGGGAAAAGAGAGACCGTAAACACATAGCCAGTGAGATGAATCTGATGTTTTTATGTTAAACTGTACTGCTGACTTTCAGCAAGGGAAAAAAATCCTTCAACTTTCTGGGTCTTGCCAGAGTGAGCAACCTCAATGCTCACTAATCAATTTTCTGTGGGCGTGTGTCAAGGTTCCTTCCCCACTCTGAACTCTAGGGTACAGATATTGGGACCTGCATGAAAGACCCCCTAAGCTTATTCTTACCAGCTTAGGTTAAAAACTTCCCCAAGGTACAAACTTTGCCTTGTCCTTGAACCGTATGCTGTCGCCACCAAGTGTTTTAAACAAAGAACAGGGAAAGAGCCTACTTGGAGATGCCTTCCCCCAAAATATCCCCCCAAGCCCCACACCCCCTTTCCTGGGGAAGGCTTGATAAGAATCCTCACCAATTGGTACAGGTGGACACAGACCGAAACCCTTGGATCTTAAGAACAATGAAAAATCAATCAGGTTCTTACAAGAAGAATTTTAATTAAAGAAAAGGTAAAAAAATCACCTCTGTAAAATCAGGATGGTAAATACCTTACAGGGTAATCCGATTCAAAACATAGAGAATCCCTCTAGGCAAAACCTTAAGTTACAAAAAGACACAAAACCAGGAATATACATTCCATCCAGCACAGCTTATTTTACCAGCCATTAAACGAAAGGAAATCTAACGCATTTCTAGCTTGATTACTTACTAACTTAACAGGAGTTGTAAGGCTGCATTCCTGATCTGTTCCTAGCAAAAGCATCACACAGACAGACCAACCCTTTGTCCTCCCCCACCACTCCACATTTGAAAGTATGTTGTCCTCTCATTGGTCATTTTGGGTCAAGTGCCAGCTAGGTTACCTTAGCTTCTTAACCCTTTACAGGTGAAAGGGTTTTGCCTCTGGCCAGGAGGGATTTTATAGCACTGTATACAGAAAGGTGGTTACCCCTTCCTTTATATTTATGACAGCATGTCCTCTGTGATGGTTTGAACTTTTTCTTCCCTCCCCTTCCCCGCTTCCCCCATCAGGGAGGATATGTCTCTTTTGGCAATGCTGGGGAGGTGGGAAAGATGTCAAAGGAAAGATGTAGATTTCATTTTAAAGTGAGCTCTTAGGAATTGGTCTGACATTTCTGACAAAGGGAAAGGTTACTGCACACAGCTTTTCCACTCCTGTCTCCTCATTCCTCTCTTGTCAATCACAACTAGGGCTGGTCGAATTACTCAGAGTAAATGGCTTACTCCCCACATACACTTATCCTGGCACAGAGGTCAGTGAGCCCTATCTCAGCATGGTGCACAGTTAGGATGACCAGAGAGCAAGTGTTTAAAAATCAGGGCAGGGGGTGGGAGGTAATAGATGACTATATAAGAAAAAGCCTCAAATATCGGGACTGTCCCTATAAAATCAGGACATCTGGTCACCCTATCACAGTCACCTGGTCACGGGCACAAATCAATCTGTGTCTCTTGGTTTTAGTGGAGCACACAACTTATGCCTGCATGCTGCGACAAGATCTAATGTTTGAACCACTTGGGGGCAAGGAGTTTCACTCCCAAAATGAAACTCAACTGAGAATTGTGTTGGTATCTCCTGGAGGGCCCTTTACACACCTTTGTGATGTATACAGATTACCTCAAAGCATCTTTTGCCTGCTTTTTCTTTACTTTAGGGTCTTGCTGGAGGTCTCTTTGGAAGATGAGTATGGAACGGTGACATCACCCTTAGCTGCTACTCCCTCAACTGAGGGCTAAGAAAGGTGACGGGGGGGGGGGGGGGAAATGATCAGCACCTGCTGTATCTAAGCTAATGAAAAAAGCAATGCAGGACTGTGATGAGACTTAGATTGCTGAGGGCAACCTGTATTGATCCCTAAGGTGCAGAGGCTTGTAGGAACTATTTAAATACCAGTTTACGTTAGAGTGGGTAAAGAAGGGAGAACAGCCTGGGTGGTGATGGGAGCTCCAGGAGGAGATCTGCAGGTACAAAGCCATAGAAAAGGAAGAGAATGATACAGTCTGTTCACCCTGTCAGGAAATGAATGCAGTTAAACCAATTGGTCCTCTAAACACTGCTGAAATGGCTCACGAGTTGTGCACTAACGGGAGCTTATTCCTCAGGGGCACGCTCTGTTGCCATCTGTTGAGAAACAGCTCTGAAGAGTGGTTTGATTCAGTTCAGGGAAAGAAAATCCATTGTGTCAAACCCATAAGTGGATGGAATTGGCATCCCTGGGAGCCAGGCCTGGCATATCAAAGGAGAGGAGGAGGGTTTACTTAGCCCTTTCAGAAGAACAACGGCAGAAAGGAATTTAGGCCCCTTTGGAAAGGCAAGGTTTGTTTTGTTTAGCTGTTTTCTTCCTCTCCTTGTTTGAAGATGCTCCAGCAGACACAAGTTAGGGGTTAAATCCTCCACTAGTATAAATCAGTTTAGCTCTATTGAAGTCAACAGGCCTACATTGACTTACACTGAGAACCTGGCCCATGGAATTGGGACAGCTTTTGTTTGGACACGTTCAAGGTGGGAAAGACTCAAACTTGGAGACTAAATTTTTTTTGAATTAATTAATTTCTTTATTTTAGTGTGATTCTGAAGGGCCCAATTCTGACATCCTTATGAAAGCAAAAGCCCCATCCATTTTCATGGGACTTTTACCCAAGTAAAGAGTGAGTAAAAACTTCAGGATTTATCCCTAGATTCTTGAATAAAACAAACATTTCCAAGATTCTTCTTTCTAAACAGATAAATGAAATGAGCCCCGGCAGCACATCACTCTCAACAGGTAACCTGCGCCATAAGGGATCGAGGGAACTGATCCAACTGATCTTACCAGCAAATGAGATCGGAAACTTCTCAGTTCTTTGAGCATGCCGAGGCTCTCTCAGTGAGTAAAGAAAGCAGCAGGTTTAAAGCAAGTAGCCACCTTATACTATCGAGGAAATGGAGAGTTCTGGTGGATGAGTCACTAAAAGAGGAAAAAGGCAAACGGCAATTTCTTTGTCTCTGTAACAGCCACATGCTTTAGGAACAAAAACATTCTGTTTGCTTGTATCAGACTTGAAGTGTGTTTCGTCCTGCATATAGCTTCCTTCCTTGCCACTTTTTGGTTACAGGTCCACAATAAAACATGTTAGAGTGATGCAAAGCTAAGGGATGTCTAGATGCCATGGTTTATGGATTTAACGCCTCTGTCCTTCATGTACCTGGGGTTATCCCCCTCCCCGCCCCATTTAAAAACTATTCGCTTTCACTGGTTCTAACTCTGAAATAATTGAGGAGGGAAGGAAATAAGAAACTCACATCATCTCTTGTTTCTTATGCTTATTTTATAGCTGTGGATTAGGTTAGAGCCCGTCTGGTCCATTATGGACCTGATCCAAATTTATACAAACAACTGCCACTGACGTCAAATGGCTTTAGATCAGATCCTATATGCCATGTTGGATTACCATATGCCAGGAGAGACATTAATATCTTGGTCTCCAATCCAGCTTCCAAAGGGAGTCCTTTCATTGATTTAATGGAAGTTGGATCAGGTCCTTCGAAAAGATTTAGTGGAGGGCAACAAGGATTATACTGCCTTTCAGAATCAGAATTCAGAACCAAAGTTTGTGGGGAGAGCTGACTGGAAAATTTCCACTGAAATGAAATTTCAATTAAAACCAGGGGGAAAAAATGTCAGTGAAAATATTTACAAATATTTTTTTCTTCCAGTTTTCTGACTAGCTGTGGTTATGAGGAAGAGACTTTAGGGTAGACAAATGGAAGCTTTCACCATTATGAAAAAGTTCACTGCACTTGATAAAAACATGCTTCACACGGCTAATGGGGGACAAGTTCAAAAATGTGGAGAATATAATTTAAAAATTAGGAGCAACAAGAATTTGGGCATACATATTTCACACAAGTAATGAAGCAGGTTCTGTTTAGATTGTAAATTCATCTGAACAAGAACCTTATCCTCATATTTTCTGCAGAGGAAGTGTTGTGTTCTAATCCTGACTGTGCCACTGACTCACTGTGAAGCTTTAGATAAGTCACTTCTCCTCTCGGTCTCAGTTTCACTGTCTATAAAATGGAGATAATAATACTTACCCACTGTATCAGGGCCATTGCACTTTAAGGGAGGCTATAGCCCATGCAGTGCCCAGCCCAGTCCCATTTCAGCACAGAACAAGGGAATTCTGGGAGCTGTAGTCCCCAGCAGGAATTTAGGAATTGTAGTCTGGAGCAAAGCATTCTGGGGAGGAGTGTCACAGTATATATGGATGATCCTTTGCTGAGAACACAGTGAGATCAGACTTGCTGTGGTGTTTTCTACAGAGAAGGGGAGGGGATAAAAGTGCATGAGCATCCATCTGTCGAAAAGGCAAGACTTCGGAGGGGCTCTTCTGGTTGAAAAGTGGAGAAGAAGGGAAGTGATGGTGTCCTTATCAGGGAGAAGGAGGTTTGAAGAGGCTGAAAAGGTAAGGAGCCCAAGGAGGTGTAAGTGTGTAGTGGAGTAAATAACTGAGCTCTTCTTCAGGGAGGGGTGAAGATTTAGATCTTGGGTGAAAGCGAGAGGAGGACTGTCTGGCAGGGATGAAAGAAGCAGTGTGTGCAGTTGCTCTTTTTAGGGGCTTAAGGCAGGGAAGAGATTCGGAGGAAACCCCAGTCTCTGTTCTCCTGCATCAATGGGAAAACTACATGGAGCCTGGGAAAATAATAATTGTGGCCGGGGAGGTGGGGAATATGTGTTCAGGACTGTTTCCTTTTCCTCATTTGGCATCTTCCTGACTCTAGAAGGGTTGGCCTTTTACATGCCATAGGGTGCAGAGGAATTCAGGAATCAAGATGGAGAAGCTGAGGCACGGCTGTACCCTGACACCAGTAAGGTAAGAGATCCACAGCAATCCTCTTAAGAGTGAGCTTAACTCATCAATGTCTATACAACGCTATGGACATGCAAAGTACAATATAAATGGCTGAGTGCTAATATTTTTGCATGATGTAAACAGCAATGAGAGAGAAAAAGTTGTCACCCAAGTAATAGTGGGAAAGAAAATGGGATTATGGTAAACCAAAAAATGGAAATGAGTGTTAGGTTTAGAGCTGAGTGACTAGTAGGAAAAAGTACTCACAACTGTGCTTGTGAATTCTCACTGTCATTTGATTTACATTGTTTTGCCGATTGTTTGCAAATACTTGTGCAAGTTATGTTCTGCCCTTGCAAACTAAAAGTGAATGCTGAGCCCTTGAACAAGATTTGTTTAATCAAGAAACTAAATTTCTGCTTCTTCCTAAATAAATGAATGAAAACCTGTGATTCATTGCATGTCAAATGAGCTATAAAGGTCAAGCAGTCTAATCAGGGAACAGAAACAATACTATGTGACTTAAGTGACCAGTCACCCAACTCAAACACTAAACACTGAATAATCCAATGATCACCTACTATAAACTCTGTGTAAAAAATACCCCAGAGGCTGAAATGGATTTACTTGAACTATTCACCAAGCGATTGTGTATGAATAACATATGCTTAAAAGTCATGATCAGTTCATGGATTATTCAGGAATAGAAAAAATAGCTACATTTAAAAAATCAATTCAGTACCAAAAAATGACTAGCTCTAACTGTCCTTTTTTATTTGTTCCTAAGCCTTGTTATTGTGTCTGGTTAAACATTTTAGTCAATTTTTTTATGGAAAAATTAAATTTTGATAAAATGAAAAATTTCAATTTTTCATTAGAAAAGAAAAAACTGAAAATCTTTGGATGCAAACAGTTTTTAGCCAAAAGGTGGCAGAAACAGTATTTAGCCAAAGTATCTAGCTAAAATTAAAATAAAAAAATAGTTTTTTGGTGAAAAGTTGAAATAGTCTGCTGAAACTTTGACAAATTTTTTTTGTTTTATAGCAAAATTTTAAGCAGATTTTTCCCTAGCGATCGCTGTTTTTTATGTTTACATGTTCTTCACTCACTTCAGTGGGAGAAGGACAGGAGACTTGAACTAAATTTGATGCTGAATTCTTGGAATCATGTGATCCGTAGATTTGCAGCTCCTCGGTTTTGCTTTGAATCCATATGGTTCAAAACCATAGGAAAACATTCCCAGGAAAGCCTGCATCTGCTTGGCAGATTGCAAAGCAGAGCTGCTGAACTTCCTTATTAAGAGGGTGCTGCTCTTTGCGAAGATGAGACAATGGCTTGGTGGTGACGGGATGTTGCTGTTTCTTGCTTTTGGCCAGTTGTATCTTTTTTTCAGTTTTTATAAGCCCCGTGAGACCCACCATACTTGGGCAGTAACTTCGCATCTCTCTGGGTATCAGTAGGAAACTTGCTTAGCTGGCAAGAAGTCATCTTTTCCAGCTGGGGGAAGGTTTCATTCTAAAAATAGTGGTGTTCTCAGCTTACCAAAAATACGACAACAGCCAGAAAGAAAATAATGCAGTGGCCATTCACTTTAGCCCCAGTGCTTTCTGTCCAGCCAGCGTACCTTGGTATGTTGTGTGGTGAGCATGGAAGTGACTCACATCAGTGACAGTACTGCATACCTCTGACAGCAACTGTTAATTCCTAAATTAGGAATGAAGAGAAGTCCATCTGAAAGGCTGTGCCGCCATAGATCAGACCAATTCAAGCAGCTGCTGGGTTGGATCTGCTCTCCTCTTAATTCATTTTTTCCTTTTGATTTGCTTCCTCTGTTTCATCTGGAAGCAGCTTCAGTAAATGGCTTGGCGGCAGGGAGAGCCTCATGCTAGATGTGCTCTGAGCGCTGTACAGAACAATTCCTCCTCTTTCCATATAGCAGACTACAGATCAGTGTGCACAAGCAGCTACAATAAACAGCGCTAGCCCTGCTTTATGAACAGCAAAACAGCGATTTGCTACAAAAGGAAGAATTAGGGAAGGAGGCGGGGGCAGAAAGAGGTTTCAAAATTGCACAATCTTTATTCCCAGTGTTTGCAGCTGACTAGCCGCACCCACCCTTGCTGGCTCCTGAGGTGAGGGAGTTCTGTCTGAGGCATAGGCTTGGTTAGACGGCCGGGAGCTGCACCCTGTGTAGTGGCCACGGGACGCGCTGTGAGGATAAATGCGCCAGAGAGCGCTCTGTTTTCCCCTCCTGCTTCTATCGCGGTGTGGCAGCTGAGTTTGTAGGCAGTTTAGACAGATAGTACGGCGAGGACCGGGCCTGATTGCCTCTGTCTGATTTCTGCCTTGGATGTTCTGTGTGCGCCACGCTGGGAGAGCAGCAGGTGAGGTGACAGGAGTGATATTTTTAAATAACAGGTTCCCTGTATATACTCAGTGCCTAGTCTAAAGCCCACTGAAGTCAGTGGGAAGGGATTTACCCTCCCCCCCTTTTCTTACAATAGACTTTGAATCGGGCCCTTCACTTTGGTTTACTAATAGCAATACTTAGAACTTTTAAATCGCCGTAAAAGCATCTCCTGATTAATCTTCACTCCCTCCCCCGCAGTGAACCGCATACAGAAGAAGAATATCCCTATTTTGTAAGTGGGGAAACTGAGGCACGGAGCTGCTAAGTACTTTACCCAAGCTCACTGAGTCAGTAACAAGAGGCTGGACTTCCTGACTCCAACTCCTGTTGTCAATCTGCAAGACCACACTGCCTCTTAGTGTTGGGTGAAATCTGTTTCTGACCTGTCTTATGTAATGCCCATCTTGGATTTGTAAAAGGACAGCTAAGCCTCCATTTTGGATACCCTTCTCCTCAGATGGTTTAGTGCCCTTTCAGCCTTTTTCAAATCAAGGAGGGGAAAGGTCAGGGCAGCTAGAGTCATGTGACAGCCATAATCTGCCTAGTAAGGGCAGGTTATTTAGTGCGGGGCACGCCTGTCACTCCAGGCTGTCCATCTGAGCGGCAGCTAGTGCCCCACACCGTTCAGCGAGCTGCCAGGAGCCCCAGAGGGACCAGGGACTCATTGGACTTTGGATTCTTGGTCTCTATTAACTTACTTGCACTCAGCTGCTACACACTGTTAGTGAGCGCATACCTGCACTGGACTACGAGTCAAGCAGAGACTGCGTGGGCAAGCACTGAAGACCTACCTGAGGGAGAAGATCTGCCCAAGAGGGAGAAGACCTGCCCAGAGGACCTGTCCAGAGGGAGAAGAATACCCAGTTCCTGAGTTCCTGTTTGGTGTCCAGCACCCCTGATTTTCACCACTATACCTGTTGGCATCCTGAGTTTTTGTCATTGTGTCCCTGTCTTCAGGATATGGTATTGTAATACCCATTGTGGTTTTCCTCTGTTTTACATCCATAGGTTAAGGGCGTTTAAGGGTTCTGAGCTTCATGCTCTGGTGGTGACTGTTAACAGAGTGTCTTCCTTATGTTGTTTATTGTCTGAAGGGGGTTCTTGTCTAGTTTACTGACTAGTGGCATAATAAATATTTGTGTGTTACATCTTATTCTGCCTCTGTCTTAATAAATCACCCGATGATAGATGCGGGAGGGGGTGAGATCTGCAGACAACCCATCTTCTGATCTGTGTAGACCATAGTTAAACTGTTTTGGGCTAACATGAGGGTATGTCTGTTCTGCAATCACTGGGTGTGATTGCTGCTCGAGTTGATGTACCTGAGAGAGCTTTAATCTCACTAGCTCAGGTACCAGAACAATGAAGCCCAGAACCTTGGGTACTTCCACAGAGGCCTAGCCTAAGCTGAATTTCATGCTGCCACAGCTTCACTGCTCTGGGATCCAAGCAATCTAGATCAGGGATCTCAAACTCAAATCACCGTGAGGGCCACATGAGGACTAGTACATTGGCCAGAGGGCTGCATCACTGAAACCTTTTCATACAAAGATACAAAAGTATAGTCAAAAATGAAGAGTAATATAGTATGCTATTAAAAGTCAATGTATTAACTTGTTAAAACCTGTAATGTGAAGAGGGGTTTTAATAAAATATAAACACCTGTAACTATTCCTTATGTGGTCCGTAACAGTGATGATGCTCTACACTAACAGTCTATCAACAAAGCTGTAATGGCAGGAACTTTTTGAAGTAATTATTCAAACAAAATACCTTGCCACTTTTAACTAACATTCTTCCCAACTACTCACAGCAAAGAATCATAGATGCTGAACTTCATACCTCAGACTGCTCGTCTAGTCCATGAGGCCAGGCCGCTGCCCCGCCTCTTCCCACTCTTCCACGCCCCCATTCCAGCCCCTTCCCCAAATCCCTGCCCTGGCCCCGCCTTTTCTCCACCTCCTCCCCTGAGCATGCCGCGTCCCTGCTCCTCCCCTCTCCCTCCTGGAAAGTCCTAAGTGCTGCCAAACAGCTGTTTGGTGGTGGGAAGTGCTGGGAGGTAGCTGGAGGAGCAGGGATGTGGCACGCTCGGGGGGGCGGGGCGGGGAAGGGGAGCTTGGCTGCCAGTGGAGTTGGCGTCTATGGCAGGCCGCAGGAAATAATTCCGCGGGCCGCATGTGGCCCGAAGGCCATGCGTTTGAGACCCCGATCTAGATTAAAGCTAGCTCCGGTATGTCAGCTCAGGCTGTAATCACACTCCATGACTGCCATGTAGATGTACCCTTCGTCCATTCAAGGTAAGCAAATATCAGTGAACTGGTAAATGTAAAGACAAACTGCTGTGTAGACCATGCCTTTAGATTAGTGGTGTTCAGTTTTTAGCAGCCACACAACCACTTGGTTAGAGAGGAGAGTCCCAGAAAGCCACACAAAAATAAAACCTGTTTAAAATGAGACCCTGTTTGTTGGCACTATTAGAAAACAGACATGAGTCCAAATCAAACACCTAGATCCAAACACGCTGCAAACCTGGGGGCGGGGCGGAGTTTGGATCCAGATTTGAACTTTGCCGCTTGAGGCCCAGGCTGCTGTAAATTAATCATGAACCCTGAACAAAGTAGCTAAGTCAAAGGTGCAAAGTGAACAGGAGTCATTGGAGCTGAGTGAGAGAGCTGCCATCCAAAGTCTGCTAATAGCCTGACGAGTCTTGTCCAGTTGCTGTCAATGTCATTCTGCATATTTAACCTGTCTACCTATGTGTCCCTCTATTTTACCTTGTCATTTTGTTCCTGGGGCGATAGCTGCATTGTCATGGGAATGTTACACGGCAGATCATCCTACCCGAGAAAGGAGAAGGTGCAGAGGGGTTCTGACTAAGCACCTGTGGTTGAGAACTGTGGGTTAAGCATCACCGACTGAGAGAGTGTAGATAACATGTTACAGTCAGTTGCTATTCTCTCTACGGTGACTTCTCTTAAAATCTTACATGTGGCTTCTAGAACTCCTGCTTGAAAGTGGTGTGTGCTTTCAGGCTTCGGTGTTCTTTAGGGGTTCCAGTATTATCTGTTTTACGTATATTTCTGGGGAGTAGTATTTATTAATTAATAAAAACAGGCAGAGAAAACCTACCCCACTGTCTCTAAAGATCACAGCATTCTCATGCTTCTCAACCCTCCTCATGTGAGGCTCTGTATCGATCTGTGTCTTTGTCATAGACATACAATAATCCAGGGGGTCACTATGCAGCTCAAATAATAGACCTTGCTTTCTCATGGCGTTTTGGTTTCTGGATAGTGCAAATACTGTACAATGAGAAGACAAGAAATTCCAGTGTTTGGAATGGATAAATGGCCCCACAAGGTGCAAAAAAAAACCCAACAACCAGGAAAACCACACAAATATCAGCACGGGCACTGACTTTCATTTTTTTGGGTGGGTGCTCCAAGGCCCCACTTCCTGCCCCAAAGCCCCACCCCTACTTCTCCCCTTTCCCCACCGTTCCACCCTTGCTCTGCCTCTTCCCACCCATGCTCTCCGCCCCCTTCCCAAGTGCCTCCTGCCACTGCTGAACAGCTGAGGGGCAGGTGGCTGGTGGGTGATGAGCACCCAC
This sequence comes from Eretmochelys imbricata, assembly GCF_965152235.1. NCBI lineage: Eukaryota > Metazoa > Chordata > Testudines > Cheloniidae > Eretmochelys > Eretmochelys imbricata. Next base: position 5,860,325 of record NC_135579.1, on the reverse strand, counting down.
TATTTCTTGTCCTTGGGTGCTCCAGCCCCAGAGCACCCATGAGTTGGTGCCTCTGAATATCAGTATTCTCCACTACCCTTATTCAGGCTCCTGGACACACCCCAAATGCACAACTAATCTTTAGTTCGTGTGTGCATGTGGGTACACATGGAGAAGTGATGGTGGATGTGTCGTGTGATGGTGATGTCCGTATGTGATTCTTTCTGACTGTCAGGATACTTTGTTAACTTTAACTTATATTTTATAGCACCTTGTACGGATTGCTTCACCCATCAATGTAAAACAGTCATCCCGGGCTTGAAACACTGTCCTAGCTTAACTGTGCACAGTATGTCCCATGTACACTAGAGCAAAGCTAATTGGAAATTTTTCACGGCAACGTCTTTTCATCAGAAAATGCCAATTCATCGAAATTGAAACTTGTGGTTTTGACGAAAACTTCCTCAGGAAGGTCCAGGATGGACTATATAGAGAGATATAGCTAGATACAGAGAGAGAGTGATTATACAGTGGGGTACCTTAAGTGAGACAGAGCATGGACTTGAACCTGGGACTCCCACAGCTCAGGGTGCCTTTAGCCAGGAGGTTATTGGCTATTCCAGGGTGGATCTCTCTCGTTACTTTTCACAGAAAAATCAAACCATCTCATGTATGTTTTTGACGTAGAACAAAAACAAAATTTCAAAAAATCAAGACTTTTCATGGTTTCTGCCCAACCCTACAGTAGAATTACCGTGGAATCAAGGTGGGCTTTCTCCAGTTGGTTACAATCCATTTGCATTTTATACGGTAGATGGGCTCTTAATTGTGTCCCTAACCTCCTGTCCTCACCTGAGAGAAACTGAGCTCCTATGCTGTTAGGAAAGCCCAGGCACAGAATTTCCTAACCTCCAGCAGTGCATTTTTCCCAGAACTAGACATAATTCATTTGTCCTTTTGTTAGAATATTTCCTTTAGGCTCTCGATTTGGACAGCAGCATAATAGGAATCTTTTTGGAAGGATATCTCACATTTGGTCAAAAAGAAACCCTCCCCCACCCCCCTTTTCCTCTAAAGGCTAATAATGGCTGATTCTGATGTTGGAAGGTTAACTGCATTGCTATCAAATGGCTTACTATTTCTCCCCTGTGTGCCCAGAAGTTGAGGGTTTTGAGAGATACTATTAAACATACGAAAGAACTATCTAATTCAGGCTGGTCTGCATCTCGGTGAATAGTCTAGGTACATGGCAAGAATGAGAAGAAAAGTAATGGCAGCCAATGGCACACTGTGAGACCCCAGTTCCCATAGCTGTGAAGGTTACATGTGTCCATAAGTCAGTGGTGTCATCAGAAAGGTAATTGGAGTGTTACCATCTGTCCATTACTGGTGGCTAAAGATGAGCACAAGTCATCACCCAGACCCCGCTCCTGCAAAGATTGGAGTATGGCCATAACCGACTGGGCCTACTCAGGTGCATCGAGTCAGGCAGGTTCACAAGCCTTTGCCTGAAATGGTGCCTGCAGAACAAGCCAAGTTACAGCGGCCCACACCCCATTCTCAAACCCAGAGAAGCTTCTAATCTTAATTATGTTTTCCAAAATATTAGTCCCAGTTGGAAAACTGAATAAATGAGAGTTCCTGCTAAGTACAGCCGTAGAGTTTCTGTAACGTGAAATGCGCAGGGAAAGGGGCCTGCCTTGGGATGTCAGAATACATAAGTTAAGCCTTGTTAAAGGAACATGTCAAAAAATGTAGATAGGTCTTACTTTAGTCTCTACTGACTGGAGATATCTTAACATTTATTATTAACACAGAATGATGAGCAAGAGTCCCAACCTTGCCGCCTTACACTTGGGAACCAGCTGTTCAGGTCTTCTCAAGATAGAATGGAACCAGTCACAAAAAACACTACCAACCACAGAGCTTTAAAGGTACCGTTACCAAAACCATGAGTGACTCCACAACCTCCCTCCTCACAATGCAAACAACAATCCAAAATCAGGATCCATCTACAACAAAAAAAATAAATCATATATAAATGGAGCACTCTACCCAGAAGGGCTCTGGGAGGAAGTTTTGGCTTTTAAAGACAAGGCCACTTGAATAAGAGGGTAGGGCAGTGCCATTTGGCAGCAGCTCCTGGAGGTACACTGAAGACATTATTTCCAACCCAGTTGTACATTGTGAGCTTTCATTGCCAAACACCTGTAGTTCCTCATGTAGGCACCAACTTCTGGAGTTCACAGAGGGTGCTCGACCCCAGCTCTGCCCCAGGCCATGCCCCCACTCCACCCCTTCCACCCCTCCTCTTCCCACCCCATTCTGCCCCTCCCCTGCCTCTTTCTGCTCCCACTCCTCCCCCGCCCAGTGCCTCCTGCACACCACTGAAGAGCTGGTCTATGGAGGGCAGGAGGCGCTGGGAGGGAGGGGGAGGAGCTGATCTGTGGGGCTGCCGGTGGGTGCCGAGCATCCATATTTTTTTTCCCTGTTGGGTTCTCCAGTCTGAAAAATGACCATTTATTCTTACCATGTGTTTCCTATCTATTAACCAGTTACGGATCCATGAGAGGACCTTCCCTCTTATCCCATCACTGCCAAATTGGGGGTGGGCTTTTGCCTCCCTACCCACCCCCATGGACCCATAATCCCCTGTCTGGGACATCACAGTTGCTCACTGTGGGAATGACTATGCTAGCACCAGTAAGATGGTGGCTTCCAGCAGGATAATAACTGGCAGGAGGCAGATGAACCTGAAGAAACAAACAAACATTTGGCTTTTTTAAATCCAAACCCGTGTTTTCATGTCAAAAGTCCCTAGAGAACACCAATAGGGAGTGAGTGTGGGACACGACCCGAGACAAGTGAGAGCGTGTGTTGAAGAACGTTTTTCAGAGATTTCAAAGAGTTGTCAGCTGCTCTTTAAAGCTGTAGGCGTTGCTGCTCCCTCAGCGGCTGGGGGTGCTGGTGGGGGGATTAATCAGTCTTACAGGGTTGGACTGGCAGGATCTGGGGGTTTTTTTTGGTTTTTGTTTTTTAAATGTCAGGGAGCGTGTCTGATGATTCCTCATGCATACGCTGAGTGACTGGTACATTTCCGAGGGGAAACGTTTTTGTATTACATGTCACAGACCGTGTGTGTCGTGCTGCAGCATGTGCAGTCCGGGCTTATTTGGCACTTCCCGGGACGTGCTTCTGGCCTGTCTCTGTAAATCTGATTCCAAATGAATCAGCATCAAAGATGTTGGACCCTTCTGTTGCAATGAAATCACATCCTGAGGTTTTAGAGGGATATAGAATAGAACCTCCAGGTGGCTTTTCATAATTGTAGGGCTTCCCCCTGCCAAGTTCCTAATGTCAATAGCCTACTATAGCCGCCTGGGGAGGAGAATAAGGTGAGACTGTATGTTGCCCCAATTTTTGATTAATCTAGTTACACCACCTCCACTCACTGGGCTGCAGCTGTTCCATGCAGCCTCATGCCAAATCCACCCATCCACCTCCAAGTTTTGGTCTAGCTGGCAGCACATCTTGAAAGCCCCAAATTGAAATCTTCGATCCTTCTGTTGTTTGTTTTATTCCCCCCTCACCCCCCCACACACAGGGGTTCAAGTTGCTTCGATGATATCGGATTGTTCTTGAGAACTGTACTGGTGGTTTATTATCTTAGTCTTTCTCATGAGTACTGGCTTCTGGCACTGTTGCAAGGTAACTTGTTTTCTACCTCTTGCTTTTATTGCTCAAGTTTCTAAACAAATTCTTTTGGGCTCTGTCAAGGTTCCTCCCCCACTCTGAACTCTAGGGTACAGATGTGGGGACCTGCATGAAAAACCTCCTAAGCTTATCTTTACCAGTTTAGGTCAAAACTTCCCCAAGGTACAAAATATTCCCCCCGTTGTCCTTGGACTGGCCGCTACCACCACCAAACTAATACTGGTTACTGGGGAAGAGCTGTTTGGACGCGTCTTTCCCCCCAAAATACTTCCCAAAACCCTGCACCCCACTTCCTGGACAAGGTTTGGTAAAAAGCCTCACCAATTTGCCTAGGTGACTACAGACCCAGACCCTTGGATCTTAAGAACAATGAACAATCCTCCCAACACTTGCACCCCACCTTTCCTGGGAAATGTTGGATAAAAAGCCTCACCAATTTGCATAGGTAACCACAGACCCAAACCCTTGGATCTGAGAACAATGAAAAAGCATTCAGTTTTTTACAGGAAGACTTTTAATAAAAAATAGAAGTAAATAGAAATAAAGAAATCCCCCCTGTAAAATCAGGATGGTAGATATCTTACAGGGTAATTAGATTCAAAAACATAGAGAACCCCTCTAGGCAAAACCTTAAGTTACAAAAAAGATACACAGACAGAAATAGTTATTCTATTCAGCACAATTCTTTTCTCAGCCATTTAAAGAAATCATAATCTAACACATACCTAGCTAGATTACTTACTAAAAGTTCTAAGACTCCATTCCTGGTCTATCCCCGGCCAAGACGACTACAGACAGACACAGAGCCTTTGTTTCTCTCCCTCCTCCCAGCTTTTGAAAGTATCTTGTCTCCTCATTGGTCATTTTGGTCAGGTGCCAGCGAGGTTACCTTTAGCTTCTTAACCCTTTACAGGTGAGAGGAGCTTTCCCCTGGCCAGGAGGGATTTCAAAGGGGTTTACCCTTCCGTTTATATTTATGACAGGCTCAAACTTTCCATGCTTGGTCTCAGCCCTAAGGTCAATTATTGTGGGAAGCTAGTACTTTCCATCCATGCCGCACACAGCAGGTCAGTATGGCTAGCCCCATTTTACATATGGGGAAACTGACTCACAGAGAAGGGGAGTGATTTGCCAGCAGACCAGTGGCAGAGCCAGGAATACAGCCCAGGTCTGCTGAGTAACATGCCATGTCCACTGGGCCTCACTGGTTCCCCTCAGCCATTTCTGAATTATCCCTGGGGTCACGGGGCATATACACTTTTTGTACACAGATAACTCAAATGCCATTGAACTTCATATGTGGCCTAAACGAGGATGTGGTCTGTGAAAGTAAAAACAATCAATTTGCTAAGAAATAGATCGTGTGTACATGCTGCAATTTTTTTTTTAAAGTGTATCTAGCATAAGAGACTATGGAGTTGTGCTGAAAATCATGTAAGTGTTGTGTCGTGTTGAGCTAGGAAGATCACCTGCCTCGCGGTCAAGCTGAAAACCGATGGAGCTGCATGAAACACACCTGAGCATCTCCACAGTGTCACAACCAATTTGTTCCTCTTTCTTTTCTTTTCTGTCTTGTAAGCGGGGTTCAAAAAAGAACTAGATAAATTCATGGAGGATAGGTCCATCAATGGATATTAGCCAGGATGTGCAGGGATGATGTCCCTAGCCTCTGTTTGTCAGAAGCTGGGAATGGGCAACAGGAGATGGATTTCTTGATGATTACCTGTTCTGTTTATTCCCTCTGGGGCATCTGTTGGAAGACAGGATACTGGGCTAGATGGACCTTTGGTCTGACCCAGAATGGCCATTCTTATGGTCTTTAAAAATAAAGTAATTTGGAGACTGGAATCTACATAAATGTGCAAAGCCAACACTGTGCACGAAAACACGAAAGGTTGAGGAGGTGAAAGTGTATGAGTTCTCATTGCGCTGCTAACGTACCCTCATTGCATGCACATGCATGTATTCACAACAGTCTAACTATGGTAGCAATGTGTAGCTAAGTATACTTGTGGGCTGGTTTCACTCCATACCCCAGCACTGGCGCCCTGGTGGCAGACCACCGCCCTGCTTGTTGACACAGAGTTTCTGCAGCCTCCCCTCTATTAAGGGGCCCACAACCAGCCCCAACTTAGCAGTACTATCTGAGCAGCAGGTCCTGGATTCAGGGGAGGCCCAGGCGTTCCCTGGTAGCAAGGCTCCTGGCAGAGATAAAGGCTCAAACTGCATTCAGGCATTGCCTCAGCTTGGTCATACCAGCCTTGTGCTGGGTGCATGACACAGGGCAGGGAGACGTGGTCACAATTTAGCCCCATTGATGCCCTGGCCAAGCCCAGATCTCAGGGGCTGGTTCTCTGTGTTTCTTATCACACTACGCAGGCACCTAGCACAAGAAAACACACACACACAAATGGTATCTCTAGTGAAGCTGAAGAGACAGCTAGAAACATAAACTGTGCCCTGTCCCTAATGCCCCTGGCCTTCCTCAAAGTGGCTAGGATGTCTGTAGGAGCCCCTGATACAGTGACGAGATGCTGATTCCTTTTGAAGTGATAATTCCCCAGTGGCATGGGTTAATTGAATGGACATATTTCATTAAACAAAGCTTCACCATCTGGTCTGCCCCAATTATGAATGTGAAAAAGAACAAATTTCTCAATTACAACAGTGCAAAAGATGTCAGTGGTTTTAAATGCATGTAAATAGCCTTTCCAGGAGGCAGACCCCCAGCCGCGAAGGTCTTGCTTGCATGCTGGGCACAGATCTCCCTTGCCACCCACTTCTCCCCATGCAATAGCATCTCGGCTGGCAAGAGAGATTGATAACCGGGGCTGTTTTATAGGACTGTGTCTGACCTGTGTGTAATGCAGCAAAACAAGGGAGATGGATTGCGGTCTGTTGTGCTCAAGTAGATGGATGTTACAACAAGCGCTCCTTTATGAGTTGCGTTTGCTTGTGAGGTGTCGCGGTTCTTCATTCCAGGGAAGGTCGGTTCCATGTAAATATATCACCTAAGCATTCACTGTGTGTGTGTCTCAGAAGGAGACCATCTCTGAATCTCAGGTTGAAGTGGTGATCAGGAGAAGATGTAATGGATAAGCCCTGACTCCTCTTGCTTTACTGTTGCCCTGGCAGATGTTCAGTCACTTTGCTTTACTCTCCTTCCCTATTTTCTTTGTCTGTCTCTGCAGGAGGAAATAATTTAAGGAGTTCTTTCTTGTCGTTCCATTATCACTTTTTCCTAACTCATTGGTGTGCAGACACCAACTGAACCCCATGCAAACTCAGTGCCTGCTGACAGGCCAGCTTGACCAAATTTGGAACTCAGGGTTGTTCACCTGCACCACCTCTTTGCTGACGTCTCCTAGCGTTTGCTCAGTTAAATTAATTTAGTGGTGGTGGAAGGTGCTGGCTTGAGGGCCCTTGCGTCTGAGAGCCTCTGTGCACAGAGTCAGCAGCCACAGTGCAAGGTAATCCTAGGTCCCGCCTTACTAATGTACCTCAACCTTGATCTATAAGGGCCACCTCTAGATGTGAGATGGAGCTTCAGTCTCCATGGTTCATTCAATAGTTAGTTTGTGTGTGTGTGTTTTGGAGGGGGGGTGTGAGAAAACCTGGATTTGTGCTGGAAATGGCCCACCTTGATTATCATACACATTGTAAAGAGAGTGGTCACTTTGGATGGGCTATTACCAGCAGGAGAGTGAGTTTGTGTGGGGGGTGGGGCGGAGGGTGAGAAAACCTGGATTTGTGCTGGAAATGGCCCAACTTGATTATCATACACATTGTAAGGAGAGTGATCACTTTAGATAAGCTATTACCAGCAGGAGAGTGGGGTGGAAGGAGGTATTGTTTCATGGTCTCTGTGTATATAATGTCTTCTGCAGTTTCCACAGTATGCATCTGATGAAGTGAGCTGTAGCTCGTGAAAGCTTATGCTCAAATAAATTGGTTAGTCTCTAAGGTGCCACAAGTACACCTTTTCTTTATTCAATAGTTAGTCTCTCTGCCAAGGCAGCCGACAAGGTTGCTAGTTAGCACACATTGGGGTTGTGTTGCTGAGACACTTGCCTGCTGAGAACAAGTCTGAGAGGCCTTTACATGGCTTTGCTATTGTGATTTCTTGTGTCACTCCTCCATGCGCATCCTGACAGTCACAGAACCAATTCTGTGATGCCTGCGGAGTCACTCTGGATTCACACCAGGGTTGCACACATTGTGGGTTTGATCCTGCTCTTAGTTGTTACACTGGTGCAACTCCATTCACTTCTTGATTTATACCAGCCAGAGATCAGAATAAGGATTCTAAAGCTGTTATCAGTGTGGCATTAGATATAGTTATTTGGATTACACCAGCACCCAGAAGCTGGATCAGAATTGGAGGCTCCACATGGCACAGGAGGACAGGCCTTGTCAATCCAAATTAATTATAATCACTTTTATTTTTGATGATGAAAGTTAAATTGAAAGTGACAGGGTGGCAGCAGTGAGGTGGTGGAGGGGAGATGGTTACCACAAAACTGGGTGCAAGGAAGAGGCTAGGAGGGAAGATTATGTTTAACAGAAAATCAAAAATAATAAATTAAAGACTTTTTAAAGTACAGGGAACAGGTTTTCCAGTGCTTTAACTCTGTGCTGTTAACTCTTTGCTTCCTGATGAACCTATTTGTGGTTGAGGAAGAAGACTTTTCTAAAATGGGAGGGGGAGCTTTGTTTCAGAATTGTTTATAAACTGTAAGATTAAAGAGCCATGCTTTCATGCCTTCAGCCATCCACACGGTGAACTAATGGTCAACTGAAAGCCACCCAGTGTTCGTTGATTACCTAGGGGTGGTGAAGGGTGAGTTTTTTCCCTTTATTCCCCGGACAGGTTAGAGGAAAGTTGGCAAAAGTATATGCAAAAAGTGGGGCCTGATCCAACTCCCATTAAAGTAAAGGAAAAACTGCCCCATGAATCCGAACTTACAGAAGGAACCACTATGTGGACCCCTATTCTGCTGATGTCTGTGAGACCCTGGCTGGCAGTAGGCTTCCATGCTTGCACAGCTCTTTGCAGGATAAGGTCCTATGCTCCCAGATGTTCTCTCTTTAATTAATATTTCTTAATTAGTTTAGGTCACTGCACATCAGGTGGCTACAACCAAAATCAAGCTAAAAAGTAAAACGCTAGTTAGAGGGACATGTAGATAAACATCCCTGGTAATTTGCAGCATCTCTGGCTGACACAGTATTTTTGGTTACCAATTTGTCCAATAACCCAGGACGCTGTAGAACAAGGGGAGAGAAAACTACAAACCAACAAATCCCAAGTGGCTTGCCCTACACTGCAATAGGAGACCCTTTGCCAAGGCACTAGACGGGTTTGTCATGACCCTTTGGATGCTGAGCAGATTAGTTCTTCTGTCACCATATCACTGCTATTCTCTGTGTTCCCACCAATGATTTTAATTGAAGTGAACCTCACACACACATAATGAGCAGAGTGCTTGTCACCAACCTCCTTATTATTTTTTTATTTATTTTCTGTCTTGCAAGCCAGTGGAAGTGAGTCTGTTAAACAATTAGCTTTTCATTTCCCACATTTACTGTCGCCCTCAGGTAAAATTGCACTGCAGCTAAATAAAACCTCTGGAAATGAATTGTAGACTCGATGGCCCTTAAGCCCTAGAGGCATTTAAATTCTGGATTAAGAAGTAGGATTATTGCTTTGAAGAAGCAGTTAAGCAGAATTGCCTACAATAGGCCGCTTTTATTCCTGAGCTCTTTTAGGATGGGCAGAGAGGAAATAACTCTCTTGTTGTAGCTTTTTCAAACTGGTCCTTGGATCAAATGTCCCTCACTAGTTAAAATGCACACTTCAAAGTTTTATCCCATCCCTCAATCACTTTGCCTCTGGCTCCTTCTGTGTAGCATATAGCAAATGCTTGACTGGGGCATCCCCAGGGGAGCTACCAGAAGGCAAAGATCTCCCTGGTGGTTGTTGTTGATTTGCTTTTCTAAATGGAAGAGCGCCGCAGGGTTTTTATTTTATTTTATTTTATTTTATTTTATTTTATTTTATTTTATTTTATTTTTTGTTCTTGCTGCTGTTTCAATGCTCTGCTGTGGCTGGCGGATCCATCTGCCATGGTGCAGGGGCACACAACATTGTCCTGCATGGAATGGTTGTGAATGGGCACCAATTTGGTGTTGTAGTGACCCTATTATCAGTAGAAAAGATATAGGTCCAAGGGAGGTCAGGTTCTATTCTCACTTAGACTGGGATCCTGGCCCATGAACTGAGAACCAAGAAAAGCTCTTGCAGGAAATAAGGCATGAAAGAGGACGGGAAGAGGAAGGCATAGTAAAGAGTCGGGGAACAGGGATTTTTTCCCTTTTATTAACTCTTCAGTAATACTGAGGCTATACTCCAATGCCTTCTCCGTTCAGACTCAAACCTCCTAGGTTAGTCTGGGCTGCCCTCCTGAGATAACAGCAGGCCAGGCACTGTGTCTGCAGTTGAGCTAGAGACCTAGGAAGCACGTCCCCAGTTAACTCTGCTGTAGGAACAATGGCCATGTCTTTGACTGTGCCAGGGAAACAAGGGAAGTTACAGCCAGCAAGAAGGTACTGTGCTGATGTACTGCTGGACATAAATGTGACCAGAACAAGTTGTGCAAAGACTAAGAATAAAGTTAGGCTTCAGACAGGACCGTCTGGCATCTGAAGGTTCCTGGAGGAAAGAGCTCCCTCTATCTGGGCAGAAAAGAAATTTCATGGCCTTTTGATTGCATCCCTGCAGAAAACCATAAGTGGCATTAGCCCTCAGCACTGAGGGAACCCCCCTGGGATCACTGACGAATTAATGACCATGATAAGTTTTCTCCATGAGTTTTAAATCTGGAATGGGGAATTTCTGGCATGTTGAGCCCACTCCATACTGTATAGGGGGAGCCATGACACCCAAGTGGTGATATTTTCAAGGTCAGGCTGCTTTTTTTCTAAGCTCCAAAGCTTTTGAGACACCATCAATGTCAGTAAGAAGAAGAAAAAAATCTGATTCTGTTCAGAGCCCGTCACTTCTGAAAAGAGGCAAAGCCGATTTCTTTCCTTATTTCTTGACTTTATTGATCTGTATTGTGCCTACCACTGCAGCAGTGAGATATGTACAGAGCTATAATATGTTCAGATTAGTAACTTCGCTTGAGGACAGATCTTAATCTACTGTAAAGTGGTGTAGGTGTACTGGCCTATTTCTACAGTTTAACAGGAAGCAGGACCGTATAGTAGTCAGAGTGTGGGATCATAGAATCATAGAATATCAGGGTTGGAAGGGACCTCAGGAGGTCATCTAGTCCAACCCCCTGCTCAAAGCAGGACCGAATCCCCGCCACTGGGATTAGATGTTGGCCAACCCTGAACTCTGCCACTTGCTCGCTGTCTGGTGACACTCAGTGGGGCAGGCTATGTGTAGTTAGTCTGGGAGTTGGAGAAGCAATCAGAACAGGGTTTGGCTTGTGTCCAGTGGCCGCATCTCAATAAAGAATCCCCTTGATATTATTACACCTGAATTCTGACTCTTCTCTCCCACGAGGGACACTGCGCCACCCAGGTATCGATGAGAGATTCTCAAAATGTGCTTCAGATCTTAGACTGTAAAGTACTTCTATGTTTGTACAGTGTCTAGCACAACTGGACTCCAAGCCCAATCAAAGCCTCTGGGTGCTACTGTAATAATAATAAATCCCTACCCTCTGACTCATAGATGTTAGAGAAGGATGGTTGGCCAACTTCCCCTGAAGTTCTTCTGCTGTAGTCATGCACATAAAGCTCCAGATATCAAACCCTTTGGCATCCCTTTGGGGTAGCTCAGTCTGACGCATGCACTGATTAATAGCTACGGTGGGGAGGAGCAGTGCTGAACGGACACAGGGTTCATGGTTTATTCGTCACAGAGCTGAGCCCCCCTGAATGGGGAGAAGTCCTAATGTTGAAGAGCCTTCTTGCACGGTTAGACACAAGGTGGCGTGGTGAGCGATGTGCACAGAAGAGCTCTCGGTTTTGGACAACAGGCAATGCTGAAGCTCCTGGCTGTGGTGCATAGAATCATGTCATGCTGCAGGTACATTTGGCAGAGAGATAGGGGACAAAGCTAATTCAACTGTCACTGGGGACTCACTCTGGCTCTGTTACTCCTTCATTTTCATAAGCACTAAAAAGCAAAACCTCTAATTGTCCCACCAAACTACCATTCAGACAAACAATGGCTCTGGGCAGTAGCTTTGCTCGCTCCCTGCCACCCCCAAACAAAATTGTCTCTTCATGAAGGGTGGCTCTGTGACTATTAATGTATTAATTTATTGCCCCCGTCTGCTCTCTCCCTGATAAAAGTCCAGGGAGCTGCTTCACAGCCGGCGAAATAAATGACTCCTGGGATTATTTTCTTTTCCAGATAAGTGAGCCCAGGTTTGTTGCATGTGTGTGTGTGTAGTGGTGTCTGTGTGCGCGTGCGCACGGGAACGATGCATTTTAATTGTCTTCATAAATTATGGGGAACGCACAGCTGGGCAGGGCTGTGCGTGAGGAGCAATCAATTCCCATCCTCTCTGTTGCTTTTTGGCCTTACTTGGAATCCCTCCGTGCTGGGCGAATGCATCGGCTGGCGTAGCTGTGCCTAGCCTGCTGGGGTAGGGAGCCTGCTGCGGGGAACTTGGTGCAGTCTTTTACGGGAGGGCTGGCATTACCGGGGCCTGCCCGCCGGTTCACTCGCTCAGCTTGCGTTTGCCCTGATTACTTGCAGTGAGGCTGAGAGTGTGTGGCACCATCTCCTACCTTTCACTATCCAGCAAAGCTGAAGCTCCAGTCTGCCCTCAGGAGGAGTGTCTGATTAGGACAATGTGGTGCAGACTGAGCGTGTGACACAAATCAAAAGGCTCTGTCTAGTTCTGCCTCTGATTTTAGCCAGCTCTGTCTTTTACTGTAAGGCAGTGGTAAAGAATCAGTGTTGGATTCTTCGGGCACTGGGCAAGGAACTTCATTAGGCTACAGAGAACACCACAGTTCTTAAAGCCATTCTGACTCTGCCTGCTTCAGACTAGAGCCTCGACTGAGGCCTTTCCTCACACCTGCACCCCACCTGGCTTCCTGCTATAGGTTTAAACATACCGAACCTGCATCCTCATGCTACTTAGATAACTAAATTACCTCTCAGGCTGAGCCCAGCCTTCACAAAGTCGTATTGTACGAAATGATACCCCGCTTTAGTGATAAAACAATGGTTCAAGAACCAAAATTTCAATAACAGTCTCTAGTTTTGCACAGCTGCTTACAACTGATCAAGACATAGGTTTCCCTCTTTGTATTTTGTGGGCGCAAAGAGCCGCTTGAATGTGCAAATTCGGCAGGCAGGGGCCTGACTGTCCAACTGCTCACTGTTGCAGATGCAGTCTTCTGCATGTTCTAAAGTCAGAGGCTGGGCTGCCAAGCTGGCCCCGAATGGCAAAACAAAATGTCTTTTCATGTTTTCTACATTGAAAATATTTTGTTGTTTAAATGCTACTTTAATTCACCACCGTCGTCTCATTGGTCTGTAAGCGAAAAACCAGAGATAGTGTAATACTGACAAGTCAGTTATGCTAAACAAGCTTTCAGGAGTCCTGGTAGACTCTGTGTGTAGTGAATTTAGTGCTCATGAAAGGTGACAGGCTTTGACAGTGAAGCCTTTTGTTTTCCCAAAGGTGTGTACATCATGGTGCACGGCAGTGTAGGCTTCGACCAACACTCTCTGGGCAATGTGAGTTCTTTGGCACAGCACCACGCAGGGACCATCTTTATGTTGTGTTTGTACAGCGCCTAACACAATGGGGCCCTGGTCCGTGACTTGGGCTCCTAGGAGCTATTGCAATGCAAATAAATAATATCAATAAATGTGACGCTGTTCTCGAGGAGAATGAAGGTAGTTCATTCTCAATGACAATGCAGGCCTTGGCCGGCCCAAACCTCCCTACCCCCATGGGGGCCCACCCCAAGCCCTCCCTGCTTCCTGTCAGCACAGGGCCAGGCTGAGGTCCCCCTCCCCCTGAGCTGGCCCCAGTCCCCCCACCACACGTGGGGCTGCCTGAGCTCCCCCGCCTCTCCCCCACAGCCCCCTTCCTCCCCCCCCCCCGGCCATGTTTGGGGCCACCCGAGGCTCTCCTCTCCCCTCTGTATGCAGGGCCAGCTGGCCCAAGCCACTCTCCCTAGCCCTCCCTGCAGCACATGGCTGGTGTTGCCACTCCCCCGCACATGTTCCTCTGCTCTCAGTTAGGGGTCCCACCCCACTTTTTTGACAAACCTGGGCATTTGTCCAGGTTGCTCTTGCCAAGTTGGTTGTCTGATCAGTTGGCAAGAGCAAAGGAGACAAATGCCCAGTTTTGTCAAAGAAGTTGGGACAGGGCCTAAAAAGGGGACTGTCCCAGCCAAAACGGGATGTATGGTCACCCTATCTCTCTGAGACAGTCAGCCCAGGTGCCTGTTAACAGCAGCTGTGGTAGTATTTTCTTGTAAACTGGGGGGGGTCTGTCCACTGGGAACTCAATGGGGAACACTGAATGATTTCTCATAGGCAGCCGAACACCCAGTAGTGATTTCTGATCTCTGCTCATCTGGGTTATAATCTAGCCAGTCACCAGGAGACCAAATTCTTGGTACCATGCTACCTACCACTTCAGCCATTTGTGTCTCTTGTTTGCGCATGCTCCAGTTTTTCAATGTCCTTTTTAAAATGCAGACGCCAGAGCTGGCTGCAGTATTCTGAGGTACTTTAGAAAATGTTACCTCTGGGTTGAGCCCATCTGGCCCACAAAAACTGAGCCCTGGCATATTCTACTTGTCACAATAGTTCCACTGCCTCTCACGTAAGCACGCTCTGGGCCAGCTCTTCAGCTGGTATGAACTGGCATTGCTCCGTGGATCTGGCGCTCACAGAGTAGAAGCATTCTATGGAGAAGGGGAGCAATTTCAGCAAGATTTTCTGGCCACCGGAGATGGTTTCAAAGTGCTCCTCACTCAGGCATCCAAAGAAATCCCCACAAATTTACATTTTGCTACTGTTTTCAAAGTCATCCTCCATCCAGCTGGAGCAGGCTGGTATACTGGGGCTGATAAAATTTCACACAAACTCCACCTGCTTCT